>NW_026695215.1:28298815-28898815 GCF_021218885.2 Marmota monax | reverse complement strand
ATAAGAATTATAGTTCCATTTAGCTTCAATTGGAGGAAAAGTATAGTCACTTACTTAAGCAAAAGCAGTTACTTAAAAACTAAAAATGACAGATAAGTCAAATTCCTTTTGAAGAGAGAGATAAAAACATCAGGTTTCTTGTTGTGGTTCTGGATTTTGAGTAGTAGGCTCATTTTCAGGTGGAAGGAACCCTGCAGGGAACTCACCTCGACTTTCAGAATGCAGGGGTGTGGGAGCAAATCCAGCTCTTGGCGGAAGGTCATGAGGAAAATAACTCCCTGCTTAGACATATCCCATTGGAAATGGTGGGGGGGGGCTGGTGAAAAATAATCTCCAGGTGCTCCTTACCTGTTTCCTGGAGGAGGTGGAGGGAAAAAAGGTCCTCTTCTCATGAACTGATTCCTTGGGTCTACTGGAAACAAGGCACCTCTGACTGGAGGGAAAGGTGCAAAAACAGAGCCAGAGCCAGTTGCTTGGTTTTCAGCAGGGAGAGGTGACTCAGGCCCATCAGAGTCCCTGAGATTGACTATGGTCTCCTCTCTACTGCATTGCCTTTGTGAAGACATAGGCCCATCCCCCTTATCCAAAGAAGGCATATTAGAACTTCTGAGTTGTTCTGCTGGTCCCTATGGTCTACTACAATTTGAGTAACATCCACCTTGCTTTTGTAGAGGAAGATGTGGATCAGAAGATTATGGTTGGCCTGGCGGAGGGATCATCATCTTTCGGGCCTGTTCCCATGAAGGTAACAGGGCCCAGTGCCTGAAGGTGCTCTCTGAAGATCAGTGAACCTATCACAGCTGGATTCTCTTCTTTCACTGCAAGGCATATGGTCCAGAGTATTCTCTGGGCCCCTTGAGCCTCTTCCTTCTCCCACTGGAGCCAAAGGTGAGAGTGTGAGTGGACCCTTCTTTTCCAAATTAGGAGGTCTTATTTCAGATGAAGGCCACCCCAATGGTGAGGGCCCATTTGGGGAAGTCTTTCTGCCCAATTCTGAGTTAGAAACATCCAGTGCATACTACAGATCTTTTTCTACAAGTTCAAATCTAAGCTCCTTCTCAGTTAATTTTTATCTGTTGTGAGCATTTTGTTTCCTGAAATAACTGAGGTTTCTTTCAGCAACCTGAGCTGCCAACTCACTATCATGTGCTTTTTTCTCAGAGGAAATAATCTGCCCCTGACAGGAATGAATGGTTCTCTCCAATTCTTCTTCTAGCAATCGGGCTCGCTTTCAGTAGGTCTCCAGCTCTTCCATTGTATGGCTGATCTTTTCTTCGACTTTGGAAAGTTTTTCCTCTTGCTCCACCCAGTAGTTTAAAAAGTGAATGTGAGGACTGTGTGTAGCTCAGTGGTAGAGTGCATGAGGCCCTGGGTTGCTGAAGCCCTGGGTTCCATCCTCAGCACCACAAAATAAACAAAATTAATTCAATGTATGTGTTACATCCATACAATATAATAGTATTCATGGATAAAAAATGAGATCATAACACCATAATTCATGAAATAATTTTATCCTATCTATTTATTTATTAAAGGGAAATAACTTGGATAATTGACTACATGCCTATGGTGTGGGCATATTATTCTCTGAAAGATCTTTAAGAGCATATTGCTTAGTGTTGTCCTTCCATCTAAAGGGGCTAGATGCTCTCCAATTGCAAGTGTAGCATATGGGCCAGGAATATTCATCCATACTAGGTCACTTGCTAGCATGTAAGTTTAGGACATCACAAGTATGAAGAGTTTTAAAAAATCAATGATTGCAGGGATTCAGAGGTGTGAAGAGGATGAGTTGTAGGTTTTTAGGGCAGTGAATTTATTCAGTATGATGTTATAATGGTAGATACAGGACAATATTCATTTTTCAAAACCCATAGAATTATATAATCCAATACAAAGAGTGAACTGTAGTGTAAAGTGTCAGTTTGGATTAATAGCAGTATATCTGTATTTGTTCATTTGTAGTAGAGTGCTTGCTAAGCATACATGAGTCCCCACGGTTCAAGCCCCAGCACCGCCAAAAAACAACAAAAATGTAAATATATATAGATATGTATACACATAGGTATCTGCTGAGAGCCATAGCCAAGTAGGAATGACATGGCATTTTTAATTGAAAGGTAACCCTGCTCAGAGATTAGGGTGGCTCCAGGTTTAGGGTGGATCCTGCTGGCTTAGGGTGGCTCCAGGTTTAGTGTAGATCCTGCTGGATTAGGGTGGTTCCAGGTTTACGGTGGATCCTGCTGGGAATAGGCATATCCTGCTGCCTCAGGCGCCCACTCCTTGAGTTCCCATTGAGTTCTCGTGGGGTTCTGAGAGAATTGGTATGCAGAGCCAGGTGAAGGGAGTGAATTTTTCCCAGAACGTGCATGTAGAGGGCCAGTGAGAGGTCGGGAATAAAGAGTTGCTGTTTGAATCTACAAGGCAGTGTGGTGGCTTGATTATTTTGTGCCCAGCCAGACTGTGGCAGGTATCATTGTAGTAAGTATACTGCACTCTAATGCAAGATAATAATAAGAAAATGAGGGGCCAACATGGGAGAATTTCAGGATCCACATTTTAAAATCCAGTATGCATTTGGAAAAAGCATTTGCAAGGCTATCTAGTTGTCTTTTCAGTTTTGAAGAAGGTCAGCAAGATCCCTTAAAGTGTTCTTCCTGTGTCACAGGCAACTCAGCGAGGGTCTCTATTAAAACCTAAAATTTATACTAAAAAATCCATTAATTAGAAATAATTTCATTTCTAGAAACTTAAAATTAATAATCAAAAATTAATTAATAAAAGATTTTCTAAAGGGGATTGGTTAAATTATGAAAAACCCATATTAAGGTACTATTCAATTTAGCCATTAGAATAATTTTATGGTCAGTTATTAGGAATGATGAAGCTGGCATATAGCTTTTGAAGGAAAAGAGTTTCAGGAGATCCAAATTGTTTTGAAATGTGACTTTTAGAAAGCTTGTGAAGGTTTAACAATGTAGTCCACATTGGCAAAAGGATTGTCATCATTTTTATTATACTTTTATGCACCCCAGGTTGATTTTATTTTCTTTATATAAATATATTGTATTTATACTTCAACCCAGAAAAAATGAAGCTGCCAGGCCTGGGGACACACACCTGTAATCTCAGCTTCTGGAGAGGCTCAGGCAGGAGGATCTCAAGTTGGAGCCTGCCTGGGCAATTTATAGATTCCCTGTCTCCAAATAAAATGAAAAAAGGAGTGCTGGTGTATAGCTCGGCATTAGAGCACTTATTTGCCTAGCATATTCCTGGGTTCAATTCCTGCACCACCCCCGCACAAAGAAAGGGGGGGTGAAGAAAGGAGTGAGGGAGGAAAGGAGGGAAGTCAAAGAAGGAGGAGGAGGAGAAACAATAAAGGAAGGGAAGGAGGGAGGATACAAAAGTCAAGCAGGAAGAGATAATGATAACCTCATTTTACTCACTGTAGTATTTATAGCGATTGTCTTTGCAGAATTCAGAGAGGCTGGAGATGTTGTTCAGTGTTCGAATGCTTTCCCAGCATGCACAAGCCCTGGGTTTTGTTTCAACACAACACACACACACACACACACACACACACAAACACAAACACACACAAAATAGTTCCATAAACTTGATAAATTACATTATAACTTGTTGAGCTACCTTAAAAATGTCATAAATGCTATACCCAATGGTTGCACACCTGTAATCCCAGTGACTGGGGAGGCTAAAGAGGGAGGATCACAAGTTTAAGGTCAGCCTCAAGAATTTGGTGAGACCCTAACTCAAAAATTAAAAAGAAGGTTTAGGGATGTAGCTCACTGGTAAAGCCACCCTGGGTTCAACCCTCAGTATTCCAAACCCCCCCCCCCAAAAAAAAAGAATGTCACAGATGTTGTTCTATTTTTAGGCCTTACACCTTATTGCCATCAATGAAGCACCAGTACTTGTGAACCCAGAGAAAGTTTCCCTGGCATTCCTGGACTTCTTGAATAAGTGCCTTGAAGTGGAAGTTGACAAGAGAGATTCAGCCGGGGAATTACTAGAGGTAAATTTGAAAATGATGTGATTTGGGGGAAATATTGACTCTTTTTGAATAACCAACAGAAAGTTTTCATTTCTATTCATTGATCACTACCAAAAGGCAGCTGCTACATTTTAGGGTTTCATCTGCCAGGAGTAAAAGTTTAATTTCGTGATAGTTTGTTTTGTTATATTATCAAATATCATGTCCATTCGATGCAGGCATGAGTGTATTAATGGGCTGTTTAACAGTCAACTTTTAGAATTTAGAATAATTAAAAACAACTCTTTTCAAAACAGTTTATGAAAGTTATGGTTGTGACTATGAGAGGTTTGGGCAGGTATTAAAATATGGGCTGTTGAAGTCAATTGTATTCATAAGTAGTCTTCAGGCCTTAGTTGAAAGAACATGTTTTGCTTCCAAATTATGCACTTTTTGTTTCCTCTCTTTGGCAACACCCATTCCTGAATATGGCGAAACCACTCACAAGTTTAACACTACACATCTTGGCAGCCAAGGAGGTTCTCCAGGAAAACTACTGAAATGGCATCCTATTCTTTTTTGTGTGTGTGTGGAAACAGATGTTTATTACATACAATTTTTAAAAAAATTAAATGCCTTAAACAAAAAACAATACCATAAAATGATTGACCTGGTAGCATGCAAATACTTCAGGTTTGAGAGGTGTGTTTGCTCTTGATGAATGTACATATAATAAATTCCTATGACATTTGACTCCAAAATGAATATATGAATTGGCTGGACATGATTATATGACTAATAATTTAAAGTAAAATATAATCTTAAAGGCAATTAAACACTGGCATTAATCTACAGGAGTCCATTCAAGGTCAGTGACTGGAGAGATATATAAAAATAACTAAGGTAAAATCTTTAGGAAGCAACGCTGTGCCTATATACATCTGTAAGATTGAGGCTCAACTTTCGCTTTTGATGAACCTGATTTGGAAAAGGATGTATAACATCCATTACACACATGTTTCAAACACAGTCTGTTTCTAAAATTACACATCTCTTTGCAAATAAATATCAAGTATTAATAGCTAATGGGCTATTTTGGATGGGCTCCAAAGTCTGCTGTTCTCATGGCCACCCTGAGACATATTTTAAGGCATCATTTTTAATCTTGGGGCTTTAAGAACATCTTTGCTTTAACTGGTTTTATGCCTCCATTTTCATCTTCTTCATAATTGGCATGGTCTCTTTTCTTGGCAAAATTTTTTCCAGTTGTCCCCTCCAGGTCTCATATCTTCTAGCCATTTCTTCATCTGACACATCAAGCTCTACTATTTCATCTTATCTTCATCTTCTGCTCTGTTATTAACATTCATCTGAAGCATCAATTTATAACTTCAGAATTAAATCCTCTGAATGACATTCTTCTATACAGAAGATCTTCACATAACAAGAAGCTCTGCTCCTCTGTTATGACACTCTCTTTCTCTTTAAGCTCTGGCAAACCCAAGTACCATGTTCTTCACTGATGATCTTCTTTTCTTATTCCTCTAGTTGTTTCTTGGTTTCTGAGTCCAGTCCCCTTTGCATGAACTTCATGCACAGCAGGTTCTTGGACAACTTGGTCTTGCACTCAGCTGCCATGCTAGCTCCAGCTGCTGACATCCTAGTCTTTAATTTTCTGAAAAGAAAAATTTTTTAAACTTTAATAAAGTGTTAATTGTTTTAAAAGACTTGTAACATAAAATTTGCCATTTTAGCCATGTTAAGTGGAAAACTCAGAGGCATTAATTACACTCACAATATTGTACAACTTTCTGTTTCCAGAATAGTTTTGTCACTCCAAACAGAATCTCTGCCACCATGTAAGTAATAACTCCTATTTCTCCTCCTCCACCCCTTGGCTGCTACCATTCTTTTTTTTTCTTTTATTTGTTCTAATTAGTTATACAGGGCAGCAGAAGGCACTTTGACACATCATACACAAATGAAGTATAGCTTCTCAGTTTTGGGGTTGTATGTGATGTAGAATCACATCAGTCATGTGGTCATACATGCACATAGGGTAATAATGTCTACTCTTCTTCTTACACTATACCTGGCTCCCCTACTTTCACTCCCCTCTGCCTAATCCAAAATAACTTTATTCTTCCAAAGCCATGCTCCTTATTGTAAATTAGTGTCAAAATATCAGAGGAAACATTTAGACTTTGGTTTTTGGAATTGGCCTATTTTGCTTAGTATGATATTCTCCACTTCCACTCATTTACTGGCAGTTGCCATCACTTCGTTCTTCTTTAAAACTGAATAATATTCCATTGTGCATATAGACCACATTTTCTTTATCCACTCATCTGTTGAAGAACACCTAGGTTGGTTCCATAGTTAAACTATTGTGAAGTGAGCTGCTTTATAACCCATGTGGCTACGTCACTGTAGTATGCTGATTGTAAGTCCATTGGGAATAGACTGAGAAGTTGAATATCTGGGTCAAATGGTGGTTTCATTCCAAGTTTTCTTAGGAATCTCCATACTGCTTTCCATGATGGTTACATCAATTTGCAGTCCCACCAGCATTATATGAGTGTGTCTTTTCCCCTACATGCTCACAACATTTATTTTTGCTTGTCTTCTTGATAATTGCCATTCTGACTGAAGTGAGATGAAATCTGAGAGTAGTTTTGATTTGTATTTCTCTAATTTCTAGAGATGTTGAACATTTTTTCACATACTTGTTGATAAACACACATCTTCTGAGAATTGTCTGCTCAGTTCCTTAGTCCATTTATTGATTGGGTTATTTGGTTTTGGGGTGTTAAGATTTTTGAGATCTTTATATATCCTGGAATTTAGTGCTCTATCTGGTTTGTGTGTAGTAAAGATGTTCTGCCACCCTGTGGGCTCTCTCTTCACATTATTTATCATTCCCTTTGCTGAGAAGAAGCTTCTGAGTTTGAAGCTATCCCATTTATTGGTAAGGAATATTGTTTTATGGCCCAGAATATGATCTGTTTCAATGAAAGTATGAAGTGCCCTTAAAGGAAATTGGAGTTCTGTAGTTGTTGGGTGTTGTATTCTATAAAGTCAGTTAGGCTGAGGTAGTTGATACTGTTGTTCAAATCGTCTATGTCTTCATTAATATTTTTGACCATTTAATGTATTTACTGAGAGACAGGTATCAAAATCCCCCACGATGGTTGGTAACTGTGTATCCCTTTAATTCTGTTGCTTTTTGCTTTATATATTTTGAAGCTCTGTTACTGGGTGCAGGAACATTAATTATTGTCATATCTTTCTTCAGAATTTCCATTTATGGTAAAACTTTTGAAGTTTATTTTATCTGATATTAATACAGTGGTTCCAACTTTTCATTCTTTATTTTTGCATTATTATTTTCCTGACTCTGTAATTTTCAATCTTCCTGTATCTTGAGATTTAAAGCATATCTCTTGTAGGCACGATTAGGTCTTGATTTTTTTAACCCATTCTGATAATCTCTGCCTTCTAACTGGGTGTTTAATTCATTCTGTCCAATGTAATATTGATATATTTGGACTTAGGCCTCATATTTTGCTCTTTGTTTCCTGTTTGTACCATCTGACTTTTGCTCTTCTGTTCTTCCTTATCTGTAATCTTAAATTTTAACCATTAACTTAGAGTTAATGTTTTTATTTAAAATAAAATCTTCTAAATCCATACTACTTTTTTTTTGGTACCAGGGGCGAACCCAGGGGCACTTAATCACTGAGCCACATCCCCAGAATTTTTTTTAATTTTTAGAAACAGGGTCCCAGTACATTTCTTAGGGAATTTCTAAGTTGCTGAAGCTGGCTTTGATATTCCTGCCTCAGCCTGAGTCACTGGGATTGCAGACATGTGCCACCACAATCGCCGAGTCTGTATTAATTTTAACCTCCTACTATATGCTACAGTTCTGGCAAGAATTGCATTTCCATACCTCATAAATCCCACCATACAGTGCTGTCACTTTTCTTTAAACTGTAGGATATTTTTTTAAATGAATTAAGAGAAAAAGTGATAGGTTGAAAGTATGATCCTGCATAATTTACATGGTTACCATTTCTGGCACTCATATCTTTCTGAGGATCTGATCATCTACTGGTACTACTTTCCTTTAGTCCAAAGAACTTCAGTTAGAACTTCACACTAAATGAATTTCTTCTGTATAATTCAAAATATTCAAAAATTTCCCTTGAGAAATTTCCCTTTAGCAGAAATTATCTCAATTTTTCTTAATACTTTATATATGTATTTCAATATACAAAGTGTATACATATTTAAAGTATATACATATGTACACACATTATATGTATTCATATTTATGTAGTCATTTGGTTTTTTGCTTCATATAGAATTCTGGTTTGACAATTTTTCCTTTCAGTTCTTGTTTTAAAAAATAAACTTTTATTTTAGAACAGTTTTTTTTTTACTTAAAGAAAAAATGCAATGATATAAAGACATAGTTCTCCTATGCTCTACACCCAGTTTGCCTTATTATTACACCCTTTGTTAGTATGGCACTTATTAAAATTGATGAACCAGTATATTCTGGAAGAGTTGATGGAGAAATAGTACACAACTGAGGACATTTATTTTTTCAAATTTCTCATACAATTCATCAGCAAAGCCAAAGAAACTCAATGTTTATTCTTTTAGAAGGTTGTTGGATTTTCATTTATTTTCCTTAATACAAGCAAACCAATTCAGATTGTCTATTTCTCCTTGTGTGAGTTTGAGTTGTATACTTTTTCAAGGAACCCATTTATTTTAGCTAAATTTTCAAATTTGTGGGCAAAAGAGTGGTTTGTAGTAACTTTTCTATTGTTTTTAATTTTATTGATTTTTCTTTTTTTTTTTCTTTTTGCTTGCTTTAGGCTTAAATTGCTCTTTTGCTTTGGCTTCTAAAAGCTAGATTACTGAGTTTAGTTCCCTCTTCTTCTCTCATCTGTGTCTTCAGTGCTATAAATTCCCCCTAAGTGCATTAAATGCTTACCCAGTTCATTGGATAAATTGTGTAATTTTGATAAATTGTAATTTCTTCTGTTTAATTCAAAATACTCAAAAATTACCCTTTAGACTATTTTTACTCATATGTTATTTACAAATGTATTATTGAATTCTCAAATATTTGGGGATTTTTCAATTCTCTTTATATTGGTGATTTTCAGCTTAATTTCATTGTGATATAAGAATATATTTTATTTGATTTCTAATCTCTTAAATTTATTGATGATTATTTTATGGCACAGGACATGGTGTGCCTTCCTGAATTTTATGTAAACTTGAAAAGATTGTGTACTCTATTCATTGGGGTAGCATATTTTAGAATTCCAATAAGATCAGGTTGATTGAAAGTGCCATTCAGGTCAACTATATCCTTAATGATTTTCTGCCTGCTTCATCTATCAAGCCCTGATAGAAGTGTTTGGAAGTCTCCAACTATAGTAGTGAATTTTGCCAATTTATCCTTGAGTTATATCAGTTTTGGTGTCACATATTTAGATTTCTGTTGCTAAAAGTACTTACACATTTAGAATTGTGTGTCTTCTTGGAGTTTGTCCCTCTTTATCCCTGATAATTTTCCATATTTCAAATGTACTTTATGTAAAATTAATATAGCTATTGCATACTCCCATTGATTAGTTGGTATAGTGCATCTCTGTCCATCTTTTGGCTCTAATTGTATCTGGGTCTTCATAATCAAAGTGGGTTTTTTATAGACAATATATGGTGGAGTCTTGTTTCTTTATTCAGTTTGACACTTTTTCTTTTAATTGGCATATTTAGACTAGTCACATTTAGGTGATTATTGGTAGAGTTGGAGTAGTATTTATTGAATTTATAATTGCTTTCTCTATTTTGCCTTTGTTCTTTATGCATTTTCCCATTTTTTCTGGTTATATGAGCATTTTATATGATTTCATTTTATCCCCTCTCTTAGAATATCAACTATCTTCCTTTATCAGATGTTTAGTGGTTGCCCCAGAGTTTGCCATGTACATCATAAGAATATAAGAACATCTTCAAATAATAGTCCACCCTTTCATGAGTAGTGCAGATATCCTATGATATTGCTGTCATTAATTTCACTTTTTCCTATGCTATAATCACCCAATATATGGTTACTGTCACCACTCTAAACACATGGTTATCTTTTATATCAGGAATAAGACAAAGAAAATATGGCATTTCACTTTTATTTCTTCTCCAGTGCTCTTCTTTTCTTTTTGTAGATCCAGGTTTCTGACCTACATCATTTTTTCTTTTCCTTGAAGAACTTGTTTGAACTTTTTTGCTCAGAGTAGGTTGCTGGTGATAAATTCCCTTTGTTTTTGTTTATGTGAGAAACTTGAAATCTTGAAGTGTTGAAAGGAAAACCTATTTATGCTTCACTTTTGAAGAATAATTTCACTGTTTTAGTCAGCTTTTGCATCACTGTGACCAAAATACAGAACAAGAAACAATTTAGAGGAGGAAAATTGATTTTAGCTCACATTTTCAGAGGTTCAGTCTATGGTCAGCTGACTCCATAGTGCTGGGCTTAAGTTGAGTCAGAACATGAGTGGCAGAAGGTGGCAGAGGAAAGTAACTCAGAACATAACAGCCGGGGGGGGGGGGGAGAGAGAGAGAGAGAGAGAGAGAGAGAGAGAGAGAAAGAGAGAGACAGAGAGAGAGACAGAGAGAGAACACTTCAGTTCACAGGAACAAAATACAAGCCCCAAAGGCATGCCCTAGTTGATCCACCTCTCTACAGATATCACTGGGTTAATCCATATAAGTGGGTTCATCTACTGATTAGCCTACAACTCTCACAATCCAACTGTTCCACCTTTGAACATTCCTGCATTGTCTCCCACATGAACTTTTGGAGGACACACCATATCAAACCATGATACACTGGATAGAGGATTATAGGCTGGTGGGTTTTCCTTTCAACACTTCAAGATTTTATTAAACTCTCTTTCTAGCAAATTTTAGGAGAAGTGCACTAAGATTCTTTGCTCCTCTATAAGTAAGATTATTTATTTCTTTAAACACCATCTCTTTGTCTTTGATTTTCAGCAATTTGAAAGATTCTAGGTGTAGATTTTGGGTATTTGCCTTGTTTGATGTTCTTTGAACTCCCTGTATCTATTACTTTAGAAAAGTTTTCCATCATTATTACTCTTTCCTCAACTCTGTTCTATTTTGCTTCTCCTCCTCCAATTCCAATTGTGCATGTGTTTATCTTTTGCAATTGCCATGTAGTTCTTAAATTTTCTGTTTCAATTTTTCTTTTCTCTTTGCAATTTTGCCTGAGAAGTTTCTTCTGACCTATCTGCAAGTCCACTAATATTCTCCTCAGTCATGTCCAGGGTAACTGATGAGCCCATCAAAGGTGTTAAGCATTTATCTTAATCGTTTTGATTTCTAGTCTTTCCTTTTTTTCCTTGATTGCCATTTCCATCTCTCAGCTTATGTTATCTATCTTTTCTTTAATATTCTTGTTCACCTATAACCCTGTATAACCCTTAGCATCTCAATCATAGTTGTTTCAAGTTCCCTATCTGTGGTGAGCCGCTTCTGCCATTTCTGCAGACTATGGTCGCCATTACAAGATGGCGCTGGCTCTGCTGTGGTCTGTGACAAACAACTCCTTATTTGGGAGAGTTGGTGCGTGGTTTTTCCCCACCCTATGAGAAAGCTCCACGTGGCAGCTTTGCATTGGGGCTTGAGATGCTTTATTAAGGCTGGGAGGGGCATCCGAGGGAAAGAAGAAGAAATATCAAGGGCCTGAAAAAACTGCTGAAAGAAGATTCCTGAGTTGTGTCTTCCTTGCGGGCAAGGGGTCACGACAAGTGGTGCCGAAACCCGGGAACCAGAACTTTCAGCAGTCAGGGGTGGTGCACCGGTTAGTCCCAGGTAAGTGGGATCCGCGACCAAAGCGGGGTTAGTCCCAATAAGTGGGATCCGCGATCAAAGCGGGGTTAGTCCCAGGTAAGTGGGATCCGCAACCAAAGCGGGGCAGCTCCTCTGTAAAGGAAGAGAGAGCATTACATTTTATTGCAGCTGCACTGTGTACTTTCGCTTCTACTTTCGCTTTTGTTTTCTGTGTTTCTTTTGTTGTGTCATTTCACTTTTGTTTTTTGTGCTTCTTTTGTTGTTGTGTCATGGGTGCCGCATCTTCAAGTCCACTTCTCCTGGCCCTAGATGGCCTGTTACGTTCCAAAGGCCTGGAAGTGAAACACAGTACTTTACAGAGATTTTTACAGAAGATAGATATCGCTGCACCGTGGTTTGCATTTTCGGGCAGCCTTACTGTACCTAGTTGGGATAAATTAGGCAAAGATCTTGACTTTGCTTCTGAGCAGGGCATATTAGAGGGTGGGGTGATACCCCTTTGGAAAATGGTCCGTAGTTGCCTTACAGATGGCAGATGTCAGGAAGCACTTACTAAAGGACAGGAAGTTCTAGAGCAATTACATGAGGAGAAATTGGAGATGGCAGGAAGTGAGGTGCCTCAGGAGGATGGGAGTGTGCGGAGTGTGAAACAGGGGAGGAGACGATTGTATCCAGATCTCAGTATGCTGCGCACACCCCCATGTGAAAGTGGGTCAGAGGAAGAGGAGGATGAGGAGGAAGAGCTCGGGAGGCTGTCTCGTCAGCTAGAGAGTTTAGCTATAGGAGAAGGGAACAGAAATAAACAGGGGCTCAAGAAAAGCGATCCCCCGGATCCACCACCGTATGGTGGGTGTGTTTCGGGGAGAGCTTTCCATGCCCAAACATGGAGGGCTGTTAACACTGAGATGGGTCTTGCTTATCCAGTTTTTCAGGATGACAACAGGGGAAGATATCATGAGCCTTTAGACTTTAAGATAATTAAAACCTTGGCAGAATCTGTCCGTACTTATGGCGTAGATGCCGCTTTCACTCTCACTCAGGTGGAGGGACTTACTAGATTTTGCATGACTCCCTCAGATTGGGCTAGTCTAGTCCGCGCTTGTGTTTCCCCAGGGAAATATTAGGAGTCCAAAGTTGGCTGTTTAATGTTTCTGACAGTACCCAAGACTCGGAGCGAGGTAGGAGACTTAAAATTACTTCACACAATTCACAATTGTTTAATGCTACATTACCCTCCGCAGCAGTCTGTCTCCAATCTCCTTTCCTGTTTCTTTTGGCTAATGTTACATTACAGGGAATGCTTAATTGTTCTAATACTACCTGTTACTTGTCTGAGTGTTGGAATGGCTCCTGGACTATGGCAGTGGTTATGAAAATTCCAACCTTTGTCCCAATCCCAGTCACTGCGGACCCAGATAAATTCCCCATTGTTGAGCTACTTAGAGTCCACAGGGATTTTGGAATTACGGCAGCTATAGTGACAGCTGTGGCAGTGTCTGATGCTGCAGCGGTTACGACCGGAGTAGCCATGGCCAGCCAAGTACAAACTGCTGCCACCATTAATCAAGTTGTTCAACAAACTTCCACTATACTTGAATCCCAAAATACAATTAATCAACATATTTTGTCAGGGATTTTAGCTGCCAACCAAAGAATAGATTTACTTCAAGCTCAGGTAGAACAATTGGCTGACTTGGTGCTTTTGGGTTGTGTTGACCAACGTGCACATTTATGCATAACCTCTGTCAGATTTAATGATGATTCCAGGAATGCCTCCCACATCATTGGCGAATATTTGGCCGGAAATTGGTCCATGGCAGCAGAAGACATGATCCAGTCTCAACTAACCCAGATAGCTGTCTTGAACAGTACTCATGTCGATCCTGTGACTTTGGGTCAATTCACCGATTGGATATCTTCTGCTTTTTCCTTCTTCAAAGAGTGGGTGGGGGTAGGCATTTTTGGTGCAATGTGTTGCTTCGGTATGTTCCTCTGTTTGTGGTTTCTCTGTCGCCTTAAGGCCCACAGTGCTCACGATAAGGCTATGATCATACAAGCTCTTGCAGCTTTAGAAAATGGCATCTCACCTCAAGTCTGGCTTGCGCATCTTAAACAGTAAACCTTTGACATGGTCGTTACACCCCAAGTTATTATAACATTGCACTGGGATTGACATGACTTTCCTTGTTATTCTCTTAGTGTTGGAAAGCCCTTGCACTCTGCCGGTCTTACTGCCATTGCACGCAGATGGGTTTCCACACTAGTGCTTTTCTATCGCCTTAAAGTCCGTGCCTTTCTTTCAGGGTGCTGTCAACTTGTTTGTCATTATAAACAGCCACAGTTCAGCCTCAGCTATCCCCCTTTGTCCACCATCGTCACGATACAGGATGTGAGGCAAGGCACTGCACTTGAGTGAACCTTGACGTGGACCTCAAGGAGAGCATGTCCTATTGCATGCGGGTTAGATGCGTCCACGCCCCGCCCCACGAAAAAAGGCGTCGGCTGATATGGGACCAGGTCTAGGGAAGGGCCCTCCTTAGGACTGAGCCATACTATGCAGCCACTTCTGCACAGTGGGATAGGACCTCTACTCTCGCCTGTATTGTTTTAAGAAAACAGAAAGGGGGAACTGTGGTGAGCCGCTTCTGCCGTTTCTGCAGACTATGGTCGCCATTACAAGATGGCGCTGGCTCCGCTGTGGTCTGTGACAAACAACTCCTTATTTGGGAGAGTTGGCGCGTGGTTTTTCACCACCCTATGAGAAAGCTCCACGTGGCAGCTTCGCATTGGGGCTTGAGATGCTTTATTAAGGCTGGGAGGGGCATCCGAGGGAAAGAAGAAGAAATATCAAGGGCCTGAATAAACTGCTGAAAGAAGATTCCTGAGTTGCGTCTTCCTTGCGAGCAAGGGGTCGCGACACCTATCTGATAATTCCCACAGCCACATCATCTGAGGGTCTCATTCTAATGCTTGCTTTATGTCCTTAGACTTTGTTCCTTCTTGCATTTTTAGTATGTATGCCTTATAATTATTTTGGATTGAAAGCTAGACATAGTGTATTGAATAATAGGAACTGAGGTAAATAGGCCATTTATCTGGTGAGATTTTGTGCTAATCTGAATAGAAGATCAGTCAAGTTTAGTGTTTTCTGTTGCCAAAGAGGCCAGAAACTTCATATTCCTATAATGTCTTTATGTTCATTTATTGCCCAGAAATAATTTGTCTTCAACTCTTTCAGCTGTAATTCTTCATAATTGTGCTGGAGGCTTTTGGTATAGTGGCACAATAGAGAGGAAATAAGGAGTCTGTGGTCTATGATTAAATAATTGTATTGAGTGAGCTGCATTGCTGGAGTGTGACTATCACTGGTGTTTCTTACTTTTCCACAACCACTATCACCTTGCATGAAACAAGAGCCTGGAGTAGGAGAAATGCCTTTCCCCTTCAGGAACACGGCTCTGGTGAAGTCCTTTTTCTTGCAGAGTAGGTTTTTGTTCTGGAGAATGGTTGATCTTTTCACAATGATTACCTTTCTCCAACCCCTGCCTGAGCCATGAGGGTATCTTCATTAGCTTTTCAGCAAGAGAAGCTAGTAAAGTTCCTGGAGGTGAGCCTGATGGGGCTCTCTAAAGCTGTGTCCTCCAGGAGTTTCTCACTCTCACAATAATTTACCAGCAAATTATCAGAATTACCATTAGGTGTTCCTACCAGTTGATGGTTCCCATGGCTTCTTCTTCAGGGGAACAGAGCTGTCCCATGACCCTGGATTCACCTCTTTCTCCAATTATGGTGGCATTGTGCCCTGCTACCTCAGTTCTCTGGTGGGGATGTAAAAGTTGCTGGTTTTCCATTTGTTCCTGTTATAAGGCTGGAAGTCACAACTTCCAAGTTTTTCACATGTTGGAACTGAAACCAGAAGTATTTTTCAGCACTGTAAAGATCCCTCTCACTATCTTCTGACCTCTGTGGCTTCTGGCAGGAATCCAACCATTATTATTTATATGTGATATGTCATTTTTATCTGGCTGCTTTCAAAAAATTTTGTATTCAGTTTTTAGACATCTGATTTGTATCCACTCAGGTCTCTTTTGTTTGTATAAATTGTTAGTAAATTAGTGTGAGAGTTAAAAATTCCTGGAGGATACAGCCTCCAGGACTCTTCAATAATGTCAGTGCTCTCTGAAAACTAAAAGTGAGAGAACCATTATAGATTATAAGATTCTAAAGAAACATGACAACAACATGTAGCATGTGATCCTTGATCATATCCTATATATTTACAAAATCCTGATAAAATGGATTTAGGAAATTTTGAATATCAGTATTATATACCTGATAATAGTTTCATATTAATATCAAGTTTCCTCAAAGGCATATTAGTGTGGTGGTACAAGAGAATTTCCTATTTGTAGCAAAACATTAAAATTGATGAATTTAGCTTAATAATATATGAGTGTCATACTAATCTTCATTTTTGCTTGACATATCACATACATATAGAAAAGTATACAGATTATGGGGCGCATCATTGTACTGTTCTTGAAACTTTCCTATAGGATTGAACATTTTAAAATAACATTTTAGTGGGAAAAAAAGCAGAGCTCAGATACAAATTTCTACATAGTCTGAGTTAGTTGCACATACCTAAGCACAAAGACCCTAAAACAAACGTTGCTTCTACCAGATGTCTCTTTTACTTTGGGCAGCTCTCTGAGGTTAAGGTAAATTGCTTTGCCTCCTACTAGCCCTTGCCTCAAGCCTCAAAATCTCTGGGAAGTGAAACAGTGAAACATCACAGGTTCACTATGTCTTGTGAAAGCTTTCTACCATAGACAGAATTCTCCATAGCAAAAGAGAAGAGTTACATCTACGATTGTTTACAGACTTGGAGATTTTTTTAATTAGGTATGAGTGTGTCCCTCCTTCACCCCACTGCCCTACTTGAGGGACAGGGCTGGCTAATTTGCAGAGGTCAGGGAGCTCAAAAGCAATCCTGATTTCTTCCTTTTGAAAATTCACATATTAGAAGTTCTCTGGTGAGCTGAGATGACCAAGTCTGGGGCCAGCTGGCAGGAAAGCACTCCAAGTAGCTCCTTCCACCTCATACAAGCTCCCATAGAGAGGCCAGGAGAAGCAGCATATGTAGTCAGAAAACAAAAGGACCTCAGTCTTCCCCAGGTGTGGGCTCCCTGCACTGATTGGTATGAAAGACTGAGGGGAAGCATGGGGTCTCCTCAGGAAGAACCCTGTGGTTTTCTTCCTTCCCCTCTTTTGCCAGCACCAAGCTCCTAAAGGCAAAGAGAGCTGGAGAAAATTCCTGGGAAAACACAGTGTGAAGTCCCAAAAGAAACAACATTTCCTGTGAACTTGCCTGTGGGGATGGCACAGTGATTAATTAGAATTTTACAAACAGATGCAGTCATATTTGTCTTCCAAGTTAATAAAGCAAGTTTTAGTGTTGCAGGGGTCAAAATCATTTTCAAAGTCAAAGAAATATTATTAGTCTATTCCTCATCTGCCAATCATACACCCATGCTCAAACCAAGGACATAAGTTCAAATGCTCAGTTGCCTTTCTCCCTCCTCTCCCATCTCTCCATGCTTTGCTTTTCTCCCAGGTGGACAGGCAACTGAAGTACTGACTGTGCACAGTGAAATACAGGAAGGCGAGTCTCAAAGAACCTGGAGCTTGCTCTAATAACTTGGCTTCTCCTTCAAAGAGCTTTCTACACTCCCTCCACTCCTTTCCTCCCACTCAGTGAAGAACAGCAGAGTTCAGATTCCGCACAGAGATTTTTGTCCTATTTTTAAAAATCTGCCCTCTTTTTTTCATAAAGCAATAAAAGAGAAGGATTATGCATTTGCTTGAATTGGTTGGTTTTTGTATCAGTCTCTGAGCCAGGACAATAGTTTTAAGTGAAATCAGACATTCAAATTTTGTTTGTATAGGCCAGTTTCACCTGGAAAAGTCAGTATGCTACTAAGAATATTTTTTTCCAACTTAAAGTGGTGAAGTATTTGGAGACCAGTATCCAGGGGTGAGAATTCTGCCCTCAATTTCATTATTTTATTGTTTCATTTGAGCATCTTTATTGCAATGTAAATATATGTATCTATTTCTACATAGAAGATAATCCACCCAGACAACAGCAAACTTGTATAATTTTACTCTTGACAACATCTCTATGGCACTGACTAGAAAGGGTTTATGTTTACCCTGGGAAGAATATCAATTAAAAGTATAATTTTCTCAAAAACTTTATACACTTACATTGGAGCTAAATAACACAAGGGGTACCAGATTTCTTCCTGCTACTAACAATATAGTTTCATTGTAAGACCAGAAACAGTATCTACAAATAAATTTCAATACCCTGCTTGATGTTTTTCTGTAGCAAGTCTCAGTGTCATAATGGCAGGAAGACAGCCAAAGGCAGGTCCCTCTCTAACAACACTGCCTGCATTCCAGCTATGGAGCTGCCCTGAGCAGCAGAGTGATAGAAGGGGATTTTGTCATTGTCCAAACCTCTTCCCATGCCAGGCTCCTTCAAGCAGGACCCCGAGGCAGCATACGTGGCCTGGATGTATCGAAGGACCTTTCAAATGCCCTGGTGCCCACATTGATCCTCCCACTGCCCACCAAGGACCTTCCACTGTCTCTGTTGTAACATCTTTGTGGAGGTGAGTACTCCTCCTCCTTGTCCACTCACCAACTCAACCCTGGGCACCTGGCCAGGACCAGGAACCTATAGCATAAATGGGCCAGGGGTGGGAATGAGACCATCTTCCCAGTCTGCCAAAAGTGGCTCCCAGCCACTCTTGGTCACTTACATCTGTTAATGCCTCCAGTTCCACACCTTTCCAGGGAGGCTGACCTTGCTTGCACAGGTGCTAACATGAAAAGGGCACTTTCTGTGCTGAGCCGGATGGAGTCGGGGGAGGAAAGGCAGTGACTGTCCCATCCCATGGCTTGCTGAAGGCTGGCTGCTGCCCTGTCAGGGGGATCTTTACCTGTCTTGGTGTGGTGTCCCAGGTGGAGTGTTTCCTGGGTTCTGAGTGCATTTCTCTTATGTGCCCACCCTGCTTGGATTCACAAGTGCAGATGGCTGGTTGGGCAAGGTTGTTATCTGAGAAAATGGAGGCCCAGAGTTGTTATATCCAGCTCCAAGTGACACTAGGCAGGTCTAGTCGCTAAAAACCTCACTCAGGACAGGTGGCCTGATAAGCCATGGGGTCCTAACTGTGTTCTAACTATGGAAACATCAGGTTCTCCCTGACATGGGAACCTATGTGTAGGGCCAAGAGCAGGTGGCCTTGAGGGCTGTGTTGGGGGAGGCCCGAGCATTTGGTGTTGATGGAAGTCAGAAAGATGGACCCTCGAGGTCTGCCTCCTCTCCCCTAGGAGTTTGACCGCCATTGTGGGCAGGTAAACAACAGCGTGGGGCATCTAAACATCTGGCTGTTCCTGCTGCTAGTTGTGTCCCTTTGCCTATACCTGGGTGCCCTGCTGGTAATGGATGTCATCTTCCTTGTGTGCACCAGAGTGATGCCATTCTCCCTGGACAAAGCCATGGCATATCCACACAGTCCCAAGAGCCCACACTGGGAACAGCAGACCTACAGATTATTTATACATTCACCAATTGAAGGACTGTTTATTATGTTTAGTTTTTCCACAGTGTTTTTGTTTTGTTTTGTTTGTATCAGGGATTGAACCAGGGGTGCTTAATCACTGAACTACATTCCTGATCCTTCTGGCCCTTTTATTTTTTCTTTTTTTTTTTTTTTTTTTTTTTGAGGGTTTGCTACTACACAGGTTCTTTTTTTCTTTAATTTTTATTGTTGGTTGTTCAAAACATTACATAGTTCTTGATATATCATATTTCACACTTTGATTCAAGTGGGTTATGAACTCCCATTTTTACCCCGTATACAGATTGCAGAATCGCATCAGTTACACTCCATTGATTTACACATTGCCATACTAGTGTCTGTTGTATTCTGCTGCCTTTCCTATCCTCTACTATCCCCCCTCCCCTCCCCTCCCCTCCCCTCTTCTCTCTCTACCCCCTCTACTGTCATTCATTTCTCCCCCTTGTATTATTTTCCCCTTTCCCCTCACATCCTCTTATATGTAATTTTGTATAACGACGGGGGTCTCCTTCCATTTCCATGCAATTTCCCTTCTCTCTCCCTTTCCCTCCCACCTCTCATCCCTGTTTAATGTTAATCTTTTTCTCATGCTCTTCCTCCCTGCTCTGTTTTTAGTTGCTCTCCTTATATCAAAGAAGACATTTGGCATTTGATTTTTAGGGATTGGCTAGCTTCACTTAGCATAATCTGCTCTAATGCCATCCATTTCCCTGCAAATTCTATGATTTTGTCATTTTTTAATGCAGAGTAATACTCCATTGTGTATAAATGCCACATTTTTTATCCATTCATCTATTGAAGGGCATCTAGGTTGGTTCCACAGTCTTGCTATTGTGAATTGTGCTGCTATGAACATCGATGTAGCAGTGTCCCTGTAGTATGCTCTTTTTAGGTCTTTAGGGAATAGACCGAGAAGGGGAATAGCTGGGTCAAATGGTGGTTCCATTCCCAGCTTTCCAAGAAATCTCCATACTGCTTTCCAAATTGGCTGCACCAATTTGCAGTCCCACCAGCAATGTATAAGTGTACCCTTTTCCCAACATCCTCGCCAGCACTTGTTGTTGTTTGACTTCATAATGGCTGCCAATCTTACTGGAGTGAGATGGTATCTTAGGGGGGTTTTGATTTGCATTTCTCAGACTGCTAGAGATGGTGAGCATTTTTTCATGTACTTGTTGATTGATTGTATGTCCTCCTCTGAGAAGTGTCTGTTCAGGTCCTTGGCCCATTTGTTGATTGGGTTATTTGTTATCTTATTGTCTAATTTTTTGAGTTCTTTGTATACTCTGGATATTAGGGCTCTATCTGAAGTGTGAGGAGTAAAGATTTGTTCCCAGGATGTAGGCTCCCTATTTACCTCTCTTATTGTTTCTTTTGCTGAGAAAAAACTTTTTAGTTTGATTAAGTCCCATTTGTTGATTCTAGTTATTAACTTTTGTGCTATGGGTGTCCTATTGAGGAATTTGGAGCCCGACCCCACAGTATGTAGATCATAGCCAACTTTTTCTTCTATCATTGGTTTCTGTGTCCTCTATTCTGTACCATTTGTCCACCCACCTGTTTTGGTACCGGTACCATGCTGTTTTTGTTACTATTGCTCTGTAGTATAGTTTGAAGTCTGGTATCGCTATACCGCCTTTTATTTTTTCTTAAATGTTTTTTTTCTTTTGAGTCAGGGTCTCATTGAATTGCTTAGGACCTTGCTAATTTACTGAGACTGGCTTTGAACTTACAATCTTCCAGTCTTAGCCTCCCAAGGGGCTAGAATTTAGGCATGGGCCACTGTGCCTACCTAGTTTTTCACAGCTATAAAGAAAGCTGCTACAGACATTGGTGTACAGGCATGTGAACCTAAGTTTTCATTTCTATTGGGTAAATTCTTAGGGGTGGCATTGCTGAGTCATAAGGAAACTATAGGTGGAACTTTGTAGAAAATTGCCAAATTTGTCTTTCAAAATCACTGTACCATTCCTAATTTCTACCAGCAAAGTATGAGAATTTCAGTTTTTCCACATCCTCACCAACATTTCACACTATCATTTGTTCTTGTTTTGTTTTCTCTTTTTATTTTAGCCTTTCTAATAAATGAGTAGTAACATCTCATTTAAGGCTCCAGGTTGTATTATCCTACTGAGTAATTTTGTTGAGCATATTTTCATGTCTTCTTGCCCATTGGAAGGTCTTTGTCAAACTGTATGCTCCAAACTTTCTCTCTTTTTAAAAAATGTGTTTTTTTTTTTCCTTACTGAGTTTTAAGAGTTCTGTACACTGGGTTCAGATCTATGTTTTGCAGATCTTTTCTTGCAATCTGTAGCTTTTCATTTAATTTTCTTCATAGCATCTTCAAAAAAAGCATAAGTTCTTAGTGGTGTTGTTTTTCCAGTTCTGGGGATTGAATCAGGGGTGCTCTGCCACTGAGTGTTGTTATTTATTCTACTTGGAAAATCATGTCCTCCAGGAGGAACAGTTTTATTACTTTCTTTCCAACATGTGTGTTTTTATTTCTTTTTCTTTTTAGTGTTGAATAGAAATGATAGGAGTGGGCATCACTGCCATGGCATTCCTTTAGTATGGCAATCGCTTGACTAAAGGCTCTTTCAGGAAGACTGGTGGGCAACACCAATGGGGTAGGGGGAAGCTGCAGACCCTGAGACAGCTGAACAGACTGTTACTCAGCATTAAAATAGAATAAAATTATGACATGTGCAGGAGACTCTTTGCTCATTGCCTCCCATCCTTTAATCACCACCCCTCCACTGCCATATCTGGTTCCCCTCCCACCTGTGACTCCTGTGCTTGGCCCTTATTCCTCAGTTCTGTGGTCTGCCTATCTTCTCCTCTCTCCAGCTTCACTCCATCATTGAGTTTGCCTGGCAGCCTTTTCTCTTCCTCCATCCTGTGATTCTTCCAGCCCCAGGTCAGGCCATAGGACATTGCCCTTCCTTCTCTGCTCAGAGTGAGGCCCGCCCTCCATGTCCAGGATCACTATTCTCAAGGGACCTAAATGTGCTCTGCCCTCTGGGATTCACCAATAAGGGCTCCTTTACATTACTGGCTGCACCCATCTCAGGCACTGATTCCATGCTCAAACTTCACTCACTTTCTACTCTGTTCCCTGACTGCAACTCCTCCTGGAGTCACTTGCTAGGTGTTGGTGGCAAGGACTCTCGAGCCAGACCTCATAAGTCCAAATCACTGCTCTAGAACTTACCAGCAGGGAGACCTTGGGTAGCTACTTAGGCCCTGGTCACTCAGTTTCCCTATCTGTAAAACAGATAGGGAATTGTGGGTTAATTCATGTAAACCACATAGAACAGTGGTTGTACCAGAAAGTGCCTTATGGGCTGAATACAGACCACAATAATGTTAATGAGGATGTGGGGGGAAAGGTATACTCATACACTGCTGGTGGGACTGAAAATTGCTGCAACCAAACTGGAAAGCAGTATGGAGATTCCCTAGAAAACTTGGAGTATAACCACTATTTGACCCAGCTATCCCTTTCCTAGGTCTATACCCAAAGAACTTAAAATCAGCATATTACAGAGACACAGCCACATCAATGAGTATAGCAGCTCAATTCACAATAGCTAAACTGTGGAAACAGCCTGGATGCCTGTCAATAGATGAATGGATAGAGAAACTGTGGTATATATACCTAATGGAATATTACTCAGCATTAAAAGAGAATAAAATTATGACATGTGCAGGTAAATGAATGGAGTTAGAGAATATCATGCTAAATGAAGTAAGCCAATCTCAAAAAACCAAAGGCTGAATTTTCTCTCTGATAAGGAAAAATGGAGGAACTTTGATGGGGCAAAGGGGAGGCAGAGGTGAGGAGGGGGCATGGGGGTAGGAAAGATGGTAGAATGAGATGGACATCATTACCCTAGGACATGTATGAATGCATATATAGTGTGATGCAACATCAGATACAACCATAGAAATGTAAAGAAATGTAAAGTTGTGCTAAGTTGTGTACAATGAATTAAAATGCATTGTGCTGTCATATATACCTAATACCTGTGACACAAACATCACTGCATTCTCAGTAGAAACACAACTGACCAAGAGAAATCTGAAAAACAAATGTCCAACATTACTAATCATTAGAGAAATGCAAATTAAAATCATAATGGAATAACTTCTCACACCTGTTAGAATGCCATTTATCAAAAAGACAAAAGAACCAGTGGCACATGTCTTAATCTCAGTATCTCATGAGGCTGAGGCAGGAGAATTATAAATTCAAGGTAAACCTCAGCAACTTAGTGAGACTTGATCTCAAAATAAAAAGTAAAAAGGTCTGCAGATGTGTATCAGGGGTAAAGTACCCCTGGGTTCAACCCCCAGTATAAATAAAAGAAAAAGAAAGAAAGACAAAAGATATTAATTACTGGTCAGGATATGGAGAAACTAGAATTCTTGGACAATTTTGGGGAATGTAAATTAGTACAGTCATTATGGAAATCAGTATGGGAAGTTTCTTTAAAAATTAAAAATAGTGCTCAGTTGGTAGAGTGCTTGCCTTGCATGGACAAGGCTCCGGGTTCAGCACCCAGCAACAACAAAAAAAAAAACAACTGCCCTATGGTCCAGCCAATCAGTGGATGAATGGATACAGAAAATGTGGTTTAGAAATATAAGGGGACACTATTTAGTCTTTTTAAAAAAAATAAGGAAGTCCTGTCACTTGTGACAAATGAATGAGGCCAAAGGACATTTTACTGGGGGGAATAAGCCAGGCCCAGGGCAACTATCATATGATCTCATCTAAATGTGGTGAGATCATGTGATATCTATACAAGTTGAATTCATAGAAACAGAGAGAGCAGTATGGTGACTGCCAGGGTCCCAGGAGTGGCTGGGCTATGGAGAGAGAAGATGCTGGTCACAGGAGACCAAATTACACTTAGATGAGAGGGATGAGTTTAAGAGATCTATTGTGCAATATAATGACTACAGTTAATAATAATATACATCAGAACGAGTATAGTTGATAATGTTATATATACTTGAAAATGACTCAGAGAGTAGATTTTAAGGGTTCTCACACAAATAAGAATATGAAGTAATGTATGTTAAATAGCTTGACTCAGACATTCTTCAATATATACGTGTTTCAAAATATGATATATGCCATAAATATGTACAAATTATTATTATTGTCATCATCATTGTCATCATCATCATCATCATCATCAGGGATTGAACCTAGGTTTGCTTAACCATTGAGACACTTCCCTAGCCCATTTTATTTTTGAAACAGAATTAAGTCAAAAAACCCACCCTGGAAGTGAGGGAAACTGGGAAAATATTTAGTTGGGTAGATTGCTACCTCCTCCCCCAAACTGGAGCCCTGTTACAACAAAAAGGAAGAAGTGGAACTAGGATAAGCAATGAGCACTGCCTACTTCCATTAGCACTTGGCTGAAAGGAGTACAACCATCACCAAACTTCTCCTCATAAACCATATTACATGATCTCTGTATTCGCTCTTTCTGTTGCTCTGACAAAATACCCAAGAATGGGTTCTTTATAAAGAGATGAGGTTTATTTAGCTCAGAGTCCAACATTTGGCAGCCCCTGAGACTGACCTTTGGTGAGAGTGATCACAACATGGTGAATGGCATCATGGTGGGAGAACATGCAAGGGATAGAGACTGAATGGCCAGAAACTGGGGAGGATGAGTCTTGTTCTTTTTTTAACACCCTCCTCTCAAAGGAACTAATGGGGGCCCATGAGAAGTTCATTACTCCCTTCCAAGGGCCTCTTCCCAGTGGCTGAATTACCTCACACTAGGCCCCACTACTTGCAGGTTCTACACCCTCAACACTGCCACACCAAGGACCTAGCCTCCAGCCCATGAAGCTTTGGGGGACAAACTACAAACAAAGCCACCATTATAAGAGCAGGATGTCCCAGTCTATAAGTGTGAATGTGAGGGCAGGGGAGGGTTGATATCAGAGGGCACTGGAAGCAGCCAGAGCCCCCATTCTGGAATCTCTCTGATGTCACACTTGTAGTATGGTACTCTGGGTGCCAACCCAGGAGAAAGAGCAGTTGGCTCTCATTTGTTTGAAAGCAGGCAGTGAAGCATAACTATCTCAAATTATTTCTTGTCCCCACCCCACCCTCAGCCAGATCCTGGCTATTCTCAAGCCTTTGGGCTTGCTTGACTGTGGCAGCACTGATCTCTCTAAGTGCAGTGTTCTTCACTTTCCAGTGAGTCTCCCAGCCAGCAGTCGGGTTTCTCAACAAGAGACAGATGGGAAACAGTGAGAGTGCAGAGGCAGGGAAGTGGAGGGAGGCCAAGAAGGGAAGGAGGATATTTAGTGAGAAGCACGGAGTTGGGGAGCCTGAGACTTTGGGGGACTGTGGGAGGCTGGTAATGCTGGTGACATTTGGTGGAGGGAATGGGGTATGTCTCTAGCCTGGATATTCAGAGCTGTCCTTAAGGTTTGTGAGTGTGACCTAAGGTGAGCTAGGCCTCATGGGGGCTCCGGGTTTCCCCCAACTAGAACTGAGTCTGTCCCTGGTTTCAGATGCCAAGCACTGGCGCAAAATGGAGAGTGGGCCTTTCAAGTGGCCTCGGGCCTTCTCTGCCTACTCACTTTGTACAACCTCATTTCCATGAATGTATCAGACCCACAGAGGTAAGGTCTCAGACCCCTGGGAGAGGAAGGTGGCATCCCAAGGCATGGTGCCTACAGAGGTCATTTCTAAAGGGCTGACCCCACCTGTGGCCTCAGGATCCCTTCTTACCTTGTCATCATTACTTGGGCCCTGACCCTTCATTTCCCAAGCCACTAAAGTGTTTAAAAAAAACAGAATCCTGGAGGTTTTCCAGTTGCTTTAGTAGGGAGGATGGGGCAAGAGAAGCCTCAGGCTCTTCCAACCATGCATTTCACTCTTCCTCCTTCCCATTTCACACATGACTCCAAGTACTGATCACTATTCCAAAGCGGGGAACTTAATGTAGAACTCTTGAGGCTGGACAGCTTCTTCTCTTTGACTGCCACCCATTGGAGTGGTCAGCTTGCTCAACAGGGACCAGGATTCCCCTGCCCACCTCCTCCCCCCCTTCTTGTTGCCCAGTGATACTATGGGGTAGCTCCGAGCATCAGAGTGATACAAGGCTTCCTGCCACTGCCTGAATCTCTTCCCCTGCCAGGTGCCTTCAAGCAGGACCCTGAAGCTCCCTATATGGCATGAGTGAAGGGCAGGTTATACCAAATGCCATGGTGTCCCACCTGTTATTTTCACCGCCTTCCCCGAACTTTACACTGCAAAAGCTGTGACATCTGTGTGGAGGTGAGTGCTCCTCCTCCCTGACCACTCACCAACCTGTCCCCAGGCACCTGGCCAAGACCAGGAACCTCACTCATGAGTGGGCCAGGGGTGGGTATCTCACCATCTTTCTGAACTGCTTAAAGTGGCTCTCAGCCACTGTTGGTCACTTATATACGTCATCACCTCTGTGTCTGCACCTGTCCAGGGAGGCTGGCCTTGCTTGCACAGGTGCTGACATACATTTCTATTCCTTGGTTTTTTTCCACTTTACCCTCACTTACTCTTATATGTAATTTTGTATAACAATGAGGGTCTCCTTCCATTTCCATGCAATTTCCCTTCTCTCTCCCTTTCCCTCCCACCTCTCATCCCTGTTTAATGTTAATCTTCTTCTCATGCTCTTTCTCCTTGCTCTGTTCTTAGTTGCTCTCCTTATATCAAAGATGAGTTTTGGCATTTGTTTTTTAGGGATTGGCTAGCTTCACTTAGCATAAGGTGCTCTAGTGCCATCCATTTCCCTGCAAATGCCATGATTTTGTCATTTTTTAGTGCTGAATAATACTCCATTGTGTAAAAATGCCACATTTTTTTATCCATTCATCTATTGAATCTAGGTTGGTTCCACAGTCTAGCTATTGTGAATTGTGCTGCTATGAACATCGATGTAGCAGTATCCCTATAGTATGCTCTTTTAAGGTCTTTAGGGAATAGTCCAAGCAGGGGAATAGCTGGGTCAAATGGTGGTTCCATTCCCAGCTTTCCAAGGAATCTCCATACTGCTTTCCAAATTGGCCGCACCAATTTGTAGTCCCACCAGCAATGAACAAGTGTACCCTTTTCCCCACATCCTCTCCTGCACTTGTTGTTGTTTGACTTCATAATGGCTGCCAATCTTACTGGAGTGAGATGGTATCTTAGGGGGGTTTTGATTTGCATTTCTCAGACTGCTAGAGATGGTGAGCATTTTTTCAAGTACATGTTGATTATTTGTATGTCCTCCCCTGATAACTGTCTTTTCAGGTCCTTGGCCCATTTATTGATTGGGGTATTTGTTTTCTTATTGTTTAATTTTTTGAGTTCTTTGTATACTCTGGATATTAGGGCTCTATCTGAAGTGTGAGGAGTAAAAATTTGTTACCAGAATGTAGGCTCCCTATTTACCTCTCTTATTGTTTCTCTTGCTGAGAAAAAACTTTTTAGTTTGAGTGAGTCCCATTTGTTGATTCTAGTTATTAACTCTTGTGCTATGGGTGTCCTATTAAGGAATTTGGAGCCCGACCCCACAGTATGTAGATTGGAGCCAACTTTTTCTTCTATCAGACGCAGAGTCTATGTTTTGATATCAAGCTCCTTGATCCATTTTGAGTTAACTGTTGTGAATGGGGAGAGAAAGGGACTCAGATTCATTTTGTTGCATATGGATTTCCAGTTTTCCCAGCACCATTTGTTGAAGATGCTATCATTTCTCCATTGCATGCTTTTAGCACCTTTGTCAAATATAAGATAGTTGCAATTTTGTGGATTTGTCTCTGTGTCCTCTATTCTGTACCATTGGTCCACCACCTGTTTGGTACCAGTACCATGCTGTTTTTGTTACTATTGCTCTGTAGCATAGTTTGAAGTCTGGTATCGCTATACCACCTGATTCACTCTTCCTGCTTAGAAATGCTTTTGCTATTTCTGGGTCTTTTATTTTCCCATATGAATTTCATGATTGCTTTATCTAATTCTACAATGCCTATCCATGAAAAGGGTATATTATTCCATCTTCTAAGATCTTCTTCTATTTCTCTCTTTAGGGTTCTGTAGTTTTCATTGTATAAATCTTTCCCTCTTTTGTTAGGTTGATTCCCAAGTACTTTTTTTTTTTGAGGATATTGTGAATGGGGTGGTTTTCCTCATTTTCATTTCAGAAGATTTGTCGCTGTTATACAGGAATGCCTTTGGTTTATCCATATTGATTTTATATCCTGCCACTTTGCTGAATTCATTTATTAGCTCAAGTAGTTTCTTTGTAGACCCTTTTGGGTCTGCTAGGTATAGAATCATGTCACCGCAAATAGTGATAATTTACATTCTTTTCCTATTTTTATGTCTTAATTTCTTTTGTCTAATTGCTCTGGCCAGTATTTCGAGAACTATATTGAATAGAAGTGGTGAGAGAGGGCATCCCTCTCTTGTTCCAGATTTTAGAGGAAATGCCTTCAGTTTTTCTCCATTTAGAATGATTCTAGCCTGAGGCTTAGCATAGATAGCTTTTACAATGGTGAGGTAAGTTCCTGTTATCCCTAGTTTTTCTAGTGTTTTGTACATAAAGGAATGCTGTACTTTGTTGAATGTTTTTTCTGCGTCTATCGAGATGATCATATGGTCTTTATCTTTAAGTCTATTGATGTGGTGAATAACTGATTTCTGTATATTGAACCAGCCTTGCATCCCAGGGATGAATCCTACTTGATCATGGTGCACAATTTTTTTGATATGCTTTTGTATCCAATTCACCAGAATTTTATTGAGGATTTTTGCATCTAGGTTCATTAGAGATATTGGTCTGTAGTTTTCTTTCTTTGAAGTGTCTTTGTCTGGTTTTTCGGGATCAGGGTGATGTTGGCCTCATAGAATAAATTTGGAAGAGCTCCTTCTTTTTCCATTTCCTGAAATAACTTGAAAAGTATTGGTATTAACTCTTCTTTAAAGGTTTTGTAAAACTCCGATGTATACCCATCCGGTCCAGGGCTTTTCTTGGTTGGTAGTCTTTTGATGGCTTTTTCTATTTCCTCCATTGTTATTGGTCTGTTTAAATTGTGTGTATCTTCCTGACTCAATCTGGGCAAATCATATGACTTATGAAATTTACAGATATCTTCACTATCTTCTATTTCATTTTGGAATATAGGGTTTCAAAATAATTTCTAATTATCTTCTGTATTTCTGTAGTGTCTTGTGATATTGCCTTTTTTCATCCCGTATGTTAGTGATTTGAGTTCTCTCTCTTCTTCTCTTCGTTAGCATGGCTAAGGGTCTGTCAATCTTATTTATTTTTTCAAAGAACCAACTTTTAGTTTTGTCAATTTTTCCATGGTTTCTTTTGTTTCAATTTCGTTGATTTCCACTCTGATTTTAATTATATCCTGCCTTCTACTACATTTGCTGTTGTTTTGCTCTTCTTTTTCTAGGGTTTTGAGATGAAGTGTGAGCTCATTTATTTGTTGATTTTTTGCTTTTTTGAGGAATGAACTCCAGGCAATGAATTTCCCTCTTAAAACTGCTTTCATTGTGTCCCATAGATTCTGATATATTGTGTCTGTATTTTCATTTATCTCTAAGAATTTTTTAATTTCCTCCTTGATGTCTTCTGTAACCCATTGATCAATCAGTAACATATTGTTCATTTTCCAGGTGATGCAGGATTTTTCCTTCCTTCTTTTATCATTGATTTCCAGTTTCATGGTATTATCTCCACACCTTTATATTTACTAAGAGTTGCCCTATGTCATAATATATGGTCTATCTTTGAGAAGGGTCCATGTGCTGTTGAGAAGAAAGTATATTCACTTGATGATGGTTGATATATTCTATATATGTCATTTAAGTCTAGGTTATTGATTGTGTTATTGAGTTCTATAGTTTCTTTATTCAACTTTTGTTTGGAGGATCTGTCCATTGGTGAGACAGGTGTGTTGAAGTCACCTATAATTATTGTGTTGTGGTCTATTTGATTCTTGAACTTGAGGAGAGTTTGTTTTATGAACGTTGCAGCACCATTGTTTGGTGCATATATATTGATAATTGTTATGTCTTGTTTGTGGATGGTTCCTTTTAACAGTATATAGTGTCCTTCTTTATCCCTTTTGATTAACTTAGGTTTGAAGTTGATTTTATTCGATATGAGTATGGCCACTCCTGCTTACTTTCGAGGACCATGTGAGTGGTATGATTTTACCCAGCCTTTTGCCTTCAGCCTGTGTATGTCTTTTCCTGTCAGATGAGTCTCCTGAAGGCAGCATATTGTTGGATCTGTTTTTTTAATCCAAGTTACTAGCCTATGTTGTTTGATTGGTCAGTTTAAGCCATTAATGTTTAGGGTTACTATTGATATATGGTTTGTATTTCCAGTCATGTTTATTTATTTATTTATTTATTTTAATTTGGCTTGTTTTTCCTCTTTGGTTATTTTTCCCCCTTTACTGAGTTACCTCCCACTGTTAGTTTTGAGTGCTGTTTTTCAACTCCTCTTCTTGTAGTGTTTTGCTCAAGATGCCTCGCAGTGCTGGTTTTCTGGCTGCGAATTCTTTTAACTTTTGTTTATCATAAATATTTTAATTTTATTGTCAAATCTGAAGCTTAATTTTGCTAGATACAATATTCTTGGTTGGAATCCATTATTTTTCAGCTTTTGAAATATGTTGTTTTAGGATCTTCTCGCTTTCAACGTCTGAGATGAAAAATCAGCTGTTACCCTAATTGGTTTACCCCTGAATGTAATCTGCCTCCTTTCACTTGTAGCTTTTAATATTATCTCCTTGTTCTGTATGTTGGATATCTTCATAATAATGTATCTTGGAGTTGGTCTATTATGGTTTTGTATGTTTGGGGTCCTGTAGGCTTCCAGAATTTGGCAATCCATTCCACCTTTCATTTCTGGAAAGTTTTCTAAGATTATTTCACTCAACAGATTGCTCATTCCTTTGGTTTGGGCCTCTATACCTTCTTATATCCCAATGAATCTTACGTTTGGTTTTTTTATGACATCCCACATCTCATGGATGTTTTGCTCGTGTTTTCTTACCAGCCTTTCTGCATTGACTGTACTCTTTTCGAGTTGATAAACTTTGTCTTCATTATCTGATGTTCTGACTTCTATTTGATCTAGCCTATTTGTAATATTCTCATTTGAGTTTTTGAGTTGGTTTATGGTTTCCTCCATTTCTAGGATTACTGTTTGATTTTTTTAAAAAAATCTCTATCTCCTGGTAGAGTTGATTTTTTGCTTCTTGAATCTGCTTATGTAATTCATTTTCAAAGTATTTTTTCATTGTTTGGACTTGCTGTCTAATGACTTCTTTAAGATTCCATTCCTACTGAGTCAGGTATGCCTTGAGTTCTTTCTCTGTCCATTTTTCTGATGCCTCTAGGTTCTCCTGTAAATTTAAGTTGTCCTGCATTGTTTGTAATCTTTTTTCTCCCTTGTTTTTTCATGGTGTTCACATTACTTTCCAACTCTGTTTAACTGCTGTGTTTCTGTTTTCTCCTATAAATTTGTTTTGGTTTTGTATATCTCTGTGGTCTCTCCTTTGTGATGGGAGACTATGTCTAGTGATATTGGGCTTTATTGTAATTTAAAGCTGATTCATTGGATTCATAAAAGGCTTACGGATTTGTAGGCATATAGTGATCTGTTGTTTGGTCTTAGGACTTTATCTTTAGGTTGGGTGCTATGATAGTATGAAGGTTAGTATATCTTGGAAGGTTGCTCTACTGAAGGGGGATATTAACATGCGAATGGATCAGTGTATTTGGTAATAGCTAGGTACTTAGGAGCCCTATAGACAGCCTCAGAACATTCACCTATTTGCATTTATAAAATTACACGTAATGAAATTCGTAATGCTTGGGATGAAAGTTAGAGGGAAGAGGAAGGAAGGAGTCCATAGAGAGACTGAGGGAGAGAAAGATAGGTAGAATAAAGGAGAATGGAAAGAACAATAAAAATTGAAAAGGGAAAATAAAAAGATAAATGAAGTCTTAGAGTTCTATTTTCTTCTCTTCCAGTAGGTGGAGCTGTGCCCTCAGAGCCGAGCTTCTGCCCTCTATGTGCCAGCAGCAATCCCTGTAAGGTGGCTCCTCTTCCCCTACTGTGTGTCTCTCCAATCCTGTTAGTCCAGAGCCGTTTCTCTTCTCCGCCCCCTCCCCCCTTCCTCCTGCCAGCCAGCCAGGCCCCGCTGACACCGTCAGTTTAATTTGTCCAGACCCCTTCGGTGGCCACGCCCCCGGGAACTGGCGGCTAAGGCCTTGGGTGTCACTGCTGGTGGTTGGGGCAGTTGGGGATCGGGAGTCCCCTCTGCTTCCCTCGGCCCCTACAGTCATGCCCACGGAGCTCTGGGGCAACATTTTTGAGGTTTCCCAGCTGTATGTATCTGGTGGGGATGTGAGTCACACACTTGCTAAAGCCGATTCTGCTGGGAAGGGATCCTGTCTGCCGAAACCTGGTGACGTCAGCTCTCTGCTATGGTGGGCCCCAGACTCCTTGCCTGAGTGTCTGATTGGAGGGGTGGGTCTTGCCTGTCTCTGGTCTGTCTCAGTCTCGGTTTCAGTTCTGGTCCGCTGTTTCATGAAGGCTTAGTTAGCAACCTCTTCATGGGGTCTCTACGCCACACACATTATCCCACAGTGCTGAAATGCCTCCTTCTGTGCTGGTCGCCAGGCAGGGGCGGCCTGGACCTCTGCGCAGTGTGGCCAAGATTCACCCTTCCGGGGCAAGCTGTCACCTCAAATAATCCCAAATTCCCCAGCTAGGTCTCACTTCAGCAGAATTTTACTGGGAGTTTCTCAGCAGGTAGAATCCAAAAGTTCTGATGTGTCTCTCTGTCTGCATGGCCGGGAGGTACTGAAAATGCTGCCTCCCCACCTGCCACCATGTTGAGTCTCCCAGGTGCTGACATACAAAGGGCATCCCATCTATGCTGAGCCTGGTGGAGTCAGGGGGAGGAAAAGCAGTGACTGTACCCTCCCCTGGCTTACTGATACTAGATCCCCAGCCCTTTAGGCTGACTGCTGCCCTGTCCTGGGGACCTTTCCCCGTCTTGGTCTGGGTGTACCAGTTGGAGGGTTTACTGGGTTCTGAGTGCTTTTCTCTGATGTGCACACCCTGCTCGGGTTCAAAAGTGCAGATGGCTGGTAGGGCAAGGTTGCTTTTTTCATCCTTATCCAGTATCTGAGAAAACGGAGGCCCAGAGTTGTTTATGTCCTGCTCCAAGTGACACCAGGCAGGTCTTGTCTCTAAAGACATCACTCAGGACAGGTGACTTGATGAGCCATGGGGTCCTAACTGTGCTCTAACCATGGAAATGCCAGATTCTCCCTGAGATGGGAACTTGTGGGTAGGGTCAAGAGCAGGTGGCCTAGAGGGCTGCATTGGGGGAGGCCTCAGGATTAGGGGGTGATGGAGGCCATTCCAGAAGGACCCTGAGACCTGCCTCCTCTCTCCTAGGAGTTCGACCACCATTGCAGGTTGGTGAATAAATGCGTGGGGCACCGAAACATCTGGCTCAACCTGCTACTCCTCCTGTTCCTGTGTCTCTATCTGGGTACCATGCTGTCCACCTGTGTGATTTTCATCATACACAGGAGGCACATGGCGTTTTTGGACAAAACCATGACGTATCCACACAGTCCCAAGGGCCCACACTGGGAAAAGTTCCTATGGTGGGGAGGGAGGAGCAAACAGCCGAGGAGGGGCAGGATAACTGAGGGATGGGCTGATGTAGGCGGGGCTAGAGGAGGAAGTCACTTGGGAGGACATGTGAAGGACAGGTGGAAGGCCAGTGGGGTCAGGGAGATGGGAGGGATAGGATGCCTGTGGAGTTAAGAATCTAGGGGGGCACAGAGTAGGGTAATGAAAGTTGAAAAGAGACAGGTGGGAGGACAGTGTGGTGGAATGAGGTTTCCCTTGGGTGTACTGGACTAACTCTAGTCCAGGTAGGGAGAGCGGTGGGCAGTGCTAGCTGGGGCAGGAGGGAGGGAGGGAGGAGTCGGGTCAAAAGGCATGGCCAAGAAGAAGCTCTTCCATGGCTTTGCTTCTTAGCTTGTACACAGTATCCTAGTGGCTGTACCCACTGGGGCCCTCCTGCTCCTGCTCATCCTGCAGTTGGTCATCAAGGCAGTGGGGGTGGGCACCACCAGGCGACCCTATGAGGAAGAGGTAAGAGGTCTGAGTGCATGTGCCCTTGGTTGTTTGGAGGCATCTTGCACCTCTGCAATTAGGCACTTTATGAGCTTTCTCCAGTGCCCTTGGCCCTGATAGTGCCTCATGAGTCCTTCCAGACCCACCTCTGAAGGTGCAGCTCAGATATCCTATACCCTGGAGCTTGGTGGCCATTCTCCCTCCTGGGTGCATTGCATTGAAAGCCTACTGTGTTCTGGGTGTGCTAGGTGGTGGTTATTTGAGGAATGGGTGTAGAAGTGAATAAGTACATCATGCACTTGTGTTGATAAGGAATCTATCATCAGAATAACACCGGGAGACACCCAGGAACACTCTGAGTGAGGGGTCAGTCCTGAGTAGTGTAGCAGACTGGAAGAAACTGAGAGTTTGGCGAAGCCCATGCTGTGGAGTAGAACATTTCACTCTCTGTGTCCTAGGTGTGATTTTGGAAAGGCAGACAGGAAGGCATTGACTGTGAGAGGTACAATTTTGCAGAAAGGCACAGAAATCCAAAAGTAGGGGGTTAACAGAATGATGAAGATATGGATCTAGTTCAAGCACAAGGTGGCATGGGCAATGAGGTTGACCCCGTGGTGGTCAAGATTAGAAAGGCCTAGAAAGCCAAGCATAGAATTTAGTTTTGAAGAAGTAGAAACCTGGGAGTCATGGTAAAATTTTGTAAAAATGTATAGAGAACTCCTGAAACTCAATAAGAAAACAACACAATTTTTAAATGGACAAAAGATTGGAGCAACACTTCACCAACAAACAATATGTGGGGTGAGGCTGGGATTGTTGCACAAGCAACAATGGTTAAGCATCTCTGGGTTCAATCCCTGGTACAAAAACAAAACAAAATAAACCAACAAATATATTGCCAAAAACTAGATGCAAAGTAAAAATCCTTCAATGTATAAATAATCTGTATGGAAATACAATACTACACAGAAACAAAAACAATAAACTACTGGTTATCCATAATTACATAGATGAATCTCAAATGTATCGTGCTCAGTGAATGAAGCCAGACTAGAAAGTCCACAATGCCATTTATGCATGATTCTGGATGAAGTAAAACCACAAGCACTCAGGGAGAGAAAATGACAACAAGAGGTGAAAGGATTTTCTGGGGTAAATAAACTGGTTAACCTTGAACATGATATCATTTGTCAAAATCCCTAACTATAGACTAAAAAGGTGAATTTTCTGTTTGTAATTACCCCTTAATAAATGACATTTTTACAAAATTTTACCATGGCTCCCAGGTTTCCATTTCTTCAAAACTAAATCCATAAATCCCATTATGATTTTAATTTGCATTTCTCTAATGATTAGTAATGTTTAACCTTTTTTCAGATTTCTCTTGGTCAGTTGTGTTTCTACTGAGAATGCAATGATGTTTGTGTCACAGTCTAACATCAAATTTTATGTCGATTTCTGTTGTGGCATAAGAAGAAGGGATGACATGCATTGGGTCATGGAAAAGGTCAGGTCAGGAGTGGTACTATAATCATAACAACCAGGTCTATTGAGCTTTGGAGAAGACCGTACTAGCCTTAGGTTTTCTTTTTGTTTTGTTTTTTAATTAGGTATATATGCATTTTAATGCATTTTAATTCATTGTAAACAACTGTAGCACAACTTTACATTTCTATGGTTGTACCCAATGTAGCATCACACCATATATGCATTCATACATGTACCTAGGGTAATGATGTCCATCTCATTCCACCATCTTTCCTACCCCCCCATGCCCCCTCCTCACCTCTGCCTCCCCTTTGCCCCATCAAAGTTCCTCCATTTTTCCTTATCAGAGAGAACATTCAGCCTTTGGTTTTTTGAGATTGGCTTACTTCACTTAGCATGATATTCTCTAACTCCATTCATTTACCTGCACATGTCATAATTTTATTCTCTTTTAATGCTGAGTAATATTCCATTAGGTATATATACCACAGTTTCTCTATCCATTCATCTATTGACAGGCATCCAGGCTGTTTCCACAGTTTAGCTATTATGAATTGAGCTGCTATAAACATTGATGTGGCTGTGTCCCTGTAATATGCTGATTTTAAGTCCTCTGGGTATAGACCTAGGAGAGGAATAGCTGGGTCAAATGATGGTTCTATTCCAAGTTTTCTAAGGAATCTCCATACTGCTTTCCAGATTGGTTGCACCAATTTGCAGTCCCACCAACAGTGTGTAAGTGTACCTTTTCCCAACATCCTCATCAACATTTATTGTGGTCTGTATTCAGCACACAAGGCACTTTCTGGTACAGACACTGTTCTATGTGGTTTACATGAATTAACTCACAATTCCCTGTTTTACAGATAGGGAAATTGAGTGACCAGGGGCTAAGTAGCTACCCAAGGTCTCCCTTCTGGTCAGTTTTAGAGCTGTGGTTTGGACTTATGAGGTCTGGCTCCAGAGTCCTTGCCACCAACCACCAAGCAATGACTCCAGGAGGAGTTACAGTCAGGGATCACAGTAGAAAGGAAGTGAAGTTGGAGCATGGGATCAGTGCCTGAGATGGGTGCTGCCAATTATGGAAAGCCGACCTGATTGGTGAATCACAGAGGGAAGACCACATTTAGGTCCCTTGAGAATAGTGATCCTGGTCATGGAGGGCCTCATTCTGAGCAGAGGAAGGGCGATGGCCTATGGCCTGACCTGGGGCTGGAGGAACCAAAGGATGGAGGAAGGGAAAAGGATGCCAGGAAAACTCAATGATGGAGAGAAGCTGGAGAGAAGAGAAGACAGACCACTTGATGAATAAGAGCCAAACACAGGAGTCACAGGTGGGAGGGAACCACATATGGCAGTAGTGGGGTAGTGCATAAAATGATGGGAGGTGATGATCAGAGAGGCTCCTCTGTCTGTTCAGCTGTCTCAAGGTCTGCAGCTTCCCCATCCCCCATTGATGCTGCCCACCAATCTTCCTGAAAGAGCCTTTAGTCAAGCAATTGCCATACTAAAGGAATGCCATGGCAAAGATGCCCACTCCTACTATTTCTGGTCAACACTAAAAAGAAAAAGAAATAAAAACACACATGTTGGAAAGAAGGGAATAAAACTGTTCCTCACAGAGGACATGATTTTTCCAACTAGAATAAATAACAACACTCAGTAGCAGAGCACCCCTAATTCAATCCCCAGAACTGGAATAACAATACCACTAAGAACTTCTGCTTTTTTGGAAGAGGCTATGAAAAAAATTGAATGAAAAGCCACAGATTGCAAGAAAAGATTTGCAAAACATAGATCTGAACCCAGTGTACAGAACTCATAAAACTCAGGGGAAAAACACATTTTTAAGAGATAAAAAGTTTGTAGCAAACACTTTGCCAAAGACCTACCAATGGGCAAGAAGACATGAAAATATGCTCAACATCATTACTCATTAGGAAGCCTTAAATGAGATGTCATTACTCATTTATTAGAAAGGCTACAATAAAAAGAGGAAAAAACAAGAACAAATGATAGTGTGATATGTTGGTGAGGATGTGGAACAACTGAAATTCTCATACTTTGCTGGTAGAAATTAGGAATGGTACAGTGATTCTGAAAGACAAATTTGGCAATTTTCTACAAAGTTCCACCTACAGTTACCTTATGACTCAGCAATGTCACTCTTAAGAATTTATCCAACAGAAATGAAAACTTAGGTTCACATACCTATACACCAATGTTTGTAGCAGCTTTCTTTATAGCTGTGAAAAACCAGGTAGGCACAGTGGCACATGCCTAAATTCTAGCCACTTGGGAGGCTAAAACTGGAGGATTGCAAGTTAAAAACCAGCCTCAGCAAATTAGCAAGGTCCTAAGCAATTCAATGAGACCCTGGCTCAAAAGAAAAAAAAAACATTTAAGAAAAAATAAAGGGGGCAGAAGGATTGGGAATGCAGCTCAGTGGTTAAGCACCCCTGGGTTCAATCCCTGGTACAAACAAAACAAAAACACTGTGGAAAAACTAGATACAATGAACAATCCATCAATTAGTGAGTGTATAAATAATCTGTAGGTCTGCTGTTTCCGGTGTGGGCCCTTGTGACTGTGTGGATACGCCATGGCTTTGTCCAAGGAGAATGGCATCACTCTTGTGGGAAGATGGTGCACATCACCAGCAGGGCACCCTGGTAGAGGCAAAGGGACAAAAGCAGCAGCAGGAACAGCCAGATGTTCAGATGCCCCACGCTGTTGCTCACCTGCCCACAGTGGTGGTCAAACTCCTAGAGGAGAGGAGGGAGACCTCGAGGGTCTATCTGACCTGACTTCATTCACCCCCAAATGCTCAAGCCTCTCCCAATGCAGCCTTGAGGGCCACCTGCTCTTGACCCTACACACGGGTTCCCATCTCAGGGAGAACCTGTCATTTCCATGGTTAGAGCACAGTTAGGACCCCATGGCTCATCAGGTCACCTGTCCTGAGTGAGGTCTTTAGAAACAAGACCTGACTGGTGTCACTTGGAGCAGGATATAATAACTCTGGGCCTATGTTTTCTCAGATACTGGCTAAGGATGAAAAAACACCCTTGCCCAATCATCCATCTGCACTTGTGAACCTGTGCAGGGTGGGCACATCAGAGAAACACACTCAGAACCCAGGAAACCCTCAAACTGGGACACCCAGACCAAGACAGGCAAAGATCCCCAGGACAGGACAGCAGTCAGCCTAAAGGGCTGTTGATCTAGTATCACCAAGCCAGGGGAAGGGACAGTCACTACTTTTCCTCCCCCTGACTCCATAAGGCTCAGAACAGATGGTGGCCTTTTCATGTAGGTACCTGTGCAAGCAAGGCTGGCCTCCCTGGACAGGTGCATAACTGGAGGCAGTAACAGATGTAAGTGACCAAGAGTGGCTGGGAACCACTTTTAGCAGACTGGGAAGATGGTCTCATACCCACCCATGGCCCACTTATGCTATGAGTTTCCTAGTCCTGACCAGGTGTCCAGGGATGGGTTGGTGAGTGTCCAGGGATGAGTTCTAACAGATGTTACAACTGGGACAATGGAAGGTCCTGGGTGGGCAGTAGGAGGAGCAATATGGGCACCAGGGCATTTGAAATGTCCTTCGATACACCCAGGCCACATATGCTGCCTCAGGGTCCTGCTTGAAGGAGCCTGGCATGGGAAGAGGTTTGGGAAGTGACAAGATCCCCCTCTATCACTCTGCTGCTCAGGGCAGCCCCATAGCTGGAATGCAGGCAGTGTTGTTAGAGAGGGACGTGCCCTTGGCTGTCTTCCTGCCATTATGCTACAGCAAAACATCAAGCAGGGTATTGAAACTTATTTATTTATATGAAATTATAAAATTATATGAAATTTATTTATAGATACTGTCTGGTCTTACAAAGAAACTATGTTGTTAGAGCAGGAAGATCTCTGGTAGCCCTTGTGCTATTTAGCTTCAACATAATTGTATAAATTTTTTAGAACATTTTACTTTTAATTGATATTCTCCCCAGGGTAAACATAAACCCTTTCTAGTTGGTGCCATAGAGATGTTGTCAAGAGTAAAATTATATAAGTTTGCTGTTGTCTGTGATTGACTGTTGGATGAATTATCTTCTATGTTGAAATACATATATTTACATTGCAATAAGGATGCTCAAATGAAACAATGAAATAATGAAATTGAGGGCAGAATTCACAACCCTGGGTACTGGCCTCCAAATACTTCACTGCTTTGAAGTTGGAAGAAAATATTCTTAGTAACATACTGACATTTCCAGGTGAAACTGGCCTATACAAACAAAATTTGAATGTGTGGTTTCACTTAAAATGTTTGTCCTGGCTCAGAGTCCTGATACAAAACCAACCAATTCAAGCAAATGCATAATCCTTCTCTTGGATTGCTTTATGAAAAAGAGAGGACAGATTTTTTTAATAGAACAAGAATTTTACACAGATTCTGAACTCTACTATTCTTCATTGAGTGGGAGGAAAGGAGTAGAGGGAGATTAGAAGGCTCTATGAAGGACAAGCCAAGTTATTAGAGCAAGCTCCAGGTTCTTTGAGACTCGCCTTCCTGTCTTTCACTGAGCACAGTCAGTACTTCTGCTGCCTGTCCACCTGGGAGGAAGGTAAAGCATGAAGAGATGGGAGAGGAGGGAGAAAGGCAACTGAGCATTTCAACTTAAGTCCTTGATTTGAGTGTGCATGGGTGTATGATTGGCAGATGAGGAATAGACTGATAACATTTCTTTGACTTTGAAAATGATTTTGACCCCTGCAACACTAAAACTTGCTTTATCAACTTGGAAGACAAATATGACTGCATCTGTTTGTAAAGTTCTAACTAAACACTATGCCATCCCCACAGGCAAGGTCACAGGAAATCTTGTTTCTTTCAGGACTTCCCAATGGGTTTGCCCAAGAATTTCCTTCAGCTCTCTCAGCCTTTAGGAGCTTAGTGCTGGCAAATGAGGGGAAGGAAGAAAACCACAGGGTTCTTCCTGAGGAGACCCCATGCTTCCCCTCAGTCTTTCATACCAATCAGTGCAGGGAGCCCACACCTGGGGAAGACTGAGGTCCTTTTGTTTTCTGACTACAAATGCTGCTTCTCCTGGCCTCTCTATGGGAGCTTGTATGAGGTGGAAGGAGCTACTTGGAGTGCTTTCCTGCCAGCTGGCCCCAGACTTGGTCATCTCAGCCCACCAGAGAATGTCTAATATGTGAATTTTCAAAAGGAAGAAATCAGGATTGCTTTTGAGCTCCCTGACCTCTGCAAATTTGCCAGCCCTGTCCCTCAGGTAGAGCAGCGGGGTGCAGGAGAGACACACTCACACCTGGTTAGGAAAATCTCCAAGTCTGCAAACAATCGTAGATGTAACTCTTCTCCTTTGCTATGGAGAATTCTGTCTATGGTAGAAAGCTTTCACAAGACATAGTGAACCTGTGATGTTTCACTGTTTCATTTCCAAGAGATTTTGAGGCTTGAGGCAAGGGTTAGTCAGAGGCAAAGCAATTTACCTTAACCTCAGAGAGCTGCCCAAAGTAAAAGAGCCATCTGGTAGAAACAATGTTTGTTTTAGATTCTGTGTGCTTAGGTATGTGCAACTAACTCAGACTATGTAGAAATATGTCTCTAAACACTGCTTTTTTTCACTAAAATGTTATTTTAAAATGTTCTATCCTATAGGAAAGTTTCAAGAACAGTACAATGATGTGCCTCATAATCTGTATACTTTTCTATATGTATGTGATATATCAAGCAAAAATGAAGATTAGTATGACACCCATATATTATTAAGCTAAATTCATCAATTTTAATGTTTTGCTATAAATAGGAAATTCTCTTGTACCACCATACTAATATGCCTTTGAGGAAACTTGATATTAATATGAAACTATTATCAGGTGTATAATACTGATATTCAAAATTTCCTAAATCCATTTTAGCAGGATTTTTTAAATATACAGGATATAATCAAGGATCACATGCTACATGTTGTTGTCATGTTTCTTTAGAATCTTATAATTTATAATGGTTCACGGACTTTTAGTTTTTATTTTTATTTTTTTAACCATACGATTTATTTTTATTTTTTTAGTCATACATGACAGCAGAATGTATTTTGACATATAATACATACATGGAATGTACATACATCAATCATATTGTCTATTCTATTCTGCTGCCCTTCCTATCCTCCCTACTCCTCCCCTCCTCTCCCAACCTTTCTCTCTATCCAATCTAATTTGACACACTTTTTTTTCTTTTTCTCATCACAACATCATATATGTATTCTGTATAACAATGAGGTTCTCCTTCCATTTTCCGTGCAACTCCCCTTCTCCCTCTTTTTCCCTCCCACCTCTCTTCCCTATTTAGTGGTAGTCTTCTTCTTGCTCTTCCTCCGTATCCCATTTTGAGTCACCCCCCCCTTATATCAGAGAAGACATTCAGCATTTGTTTTTTAGGGATTGGCTAACTTCACTTAGCATAATCTGCTCTAATTCCATCCATTTCCCTGCAAATGCCATGATCTTGTTATTTTTTAGTGCTGAGTAATATTCCATTGTGTATAAATGCCACATTTTTTAATCCATTCATCTATTTAAGGGCATCGAGGTTGGTTCCACATTCTAGCTATTGTGAATTATGCTGCTATAAACATTGATGTGGCTGTGTCTCTGTAGTATGCTTTTTTGGGTATAGTTCGAGAAGGGGAATAGCTGGGTCAAATGGTTGTTCCATTCCCAGCTTTCCAAGGAATCTCCATACTGCTTTCCAAATTGGCTGCACCAATTTGCAGTCCCACCAACAATGTGTGAGTGTACCTTTTTCCCCACATCCTCACCAGCACTTGTTATTGTTTAACTTCATAATGGCTACCATTCTTATTGGAGTGAGATGGTATCTTAGAGTAGTTTTAATTTGCATTTCTCTGATTGCTAGAGATGGTGAGCATTTTTTCATGTCTTTGTTGATTGATTGTATATCCTATTCTGAGAAGTTTCTGTTCAAGTCCTTGGCCCATTTGTTGATTGGGTTATTTGCTTTTTTGTTGTTTAACTTTTTTTAATTGGTTCTTCAAAACATTACAAAGCTCATGATATATCATCTTTCATACATTTGACTCAATTGGGTTATGAACTCCCATTTTTACCCCAAATAAAAATTGCAGAATCACATGGGTTACACACTCGCATTTTTACATAATGGCATATTAGTGACTGTTATATTCTGCTACTTTTCCTATCCCCTACTATCCACCCTCCACTCCCCTGCCATCTTCGCTCTCTACCTCATCTGCTGTTGTTCAATTCTCTCCCTTGTCCACCCCCCTTTCCCCTCACAACCTCTTATATGTAATTTTGTGTAACATTGAGGGTCTCCTACCATAACTTTTTGAGTTCTTTATATACTCTAGAGATTAGAGCACTATCTGATATTTGAGGGGTAAAAATTTGTTCCCAGGATGTAGGCTCCCTATTCACCCCACATATTATTTCTCTTGCTGAGAAAAAAACTTTTCAATTTGAATTCATCCCATTTGTTGATTCTTGGTTTTAACTCTTGTGCTATAGGTGTCTTATTATGAAATTTGGGGCCTGCCCCCACATGATGAAGATTAAGGCCAACTTTATCTTCTATTAGATTCAGAGTCTCTGGTCTGATTCCTAGTTTCTTGATCCATTTTGAGTTGACTTTTGTGCATGGTGAGAGAAAGGGATTCAATTTCATTTTGTTGCATATGGATTTCTGCTTCTCCCACCACCATTTGTTGAAGATGCTATACTTTCTCAATTGCATGCTTTTAGCACCTTTGTCTAATATAAGGTAGTTGTAATTTTGTGGATTTGTCTCTGTGTCCTCTATTCTGTTTCATTGGTCTACCAGCCTGTTTTGGTGCCAGTACCATGCTGTTTTTGTTACTATTGCTCTGTAGTATAGTTTAAAATCTGGAATCACGATACCACCAATTTTACTCTTCCTGCTTAGAATTACTTTAGCTATTCTGGGTCTCTTATTTTTCCAGATGAATTTCATGATTGCTTTTTCTATTTCTGCAAGGAATGTCATTGGGATTTTGATGGGAATTGCATTGAATATGTAAAGTGCTTTTGGTAATATGGCCATCTTAATAATATTAATTCTACCAATCCATGATCAAGGTAAAAACTTCCATCTTCTAAGGTCTTCTTCTATTTCTTTCTTCAGGGTTCTGTAGTTTTCATTGTATAGCTCTTTCACCTCTTTTGTTAAGTTGATTCCCAGGTTTTTGTTTTTGTTTATTGTTTTTGTTGTTGTTGTTGTTGTTGTTGTAGTTGTTGTTGTTTGAGGATATTGTGAATGGAGTAGTTGTCCTAATATCCATTTCAGAGAATTTGTCACTGATATACAGGAATGCTTTTGATTTATTGGTATTGATTTTATATCCTGCCACTTTGCTGAAATCATTTACTAGTTCTAGAAGTTTCTTAGTTGAACTTTGGGGGTCTGCTAGATATATGATCACGTCATCTGCAAGTAGTGCTAATTTAAGTTCTTCTTTTCCTATATTTATGCCTTTAATTTCTTTTGTCTGTCTAATTGCTCTGGCTAGTGTTTCAAGAACTATGTTGAATACAAGTGGTGAGAGAGGGCATCCTTGTCTTGTTCCAGATTTTAAAGGGAATGACTTCAATTTTTCTCCATTTAGAATGATGCTAGCCTGAGGCTTAGCATATATAGCTTTTACCATGTTGAGGTAATTTCCTGTTATCCCTAATTTTTCTAGAGTTTTGAACATAAAGGGATCTGTATTTTGTCAAATGCTTTTTCAGCATCTATCAAGATGATCATTTGGTTCTTATATTTAAGTCTATTGATGTGGTGAATTACATTTATTGATTTCTGTATATTGAACCAGCCTTGCATCCCAGGGATGAATCCCACTTGGTCATGGTGCACGATCTTTTTGATATGTTTTTGTATCTGATTTGCCAGAATTTTATTGAGGATTTTTGCATCTAAATTCATTAGGGATATTGGTCTGAAGTTTTCTTTCTTTGAAGTGTCTTTATCTGGTTTTGGAATTAGGGTGATGTTGGCCTTATAGAATGAATTTGGAAGTACTCCCTCTTTTTCTATCTCCTGAAATAGATTTTAGAGTATTGGTATTAGTTCTTCTTTAAAGTTCTTGTAAAACTCTGCTGTATATCCATCCGGTCCTGGGCTTTTCTTGGTTGGTAGTCCTTTGATGGCTTCTTCTATTTCCTCACTTAATATTGGTCTGTTTAGGTTGTTTATATCATCCTGACTCAATCTGGGTAGCTCATATGCCTTAAGGAATTTATCAATGCCTTCACTATCCTCTATTTTATTAGAGTATAGGGTTTCAAAATAATTTCTAATTATCTTCTGTATTTCTAAATTGTCTGTTGTGATGTTGCCTTTTTCATCCCATAAGCTAGTAATTTGGGTTCTCCCTCTTCTTCTCTTTTTTACCATGGCTAGTGGTCTATCAATCTTATTTATTTTATCAAAAAAACAACTTTTAGTTTTGTCAGTTTTTTGATTGTTTCTTTTGTTTCAATTTCATTGATTTCAGCTCTGATTTTAATTATTTCTTGCCTTCTGCTGTATTTGCTTCTGATTTGTTCTTCTTTTTCTAAGGCTTCGAGGTGTAGTATGAGGTCATTTATTTGTTGGCTTTTCCTTCTTTTAAGGAATGAACTCCATGAAATGAATTTTCCTCTTAGTACTGCTGTCATAGTGTCCCAGAGATTTCGATATGTTGTGTCTGAGTTTTCATTTACCTCTAAGAATTTTGTAATTTCCTCTATGATGTCTTCTGTAACCCTTTGTTCATTCAGTAGCATATTGTTTATTCTCCATGTGATTTAGGAATTTTTCTTTCTTATTTTATTATTGATTGCCAATTTCATTCCATTATGATCAGGTAAAATGCATGGTAGTATCTCTACTCCTTTGTAATTGCTAAGATTTGCCCTGTGACATAATATATGGTCTATTTTTGAGAAGGATCCATGTGCTGCTGAGAAGAAAGTGTATCTGCTTGATGTTGGGTGGTATATTCTGTATATGTCAATTAAGTCTAAGTTATTAACTGTATTATTGAGCTCTATGGTTTCTTTATTCAACTTTTGTTTGGAAGATCTGTCCAGTGGTGAGAGAGGTGTGTTAAAATCTCCCATGATTATTGTGTTGTGGTCTATTTGACTCTTGAACTTGAGAAGAGTTTGTTTGATGAACATAGCTGCACCATTGTTTGGGGCATATATATTAATGATCTTTAACTCTTGTTGATGTATGGTTCCCTTGAGCAGTATGTAGTGTCCTTCTTTATCCCTTTTGATTAACTTTGGCTTAAAGTCTATTTTATTTGATACAAGTATGGACACCCCTGCTTGCTTCCAAGGTCCATATGAGTGGTATGATTTTTCCCAACCTTTCACCTTCAGTCTGTGTATGTCTTTTCCTATCAGATGAGTCTCCTGTAGGCAGCATATTGTTGGATCATTTTTAATCCAGTCTACTAGCCTATGTCTTTTGATTGGTGCATTTAAGCCATTAACATTTAGGGTTACTATTGAGATATGGTTTGTACTTCCAGCCATATTTGGTTATTTATGTTACTTAACATGATTTGTTTTTCCTCTTTGATTATTTTTTCCTTTACTGTACTACCTCCCGCTGTTGGTTTTCATTGTTATTTTTCATTTCCTCTTCCTGTAATGTTTTGCCAAGGATGTTTTGAAGAGCTGGTTTTCTACCTGCAAATTCTTTTAACTTTGTTTATCATGGAAGATTTTTATTTCATCTTCTGGAGATATATATATATATATATATATATATATATATATATATATATATCCTCTATCTCCCTGTAGAGTTGATCTTTTCTTCCTGTAATGTTTTGCCAAGGATGGTTTTATATATATATATATCCTCTATCTCCCTGTAGAGTTGATCTTTTCTTCTTGGATTTGTTTATGTGATTCATTGTTGAAGTGATCTTTCATTGTCTGAATTTGCTGTATAATGTTTTCTTTGAGACTCCAGATCATCTGAAGCATGTATATCCTGAACTCTTTATCTGACATTCCATCAGCTACAGATATTACCTCTTCTAATGTTGAATTGACCTGTATTGTTTGTGGTCCTTTCTTTCCTTGTCTTTTCATACTGCTCATGTTTCTTTCTAGCTTTGTTAAACTGTTGTTACTGGTTTTCCCCTTATATATTTATATTGTTCTTGTATAGCTCCAAAATCCCTCTTTTGTGGAGAAAGACAATGTTAACAGTTCCCAATATCAACAGTACATCATCTAAGCACAAGTTTTCATTATTAATACATTTATAGTTAGAATCTAAGTCTACAGATATTGGTTTCAATTATTCTTTAAAAATATAGTCATTAGTTTCATAAAAGTCATACCATATCTGGTGGCATAGAGAAAACTGAATTTCACATGAAGGATGTTATACTTAAAGGGAAAGGCGTGAGGGTATAAGGTTAAACTAACTTAGCAACTTTGGAGAACTGTAACCAATAGACTGGTAATTTATGGAAGAATGTATAGACTCAACCTCCTATCTGTATTTAGATAGTTACCCTATGTATAGACAGTAAAAGTTAGGGGGTTGAAAGTGGGACAGAGAGAATACAAATGAAGAAAAGAAAAAAAATAACAAGGAAGAAAAGAGAAAAGAGAGAGAAGGAAAAAGAAAGTAAGAAAGAAATAAGAAAAAAAAATGGGGGGAAGGTGGGGCAGATGCAAGTCCTCTATATTATATTATTTTGGTGATTCGGTTGTTCATGCACAGTTCTTGGTTTCACCTACATTGAGGTTGTGAAAGAGAGAGAAGAGAGAAAGAGAAAAAAAGTCTCTCAGAACTCTGTTTTCCTTTCTTCCAGTAGGTGGCATTGTCTATTCCTAGCTTCAGCCTCTGTGTTCAGGGTGGTGGATATAGCCAGTGTGAAAGGATATGAGCTTCCACCTGTATCTTCCCTACTCTAGTCTCTGAGGTGGAAACCAGGTGCCTGTACAGTTGTTGTTTTGTGTTGATAGCTACACCCCTCAAAAGCTTGTGGAAAATATTTTGAGTTATCATAGCTAAGGGTGGGGGGAGTTGGAAACTGGGTACCTGGATCAGCCACAGAATGTGCTGGTAGCCACGCCCCCTTTGATAGGTTTTAAAGGTTGATGGGTTTCCTCCGGACTAGCGCAGGGCAGGGTCAAGTTTCCTCCTCCTGTCTGGCTTGGCAACAGGCTCCCTCCTCCCATCTGGCTTGGCGCTGGGCTCCCTCCCCTGGTCTGGTCTGGCTTGGCGCCGGGCTCTCTCCTCCCATCTGTCTTGGCGCTGGGCTCCCTCCTCTGATCTGGTCTGGTTTGGCATCAGGCTTCCTCCTCTGCTCTGGTCTGACTTTTAGTTTTTATAGAGCACTGACATTATTGAAGAGTCCTGGAGGCTGTATCCTCCAGGAATTTCTCACTCTCACACTAATTTACTAACAATTTATATAAACAAAACAGACCTGAGTTGATACAAATCAGATGTCTAAAAAGTGAATACCAAAATTTTTTGAAAGCAGCCAGAGAAAAATGATATATCACATGTAAATAATAATGGTTGGATTCCTGCCAGAAGCCATAGAAGTCCGAAGATAGTGAGAAGGATCTTTACAGTGCTGAAAAATACTTCTGGTTTCAGCTCCAACAAGTGAAAAGCTTGGAAGTTGTGACTTCCAGCCTTATAACAGGAACAAATGGAAAACCAGAAACTTTTACATCCCCACCAGAGAACTGAGGTAGCAGGGCACAAAGTCACCATAACTGGAGAAAGAGGTGAATCCAGGGTCATGGGACAGCTCTGTTCCCCTGAAGCAGAAGCCAAGGGAGCCATCAACTGGTAGGAACATCTAATGGTAATTCTGATAATTTGCTGGTAAATTATTGTGAGAGTGAGAAACTCCTGGAGGACACAGCTTTAGAGAGCCCCATCAGGCTCACCTCCAAGAACCTTACTAGCTTCTCTTGCTGAAAAGCCAATGAAGATACCCTCATGGCTCAGGCAGGGGTTGGAGAAAGGTAACCATTGTGAAAAGAGCAACCATTCTCCAGAACAAAAACCTACTCTGCAAGGGAAAGGACTTCACCAGAGCCTTGTTACTTTAGGAGGAAGGCATTTCTCCTACTCCAGGCTCTTGTTTCATTCAAGGTGATAGTGGTGGTGGAAAAGAAAGAAGCCCCGGTGAAAGTCACACCCCAGCAATGCAGGTCAATCCACACAATGATTTAATCATAGACCACAGACTCCTTCTTTCCTCTCTATTGTGCCACTATACCAAAAAGCCTCCAGCACAATTATAGAGAATTACAGCTAAAAGAGTTGAAGACACAAATTTTTTCTGGGCAAGAAATGAACATATAAAGACATTATAGGAATCTGAAGTTTCTGGCCTCTTTGGCAACAGAAAACACTAAACATGACTGAACTTCTATTCAGATTAGCACAAAATCTCACCAAATAAATGGTCTATTTACCTCAGTTCCTATTATTCAATACACTATGTCTAGCTTTCAATCCAAAATAATTATAAGGCATACATACTAAAAATGCAAGAAGGAACAAAGTCTAAGGACATAAAGCAAGCATTAGAATGAGACCCTCAGATGATGTGGCTGTGGGAATTATCAGATAGGGAACTTGAAACAACTATGATTGAGATGCTAAGGGTTATACAGGGTTATAGCTGAACAAGAATATTAAAGAAAAGGTAGATAACATAAGCTGAGAGATGGAAATGGCAATCAAGAAAAAAAAGGAAAGACTAGAAATCAAAACGATTAAGATAAATGCTTAACACCTTTGATGGGCTCACCAGTTACCCTGGACATGACTGAGGAGAATATTAGTGGACTTGCAGATAGGTCAGAAGAAACTTCTCAGGCAAAATTGCAAAGAGAAAAGAAAAATTGAAACAGAAAATTTAAGAACTACATGGCAATTGCAAAAGATAAACACATGCACAATTGGAATTGGAGGAGGAGAAGCAAAATAGAACAGAGTTGAGGAAAGAGTAATAATGATGGAAAACTTTTCTAAAGTAATAGATACAGGGAGTTCAAAGAACATCAAACAAGGCAAATACCCAAAATCTACACCTAGAATCTTTCAAATTGCTGAAAATCAAAGACAAAGAGATGGTGTTTAAAGAAATAAATAATCTTACTTATAGAGGAGCAAAGAATCTTAGTGCACTTCTCCTAAAATTTGCTAGAAAGAGAGTTTAATAAAATCTTGAAGTGTTGAAAGGAAAACCCACCAGCCTATAATCCTCTATCCAGTGTATCATGGTTTGATATGGTGTGTCCTCCAAAAGTTCATGTGGGAGACAATGCAGGAATGTTCAAAGGTGGAACAGTTGGATTGTGAGAGTTGTAGGCTAATCAGTAGATGAACCCACTTATATGGATTAACCCAGTGATATCTGTAGAGAGGTGGATCAACTAGGGCATGCCTTTTGGGCTTGTATTTTGTTCCTGGTGAACTGAAGTGCTCTCTCTCTCTCTCTCTCTCTCTCTCTCTCTCTCTCTCTCTCTCTCCTGTCATGTTCTGAGCTGCTTTCCTCTGCCACCTTTGTCCCTCATGTTCTGACTCAACTTGAGCTCAGCACTATGGAGTCAGCTGACCGTGGACTGAACCTCTGAAAATGTGAGCTAAAATAAATTTTTCTCCTCTAAATAGTTTTTTGTTGGGTATTTTGGTCACAGTGATGCAAAAGCTGACTAAAACAGTGAAATTAGTCTTCAAAAGTGAAGCAGAAATAGAGTTTCTCACATAAACAAAAACAAAGGGAATTTATCACCAGCAACCTACTCTAAGCAAAAGTTCAAATAAGTTCTTCAAGGAAAACAAAAATGATGTAGGCCAGAAACCTGGATCTACATAAAGAAAAGAAGAGTACTGGAGAAGAAATAAAAGTGAAATGCCATCTTTTCTTTGTCTTATTCCTGATATAAAAGATAACCATGTGTTTAGAGTGGTAACAGTAACCATATATTGGGTGATTATAGCATAGGAAAAAGTGAAATTAGTGACAGCAATATCATAGGGTACCTGCACTACACATGAAAGGGTGGAGTATTATTTGAAGATGTTCTTATATTCTTATGATGTACATGGCAAACTCTGGGGCAACCACTAAACATCTGATAAAGGAAGATAGTTGATATTCTAAGAGAGGGGATAAAATGAAATCATATAAAATGCTCATATAACCAGAAAAAATGGGAAAATGCATAAAGAACAAAGGCAAAATAGAGAAAGCAATTATAAATACTACTCCAACTCTACCAATAATCACCTAAATGTGACTAGTCTAAATATGCCAATTAAAAGAAAAAGTGTCAAACTGAATAAAGAAACAAGACTCCATAATCAAACACACTTTGATTATGAAGACCCAGATATAATTAGAGCCAAAAGATGGACAGAGATGCACTATACCAACTAATCAATGGGAATCTCCAATAGCTATATTAATTTTACATAAAGTACATTTCAAATATGGAAAATTATCAGGGATAAAGAGGGACAAACTCCAAGAAGACATACAATTCTAAATGTGTAAGTACTTTTAGCAACAGAAATCTAAATATGTGACACCAAAACTGATATAACTCAAGGATAAATTGGCAAAATTCACTACTATAGTTGGAGACTTCCAAACACTTCTATCAGGGCTTGATAGATGAAGCAGGCAGAAAATCATTAAGGATATAGTTGACCTGAATGGCACTTTCAATCAACCTGATCTTATTGGAATTCTAAAATACTCTACCCCAAATGAATAGAGTACACAATCTTTTCAAGTTTACATAAAATTCAGGAAGGCACACCATGTCCTGTGCCATAAAATAATCATCAATAAATTTAAGAGATTAGAAATCAAATAAAATACATTCTTATATCACAATGAAATTAAGCTGAAAATCACCAATATAAAGAGAATTGAAAAATCCCCAAATATTTGAGAATTCAATAATACATTTGTAAATAACATATGAGTAAAAATAGTCTAAAGGGTAATTTTTGAGTATTTTGAATTAAACAGAAGAAATTACAATTTATCAAAATTACACAATTTAGCCCATGAACTGTGTAAGCATTTAATGCACTTAGGGGAATTTATAGCACTGAAGACACAGATGAGAGAAGAAGAGGGAGCTAAATTCAGTAATCTAGCTTTTAGAAGCCAAAGCAAAAGAGCAATTTAAGCCTAAAGCATGCAAAAGGAAAAGAAAAAAGAAAAGAAATATCAATAAAATTAAAAACAATAGGAAAGTTACTACAAACCACTCTATGCCCACAAATTTGATAATTTAGCTAAAATAGATGGGTTCCTTGAAAAACTAAACTACTCAAACTCACACAAGGAGAAATAGACAATGGGAATTGGTTTGTTTCTATTAAGGAAAATAAATGAAAAGCCAACAACCTTCTAAAAGAGAAAAGAGAAAACATTGGGTTTCTTTGGCTTTGCTGATGAATTCTATAAAAAATTGAAAAAAGAAATGACCTCAGTTGTGTACTATTCTAAATCATCTCCTTCAGAATATACTGGTCCATCAATTTTAATAAGTGTGCCATACTAACAAAAGGTGTAATAATAAGGCCAGCTGGGTGTACAGCATAGGAGAACTATGTCTTTATATCTATGCAATTTTTCTTTAAATAAAAAAACTGTTCTAAAATAAAAGTTTATTTTTTAAAACAAGAGCTGAAAGGAAAATTTTTCAAACCAGAATTCTATATCAAGCCAAAAAAACCAAATGACTACATAAACATGAATACATATAATGTGTGTATATATGTATATACTTTATATATGTATACACTTTGTATATTGAAAGACATATATAAAGCATTAAGAAAAAATGGAGATGAATTCTGATAAAGGAAAGCTAGGTGAACCCATCACCAGCAGACCTGTACTCCAAGAAACAAAAAAGAGGTACCAGTTGATAATCAGATTCTCAGAAAGGTATGAGTGCCAGAAATGGTAACTATGTAAATTATGCAGGATCATAGTTTCAAACTATCACTTTTTCAATAATTCATTTAAAAAATATCCTACAATTTAAAGAAAAATGACAACATTTTATGGTGGGATTTATCAGGCATGGAAATGGAATTCTTGTCAGAACTGTAGCATATAATAGGAGGTTAAAATTATTATGGAGTAGGGGAGTGTGAGGACACATGTCTGCAATCCCAGTGACTCAGGCTGAGGCAGGAGTATCAAAGCTAGCTTCAGCAACTTAGCAAGGCCCTAAGAAATGTACTGAGACCCTGCCTCTAAAAATTAAAAAAGGGGGTGCTGGGAATGTGGCTCAGTGATGAAGTGCCCCTGGGTTCCCCCCTGGTATCAAAAAAAAGTATGGACTTAGAAGTTTTTTACATTTTAAATAAAAACATTAACTCTAAGTTGATGGTTAAAATTTAAGATTACAGAAAAGGAATAACAGAAGAGCAAAGGTTAGATGGTACAAACAGGAAACAAAGAGTAAAATATGAGGCCTAAGTCTGAATATTACATTGGACAGAATGAATTAAACACCCAGTTAAAAAGCAGAGATTATCAGAATGGGGTAAAAAAAATCAATACTTAATCATGTCTACAAGAGATGTGCTTAAAATCTAAAGATACAGATAGATTGAAAATTAAAAAGTTAGGAAAATAATAATGCAAAAATAAAGAATGAAAAGTTGGAACTGCTGTATTAATATCAGATAAAATAAACTGCAAAAGTATTACCATAAATAGAAATCCTGAAGAAAGATACACGATAATTAATGCTCCTGCATCCAGTAAATATATAAAGCATAAATCAACAAAATGAAAGGGAGAAACAGTTACCAACTATCGTGGGAGATTTTGATACCTGTCTCTAAAGTAAATACATCAAATGGGCAAAAATATTAATAAAGACATAGAAGGTTGGAGCAACAGTATCAACTACCTCAGCCTAACTCACTTTAGAATACAACACTTTATAGAATACAACTACAGAACTCCAATTCCTTTTAAGGGCACTTCATACTTTCATTGAAACAGATCATATTCTGGACCATAAAACAATATTTATTACCAATGAATGGGATGGATTCAAACTCAGAAGCTTTCTCTCAGCAAAGGGAATGATCAATAATGTGAAGAGAGAGCCAACAGTGTGGCAGAACATTTTTACTACATGCACATCAGATAGAGCACTAACTTCCAGAATATATAAAGATCTCATAAATCTTAACACCAAAACCAAATAACCCAATCAATAAATGGACTAAGGAACTGAGCAGACAATTCTCAGAAGATGTACATTCATCAACAAATATGTGAAAAGTGTTCAACATCTCTAGCAATTAGAGAAATACAAATCAAAACTACTCTCAGATTTCATCTCACTTCAGTCAGAAAGGCAATTATCAAGAAGACAAGCAAAAATAAATGTTGGTGAGGATGTGGGGGAAAAGACACTCTTAGATTCCTGGTGGGACTGCAAATTGATATAACCATCATGGAAAGCAGTATGGAGATTCCTAAGAAAATTTGGGATGAAACCTCCATTTGACCCAGTTATCCCACTTCTCAGTATATTTCCAATGGACTTAAAATCAGCATAATACAGTGCAGCCACATCAATGCTATAAAGTAGCTCAACTCACAATAGTTTTACTATAGAACCAACCTAGGTGTCCTTCAACAGATGAATGGATAAAGAAAATGTGGTCAATATGCACAATGGAATATTTCTCAGTTTTAAAGAACAACAAAGTGATGCATCTGCCAGTAAATGGGTGGAAGTGTAGGATATCATATTAAGAAAAATAGGCCAATTCCAAAAACCCAAGTCTAAATGTTTTCTCTGATATATTGACACTAATTTACAATAAGGAGCATGGCTAAGGAAGAATAAAGTTACTTTGGATTAGGCAGAGGGGAGGGAAAGGAGGAGAGCCAAGTATGAGGTAAGAAGAAGAGTAGACATTATTACCCTAGGAGCATGTATGACCACATGACGGATGTGATTCTACATCACGTACAACCAGAAAAATGAGAAGCTATACTCCATTTGTGTATGATGTGTCAAAGTGCCTTCTACTGCCATGTATAACTAATTAGAACAAATAAAAGAGAAGAAAGAATGGTAGCAGCCAAGGGGTGGAGGAGGAGAAATGGGAGTTATTACTTACATGGTGGCAGAGCTTCTGTTTGGAGTAACAAAACCGTTCTGGAAACAGAAGGTTGTACAATATTGTGAGTGTAATTAATGCCTCTGAGTTGTCCACTTAACATAGCTAAAATGGCAAATTTTATGGTACAAGTCTTTTAAAACAATGAACACTTTATTAAACTTTAACATTTTCCTTTTCAGAAAATTAAAAGAGTAGGATGCCATTTCAGTAGTTTCTCTGGAGAACCTCCTTGCCAAGATGTGTGGTTTAAAGTTGTGAGTGATTTTGCCATATTCAGGAATGGGTGCTGCCAAAGACAGGAAACAAAAAGTGCATAATTTAGAAGCAAAACATTCTTTCAACTAAGGCCTGAAGACTACTTATGAATACAATTGACTTCAACAACCCATATTTTAATACCTGCCCAAAACTCTCATAATCACAACCATAACTTTCATAAGCTGTTTTGAAAAAACTTGTTTTTAATTGTTCTAAATTCTAAAAATCGACAGTTAAACAGCCCATTAATACACTCATGCCAGCATCAAATGGACACAATATTTGATAATATACCACAACAAACTATCACAAAATTAAACTTTTATTCCTGGCAGATAAAACCCTAAAATGTAGCAGCTGCCTTATTGGTAGTGATCAATGAATAGTGAAATGAAAACTTTCTGTTGGTTATTCAAAAAGAGTCAATATTTCCCCAAAATCACATCATTTCCAAATTTACCTCTAGTAACTCCCCAGCTGAACCTCTCATGTCCACTTCCACTTCAAGGCATTTATTCAAGAAGTCCAGGAATGCCGGGGAAATTTTTCTGGATTTGCAAGACCTGGTGGTCCATTGGTGGCAATGAGGTGTAAGGCCTAAAAATAGAACAACATCTGTGACATTCTTTTTTTTTTTGGTGGGGAGGTGGTATACTGAGGGTTGAATCCAGGGTGGCTTTACCAGTGAGCTACATCCCTAACCCTTCTTTTTAATTTTTGAGTTAGGGTCTCACCAAATTCTTGAGGCTGACCTTAAACTTGTGATCCTCCCTCTTTAGCCTCCCCAGTTACTGGGATTACAGGTGTGCAACCATTAAGTATAGCATTTATGACATTTTTAACGTAGCTTAACAATTATAATGTAATTTATCAAGTTTATGGAACTATTGTGTGTGTGTGTGTGTGTGTCTCTGTGTCTGTGTGTCTGTGTGTGTGGTGTTGGAATCAAACCCAGGGCCTTGCGCATTCTAGGAAAGCACCGTACCACTGAACAACATCTCCAGCCTCTCTGAATTCTGCAAAGACAATCACTATAAATACTACAGTGAGTAAAATGAGGTTATCATTATCTCTTCCTGCATGAATTTTGTATCCTCCCTCCTTCCCTTCCTTTATTGTTTCTTCTTCTCCTCCTCCTTCTTCGACTTCCCTCCATTCCTCCCTTACTCCTTTCTTTGCCCCCCCTCCCTTTCTTTGTAGGGAGTGGTGCAGGAATTGAACCCAGGAATAGGCTAGGCAAATAAGTGCTCTACTGCTGAACTATACATCAGCCCTCTTTTCATTTATTTTGAGACAGGTATCTCTAAGTTGCCCAGGCAGGCTCCAATTTGAGATCCTCCTGCCTGAGCCTCTCCAAAAGCTGAGTTACAGGTGTGTGCCCCCAGGCCCAGCAGCGTCATAATTTCTGGGTTGAAGTATAAATGCAATACATTTGATTACAGAAAACAAATCAACAACAACAAAAACCCCACCTGGGGTGCATAAAAGTATAATAAAAGTGGTGAAAATCCTAGGACCCATGTGGACTATCTTGTTAAACCTTCACAAGCTTTCTAAAAGTCACATTTCAAAATAATTTGGATCTCCTGAAACTCTTTTCCTTCAAAAGCTATATGACAGCTTCATCATTCCTAAGAACTGACCATAAAATTATTCTAATGGCTAAACTGAATAGCCTTAATATGGGTGTTTTTATAATTTAACTAATCCCCTTTAGAAAATCTTTGTATTCTTTAATTTTTGATTATTACCTTTAAGTTTCTAGAAATGAAATTATTTCTAATAATGGATTTTTTTAATAACAATAGAGACTCCCACTGAGGTCTGTGAGACAGGAGGAACACTTTAAGGGATCTCGCTGACCTTCTTCAAAACAGATAAAACAAATTGCAAATGCATTTTCCAAATGCATACTGGATCTTAAAATGTGGATCCTGAAAAGTTCCCATGTTGGCCCCTCGCTTTCTTGTTATTAATATCTTGCATTACAGTGCAGTATACTTACTACAATGATATCTATGTATACATATCTATATATAAATACATTTTTCTTGTTTTTTTGGTGGTGCTGGGCCTTGAACCCTGGGGACTCATGCATGCTGGGCAAGCACTCTACCACAAATGAACAAATACAGATATACTTCTATTAATCTGAAGCTGACACTTTACATTAGAGTTACTCTTTGTATTGGATTATATAATTCTATAGGTTTTGAAAAATTAATAATGTCATATCTACCATTATAATGTCATATTGAATACATTCCACTGTGCCTGGCCAACAATTCCAATTTTCCCACATTCTCACCAGCACTGATTATTGTCTGACATTAGTTGTAAAGGGGTGTCCTGTGGTTCTGACTTGTATTTCCTTAATTACTAATGATATTGGGCCACATATGGTCGTTGAAAAGGAGATGGGAGGATGCTTGAAATTCACCTCAATTGCAAGAATATTTTCTTGTTCAAAGTCTACTCTGTTTGAAAACAGGCTTGAACACTGTCAGTGATACAGCTTTCTCAGAGGCATAATCTTGCTTTCCTCTTTTCTGGACCTTGGGGATCAGAGGCTGAAGTTCAAAATTGATAACTTGATTTCTATATCCAGGGTACTTAAATGTGAAAAGAAAAGTACCTTCACTGTGTAGAGAGAGGCACACACCTAGGAGACTTCAACTATGTAGAAAGGTGAGACATGCTTACTTATACCCCAAACAGAAAACCATACGGCTGACTAACAAATACCTACACTCTTTAGCTAACACTTTCAGCTCTGTAACTCAGAATCACTGTGACTTGTAGATACATAGTAACGGCAGAGGTTAAGTTTTATCAAGTTTTGATCCTAAATTCTTGGCCAATGAACAACACAAGGAAGTTCCAACTACACTTTAAGAGAAAGTATTTTTTTTTGCAGTGAAGCTGGTGTTACACTGGTCTTACCTTGGCAGGATCTTCCTTCATGTATAGAGACTCTCCTTCCAGCATCTCAATAGCCATGATCCCTAGAGACCATGTGTTGATTTTAGGGCTATAAGCTTTCCCCATCACCATTTCTGGTGCCATCCAGTAGGGTGTTCCAAGCATGGCAGGACATATATTCTGCTCAGGGGTGATATGAGCACAAAAACCAAAGTTGGCTAAGAAACAAAAACAAAACATCTAGAGTTAACAGCTTCGAGATATGGTTTTGTAAAAGAGTTCACCTCAGATAACATAATTGCATTTAGACTATTTTATTTAAAGAATTTAATGATAAAGTAGTCCAGACTTGGATTAGAATATTTTGATGATGTTATATACTGCCACCTTTTGCTTCTTTTTCCTACCAGAGTGCAAATTATTAGGTGGGCTTTTATTCTCAATAATACATTTTATCCTAAAAATCTTAGTAAAACTGAAAGAGGTTTATTTAAGATATCCTTCCATATTAGTGCATTTATCTGCCTCATTCTAAAAACTATAATATATTATGGTGTATTAACATACCAAATTACCATCTCTTTTCTGTTTGATATTGAAGACTGTGGTGAGCCGCTTCTGCCGTTTCTGCAGATTATGGTCGCCATTACAAGATGACGCTGGCTCCGCTGTGGTCTGTGACAAACAACTCCTTATCTGGGAGAGTTGGCACATGATTTTTCACCACCCTGTGAGAAAGCTCCACGCGGCAGCTTTGCATTGGGGCTTGGGATGCTTTATTAAGGCTGGGAGGGGCATCCAAGAGAGAGAAGAAGAAATATCAAGGGCCTGAATAAACTGCTGAAAGAAGATTCCTGAGTTGCGTCTTCCTTGCGGGCAAGGGGTCGCGACAAGTGGCGCCGAGACCCGGGAACCAGAACTTTCAACAGTCAGGGGTGGTGCACCGGTTAGTCCCAGGTAAGTGGGATCCACGATCAAAGCGGGGTTAGTCCCAGGTAAGTGGGATCCGCGATCAAAGCGGGGTTAGTCCCTAGTAAGTGGGATCCGCGACCAAAGCGGGACAGCTCCTCTGTAATGAAAGAGAGAGCCTTACATTTTATTGCAGCTGCACTGTGTACTTTCGCTCCTACTTTCGCTTTCTTTTTTTTGTGCTTTCTTTGTTGTTGTGTCATGGGTGCCGCATCTTCAAGTCCGCTTCTCCTGGCCCTAGATGGCCTGTTACGTTCCAAGGGACTGGAAGTGAAACATAGTACTTTACAGAGATTTTTACAGAAGATAGATATCGCTGCACCGTGGTTTGCATTTTCGGGCAGCCTTACTGTGCCTAGTTGGGATAAATTAGGCAAAGATCTTGACTTTGCTTCTGAGCAGGGCATATTAGAGGGTGGGGTGATACCCCTTTGGAAAATGGTCCGTAGTTGCCTTACAGATGATAGATGTCAGGAAGCACTTACTAAAGGACAGGAGGTTTTAGAGCGATTGCATGAGGAAAAATCGGAGATGGCAGAAAGTGAAGTGACTCGGGAGGATGGGAGTGTGCGGAGCATGAGACGGGGGAGGAAACGGTTGTATCCAGATCTCAGTACGCTGCGTACACCCCCATGCGAAAGTGGGTCAGAGGAGGAGGAGGATGAGGAGGAAGAGCTCGAGAGGCTGTCTCGTCAGCTAGGGAGTTTAGCTGTAGGAGAAGGGAACACAGATAAGCAAGGGCTCAAGAAAAGCGATCCCCCGGATCCACCGCCGGATGGCGGGGGCGTTTCGGGAAGAGCTTTCCATGCCCAAACATGGAGGGCTGTTCACGCTGAGATGGGTCTTGCTTATCCAGTTTTTCAGGATGACAACAGGGGAAGAGTCCATGAACCCTTAGATTTTAAAATTGTGAAGACCCTGGCGGAGTCTGTACGCACTTATGGGGTGGATGCCGCCTTCACACTGACTCAGGTGGAAAATCTGTCTAGATACTGTATGACTCCCTCTGATTGGGCTAGCCTTGTTCGGGCTTGCGTTTCCCCGGGTAAATATTTGGACTGGAGAGCATTCGTGCTAGAGGGCGCAATAGAGCAGGCCGCCCAAAACCATGCAGCGGGACACCCCCATTGGGACAAGGATATGCTCTTGGGACAGGGTAGATTTGCAAATCAACAAACAGGATTTCCTCTTGAGGCATATGATCAAATTAACAATATTTGTATTCGGGCATGGAAGTCACTTCCAAATAGAGGAGAGGTGTCTGGCAATTTGACCAAGATTCTACAAGGCCCTACAGAACCTTTTTCAGATTTTGTAGCAAGGATGGTGGATGCTGCTGGAAAGATTTTTGGGGATCCTGATAGAGCCATGCCCCTTATCAAGCAATTGGTCTTTGAACAATGCACCAAGGAATGTAAAGCGGCAATCACTCCTTATAAAAATAAGGGCATAGAAGCATGGATGAAAGTGTGTAGAGAGATTGGAGGACCTCTAACTAATGCAGGTCTTGCAGCTGCTGTCCTTCGGGTGGCAAAAAGGGGCAATCCTGGTGCCGGAACATGCTTCCATTGTGGTCAGCCCGGTCATTTCAGACGTGAATGTCCTAAAAAAGATAATTTTACTGGACCCCCTCACGGTGGCCCTTCCAATGGCTTTCGTCAACCAGGGCTGTGTCCAAAATGTAAAAAAGGGAAGCATTGGGCAAAAGAGTGTAGATCAATGAGGGACATCCATGGACAGCCTATTTCAGCTGGGCCAAAAAACGGCCGAAGGGGCCCCCGACCCCAGGGCCCACAAATATATGGGGCAATGGAGAATGTCACACCCAAACCCGAGACATGGCCATCTCTACGCCATCCCATGAGACGCGGAGAGCCACTACAGGTGCCGCGGGATTGGGCCTCTGTTCCACCTCCAGACTCGTATTAACACCTAAGATGGGAGTCCAATTGGTGGAAATTGAGTTCAAAGGGCCTTTACCGCCTGGCACTGTAGGTTTGCTAATTGGACGTGCATCTTCTACTTTGCAAGGTCTTCATGTCTTTCCTGGAGTTATTAGCCCTGATACTGTAGGGACAATAAAAGTTATGGTGGAAGCTCCAAGGGGCATTGTATCTATTTCCCCAGGAGATCGGATTGCCCAATTGTTACTTCTACCCAGCCTGCATACCCGCTTTTCTGCTGATTCCTTTTCAAGGACAAGTGATGAGATTGGAGTTACTGGAGGGAATTCTGTTTATTTGTCCTTAGATATGAATGACCGTCCTACTTTAAACTTAACCATAGAAGGCAAATCAATTTTGGGATTGCTCGATACTGGAGCAGATCGTAGTATAATTGCACAAAAGGACTGGTCAAAGGGGTGGCCGGTGCAGCTCTCAGATCAATCACTGAGAGGTTTGGGATATGCCCAAGCCCCTCAAATCAGCTGTAGACATCTATCTTGGAAGGACCCAGAAGGACACAATGGCACTTTTCAGCCTTATGTACTTGATTTACCTATCTCTTTATGGGGTCGTGATCTGATGAAAGACATGGGGTTCACTCTTAGTAATGACTATTCCCCGGCGTCTCAACAGATTATGCAAAATATGGGGTATAGGCCAGGTCTAGGACTAGGAAAACATCTACAGGGGCATAGGCATCCTGTGCAAGGTCATCAAAAGCTTAACAGATTTGGTCTGGGTTTTTCCTAGGGGCCACTGGGGCTCAAATACCCATAACATGGCTCACCGAGGAGCCTGTTTGGGTGCCTCAGTGGCCTCTTCCCTCGGTTAAATTGGCAGCAGCCCATAATTTAATCAAAGAACAACTGGACTTGGGTCACATCCAACCTTCCACTTCTCCATGGAATACTCCCATATTTGTTATTAGGAAAAAATCAGGAAAGTGGCGCCTACTGCATGATTTACGAGCAGTTAATGCTCAAATGCAACTTATGGGGCCCATTCAAAGAGGGCTGCCTCTGCTCTCCTCTATTCCTCAGGGCTGGCATATTATTGCTATTGACATTAAAGACTGTTTCTTTTCTATTCCTTTGCATCCTAAAGACTCACAACGTTTTGCTTTCACCCTTCCCTCGTGTAACCACGAGGAGCCAGATCTTAGGTTTGAGTGGGTAGTGTTGCCGCAGAGAATGGCTAATAGTCCCACGATGTGCCAGATGTATGTGGGGAAGGCACTCGCACCTCTCAGACATAAGTATTCCTCCATCAAGATCATTCATTATATGGATGATGTGTTATTGGCCGCTAAGTTAGAGCAGATAGTTAATGAGGCCTATAGAGACTTAGTAAAGCTGTTAGCTCAATATGGGCTACATATCGCACCTGAAAAGGTTCAAACGGGGAATTCTATTGAGTATTTGGGAGCAATCATTGGGCATGACAAATTGAAACCACAAAAAATCACCATAAGAACTCAGGATCTCCAAACTCTGAATGATTTTCAAAAACTGCTGGGAGATATTAATTGGATAAGGGGATATTTACATATTCCTAATGGTGTGCTCCAGCCTTTGTATGCTACCCTTAAGGGTGATCCAGATCTTGCTTCTCCTCGTAGCCTCACCAAAGAGGCCAGGGCAGCCCTTATAACAGTAGAAGAAGCTATACAACATGCTACTCTATGCAGGCTCCGTAGTGATAAACCTTTCCAGTTATGTGTGCTTGCCACTATGCGGCAGCCTACTGGAGTACTGTGGCAAGATGGGCCTTTACTATGGATCCACCCACATATATCCCCAGGAAAATCTTTAGAATACTATCCTGATGCTGTTGCAGCGTTAGCACTTAAAGGGATCCACCAAAGCATTCAATTTTTCGGACAATCACCTTCTTCTCTTATTATACCCTATACTAAGGCTCAGCTTAATGTTTTGTGTGCTACTCTAGACAACTGGGCTATTCTATGTTGCTCGTTTCAAGGGGATATTGATAATCATTACCCTTCCCATCCATTACTCCATTTTGTTAAAGAACATCCCATCATTTTCCCTAAGGTAACTTCACCCAACCCAATTCCGGGGGCTGTTAATATTTTCACTGATGGTTCCAAGTCTGGAATGGGAGCTTATGTAATTAATGATTCTCCCCCTGTTCAGCATCAATTTGCTCCTGGTAATCCACAATGGGTTGAACTGCAAATTGTTATTGAGGTTTTTAAACAATGTTCTTTTCCTTTTAATCTTATCTCGGACTCCATTTATGTGGTACAAGCACTCAAAGTCCTGGAGGCCGTGGGAGCTATTAGTAATGCCCATAATGTATCTGCTTACTTTAATCAGCTTCAACAACTTATCTGTAGCCGCACTGCTCCTTTTTATCCAATGTACATACGGGCTCACACCTCTCTTCCTGGTCCGTTATCACAGGGTAATGCCTGTGCAGACTCAGCCACTAGAGACCAGTTGATATGCTTGGCTTCCTCCTTAGAGGGGGCTAAATTATTTCACCAGAATTTCCATGTTAATGCTTTAACGCTGCGCAGGCGTTTTTCCATTTCAAGAGCGGATGCTCGTCAGATAGTATTACAATGTCCCCATTGTGTCACATTTCTTCATCCCCCTACTTATGGAGTGAACCCACGGGGATTGAAGCCATTGGTTGTCTGGCAAATGGATGTGACGCACATACCTGACTTTGGTAACCTCAAGTATGTACATGTTTCTGTTGATACGTGCTCTGGAGTTATTCATGCCTCTGCTTTGTCGGGAGAGAAGGCACGTAATGTTATTACTCATTGCCTAGAAGCATGGGCAGCATGGGGTGCTCCTGCATCCCTTAAGACTGATAATGGACCTGCTTATACTGGCAGACAATTTACATCCTTTTGTTCTACCATGGGAGTGCAACTTACTCATGGTCTGCCTTACAATCCTCAAGGACAAGGCATTGTTGAGCGTGCTCATCGCACCTTAAAGGAAACTTTACAAAAACAAAAAGGGGGAATAGGAGCTGAACACACTCCTAAAGAACGCCTGTCCTTAGCTCTCTTTACCATTAATTTTTTAAATTTGGATATTCATGGTCACTCTGTGGCCGATAGACATGTGTCCCCTCAGCCCTCTGTGATTGGCTATGTTAAGTGGAAGGATGTTCTTATGGGCCAATGGAACGGCCCCGACCCCGTGCTGACATGGGCACGAGGATCTGTATGTGTTTTTCCCCAGGATCGCACGGAGCCGTTGTGGGTCCCTGAACGTCTGACAAGAAGAGTCTTGACATCAACCGACCAACAACAAGAGATACCACAGCAACCCTGTGATGAGGATCTTCACTCTGCTACGTGCTCTGGTTCTGGTGCTGGTGCCGATGGCACAGACGACACCAATGCAGTGGTGGGCAGTGGCACGGGCTTGGCCAATGCCGATGCCGGTTCATGGTAGTTCTAGTGTCCTCCCCACTCTTTTCTCTACCTCATGTGAGATGTCTGCTCCCTGTGCCTCTCCTAGAGGGGACGTGGAGAGCATTTTTAATCAATCTCAGGTTAATCTCACAGGAGTTTTTTGTTTCAGCCTTGGAAACGCTAATTGCATCAGCCTTAAGATCAAAAATTTGACTAACTGGGAGGATCCATTGCGGTCCAATCAGGTCTCAGGGAGTATTATTAATGCCGTACTGAGCCAAGTAGTTTCAGGGAAGCAATTAGGTTCAGGGACCCCTGTAAATAGCTCTGCTTTTAACATAACTACCTTGGCTATGATCTCCAAGGTACTAATCCCAGTGCCTCCTTCTTCTAATAGTACTTACAATGCCACTCATTTCAAGGCCTCTCCTTACTGTACCCCTAATCTTGGTTTCCCCCCAACATTTATGCCTTGTCAGGATCATTCTTGGGAGAGACTTCAAGTTGCTAAGGGTTTCTCTTTTTCCCCCTCTCTTAAGAGGTATGTTTATAACTTTAACCATAGTGCCAACTCCTCTACAGGAGTAGGTTGGTCCTGGTTTCAATGGCTGATTTCCAATGAGAAGGGGGCTTCAGCTGATATTTCTGCATTGGCTCAATTGCTGGGAGTCAGAAGCTGGCTGGCTAATGTTTCTGGTACTGTTCGCGAGAGTGAACGGGGTAATAGACTTACATCTGTTTCGTTCAACTCTTTGCTATATAATGCCACATTGCCCCCTGCGATGGTCTGCGTCCAATCCCCATTCTTGCTCCTTTTGACTAATGACACCTCGTCAGGGATGCTGGATTGTTCTAGTGTTACCTGTCTCTTATCTGAGTGTTGGAATGGTTCTTGGACTGTAGCAGTGGTTATGAAAATTCCAACCTTTGTCCCAATCCCAGTCACTGCGGACCCAGATAAATTCCCCATTGTTGAGCTACTTAGAGTCCGCAGGGATTTTGGAATTACAGCAGCTATAGTGACAGCTGTGGCAGTGTCTGCTGCTGCAGCGGTTACGGCCGGAGTGGCCATGGCCAGTCAAGTACAAACTGCTGCCACCATTAATCAAGTTGTTCAACAAACTTCTACCATACTTGAGTCCCAAAATTCAATTAATCAACATATTTTGTCAGGGATTTTAGCTGCCAACCAAAGAATAGATTTACTCCAAGCTCAGGTAGAAGAATTGGCAGACTTGGTGCTTTTGGGTTGTGTTGACCAACGTGCACATTTATGCATAACCTCTGTCAGATTTAATGATTCCAGAAATGCCTCCCGCATCATCGGAGAGTATCTATCCGGAACCTGGTCCATGGAAGCAGAAAACTTGATCCAGTCTCAACTAACTCAGATTGCTGTTTTGAATAGTACCCGTGTCGAACCAGTGACTTTGGGTCAATTCACCGATTGGATATCTTCTGCTTTTTCCTTCTTCAAAGAGTGGGTGGGAGTAGGCATTTTTGGTGCAATGTGTTGCTTCAGTGTTGTGCTCTGTTTGTGGCTTCTCTGTCGCCTTAAAACTCGCCATGCACAAGAAAAGGCTATGATCATACAAGCTCTTGCAGCTTTAGAAAATGGCAACTCACCTCAAGTATGGCTTGCGCATCTTAAGCAGTAAACCTTTGTCATGGTCGTTACACCCCAAGTTATTATAACATTGCACTGGGATCGACATGACTTTCCTTGTTATTCTCTTAGTGTTGGAAAGCCCTTGCACTCTGCCGGTCTTACTGCCATTGCACGCAGATGGGTTTCCACACTAGTGCTTTTCTATCGCCTTAAAGTCCGTGCCTTTCTTTCAGGGTGCTGTCAACTTGTTTGTCGTTATAAACAGCCACAGTTCAGCCTCAGCTATCCCCCTTCGTCCACCATCGTCACGATACAGGATGCGAGGCAAGGCACTGCACTTGAGTGATCCTTGACGTGGACCTCAAGGAGAGCATGTCCTATTGCATGCGGGTTCGACGCGTCCACGCCCCGCCCCACGAAAAAAGGCGTCGGCTGATATGGCCTCAGATCTGGGGAAGGGCCCTCCTTAGGACTGAGCCATACTATGCAGCCACTTCTGCACAGTGGGATAGGACCTCTACTCTCGCCTGTATTGTTTTAAGAAAACAGAAAAGGGGGAACTGTGGTGAGCCGCTTCTGCCGTTTCTGCAGATTATGGTCGCCATTACAAGATGACGCTGGCTCCGCTGTGGTCTGTGACAAACAACTCCTTATCTGGGAGAGTTGGCACATGATTTTTCACCACCCTGTGAGAAAGCTCCATGCGGCAGCTTTGCATTGGGGCTTGGGATGCTTTATTAAGGCTGGGAGGGGCATCCAAGAGAGAGAAGAAGAAATATCAAGGGCCTGAATAAACTGCTGAAAGAAGATTCCTGAGTTGCGTCTTCCTTGCGGGCAAGGGGTCGCGACAGAAGACAGTTTTAGTTTTTCTTTACCATGTTGCATAGAATATCCTTTTACTAATTCTGGTACATATATTTAGTAATTCTATAGGAGTGAATATTGAAAAGAGAAGCTGTTAGGTAAAATAATGTTTACAATAAAAAAGAGTAGTTTATAAAAGCCAGGTACCATTCAAGTACCTTGTAAAAATATCTAATCCTCATGATAACCCTGATATAGGTAAGTTTAAAAGATAAGTTTAAAAATTTTGTTCTGGATAATTTCCTTTTTTTCTTTTTTGCTGGTGCTTACCTACTAAGCCACATCCCCAGGCTTTTTATTTTTTTATTTTTTATTGGTTGTCCAAAACATTACAAAGCTCTTGACATATCATTTTTCATGCATTAGATTCAAGTGGGTTATGAACTCCCATTTTTACCCCATATACAGATTGCAGAATCACATCGGTTACACATCCACATTTTTACATAATGCCATATTAGTAACTGTTGTATTCTGCTACCTTTCCTATCCTCTACTATCCCCCCTCCCCTCCCCTCCCATCTTCTCTCTCTACCCCATCTACTGTAATTCATTTCTCTCCTTGTTTTTTTCCCCTTTCCCCTCATAACCTCTTATATGTAATTTTGTATAACTATGAGGGTCTCCTTCCATTTCCATGCAATTTCCCTTTTCTCTACCTTTCCCTCCCACCTCATGTCTCTGTTTAATGTTAATCTTTTCCTCCTGCTCTTCCTCCCTGCTCTGTTCTTAGTTGCTCTCATTATATCAAAGAAGACACTTGGCATTTGTTTTTTAGGGATTGGCTAGCTTCACTTAGCATAATCTGCTCTAGTGCCATCCATTTCCCTGCAAATTCCATGATTTTGTCAATTTTTAGTGCTGAATAATACTCCATTGTGTATAAATGCCACATTTTTATCCATTCATCTATTGAAGGGTATCTGGGTTGGTTCCACAGTCTAGCTATTGTGAATTGTGCTGCTATGAACATCGATGTGGCAGTATCCCTGTAGTATGCTCTTTTAAGGTCTTCAGGGAATAGTCTGAGAAGGGCAATAGTTGGGTCAAATGGTGGTTCCATTCCCAGCTTTCCCAGGAATCTCCATACTGCTTTCCAAATTGGCTGCACCAATTTGCAGTCCCACCAGCAATGTACAAGAGTACCCTTTTCCCCACATCCTCCCAGGCTTTTTAAATATTTTATTTTGAGACAGGGTCTCACTAAATTGCTTTAGGACCTTGCTAAATTGCTGAGGTTGGTTTAAACTTGTGATCCTCCTGCCTCAGCCTCCCAAACCCCTGTAGTACAGATGTGCTCCACTAAACCCAGCCCCAGGTATGCTTACTATTTAAATTATTCTAATTTACAAATAGGGGAACTAAGGCATATATGTGTTTAGTTAATTCACCCTAAGATCATTCATCTAGTAAGTGGCAGAGTCACCACAAAACATGATCCAAAAAAGTCTAATTTCATTTTCATATGTCTCCATCAACAATGTATGTGATTATCTATACCCAACTTGCCCACTAAGATAACTTAAAATTAGAATCTGCTATTTTGATGACCTGATTTAGTAACTTTTACAGGGTGTACTTTAATAGCTCTGCTTGAGTCTTCCAGAGGGCAAGGCAGGAACTCAGAGACTATGGACACAGAGGAAAGAAGTTCACTATGTTTTGCATGAATCTGCTGTGTCTCATACAGAATAACATTAGAAAAGTGGGATGTTTTTCTTGTCATCCCTGAGGTCAGGGTCATACAGCCCTCTCCTGATAAGGCTATTGTGAGTAAAACTCAGAGAATGCTGAAGAGTACCATAAGAAAAATAACAGACGGTGGAAACAAATGCAAATTGATCTCTAAGACAGCATCAACACTAGCACAGGCCCAGGCACTGCTTCTTAGTCCTTTACATGTTTAACCTCCAAAAAATCATGATATTGGTACTATTATATTCCTCAGTGAATAAATGAGAAAATACACACAAAGAGATTAACTTGCCAAAAATTACTGCGCAAGTAGTAGCACCTCTGCTATTTAAACCCAGGTCAGTTCCCAGCTCATAGTCTTTACCACTAGATTCTTGCCCCTTCCATATTTTAATTTTCAAAAATATTAACAGACAAGGGTTTATTTTAATTAAAAATGGAAGAAAGCATAATAAAAAATAAAGAATGAATGATTTTCCTTCACTTGTTACTCACTAAGTTTGACCGATCCTTCCATCCCCAAAAGTACATTGTCGCTTTTTATGTCACGGTGAATCACATAATTGGCATGTAAAAACTCCAATGCCTGTAAACACTGAACACAAGAAAACACATATCAATGTAACAGTTCTGGAAAGTTCTATTCACTAGCTCACACAGAGTCATTATACCAGGAGATGTGGCCTGAGCACTGTCTGTAGTCTTCAGCCAAAGACCCTGCAATACTTAACATTTATAAAGAAAAACACCCTCTCATATGCAAATTTCTGAAAACATAATACCTTAATTAGTAAGAAGATCCCTTCCCACACTCTGATCTCATCTAGAAGCATTATTAAATAATGTCTTACTAAGCCCTTTTTTTCCCAATGATTTTAAGACAAGGCCTTTCTATGTTGCCCAGGCTGGCCTCAAACAATCCTCCTGCCTCAACTGCCTGAGCAGCTAAGACTGCAGACACCTGTCTTGTGCCCAACTTATCTACCACTGATTATTTTCCTTTTCTTTCTTTCTTTTTTTTCTTTTTTTTCTTTTTCAGTGCTGTGAATCAAACCCAGTGCACTGTGTATGCTAGGCAAACATGGTACCACTAAGCTAAATCCCCAGTCTCTACCATGGATTTTTAAAACTTTGTCTTCAATGGTATCTTATAAAATGAAGGATAAGTCCATATAATTTCTAGGCCTTTTCAGGTTTAAATGCCTAGTAGTACACAGCACTTGGTAAACAAGCATAAATTCTTTAGAAATTATTTTTATAATTTTGTCATTTATGACAATGATACTGTGACATCAGGACAAAGTAGTATCAGTTTCAGTGACAATAAGCAAACAATTATCACAAGATTCCTCTATAAAACAAGTTATGGAGAGACAGATGGAACTTATTTGGGGCTTAGGTTTAGGCAAGTTGGAAAATTTTCCCAGGTTATTCAAAAAGAAATTCATTAAAAAACATAAAGAAACCACCAGTTTCTTCTCCTTCAGTGAGCTCAATAAAGCCAGAGACTGACTTACTGATATTAAAGGTAAATGTGTGTTGGAATAACTTTCAGTTTACAGCTAACAGATAGCAGCTGTGAGTAGATCAGAGTGCTTGAAGAATCTACACTTGTTCAGGACTGATAGGAATGCCTGTTCCTGATAGGAACAGGATGGGAGCCTCTGCTCTAGTGAGCCGTTAGTGAAACCACATCCTTAGCCCTTGTGGTTAGTGTTGCCAAGCTTCCAGGCCAGAAAACTGATAGCCAGGAGCTTCAACATGGAACTTCCAACTTAGAAATCCCCTCCCCTAGGGACAAAGACCCTTCCTGATGATAGTAATATTTAGAACATCCTCATAGTGTGGTTACATTAGGCATAAGATGATTGGCTTATGGATACTATCTTGCTTGTGAATGATTGATGGGAATGCCCCACTTGAACCCTATAACAATTGTATGCATTCCAAAAATAAACTGAGCTACTGGACAATGACTTGAGGTGGATCTCCATCCAGTTCTCTCACCAGCTCCCGGAGTCTGTGTGTTGATTCCATGTCTCTACCCCACCCCACATCCCCCCATTCCCCTCACTCCCCCCACCCCCCACCCCACGACAAGGTAGCTGAGCAACTAATTGACTAGAACCACAGCAATTTGGCACCTCAATGTGTCTGCTGGCACCACTGCACCTTGGGACTGGCCATCCCATTGATTTCAGGTAGGATTTCGGGTAGTAGACCCCATTTGGGTTCTGTGTGCTGTCAGTTCCTTGAAGGTGAGAAAGGAACCCCCTCCTCTACCCCTTTTTCTTGTCCTTGTCATACCATTGGTACCCCAAATTGAGGCACACACCATCATAGGTTTGGTGTCACCTCATGACCCCTCCTTCCCCCTGGTTCACCTGGCGAATTCACATGAGGGACTGGTCTTCCCAGAATTTGGAACCTTGGTTTTCTCTGATAAAGGGAACTCTGATCTGGAGACACCGTGTGGGCATATGGCCTTGATCTAACAAGTCAAGGAAGTCCCCCACTAAACACCAGACATTGGACCCTAAACACACTCTTATTTGTCCTACTTAGGGAATTCCATGTCTGATCCATTGCCCCTGAATGTGCACTGGGCCTCTTCTTTGGGCATCTTCCTACTTATTAGTGTTTGGCTTATTGTGATTTTGTTTATCCTTGAGAGACTTCAGGAGGCCTCTGATAGGTCCACCAGTCAGTCATGGGCACTTCCCCCCATTCAATGAGTCCCACAATTAGCTGCACTGAAAGCACTGCTTTCTCAGCATGGACTCAAAGTAAAACCTAAAGACATTGATCAATTCTGGCAGGAAGCTGTCCTTTTAGTGCCCTGGATTGGCCCTGAAAACATATGGGATCCAAAATTTGGATGAGAGACTTATACTCTGCAAGAAAAAAGGAGGTCCATGAGGGACACATTCCCCATGCCTCTTTCATCCCGATCCTTCTTGCCTTCATTGCCATCCTTCATGACTCTTCCACAGAAGAGGTCATCAAAAAGCATATGAGTCTTTGGAGGACAAAGCAATGACTCTTCAGGCCTCTGCCTCAAGTGTCACTGATTCAGATGAGGACAATAATTTGAATGAGGATGAGCCTGATGCTTTACAGCATCCTCCAGCTCCCTTGTCTGACTCCCCTCCTCCTAAATATCCATGGGCAGACTTGTGCCCTTATGCTGAGGAGGCACACCCTGTAAGACCCTCGGCTCCTTATCACCCCTCTGCTGAGGAGGCACCACCTGTAAGGCCCTCTGCTCCTTGTCAACCCCCATGTTCTCCTCGTAACCATTTCCTCGCCTTTCCAGTGAATTTTGCTTCTGATGCAGAAAGTAGACCCTGGATGCCTACTCCCTTACCAGATCTGGAATTACTGATGAAGTCTTCTCAGGAGTCTGGACCTGACTCTTCTTACTTTGAAAAGATATTAAGACAATGGTCAGGCCAATTACAAACCTCCTATGATTGGATGAACCTTCTCAAGGCATACTTAACTCTCCCACAATTTTTCCAATGGAAAGATTCCTTTGAGGAGGAAGCAGAGAAAATGGCAAGGAATAATCTCTCCTATGGCATTGACATTACTTTATATATTTTACTGGGTCATGGTGCCTATGTGAGCCCACAGGAACAATCAAAGATTGGCAATCTCATTTACTTTGACCAAGTTAGAGACATTGCCATGAAGAATCTTAAAAATATTACACCTCCAAAATATAATTAGCTCTTCAGAAACCTGATCCAAAGTCCCCAGGAATGGTTCCCTGACTTTTTGTCTTGAGTTACTGAGGCATTTGGGAAGTGTATCCAGCCTGGCCCCATCCAAGATTCAATGGTGAAGCAATTGGCATGAGAGGGAGCCAATGCTGAAACTAGGGCTGCAATTGCCCCAGGATGCAGCAAATCCCTCTCTAAATGGATCATTGCTACAAAGGAGCTAGCTCCCTCTTTAGGACCCATCCAGGCATTGACAGCTGCCATTCGCACACTAGCAGCTAGCAAAAATAATGGGCCTTCACGGCAAATGTCTGATCTCATTTGCTTTGGCTGCAATCAACCAGGTCACATCAGAAGATTCTGTCCCAGGAATGATAGCCGCCTGCATCCCAAGACTCTTTGTCCTAGATGTAAGAAGGATTATCACTGGGCAAGAGATTGCAGAGCCAGGCCTTTAAACTCCCATCAGGGCAACCCTCAGTCCCACCAGTAAGAGGGAAGAAACGTCCTCAAATCCATAGGATTTTGCCCATTTTGGACACCAAGCCCAGAATGACTCCTATGCTTGATGATGTCCCTGTTAAGGGCATAGTGGACACAGGGGCTGATGCTTCTATAATAGATTCCAACTCAGCATCCAAGATGACAAAGTGGAAGTAATGGGTCCCCAGATTCAGGGTGTTGGTGGCTTACAAACCACCAGAAGTGTTGTCTCCCCTGTTATCTGGCAGGACACCAATGGAGAGAAATGTGAATGTCATAAAATCACAGGTAGGTGAGAAAGCATAATTCCTGTAGGACTCAAAGTGAGATATTACTATAACAAGATTTTTCACACAGAGACAGGCACCTTGATGTTACCATTAACACACAGAGAGGTCTCAATACTCCTACAGAATAATACTCTTTACTGTCTGACTTCCCTGGGCAGATTAACAATCACCATCCCCCTGATAAGTTGCTCCAAATTCTGAAAACACTAGAGATTACAACTCCTAAGCATGAATTCCCTGCATCCCAGTCCATACCTTTAGCACCATGTGCATTACCAACACAAACAAATACACCTTTGGTGTTATCCTGAAAATTCCCAATAAACAGGACATCTCCAACAAGGAGTGCCACCTAGGCTCAGTGCAACTGAGAGAACTTAAGGCAACAATACAGGGACTCCTTATGAGTGCAGACACTGCCATCGATATTTTTTCAGACAGTAAGTATTCTGCCAGGTGGCAAAACAATTCCCTGTGCAATTTTTAGACCCACAAGTAAGCCTATTGATCAAGCTCTCCAGACTCTTATGGATCTTACAGAAAATAGGAAACATCCATAGTTCATCTCACATGTGAGATCCCATACTGGGTTGCCTGGATTCATTGCTACAGGCAACTCTCAGGTGGAAAAACTCACTTCTGATGGGTCTAATGACACTGTTATCTCCTGCTGTCCTATGTCATTGGACTTGCTTGAGCAAGCCCACATCCTCCACACTAAGTTTCATATGTCTGCAAATACTTTGAAAGCCTTGTTTCCTGACCTTACTATGACACAATGCAAGCATCTAGTCCAGGCTTGCAAAAATTGCTCCCCTCTGGTGCCGCTTGGACCATTGCAACCACAGGGAGTAAACCCTCGATGCCTCTCCCCTAATAAACTTTGGCAAATGGATGTCACTCACATCCACTCCTTTGGTAAGCTCAAGTATGTCCACATTTTTGTAGACACTTACTCCAAATGTACACATGCTATGGCACAGTCAGGAGAGAAAGCTTCAAATGCCATAAAGGCAATGAAAGCAGCAATATTAATGCTTGGAGTGCCTTGGTCTCTAAAAACAGACAATGGACCAGCCTATACCCCACAGGAGTTCCAAAATTTCCTGGTGTTCTGGAAGATTATGCACACAACAGGCATTCCTCATAACCCACAATGGCAAGGTATAGTGGAAAGGACTAACCAGACACTTAAGGAAACATTACAGAAACAAAAGAATGCTCATACATGCCTAGATCCTCACCTTGCATTGATGCATGCTCTCTTTTCCCTCAATTTTCTTACCTTTGACTCAAATGGGATAAGCCCTGCATACAAGCACTGAGGCTCCTTTCCCTCCCTGACTCCAGTCCCCCTGGGTATGGTAGAAATATCCACTCACCAATGCATGGAAAGTGTCACACCTTTTGATTACCCAGAGTAGAGGCTTCACCTGAGTTTTCCAGAGGATGCCTCTCACCCCATTTGGGTACCAGCAAAAAATGTCAGACCAGCCACTGACAGCCAGGCCTCAGAAACCAAACCAAAAGGAGAAGAAGAGATCATTAAGACCTCCCCACCAGAGGGCTCACAAAATAACCTGGGGTGATATCAAAGCCCTATCAGATCAATCTCAGATCATATCACCTCCCAGAGACTAGAGCCCTGGTACTCTCCTCTTGCTTATGTGTGAATTATAACCTACAACTCACAGGTAAGTGCACAACAAGTAAGTATGGAGGAAGAAAGGCCTCTGCCTAATGGCCTGATAACTCAACACCCTATGCTGGCCTGTCCAAGCAAAATGGATACACTTCGAAGTATGTCCCATGAGGGAAAAAAATTGCTTTGCAGATAGCTATCACTCATGAATGGCTGTCTGCGGTGCTGTTCTCCTCTAGTGGAGAGCCTCTAGCACCATCTAGTGGCAAAAACCCTTCAGTGAGCAAAATACTCATGCCACTGCAATTTAAAAACCATGAGAGCAACCCACGCTCAATTAATCATAATCAGGATGTTGTACAAACTTCTCTCTCAAATCTTGCAGAACGCATCCCAAGGATAAAACTCAGGAGGACAATGGGAGCCCCCTAGATCAACATCATCATAAGGCTTGCAGTCCTCACAGCCACAACTGCAACTGTTGCTCTCATCACTCTCCTGCACCTGACCAGAAGGACCACACCCAACTGATTAGAAACAACCTACGCTGTTGCTGGGACTTTAATCGGACTTTCCCCTTCTTTTGCATCAATGCAGAAAAGGACCCCCTTTATGCTACTGCACATCGCTCTGTCATTCATGCCTGGTGGGTAGGGGCTCCACTTCCCGGGATTCTTTTACCTGTTGGTTTTGATGATACTGTATTGCCTTTCTTTTTTTTAATTTTTTTTATTGTTGGTTGTTCAAAACATTACAAATTTCTTGATATATCATATTTCACACTTTGATTCAAGTGGGTTATGAACTCCCATTTTTACCCCATATACAGATGGCAGAATCATATCAGTTACACATCCATTGATTTACATACTGCCATACTAGTGTCTGTTGTGTTCTGCTGCCTTTCCTATCCTCTACTATCCCCCCTCCCCTCCCCTCCCCTCCCCTCTTCTCTCTCTACCCCCTCTACTGTCATTCATTTCTCCCCCTTGTATTATTTTTCCCTTTCCCCTCACATCCTCTTGTATGTACTTTTGTATAACCCGGAGGGTCTCCTTCCATTTCCATGCAATTTCCCTTCTCTCTCCCTTTCCCTCCCACCTCTCATCCCTATTTAATGTTAATCTTCTTCTCCTGCTCTTCGTCCCTAATCTGTTCTTAGTTAGTCTCCTTATATCAAAGAAGACATTTGGCATTTTTTTTTAGGGATTGGCTAGCTTCACTTAGCATAATCTGCTCTAATGCCATCCATTTTCCTGCAAATTCCATGATTTTGTCATTTTTTAATGCAGAGTAATACTCCATTGTGTATAAATGCCACATTTTTTTATCCATTCGTCTATTGAAGGGCATCTAGGTTGGTTCCACAGTCTTGTTATTGTGAATTGTGCTGCTATGAACATCGATGTAGCAGTGTCCCTGTAGTATGCTCTTTTAAGGTCTTTAGGGAATAGACCTAGAAGGGGAATAGCTGGGTCAAATGGGTGGTTCCATTCCCAGCTTTCCAAGAAATCTCCATACTGCTTTCCAAATTGGCTGCACCAATTTGCAGTCCCACCAGCAATGTACAAGTGTACCCTTTTCGCCACATCCTCTCCAGCACTTATTGTTGTTTGACTTCCTAATGGCTGCCAATCTTACTGGAGTGAGATGGTATCTTAGGGGGGTTTTGATTTGCATTTCTCTGACAGCTAGAGATGGTGAGGATTTTTTCATGTACTTGTTGATTGACTGTATGTCCTCCTCTGAGAAGTGTCTGTTCAGGTCCTTGGCCCATTTGTTGATTGGGTTGTTTGTTATCTTATTGTCTAATTTTTTGAGTTCTTTGTATACTCTGGATATTAGGACTCTATCTGAAGTGTGAGGAGTAAAAATTTGTTCCCAGGATGTAGGCTCCCTATTTACCTCTCTTATTGTTTCTTTTGATGAGAAAAAAACTTTTTAGTTTGAGTAAGTCCCATTTGTTGATTCTAGTTATTAACTCTTGTGCTATGGGTGTCCTATTGAGGAATTTGGAGCCCGACCCCACCGTATGTAGATCGTAACCAACTTTTTCTTCTATCAGACGGCGTGTCTCTGATTTGATATCAAGCTCCTTGATCCATTTTGAATTCACTTTTGTGCATGGCGAGAGAAAGGGATTCAGTTTCATTTTGTTGCATATGGATTTCCACTTTTCCCAGCACCATTTGTTGAAGATGCTATCCTTCCTCCATTGCATGCTTTTAGCCCCTTTATCAAATATAAGATAGCTGTAGTTTTGTGGATTGGTCTCTGTGTCCTCTATTCTGTACCATTGGTCCACCTGCCTGTTTTGGTACCAGTACCATGCTGTTTTTGTTACTATTGCTCTGTAGTATAGTTTGAAGTCTGGTATCACTATACCGTCTGATTCACACTTCCTGCTTAGAGTTGTTTTTGCTATTCTGGGTCTTTTATTTTTCCATATGAATTTCATGATTGCTTTCTCTATTTCTACAAGAAATGCCGTTGGGATTTTGATTGGGATTGCATTAAACCTATAGAGAACTTTTCGTAATATCGCCATTTTGATGATGTTAGTTCTGCCGATCCATGAACAGGGTATATTTTTCCATCTTCTAAGATCTTCTTCTATTTCTCTCTTTAGGGTTCTGTAGTTTTCATTGTATAAGTCTTTCACCTCTTTTGTTAGGTTGATTCCCAAGTATTTTATTTTTTTTGAAAATATTGTGAATGGAGTGGTTGTCCTCATTTCCATTTCAGAGGGTTTGTCGCTGATATACAGGAATGCCTTTGATTTATGCGTGTTGATTTTATATCCTGCCACTTTGCTGAATTCATTTATTAGCTCTAATAGTTTCTTTGTAGACCCTTTTGGGTTTTCTAGGTATAGAATCATGTCACCTGCAAATAGTGATAATTTAAGTTCTTCTTTTCCTATTTTTATGCCTTTAATTTCTTTCATCTGTCTAATTGCTCTGGCCAGTGTTTCGAGAACTATGTTGAACAGAAGTGGTGAGAGAGGGCATCCCTGTCTTGTTCCAGATTTTAGAGGGAATGCCTTCAATTTTTCTCCACTCAGAGTGATGCTAGCCTGAGGCTTAGCATAGATTGCTTTTACAATATTGAGGTATGTTCCTGTTATCCCTAGTTTTTCTAGAGTTTTGAACATAAAGGGATGCTGTACTTTGTCAAATGCTTTTTCCGCATCTATCGAGATGATCATATGGTTCTTATTTTTAAGTCTATTGATGTGGTGAATAACATTTATTGATTTCCGTATATTGAACCAGCCTTGCATCCCAGGGATGAATCCTACTTGATCATGGTGCACAATTTTTTTGATATGTTTTTGTATCCGATTCACCAGAATTTTATTGAGGATTTTTGCATCTAGGTTCATTAGAGATATTGGTCTGTAGTTTTCTTTCTTTGAAGTGTCTTTGTCTGGTTTAGGTATCAGGGTGATGTTGGCCTCGTAGAATGAATTTGGAAGTTCTCCCTCTTTTTCTATTTCCTGAAGCAGCTTGAAAAGTATTCGTATTAGTTCCTCTTTAAAGGTTTTGTAAAACTCTGCTGTATACCCATACGGTCCTGGGATTTTCTTAGTTGGTAGTCTTTTGATGGTTTCTTCTATTTCCTCAATTGATATTGGTCTGTTTAGGTTATCTATATCCTCCTGACTCAATCTGGGCAGATCATATGACTTAAGAAATTTATCTATGCCTTCACTATCTTCTAATTTATTGGAGTATAAGGATTCAAAATAATTTTTGATTATCTTCTGTATTTCTGAAGTGTCTGTTGTGACATTGCCTTTTTCATCCCGTATGCTAGTAATTTGAGTTCTCTCTCTTCTTCTCTTCACTAGCATGGCTAAGGGTCTGTCGATTTTGTTTATTTTTTCAAAGAATCAACTTTTAGTTTTGTCAATTTTTTCAATTGTTTCTTTTGTTTCGATTTCATTAATTTCAGCTCTGATTTTAATTATTTCTTGCCTTCTACTTCTTTTGCTGTTGTTTTGCTCTTCTTTTTCTAGGATTTTGAGATGAAGTATGAGATCATTTATTTGTTGGTTTTTTTCTTTTTTTAAGGAATGAACTCCAAGCAATGAATTTTCCTCTTAGAACTGCTTTCAATGTGTCCCATAAATTCCGATATGTTGTGTCTGTGTTTTCATTTATCTCTAAGAATTTTTTAATTTCCTCCTTGATGTCTTCTATAACCCATTGTTCATTCAGTAACCTATTGTTCATTCTCCAAGTGTTGTATGCTTTTTCCTTCCTTCTTTTATCGTTGATTTTCAGTTTCATTCCATTATGATCAGATAAGATGCATGGTATTATCTCTACTCCTTTATATTGTCTAAGAGTTGCCCTGTGACATAATATATGATCTATTTTTGAGAAACATCCATGTGCTGCTGAGAAAAAAGTGTAACTGCTTGATGTTGGGTGGTATATTCTATATATGTCAATTAAGTCTAGGTTATTAATTGTGTTATTGAGTTCTATAGTTTCCTTATTCAACTTTTGTTTGGAATATCTGTCCAGTGGCGAGAGTGGTGTGTTGAAGTCTCCCATGATTATTTTTTGGTGGTCTATTAGACTCTTGAACTTGAGAAGAGTTTGTTTGATGAACATAGCTGCACCATTGTTTGGGGCATATATATTTATGATTGTTATGTCTTGTTGGTGTATGGTTCCCTTAAGCAGTATGTAGTGTCCCTCTTTATCCCTTCTGATTAACTTTGGCTTGAAATCTATTTTATTTGATATGAGTATGGACACGCCTGCTTGTTTCCAAAGTCCATATGAGTGATATGATTTTTCCCAACCTTTCACCTTCAGCCTATGTATGTCTTTTCCTATCAAATGCGTCTCCTGTAGGCAGCATATTGTTGGGTCTTGTTTTGTGATCCATTCTACTAGCCTGTGTCTCTTAATTGGTGAGTTTAAGCCATTAACATTTAGGGTTATTATTGAGATATGGGTTGTTCTTCCAGCCATATTTGTTTATTTATGTTACTAAACATGGTTTGTTTTCCTCTTTGATTATTTCCCCCCCTTTACTGTCCTACCTCCCACTGTTGGTTTTCATTGTTATTTTCCATTTCCTCTTCCTGTAATGTTTTGCTGAGGATGTTTTGAAGAGATGGTTTTCTAGCTGCAAATTCTTTTAACTTTTGTTTATCGTGGAAGGTTTTAATTTCATCTTCCATCCTGAAGCTTAATTTTGCTGGATACACAATTCTTGGTTGGAACCCATTTTCTTTCAGTGTTTGAAATATGTTATTCCAGGATCTTCTAGCTTTCAGAGTCTGTGTTGAAAGATCAGCTGTTATCCTGATTGGCTTACCCCTAAATGTAATCTGCTTCCTTTCTCTTGTAGCTTTTAAAATTCTCTCCTTATTCTGTATGTTGGGCATCTTCATTATAATGTGTCTAGGTGTGGATCTCTTATGATTTTGCACATTTGGTGTCCTGTAGGCTTCTAGGATTTGGGATTCTGTCTCATTCTTCAAGTCTGGGAAGTTTTCTCATATTATTTCATTGAATAGATTGCTCATTCCTTTGGTTTGGAGTTCTGTACCTTCCTGTATCCCAATGACTCTTAAGTTTGGTCTCTTAATGTTATCCCATATTTCTTGGATGTTCTGCTCATGGTTTCTTAACAGTCTTGCTGCGCTGTCTATGTTCTTTTCAAGTTGAAATACTTTGTCTTCACTGTCTGATGTTCTATCTTCTAAGTGTTCTATTCTGCTGGTAGTATTCTCCATTGAGTTTTTAAGTTGGTTTATTGCTTCCTGCATTTGTAGGATTTCTGTTTGTTTGTTTTTTATAACCTCTATCTCCCTGTATAGCTGATCCTTTGCTTCCTGGATTTGTGTAATTCATTGTCAAAGTGATCTTTCATTGTCTGATTTTGCTGTCTAATGTCTTCCTTGATATTCCAGATCATCTGAAGCATATATATCCTGAATTCTTTATCTGACATTCCATCTGCTGCAGCTGTTACCTCTTCTAAAGTTGGGTTGACCTGCATTGCTTGTGGTCCTTTCTTTCCTTGTCTTTTCATACTGCTTGCATTTCTTTCTGCTTGGTGAAACTGTTGTGTTTTTGAAATGTTTTTTCCCCTATATATTTATATTGCTCTTGTATAGTTGAAAAGTCTCCCTTGCAGGGTTGGGTGGTGGTCTGCCTACCTTGCAGGCACGGGCGGCGGCTCTGCCCTGCCCCTCCTCCAATTGGTGTGAGGTGTCTACCACGCCCGCGGACACCTGGGCCTGTTCTGCCAGTCAGTCGCAGGTCTGCCTACCTTGCAGGCACGGGCGGTGGCTCTGCTCTGCCTTTACTCCAATTGGGGTGTCGTGACTACCACGCCGGCAGGTCACTGGGCCTGTTCCTGGCGCAGGCGGCGGCTCTGCTCTGCCCCTACTCCAATTGGGGTGATGAGTGTACCACGCCGGCAGGCCACCGGGCCTGATCCGCCGGTCGGTTGCAGGTCTGCCTACCCTGCAGGTGCGGGCGGTGGCTCTGCTCTGCCCCCCCTCCAATTGGTGTGACTTGTCTACCACACCTGCGGACCGCTAGGCCTGTTCCAGGCGCAGGCGAAGGCTCTGTTCTGCTCCTACTCCAATTGGGGTGATGTGCCTACCACCCCAGCCGGCCGCTGGGCCTGTTCCACCAGTCAGTTGCAGGTCTGCCTACCTTGCGGGCACGGGCGGCGGCTCTGCTCTGCCCCTACTCCAAATGGGGTGACGTGTCTGTCGCACCGACAGGCCACTGGGCCTGTCCCGCTGGTCGGTCGCAGGTCTGCCCACATTTCGGGCACGGGTGGCGGCTCTGCTCTGCCCCTACTCCAATTGGGGTGTCATGCCTACCACGCCGGCAGGTCGCTGGGCCTGTTCCTGGCATGGGCGGCGACTCTGCTCTGCCCCTACTCCAACTGGGGTGACGTGTGTACCACGCCCGCGCACCGCTGGGCCTGATCTGCAGGTTGGTCGCAGGTCTGCCCACCCTGCGGGCACGGGTGGCAGTTCCACTCTGCCCCCACTCCAATTGGGGTCACGTGACCACCACACCGGAGGGGCCTGATCTGGGCGCGGGCGAAGGCTCTGCTCTGCCCCTACTCCAGTTTGGGTGACATGTGTACCACGCTGGCAGGCCGCTGGGCCTGACCCGCCAGTCTGTCGCAGGTCTGCTTACCTTGCAGGCACAGTCGGCGGCTCTGCCCTGCCCCTCCTACCACGCCCGTGTACCACTGGTTCGCAGGTCTGCCCACCTTGCGGGCACAGGTGGCGGCTCCGCTCCGCCCCCTCTCCAATTGGGGTCACACGACCACCACGCCGGCAAGCCGCTGGGCCTGCTCCGGGCGCAGGCGGCGGCCCAGCTCCTCCCCTCTGGCTCGACAACAAAGCGAGAAAGACTCGGGTGTCTGTGACTCACCCTCCCAACCAGGAGACCAACTGTTTCTTTCGCCACTGGTATTGATGAAGTTCTCTCCTCCGCCGCTTTCTGATGACATCAGATCTCTGCCATGTTGGTATCCTATGCGAATGGCAGCATTTCGTTCCCTTTGCCAGGTAACCAAAGCAACGGGTGAGTCCTGACCGGCCCTCACAGGCCCCGTCTCAGTCTTGTTGCCACTGCCCATGAAGGTTCGGTTGGTATTTACCTCCACAGTTCTCAGCAGGACCCGGACCGAGAAGCAGTTTCTGCAGGCTCCTTAGCCCTGGGCCAGAGCAGTTCCGGGAGCCGGAACTCGGCCGCTCCGTGCTCGGTGTATGCTCTGATAAGAGCAGGCTCCAAGAAGCAGTTTCCGCGGGCTCCTTAGCCCTGGGCCAGAGCAGTTCCGCGAGCCGGAACTCAGCCGCTCTGTGCTCGTTGTATGCTCTGATAAGAACAGGCTCCAAGAAGCAGTTTCTGCGGGTTATTTAGCACTGAGCCTGAGTAATCTGTCTGCAAGCCACAGGCGAATGTCAGCCTGAAATTACCTGTTCTATGGCTGAATGAGCTGCGTTCAGTAAAAAACAGGGATGGTGACTCAGCTCTCCAAGATGGTGGCCGCTGGCCTCCTCTGTGGTCTGACCGGTGTGGAGAACTGAATTGGACGCTTCCTTCCCCTGTCTTGAACCCAGAATTCAGCACTGAGTACGGTGCTTGCACGGCTGGCAGAAACTGCAGCGCTGTATCCCTGCGTCGCTATCTCCTCGTTTCCCAGCGCACACTGCAGACTCTAGCCGCAGGGCGATTTGCTGAATAAGCAGTGTTACCCTCCGTGTGACAAATCTCTTGCATTTGAGTCCCCGTAGCCAATCCTTGTGCGATGGAAATCCTTCCTCCAGGTTCCGGAGCACCCCACTATTGCTGGAAATTCCTAACCAGATAGCCTTTAGCCATCCTGACTCATCATACTCCCACACAGTGACGCGGCACATGGGGGCAATGCACTCCCCTCGCCGCCATCTTTTATCTCCTGTATTGCCTTTCTTGTTTGCTCATGATGCCCTGTTACATCTGACCCAACAGCAAGGCTTGGAATATGTCACTTGGAGTATGTCACTCTCACTTGATCATTCATGGGCCTTTACTATATTAAGGAATGTGTCTAGGGCACAGAGATTATGTCAGTCTACAATTTACCTTCACAATGGTATTCTTTGGGAGCCAGGAATAGGAGGCATTATAGGTTTTTGGCCACTCTCCTTAGAAGGAGAAACAAAACTCTCTGTCAGTGGTCTGCCTAATGGCATGACCCCTCGTGCTAAAGACTTATGTTATTGGCCTCAACCCTTTCTCCAGAGATGTCCATGGAGAAAATTTAAAGATATCAATGAAGGTATACCTCTAAGAGCTATATCTTGGAGAAACTGTCTCTCCCTTTCCAGACCCTATTTCATTTCTGATGAGCTTATTAGTTGGTCAGACCTTATATAAAAGGTGACAGAGAATGGAATTTTCAACAGAAACAAATACATTAATATTTAAATATCATACAGATTTGATAAAAAATGCTCAAAATACAAAAGAATGACAGTCAGGTGACTTTCTGCAATTAGGCAGACAATTGTTATGTGATGCCTACATATGTATAGATATCAGTCTTATTGTCACCATGGATGCCATTTGGTTTAATGGCTCTTTTGAAAAACCCTCAGCTAAATGTGCTACTAAAGTCCATGTATGTGTTAAGCCACCCTTCTTCTTTGTAACTTTCACTCAAAATCACAAAAATGATCATCTTAATTGTGATGATTCCCAATGTGAGTTAACCAATAGCTGGAATTCCTCTGTTAAGAGAGTAGTGCTAATTAAAACCCCATGTTATGGTTTCCAACAGAGGATGACTCCTCCATTCAAGAGGTTCACTTTACAAAAGATATTTCCCTTCCAAGAATTAGGCAATATTTTGGGATTACTGCTGCCATTATAGCTGCCTCCCTCACTGTGGTTGCAGCAGCTATTGCCACTAGTGTAGCTTTGACCCAATTCACAGCAAATTCTGCAACCATTAATTAGGTAGTGCAGCACTCCACTAAAGCCCTGACAACCCTGAAGCAACTAAGCCTGCAATTGCAAGGAGGTATCTTAATGTTACAACAACAGATTGAACTTATTGATGAAAAAAATTATATGCTTCAATTGAATGTTAGAGTACCCTGCAGTCCTCAATTTCTGTATGTTTGTCAAACCCATGTCTCAGTAAAAAAAAAATGTAACAGAAGCTCAGCTTGAACTGGCAAATAGACTTAAGGGACCTTGGGATATGACTTTTAGAAATTTCACTATGATGCTGCATGCTCAGATTCTCAGCCTAAATGAAACCAGAGCAGAACTAATTTTTAACCCCTCAATCTTACAGCATCTGTGGGATAAATTGTCAGCTGTAATTGACCCTGCTAATTGGATCCTCACTGGTATTGGCATAGTTTTTCTTGTTTTAGTATAGGTTCTTTTAAGATGCTTCCAAAACAGGATCAACAAAGTAGAAACAAAATAAACTATTTAGTATATGCATGTAAGAAAGTCAAAGGAAAATAATGATTCCTCCACATCTGTATGGATGGCGGCTATGGACAGGATCTAAGTAGTACCAACTAAGGGCCAGTTTTCTATGAGGGATCATGCCCTGAGTCTTAGCACTGCTCTCCTCTTAATCTATCTGTGTCTCTCAGCTCTGTCACAATATTACTGTTTGTCTGTATATGGCCTTTCTACTTCCCTCCTGAATGCAGCCTCACTAGCCCAGTACTGTGAGCTAGGCCCTCCATGGAGAAGACACCTGAGTTTCTCGATCCTAAGGTAAATCCTTGCATGGAGGCCATGGGGGCATTATCTATCAAGGAGACAGAGAGCCCACTCAGGGGCAATGCCTTGCACATTCCACATCACCCTGTTTGGTCCAGGAGGATGCCTGGTTAGTCAAAGACAGGCAAGATTCCTCAAGGGAGTAACAACCTAAGACAGGCACAGTCACAGAGGGGCCATCAGGAGAACACTTGGGGACCAACAGAGGTGAGGCACAGAACCTCACTGCCCCACCAGTGCAAAGGCCTAATTCTTTACACCTTCTGAGAGAGGTCTCCTACCCCCATGGCTGCTCCCCATGTCCAGCTCAGATTGGGACCCAGATGACATAGTCAACAGTGACTGCCTGCTCAGCACAACAGGAAACTATTGCAGCTACAGGAAAGGGCCATGTCTGGATGTTTCTCCTTTCCTCTTTCTTGGTTCTTCCCTTTTTCTAAGCTTTTCCTTTTTTCTTTCTTCTCTCATCATGGTTTTCCTTTGGCAACAAATTTAATAAAAAGGGAGGAAATGTTTGGATAACTTTCAGCCACAGCTAGCAGCTACTAGTAACTCAGAAGTGCTTGAAGTATCCACGTTCATTCAGGCCTGACAGAAGGGTCTGCAGGATGGGGTGAAACCACATACTCAGCACTTTTGGTTAGCATTGGAAAACTAAACAGGCCAGAAAACCAAGAGTCAGGGACTTCATAGCATGAAATCCCTGACTCAGTAAGGGCCAAAGACCCTTCCAGATTGCTTTCCACCACAACAGCATTATTTAGAGTTTCCTCATAGTGCAATTACATTAAGCAGAAAATGATTGGCTTATGGATGTTGTCTTGCTTATGTATGATTGACAGGCATGCCCCACTCAAACTCTATAACAGTTGTGTGCATTCCAAAAATAAACTGAGCTACTGGACAATGACCTGAGATGGGTCTCCAGCCAGTTTTCTCACCAACTCCTGGAGTCTGTGTGTTGATTCCGCATCTCGGTAGCCGAGTGACCATCAACCACCAAGGGAAGTAAGAACACATACATTACAGTTAGCTTTAGTGTCATGTCTAGGTTTATATTTGGTCGGATTTTGTTGATACTGGCAAGATTCATCCTTTCTTATCCCCACTAGGCTCCCCATGTTTGGGTTTTCTAGGTTCAATAGTTCGCAAACAGGAACCTGTTAGGTTTAGGGTTATGGTTAGGATTTTGGTTAGTTGTCGAGTTAGGATTAGTGTCAGGTTTTGCTGGATTCATTTAATACCCATCTGGATTCCTCCTTTACCTAGTTCCTCGACTCCCCATGTTTGTGTTTTCTAAGTTTAATGGTTGGCTGTTGGGAACAGTTTGAATTTTCATGTTTCATTTTATTTTACCCTACTGGGATGATTGGAAATGAAGGTGGAAAACAAACAGTGTTTGTGCTGACTGCTTGAAACTTCAATCATTCAATCAAATTTTAGTGTCCACTTTCTGGTTTGTTCTTTGTTGAAGTAGCCCTAAGCTAAAATAGAAAGAAACAGCTTTATCTGAGAGTGCTTTAGGATCAAGCAAAAGAATACACATGTATTAAAATATCTCTAAATGTTTTTATCATTTTTCTTTGATACTGGAAAAGACTCATATTTTACCTAGCCCACTATGCCCCCCAATTTTGGGTCTTCTAGGTTCAATGATTTACGGGCAGGAACATTTTAAATTTTCAGGTTTCACTTCATTTTGCCCAATAGGGATAAATGGAAAGGCAGCTGGAAATCAAGCACAGTTTGTGCTACCTTCTTGAAACTTCACACGATCAATCAGTTCTCAGTGTGCACTATGTGGTTTCCTCCAAGTTGAAGTAGCCCTAAGCAGAAGCAGGCAGGAACAGCTTTACCTGCGAGCAGGTTTGAAGCATGCAGGAGAATACACATGTACTGAAAGAGCTCCAAATGATTGGGGGTTGGATTTCTTTGATACTGGGCAGGATTCATCCTTATCCCAGCTTTAGTAGGCTCCACAATTTGGGGACTTCTAAGTTCAATGGTTCACTGTCAGGAACATTTTGAATTTTCATGTTTCACTTCATTTTGCCCTATAGAAATGAATGAAAATGCAGGTGGAAATCAAACAGTGTTTGTGTTAGCTGCTTGAAACTTCACTCACTCAATCAGTTTTCAGTGCACACTATCTGGATTGTTCCTTGTTGAAGTAGCCCTAAGCTGAAGTGGAAACAACACCCTTCATCTGGCAGCAATTTAGGAGCAAGCATGAAAATACACAAGTACTGAAATAGCTCCAAAAATTGTTTAGTCGGATTTTCTTAATACTGGATAGGATTCAACCTTTAACTAGTTCCAGTAGGATCCCCAGTTTGGGTCTTCTAGGTTCAAGGTTCACTAGCAGGAACAGGTTAGGTTTAGGTTAGGGTTAGGGTTAGGTTTTTGGTTAGAGTTCTGGATAAACTTAAGGTTAGGGTGATAGTTGCATTTGGTCAAATTTTTTGATACTGGGAAACCTTCATCCTTTACCTAACCTTACTAAGCTCCATAAGTTTGAGTCTTCTAGGTTTAATGGTTTGCGAACAGAAACAGGTTTAGTTTAGGTTTATGGTTAGGGTTTGGTGGAGCTTTAGGGTTAGGGTTAGGGTTACATTTTTTCAGATGTCTTTAATACTGGTCAGGATTTTTCCTTTACCTGGCCTAACTTGGCTCACCATGTTTTGGTCTTGTATGTTTCAAGGTTCGCTGTCAGGAACAGTTTGAATTTTCATGCTTCACTTTATTTTGCCCTACTGAGATGAATGGAAATGGAGGTGGAAATCAAACAGTGTTTTTGCTGGCTGCTTCAAACTTCACTCATTCAATTGCTTATTTACACTTTCTGGTTTGTTCCTTGTTGAAGTAGCCTGGAGCTGAAGTAGAAAAAAAAAGCAGCTTTATTTGTGATTGCTTTAGGAGCAAGCATGAGAATACAGAGGTACTGAAATACTCCACAATTTTTGGTTGAATTTCTTTGATACTGGAGAGGATTCATCTTTTTCATATCCCCATTAGGCTCCTTAAGTTTTGTTCTTCTAGGTTTAATGGTTTGCAGGTAGTAGTAGTTTGAATATTCAGGTTTCACTTCTTTTTTCCCTAAGGGATGAATGGAAAGGCAGCTGGCAATCAAACACAGTTAGTGCCAGCAGCTTGAAAGTTCACACACTCAATCAGTTCTCGGTGGTTTGTTTTTACTTGAAGTAGCCCTAACCAGGAACAGCTTTACCTGTGAGCAGGTTAGAAGCATGCAGGAGAATACACGTGTACTGAAAGAGGTCCAAAAATTTGGGAGTCAGAATTCTTTGATACTGGGCAGGATTCATCTTTGACCTATATTTAGTAGGCTCCACAATTTGGGGACTTCTAATTTCAACAGTTTGCTGTCAGGAACATTTTGCATTTTCATGTTTCACTTCATTTTGCCTTATGTAAATGAATGAAAATAGAGATGGAAATCAAACAGTGTTTCTGCTAGCTCCTTGAAACTTCACTCACTCAATCCATTCTCAGTGTGCAATCTCTGGATTGTTCCTTGTTGAAGTATCCCTAAGATGAAGTGGAAAGAAACAGCTTCATCTGTCAGTAGTTCAGGAGCAAGCATGAGAATACATATGTACTGAAATAGCCCCAAATATTCTTTAGTTGGATTTTCTTAATACTGGATAGTCTTCACCCTTTTTATTGGTTATTAAAAACGTTACAAAACTCTTGACATATCATATTTCATACATTCGATTCAAGTGGGTTATGAACTCCCATTTTTTACCCCAAATACAGATTGCAGAATCACATCGATTACACATCCACATTTTTACATAATGCCATATTAGTAAATGTTGTATTCTGCTACCTTTCCTATCCTCTACTATCCCCCATCCCATCTTCTCTCTCTACACCATCTGTTGTAATTTAATTCTTTCCCTTGTTTTGTTTTTTTCCCTTCCACCTCACAACCTCTTATATGTAATTTTGTATAACAATGAGGGTCTCCTTCCATTTCCATGCAATTTCCCTTTTCTCTCCCTTTCCCTCCCACCTCATGTCTCTGTTTAAAGTTGATCTTTTCCTTCTGCTCCTCCTCCCTGCTCTGTTCTTAGTTGCTCTAATTATATCAAAGAAGACATTTGGCATTTGTTTTTTAGGGATTGGCTAGCTTCACTTAGCATAATCTGCTCTAATGCCATCCATTTTCCTGCAAATTCCATGATTTTGTCATTTTTAGAGCTGCATAATACTCCATTGTGTATGAATGCCACATTTTTTTATCCATTCATCTATTGAAGGGCATCTGGGTTGGTTCCACAGTCTAGCTATTGTGAATTGTGCTGCTATGAACATCGATGTGGCAGTATCCCTGTAGTACGCTCTTTTAAGGTCTTCAGGGAATAGTCCGAGAAGGGCAATAGCTGAGTCAAATGGTGGTTCAATTCCCACCTTTTCCAGGAATCTCCATACTGCTTTCCAGATTGGCTGCACCAATTTGCAGTCCCACCAGCAATGTACAAGAATACCCTTTTCCCCACATCCTCGCCAGCACTTGTGGTTGTTTGCCTTCATAATGGCTGCCAATCTTACTGGAGTGAGATGGTATCTTAGGGTGGTTTAGATTTGCATTTCTCTGACTGCTAGAGATGGTGAGCATTTTTTCATGTACTTGTTGATTGATTGTATGTCCTCCTCTGAGAAGTGTCTGTTCAGGTCTTTGGCCCATTTGTTGATTGGGTTATTTGTTTTCTTATTGTTTAATTTTTTGAGTTCTTTGTATACTCTGGATATTAGGGCTCTATCTGAAGTGTGAGGAGTAAAAATTTGTTCCCATGATGTAGGCTCCCTATTTACCTCTCTTATTGTTTCTTTTGCTGAGAAAAAAACTTTTTAGTTTGAGTAAGTCCCATTTGTTGATTCCAGTTATTAACTCTTGTGCTATGGGTGTCCTATTAAGGAATTTGGAGCCTGACCCCACAATATGTAGATCGGAGCCAACTTTTTTTTCTTCTATCAGAAGCAGAGTCTCTGATTTGATATCAAGCTCTTTGATCCATTTTGAGTTAACTTTTGTGCATGGCGAGAGAAAGGGATTCAGTTTCATTTTGTTGCATATGGATTTCCAGTTTTCCCAGCACCATTTGTTGAAGATGCTATCCTTCCTCCATTGCATGCTTTTAGCCCCTTTATCAAATATAAGAAAGTTGTAATTTTGTGGATTGGTCTCTGTGTCCTCTATTCTGTACCATTGGTCCACCTGCCTGTTTTGGTACCAATACCATGCTGTTTTTGTTACTATTGCTCTGTAGTACAGTTTGAAATCTGGTATTGCTATACCTCCTGATTCACACTTCCTGCTTAGAATTGCTTTTTCTATTCTGGGTCTTTTGTTTTTCCATATGAATTTCATGATTGGTTTATCTATTTCTACAAGAAATGCCATTGGGATTTTGATTGGCATTGCATTAAATCTATAGAGAACTTTGGGTAATATCGCCATTTTGATGATGTTAGTTCTTCCTGTTCATGAACAGGGTGTATTTTTCCATATTCTAAGGTCTTCTTCTATTTCTCTCTTTAGGGTTCTGTAGTTTTCATTGAATAGATCTTTCACCTCTTTTGTTAGTTTGATTCCCAAGTATTTTATTTTTTTTGAGGATATTGTGAATGGGGTGGTTATCCTCATTTCCATTTCAGAAGATTTGTCACTGATACACAGGAATGCCTTTGATTTATGCATGTTGATTTTATATCCTGCCACTTTGCTAAATTCACTTATTAGCTCTAGTAGTTTCTTTGTAGACCCTTTTGGGTCTGTTAGATATAGTATCATATCATATGCAAATAGTGATAATTTAAGTTCTTCTTTTCCTATTTTTATGTCTTCAATTTCTTATGTCTGTCTAATTGCTCTGGCTAGTATTTCAAGGACTAAATTGAATAGAAGTGGTGATAGAGGGCATCCCCGTCTTGTTCCAGATTTTAGAGGGAATGCCTTCAGTTTTTCTCCATTCAGAATGATGCTAGCCTGAGGCTTAGCATATATAGCTTTTACAATGTTGAGGTAAGTTCCTGTTATCCCTAGTTTTTCTAGTGTTTTGTACATAAAGGGATGCTGAACTTTGTCGAATGCTTTTTCTGCATCTATAGAGATGATCATGTGGTTCTTATGGTTAAGTTTATTGATGTGGTGAATAACATTTATTGATTTCTGTATATTGAACCATCCTTGCATCCCAGGGATGAATCCTACTTGGTCATGGTGCACAATTTTTTTGAAATGCTTTTGTATTCGATTCAGCAGGATTTTATTGAGGATTTTTGCATCTAAGTTCATTAGAGATATTGGTCTGTAGTTTTCTTTCATTGAAGTGTCTTTGTCTGGTTTTGGGATCAGGGTGATATTGGCCTCATAGAATGAATTTGGAAGAGCCCCTTCTTTTTCTATTTCTTGAAATAACTTGAAAAGTATTGGTATTAATTCTTCTTTGAAGGTTTTGTAAAACTCTGCTGTATATCCATCCTGTCCAGGGCTTTTCTTGGTTGGTAGTCTTTTGATGGCTTCTTCTATTTCCTCCTTTGTTATTTCTCTGTTTAAATTGTGTGTATCTTCCTGACTCAATCTGGGCAAATCATATGACTTAAGAAATTTATTGATATCTTCGCTATCTTCTATTTTATTGGAATATAGGGTTTCAAAATAATTTCTAATTATCTTCTGTATTTCTGTAGTGTCCGTTGTGATATTGCCTTTTTCATCTAGTATGTTAGTAATTTGAGCTCTCTCTCTTCTTCTCTTCATTAGCATGGCTAAGGGTCTGTTGATCTTATTTATTTTTTCAAAGAACCAACTTTTAGTTTTATCAATTTTTTCAATGGTTTTTTTTGTTTCCATTTCATTGATTTCCACTCTGATTTTAATTATTTCTTGCCTTCTACTACATTTGCTGTTGTTTTGCTCTTCCTTTTCTAGGGTTTTGAGATGAAGTAGGAGTTCATTTATTTGTTGTTGTTTTTTTTTTTTTTTTTTTTTTTTTTTTTTTTTTTAGGAATGAACTCCAGGAAATGAATTTCCCTCTTAAAACTTATTTCATTGTGTCCCATAGATTCCAATATGTTGTGTCTGTATTTTCATTTATCTCCAAGAATTTTTTGATTTCCTCCTTTATGTCTTCTGTAACCCATTGATCATTCAGTAACATATTGTTCATTTTCAGGTGATGCAGGATTTTTCCTTCCTTCTTTTATCATTGATTTCCAGTTTCATTCCATTAAGATCAGATAAGATGCATGGTATTATCTCCACACCTTTATATTTACTAAGAGTTGCCCTATGGCATAATATATGGTCTATCTTTGAGAAGGATCCATGTGCTGCTGAGAAGAACGTATATCCACTTGATGATGGTTGATATATTCTATATATGTCGGTTAAGTCTAGGATATTGATTGTGTTATTGAGTTGTATAGTTTCTTTATTCAGATTTTGTCTGGAGGATCTGTCCAATGGAGAGAGCAGTGTGTTGAAGTCACCCATAATTATTGTGTTGTGGTCTATTTGACTCTTGACCTTGAGGAGAGTTTGTTTAATGAACATTGCAGCACTATTGTTTGGTGCATACATATTGATAATTGTTATGTCTTGTTGATGGATGGTTCCTTTTAACAGTATATAGTGTCCTTCTTTATCCCTTTTGATTAACTTAGGTTTGAAGTTGATTTTATTCTATATGAGTATGGCCACTCCTGCTTGCTTCTGAGGACCATGTGAGTGGTATGATTTTTCCCAACCTTTCACCTTCAGCCTGTGTATGTCTTTTCCTATCATATGAGTCTCCTGAAGGCAACATATTGTTGGATTTGTTTTTTTAATGTAGGTTACTAGCCTATGTCTCTTGATTCGTGAATTTAAGCCATTAACGTTTAAGGTTACTATTGATATATGGTTAGTACTTCCCATCATGTTTGTTTATTTATTTATTTTAATATGGCTAGTTTTTCCTTTTTGGTTATTTTTTACCTTCCCTTTACTGAGTTACCTCCCACTGTTAGTTTTGAGTGCTCTTTTTCAATTCCTCTTCTTGTAGTGTTTTGCTTAAGATGCCTTGCAATGCTGGTTTACTGGTTGTGAATTCTTTTAACTTTTGTTTATCATGAAATATTTTAATTTCATTGTCAAATCTGAAGCTTAATTTTGCTGGATACAGTATTCTTGGTTGGAATCCATTATTTTTTAGTGTTTGAAATACGTTGTTCCAGGATCTTCTCGCTTTCAACGTCTGTGATGAAAAATCAGCCATTAACCTAATTGGTTTACCCCTGAATGTAATCTGCCTCCTTTCTCTCGTAGCTTTTAATGTTCTCTCCTTGTTCTGAATGTTGGATATCTTCATAATTATGTGTCTTGGAGTTGTCTATTATGGTTTTGAATGTTTGGGGTCCTGTAGGCTTCCAGGATTTGGCAATCCATTCCATCTTTAATATCTGGGAAGTTTTCTAGGATTATTTCATTAAATAGATTGTTCATTCCTTTGGTTTGAATCTCTATGCCTTCTTCTATCCCAATGACTCTCACGTTTGGTTTTCTTATGACATCCCATATCTCTTGGATAGATTGCTGGTGAATTTTAAGCATCCTTTCTGTGTTGACTATATTCTTTTCAAGTTTATAAACTTTGTCTTCATTATCTGATGTTCTGACTTCTATTTGACCTAGTCTATTTGTAATATTCTAGTTTGAGTTTTTAATTTGGTTTATGGTTTCCTGCATTTCTAGGATTACTGTTTGATTTTTTTTAAAATCTCTATTTCCTGGTAGAGCTCATTCTTTGCCATTTGAATTTGCTTATTTAATTCGTTTTCAAAATATACTTTCATTGTTTGAACTTGGTGTCTAATGTCTTCTCTAAGATTCCATTCCATCTGAGTTAGGTATGCCTTGAGTTCTTTCTCTGTCCATTTTTCTGATGCCTCTAGGTTCTCCTGTGTATTTAAGCTGTCCTGCATTGTTTGTAATCCTTTTTTCCCTTGTTTTTTCATGGTGTTCAAGTTACTTTCCAACTCTGTTTGACTGCTGTGTTTCTGTTTTCTCCTTTAAATTTGTTTTGGTTTTTATAGTTCCACTATCTCTCCTTTGTGTTAGGAGACAATGTTTAGAGATGTTGGATTTAATTGTGATTTAGGTAAATTCATTAGTTTCATTAAAGGCCTTCAGATTTTGATGGCATATAGAGAATTGAGGTTTGGACTTAGGATTTTATGTTAAGGTCGGGCGATTTGATGGTATGGAGGTTAGTATATGTTAGCTTCTTTGGGGGGTTGCTCAAATGCAGGCAGATATTAACAAGAGAATAGACAGGAGTACTTGGGGGTAGTTAAGGGCTTAGGGGGACTATAGACCTATTTGTAGTATTCATCTATTTGCATTTAGTAAGTTATATGTAATCTGGGTGTTCATGCTTAAGAGGAAAGATGGGGAAAAGGTAAGGACGCAAACCAAGAAAGAGAGAGGGAGAGAAGAAAGAAAGAGAAAAGAATAGAAAAGAAAATAAATGATAAAAATAATAATAATAATAAAATGCAGTAAAATAAAAATTACAATTGAAAAAAATTACAATTGAAAGAAAAAAAATCATTCACAAAAAAATTTTTAAATTAAAAAATAAAAGAATTTTTAAAAATGAGAAAATAAAAAGGCACTGTTAGGCTTCTATTTTCTTCGCTTCCATTAGGTGGTGCTGTGCCTTCCAGGCCAAGATTTTATCCTCTGGCTGTAGGATACAATCCGTGTGAGGCCGCTTCCTCCTCCCCCACCCAGTGTCTCTCAAAAACCTGTTAGCTTAGGTTTATTCCTGGCCTCTCATCCCCTGGCTTCTCCTGCTAGCCAGGCCTTCCCCAGTGCAATGCCTCTCAGCAGTTCAAACTATACTCTGGGCCTGCAGTTTGCTGGGTGTGGAGGGTGGCTATTGGGAACCGGCACCTTATTGTTTTGATTTTTTCTGCTTGCCCCTCCCCCAGAGCTGGCAAAACAGGTTTGGTTTTCACCGCTGATGGGAGGGGGAGTTGGAGGTCAGGTGCCTTTACCTTTCCCCATGTCTCTATTCAGGCTCGTTCTGATAATCCCTCCCCCAGAAAGCTGAGGAGAGATTTTATGCGAATTCCCCACTGTTTGGGAGATGGGCTGAATAACACACAACTGTTCTATTGCTGCAATCTGTTGGAAACTGGCAATGGTGATGTCAGCTCTCCAAGATGGTGGCCGCTGGCTTCCTTGGTGGACTGTCCGGTGTGGGGGCAGAACTGGACCCCTTCCTTCCCCTGTCTCAAACCCCGAACTCAGCCCGGAACTCAGTGAGGGCACAGCTGGCAGGACTCCACAGAATATGCAGCGCCATTTCTCTCTGCATTGCTGGCCGCTTTTGTGCCCCGCTGTCTCTAGCCACGGGGTGGGCCGCGGGGCAGGCCGCGGATCAATCTGCCTGGATCTCCAGTCACACAGTTCACTTGCTTTTGAGACCCAGTAACCAGTCTTTGGTGATGGAAATCCTTCCTCTAGGTTTCGGTGCACCCCAATTTTGCTGGAAATTCCTAACAAGATAGCTTTTGGTCATTCTAACACGTTATTCACCTGCACAGTGATGCGGTACACGGGGGTGATGCACTCTGTTCCCCGCCATCTTCCCGACTCCAGTCTTCACCCTTTAACTGGTTCAAGTTGGATTTTCAGTTTCTCTATTTTAGGTTCTATGATTCCCTAGCAGGAACAAGTTAGGTTAACGTTAGGGCTGTGTTTAGAGTTAATGTTAGCATTAGTGTTATGTCTAAATTTATATTTGGTCAAATTTCATTGATACTGTGAAATATTCATCATTTTCCTATTCCCACTAGACTCCCCATGTTTGGGTCTTCTAGGTTCAACAGTTAGCAAACAGAAACCAGTTAGGTTTAGGGTTAGGATTAGGGTTAGGGTTAGGGTTAGCTGTAGGGTTAGGGCTAGTGTTAGGTTTTGTTGGATTTCTTTAATAGTCATCTGGAATCTTCCTTTACCTAGTGTTCCTGAGCTCCCTGTATTTGTGTTTCTATGCTTAATGGATCAATATCAGGAACAGTTTTAATTTTCATGTTTCTCTTTATTTTGAACTACGGGGATGAATGGAAATGGAGGTGGAAATCAAACAGTGTTTATGCTGACTACTTGAAACTTCAATCATTCAATCAGATTTTAGTGCCCACTCTCTGGTTTGTTCCTTGTTGAAGTAGCCCTTAGCTGAAGAACAAAGAAGCACCTTTATATGTGAGCACTTTAAGATCAAGCACAAGAATACCCATGTACTGAAATAGCTTCAAAATGTTTTTGTATATATTTCTTTGATACTGGACAGAATTTATCCTTTCTCTAGCCCCACTTTGCTCCCCAGGTTTGGGTATTCTAGGTTCAATGGTTTGCGGGCAGGAATATTTTGAATTTTCAGGTTTCACTTCATTTTGCCCAATAGGGATGAATGGAAAAGCAGCTGGAAACCAAAAACAGTTTGTGCTAGCTGCTTGAAACTTCACGCACTCAATTAATTTTCAATGTGAACTATGTGGTCTCCTCCAAGTTTAAGTAGCCCTAAGCAGAAGCAGGCACAACAACTTTACCTGCAAGCAGATTAAAAGCATGCAGGAGAATACCCATGTACTGAAAGAGATCCAAAAATTTTGGAATCAGATTCCTTTGATACTAGGCAGGATTCAACCTTTACCTAGCTTTAGTTGGCTCCACAACTTGGGGAATTCTATGTTCAATGGTTCGCTGTCAGGAACATTTTGAATTTTCATGTTTCACTTCATTTTTCCCTATAGAAAAGAATAAAAATGGAGGTGAAAATCAAACAGTGTTTGTGCTAGCTGCTTGAAACTTCATTCACTCAATCAGTTCTCAGTGCATGCTATCTGGATTGTTCCTTGTTGAAGCAGCCTTTGCTGAAATGGAAGGAAGCAGCTTCATCTGTGAGCACTTTAGGAGCAAGTAGAAGAATACCCATGTAATGAAATAGCTCCAAAAATATTTTAGACGGGTTTTCTTAATATTGAATAGGTTTCATCCTTTACCTAGTTCCCATAGAATCCCCAGTTTAGGTCTTTTATGTTCAACAGTTCAGTAGCAGGAACAGTTAATGTTTGCATTAGGTATGGGGTTAGGGTTGGGGTTCACTTTATGGATAGGTTTAGATTTGGTGGATTTCATTGATACTGGACAAGATTCATCCATTAACTAGCTTCACTAGGCTTCCAACATTTTGGTCTTCTAGGTTCAATTGTTCACTAACAGGAACAGATTAGCTTTAGGGTTAGAATTAAGGTTAGAGTTAGCTGTAAGTTTAGGGTTAGGGTTAGATTTGGCTGGATTTCTTTAATACTGGTCTGGATTCTTTCTTTCCCTAGCCTTACTCAGCTCCCCATGTTTGGTTCTTCTATGTTTAACCATTTGCTGTGAGGTACAGTTTGAATTTCCATGTTTTACTTTATTTTGCCCTACTGGGATGAATGGAAATGGAGCTGGAAATTTTAAAGTGTTTGTTCTGGCTGCTTGAAAGTTCAATCATTCAAGTTTTTAGTGCACACTCTCTGTTTTGTTCCTTGTTGAAGTAGCCCTAAGCTGAAGTAGAAAGAAACAGCTTTATCTGTGAGTGCTTTAGGAGCAAGCACTAGAATACCATGTACTAAAATAGCTCCAAAAAGTTTTTGGTCAGATTTCTTTGACATGGGAAAGGATTCATCCTTTACCTACCCCACTAGGCTCCCCAAGTTTGGGTCTTTGAGGTTCAATGGTTTGCATATAGGAACTGTTTGAATTTTCAAGTTTTACTTCATTTTACCCAGTAGGCATGAAAGTAAATGCCCCTGTAAATAAAACACAGTTTGTGCTAGCTGCTTGAAACATCACACATTCAATCAGTTCTCAGTGTGCACTCTCTGGTTTGTTCCTAGTTGAAGTACCTCTAAGAAGAAGCAGGCAGAAACAGCTTTACCTGAGAGCACATTAGAAGCATGCAGGAGAATACCCATATACTGAAAGATCTCCAGAAATTTGGGGGTCAGATTTCTTTGATACTGGGAAGAATGCATCCTTTACATAGTCTTACTAGGATACCCAATTTTGGATCTTCTAGGTTCAAAGATTCTCTGTCAGTAACAGGTTGCATTTTCATGTTTCACTTCATTTTGCCCTATAAAAATGAATGAATATGGAGGTGGAAATCAAACATTGTTTCTGCTAGCTTATTGAAACTTCACACATTCTATCAATTCTCAATGTGCACTTTCTGGATTGCTTTTTGTTGAAGTACCCCTAAACTGAAGTGGAAAAAAAACAGGCACAACTTTTAGTGCTTTGGGAGCAAGCAGGAGAATACCCATGTACTGAAATAGCTCCAAAAATCTTTTAGTCGTATTTTCTTAACTGCAAAAAATTAATTTTTTACCTAGCCTCTCTAGGCCCCCCAAGTTTGGGTCTTCTATGATCAACATTTTGCTAACAGGAACAGGTTGGGTTTAGGTTAGGTTTAGTATTAGGGTTAGGGTTTGGGTTAGCATTAGTGTTAGGGTTTGAATTAGATTTGGCCAGATTTCTTTGATACTGGGAAACATGCATCCTTTACCTATCCCCACTAGGCTCCATAAGTTTGAGTCTTCTAGATTCAATGGTTAGCTAACACTAACAGGTTAGGTTTCGGATTAGGGTCAGGGTTAGGTTTATCTTTAGGGTTAGGGTTAGGTTTAGGTTTAGGTTTGGTCAGATTTCTTTAATACTGGTCTGGATTCTTTCTTTACCTAGCCTTACTCAGTTCCCCATGTTTTGATCTTCTAAGTTTAATGGTTTGTGGTCAGGAACAGTTTGAGTTTTCATGTTTCACTTCATTTTGCCCTATTGAGATTAATGGAAATTGGGGTGGAAATCAAACACTGTGTTTGCTTGCTGCTTGAAATTTCACTCATTCAATCAGTTTTTACTGCACACCTACAAGTTTCTTCTTTGTTGAAGTAGCCCTAAGCTGAATTAGAAATAAACAGCATTATCTGTGAGCACTTTAGGAGCAAGCAGGATAGAAGCACGCAGGAGAATACCCACTAACTGAAAGAGCTCCAAAAATTTGGGGGTTGGATTTCCTTGATACTGGGACATATTCATCCTTTACATAGCCTTACTAGACTCCTCAATTTTGGGTCTTCTGGGTTCAATGGTTCACTGTCAGGAACACTTTACATTTTCATGTTTCACTTCATTTTAACCTGTAGAAATGAATAAAAATTGGGGTGGAAATCAAACAGTGTTTTTGCTAGCTTCTTGAAACTTCACTCACTCAATCAATTCTCAGTGTGCACTCTCTGGATTGTTCCTTGTTGAAGTAGCCCTAAACTAAAAAAAGGAAAGAAACAGCTTCTTCTGTGAGTGCTTTAGGAGCCAGCAGGAAAATACACAAGTACTGAAATAGCTCCAAAAATTTTTAACTCAGATTTTTTTACTACTGGATAGGATTCATCCTTTAAAATGTCCCAGGAGGATTCCCAGTTTTGGTCTTTTAAGTTCATCAGTTTGCTAGCAGGAACAGGTTAGGTTAGGTTATGTTTGTGGTTAAGGTTGGGTTTAGCTTTAGTGCTATGGTTAGGTTTGGATTTGGTCGGACTTCATTGATACTGGACAAGATTCATCCTTTACATAGCACCACTAGGCTCCCAATGTTTGGGTCTTCTAGGTTCAATGGTTTGCTAACAAGAAAAGATTAGGTTTAGGGTTATACTTAGGGTTAGGTTTAGCTATAAGATTAGGGATAGGGTTAAGTTTCCTCATATTTCTTTAATACTCATCTGGATTCTTCCTTTACCTACCCTCAATGTAAAACTTCACTAACGCAATTAGTTCTCAGTGCACACTTTCTAGATTGTTCCTTGTTGAAGTATCCCTAAGCTGAAGTGAAAATAAAGAGCTTCATCTGTCAGCAATTTAGTATCAAGCAGGAGAATCCACAAGTACTGAAATAGCTCCAAAAATTTTTAGTCAGATTTTTTTAACTGAACAGGATTCATTCTTTATCTAGACCCACATGGCTCCCCAAGTATAGGTCTTCTATGTTCAATGGTTTGCTAATAGGAACAAGTTACATTTAGGTTAGGGTTAGGGCTAGGGTTAGAGTTAGGGTTAGAGTTAGATTTGGTCAGATTTCTTTGAAACTGGTAAAGATTCATACTTTACCTAGCCCCACTAGGCTCCCCAAGTTTGGGTCTTCTAGGTTGCAGTTCGCTAACAGGAACAGGTTAGAGTTAGGGTTAGGGTTAGGATTAGGGTCAGCTTTAAGGTTAGGGTTAGGGTTAGGTTTGGTCAGATCTTAAATACTGGTCTGGATTCTTCCTTTACCTAGCCTTACTCGGCTCCCCATGTTTTGGTCTTCTAGGTTTCAAGGTTCGCTGTCAGGAACAGTTTGAATTTTCAAGTTTAACTCTATTTTTCTCTATTGGGATGAATGGAAATAGAGGTGGATTATCAAACAGTGTTTTTGCTGGCTCCTTGAAACTTCATTCAATCAATACTTTGTGCACACTCTCTGGTTTGTTCCTTGTTGAAGTAGCCCTAAGCTGAAGTAGAAAGAAACAGCTTTATCTGTGAGAATTTTAGAATCAAGCACGAGAATACACATGCACTGAAATAGCTCCAAATTTTTGGTTTGGCTTCTTTGATACTGGACAGGATTCATCCTTTATCTAGACCCACTAGGCTCCCCAAGCTTGGGTCTTCTAGGTTCAATTGTTTGAGGGCAAGAACAGTTTGAATATTCAGGTTTCACTTCGTTTTTCCCAATAGGGACAAATGGAAATGCAGCTGGCAATCAAATACGGTTTGTGCTAGCTGCTTAAAACTTCACATACTCAATCAATTCTCAGTGTGCACTCTCTAGTTTATTCCTAGATGAAGTAGCCCTAAGCAGAAGCAGGCAGGAACAGCTTTAGCTGCAAGTAGGTTAGAAGCATGCAGGAGAATACCCATGTACTGAAAGAGCTCCAAAAATTTTGGGGTCAAATTTCTTTGATACTGGGAAGCATTCATTCTTTTTTTAGCATTCATTCTTTACCTTGCTTTAGTAGGCTCCACAATTTTGAGACTTCTAGATTCAACAGTTCACTGTCAGCAATGGTTTGAATTTTCATGTTTCACTTCATTTTGCCCTATAGAAATGAATGAAAAAGGAGATGGAAATCAAACAGTGTTTGTACTAGATGATTGAAACTTCACTCAATCAGTTCTCAGTGCCCACTCTCTGGATTGTTCCTTGTTCAAGTAGCCCTAAGCTGAAGTGGAAAGAATCAGTTTATCTGTGAGTGCCTTAGGAGCAAAAATAATACCCATGAAATAGCCCCCAAATTTTTTTGATTGGATTTTTTTATATACTAGACAGGATTCATCCTTTACCTATCTCTACTAGGCTGCCCACGTTTGTGTCTTTTCAGTTCAATGGTTCTCTGGCAGGAATAGTTTGAATTTTCAGGTTTCATTTCATTTTGTGCAGTAGGGAGGAATGGAAATGCAGCTGTCAATCAAACATGGTTTGTGCTAGCTGTTTGAAACTTCCCACACTCAATCAGTTCACAGTGTGCACTCCCTGGTTTGTTCCTACTTGAAGTTACTTTACCTGCAAGCATGTTAGAAGCATGCAGGAGAATGCCCATGTACTGAAAGAGCTTCAAATATTTGGGGGTTGGATTTCTTTTATACTGGGCAAGATTCATCCTTTACCTAGCCTTACTAGGCTTCCAAATTTTGGGAATTCTTGGTTCAACTGTTCAATGTCGGGCACAGTTTGAATATTCATGTTTTACTTCATTATGCCATAGAGGGATGAATGGAAATGGAGGTGGAAATCAAACAGTGTTTGTGCTGGATGCTTGAAACTTCACTTATTGCCTCAGTTTTTAGTGCACACTCTCTGGTTTGTTCCTTGTTGAAGTAGCCCCAAGCTGAAATAGAAAGAAACAGTTTTATCTATGAGCACTTTAGGAGAAAGCAAGAGAATAACCAGGTTCTGAAATACCTCCAAAACTTTTTGGTCGGATTTCTTTGATACTGGACAGGATTCATCCTTTATCTATCCCCAATAGGCTCCCCAAGTTTGTTTCTTCTAGATTCAATGGTTCTTGGGCAGGAACACTTGGAATTTTCAGATTTCACTTCATTTTGCCCAATAGAAATGAATGAAATGCTGCTGGCAATCAAACACAGTTTGTGCTAGCTGCTTGAAACTTCCCACACTCAATCGGTTCTCAGTATGAACTCTCTGGTTTGTGCCTAAATGAAATAGCCCTAAGCAGAAGCAGCCCAGAATGGCTTAACCTGCAAGCACATTAGAGGCATGCGGGAGAATACCCATATACTGAAATAGCTCCAAAAATTTTTTGGTCAGATTTCTTTGATACTGGACAGGATTCATCCTTTACCTATCCCTGCTAGGCTGCCCAAGTTTGTGTCTTTTCTGTTCAATGGGTCTCAGGCAGGAACAGTTTGAATTTTCAGGTTTCATTTCATTTTATACTTTAAGGATGAATGGAAATGCAGCTGGCAATCAAACACGATTTTTGCTAGCTTCTTGAAACTTTCCACACTCAATCAGTTCTCAGTGTGCACTGTCTGGTTTGTTCCTACTTGAAGTAGCTTTACCTGCAACCATGTTAGAAGCATGCAGGTGAATTCCCATGTACTGAAAGAGTCCAAAAATTTGGAGGTCGTATTTCTTTGATACTGGGCAGGATTCATCCTTTACCTATCCTTACTTGACTTCCCAATTTTAGATCTTCTTTGTTCAATGGTTCGCTGTCAGGAATAGTTTGAATTTTCATGTTTCACTTCATTTTGCCCTATAGAAAGGAATGAAAATGGAGGTGCAAATCAGTGTCTGCGCTAGCTTCTTGAAACTTCACTCACTCAATCAGTTCTTAGTGCACATTCTCTAGATTCTTCCTTGTTGATGTAGCCCTTAGCCGAAGTGGAAAGGAACATCTTCATCTGTGAGTGCTTTAGGAGCAAGCAGGAGAATACCCATGTACTGAAATAGCTTCAAAATATTTTTGATGGATTTTCTTAATACTGGGCAGGATTGATCCATTATCTATCCCCACAAGGCTTCCCAAGTTTGGGTCTTGTTTGTTCAATGGTTTGCTAACAGGAACGAGTTAGGTTTAAGGTATTAGGGTTAGGGTTAGTGTTAGCATTAGGGTTAGCCTTAGGGTTAGGTTTAGGTTTTATCAGATTCCTTTGATACTGAGCAATATTCGTCCTTTATTGAGCCCCACTAGGATCCCCAATTTTTGGCCTTCTAGGTTTAATGGTTCACTGTCAGGAACAGTTGGAATTTTCATGTTTCACTTCATTTTGCCCTAGAAAATTAATGGAAATGGAGGTGGAAATCAAACAGTGTTTGTGCTGGCTGGTGAAACTTCACTCATTGATTCAGTTCTTTGTGCACACTCTCTGGTTTGTTCCTTGTTGAATTTTCCCTAATTCAAAGTGTAAAGAAACAGCTTATCTGAGAGCACTTTAGGAGCAAGCAGGAAAATACCTATGTAATGAAATAGCTCCAAAATTTTTTTTGTCGGATTTCTTTGATACTGGAGAGGATTCATCCTTTACCTACCCCCACTAGGCTGCCCAATTTTGTGTCTTTTTGCTTCAATGGTTCTTGGGCAGGAATAGTTTGAGTTTTCAGTTTTCACTTCATTTTGCCCAATAGGGATGAATGGAAATGCAGCTGGAAATCAAACTTGGTTTGTGCTAGCTGCTTGAAACAACACATACTCAGTCAGTTCTCAGTGTGCACTCTCTGGTTTGTTCCTACTTGAAGTAGCTTTACCTGCAACCATGTTTGGAGCATGAGAATACAAATGTGCTGAAAGAGCTCCAAAAATTTTGGGGTTGGATTTTTTTGATACTGGGCAGGATTCATCCTTTACCTAGCCTTACTAGACTCCCCAATTTGGGGTCTTCTAGGTTCAATGGTTCACTTTCAGGAACAGTTTGAATTCTCATGTTTCACTTCATTTTGCCTATAGAAAATAATTTAAATGGAGGTGGAAATCAAACAGTGTTTGTGCTAACTGCTTGAAACTTCACTCACTCAATCAGTTCTCAGTGCACATTCTCTGGATTGTTTCTTCTTGAAGTATCCCTAAGCTGAAGTGGAAAGAAAGAGCTTCATCTGTGAGTGCTTTAGGAGCAAGCAGGAGAATATTCATGTACTGAAATTGCTACCAAAATTTTTTAGTCCAATTTTCTTAATACTGGACAGGATTGATCCTTTACATATTCCCACATGGCTCCCCAAGTTTGGGTATTTTACGTTAATGGTTCGCTAACAGGAAGAGATTAGATTTAGTGTGTTAGGGTTAGGTTTGGGGTTAGGGTTAGGGTTACTTTTAGAATTAGGGTTAGAATTAGATTTGGTCAGATTTCTTTGATCCTGGGAAATAGTCATCCTTTACCTATCCCCACTAGGCTCCCCAAGTTTGGGTCTTCTAGGTTCAATGGTTTGCTGTCAGAATCAGCTTTCATGTTTCACTTCATTGTGCTCTATAGAGATGAATGAAATAGGAGGTGGAAATCAAACAGTGTTTGTGCTAACTGCTTGAAACTTCACTCACTCAATCAGTTCTCAGTGCACACTCTCCTGATTGTTTCTTGGTAACCGGCTGCTGCATTTCGCCTAGCCATCTTCATGCAAAATTCCTTATTGGCAACCTTCCATAACAGGTATTGTCCTCCATTTAGCACAGCTTTACACATACTAGTCCAATCTGCTGGCGTCATGTTCAAATTGGTAATGGATTCGACCATGCTTACAGTGAAGGGTGCTTGAGGACCATAGGTTGTTACAGCCTCTTTTAGCTGCTTCACTGTTTTGAAATCTAAAGCATGGTGAATTTGCTGCCCTCCTGCCTGCTCAAATACAGGGCATGCTAATCTTTGAGGTCCTGTCTTAGGATCCCATGTATCAACTATGGTGATTGGGGGCCTCCCAGCATAAGTTGTCCCCATAGATGGAGCTGTTGGTTGGACACTTACGCCCTCTGGTGATAGAAAGGTGTTAGTAGCAGTCTCCTGTTGTATCTTCTCCCCTGATGGCTTTTTCTGCTCTAAACTTTCTTCCCCTTTCTGACCATCTCGGGAGGCCTCCTCTTTTACTTGATCTAAAATGTCTTCTCCTTGACTAAGTAAACAAGATTGTACCAATGTCCATAACAGTAATGTGCCAACTGGCAGAGTTCCTGGGCTTTCCTTTTCTATCCTTTTTAAATCTTCAATGTATGCCCTAACTGTTCTTGATTTTACTGGGATGCCTCCTTCCTCTAACAATTTACTTAACATTTTTTCAGTTTGTTTTTTACTAATTTTTAATTCCATATTTCCATGATGAAGATACCCCTCACTAAGATAATGCAAAAGAAAACCGAGACAAAATGGAACAAAAATTCATTATATCAGCCTTTCTAGCCTCCTGAAATGTCCATCCGTCCTTTCTCCCTGTCTGTTCCTCAGACACAAATTGTTTTTCCTCAGATGTGAGCAGTTTTTCTTCAGGGACAGGCAACTTAAAACAAAAGCGAAACAAAACGAAGGAAGAATCTTAAAATGGCTACCCATCCTATCGCCCTGCCCTCAGGGGCGAAGAGTTTACCTTATCACTTACCCTCAGTCGTTCCCCATATGGGCCACCAAATGCTGCAGTCTGGCTGGGCACAATTCATGAGCCACTTGTCAAGCAGGAACGAACTTTATTTTTAGAACGCACGCGCACCACGCGAGCTCTCCAGGAATTCCCCGAGAGCCCAACCGCCACCTCTGGCACTTCCAGTGAGCACCTCAACTGGCACTCTTCCTGCTCTTAAGGCAGATTGGCTGGGTCACATGGGCGGAGCCAAAAGAGTCCCCCAATGAGCAGCTCCGTGGTCTGAAAGGGCAGGGAAACAGCCCAATGAGGTCACCACAGAGGAGCCAATCAGCTGGAAGTTTGCTGGGGCCACTTCGGCTGTGGCTCTCAACAGTCACCTTCTCCTGGACCCCCAGAGTCAGACACCATCCTGAAGATGCTATCCACTGCAAGCTGCAGTCTCCATGGCTGTTATCTGGAAGAGCTTCATGTGCTGCTTCCTGGGCCCCAAGAGCCCCTGTGCAGCCTGCACATCCTGCACAGTGCCAGAGCACTCTTCTTGGGGCTGAGCCATGGTGTTCTGCAGGTCCCACAACCAAGTTGTGCTCTATCTCCCACAACCAAGGGTTAGCCAGCAGGGGAAGGAGGGCAGAGGCCATGAAGCCTGGCCCAGCCAATCACTTAGGTGGCACTAAGAGGAGCTTTGGAGTCAGGACCATATGTGATCACATCTCTGCAGTCTTCAGTGTGTGCCTTTGGAGAAATTACTTGACTTCTCTGCAGTTTCCACCTTGTAAAATAACTTGTAGAGATTTTGTGGGGGTTAATTATGATAACTGCAAAAAAAGAGGTATCACTGCTGGCAGGAAGCAGGTACTTAGAAAATTGTGGTGGATATTGTTATCCCTGTTGACAAACCCATAGTTTGAGCCTGCCAGCTATATCCAAACCACTTTATCTATTCTCAGTCACTGTGGTTCAGAGAGAGGCATTTATCTTTGAAACCACATCACTTACCCAGATGTGGGTGCAAATGGGAGATAATGTTTTGAGTCAGCTCATGGCTTTACCCCTCTTCCTTCCTTAGAACAGGAAGAGAGGGGGCTGGGGATACAGCTCAGTTGGTAGAGTGTTTGCCTCCCCAGCACCACACAAAAAATAAATAGATAAATAAATAACAGGAAGAAAAGGCTGGTGTGGTGGGCAAAAGTAAGAAACCACCTGGAGTAGTTGCACTTTGCTTCCCACTGCTTCTGAGAATATGTCTCCATACAATAGCTTCAAGTGGAGTCAGACTTGGCAACAGCAACTCCAATATCTAAGGAGAAAATTGAAGCCAAATGGAAATGCATTCAAGACCCCTACCAAGTGAAGCTGTACTAGGTGGCATCACCTTCCTTGTGAGAGCATCAATAATTGGCATAGCTCTCCCCCATGTTGCACACAGGCAATGGAAATGAGGTTCCCCTCAGTGGAATGGGCTGGCTGCAAGATAAAAGATAAGAAAAATAGAATGGGGAAAAAACAATAGGACACAGAAAATATTTATATAAAGCAGGGGCAGGATGGGCTAGCTAATCTTAGGGATCAAGCTTCCACACTGAGAAAAGCAAAATGGAGCCCACACTTTCTTTATCAAAGGACATCAAAGGTTGGGATAAGGTTTCAAGAGTCTTGCTTCATGATATCTTGCAGTCAGCAGACTGATCAATATGTTGGCAGGTCACACCCATCTCAGGTGCTGTGTGGGATCTCTGGCAGAGTTTGAGGGAGAAGTTCACCCGCATCAGGGGATCAATCCCTGTGAGGGTGCCATGGGAGGCTACCAATGCCTCATTAGGCCACTATGAACAACATAGTTCACACACAGCCCACCAATGTCTCATTACACATAGCCACAGCCACATGGACTTTCTGAGGCCTTTGAAACAGAGAATCCTCCTAGCTGGCCATCTGTCCTCAAGATTTGGGAGACAAATGGTATCTATGCTTCCAAGTATTGTTCTCTGGCCTTATTGGAGTGTGCTGGGAGCTGGATGGAAGGAGAAGAGGCTCCATGGTCATGAGGAGGCATCCAAGGAGGGGGAGGCTTATAGGGAGACTCAAACTCTCCAAGCCCAACACGTGGCTCTATAAGCAAAACAATACACATTTATAAAGTCCTGCCATATTCAAGGCACTTTGCAGAGCTGCTGGTGTGAGAGGAGACAAGATAACTGAGCCTCCAATATTTGCTTCACTCAAAGCTCTGAATATCTGATTAGGAAGAGAAACCCCAGCCTCTATATCATGTGAAAAGAGACAGAAGGATATATTAGGAAGGACTTGTGGTAGAATTAGATACCTCTGGAAATCCTTCACAGCTCCATTACCTACTAGTTGTAGGATTTTTAGTAGTTCACTTAACCTTTTTGAGCCTTGACTCCCTCATCAGGAAAAATGGCAGGAAATTTGATGAGTGAATGATGCTTCTTTTATGCAGAGTTGTTGTAAGAATTAAATGCCTAGTCTAACAAATCATAAGTGTAGCTAGTATCTTTACTCCTTTTTTATGATATCTCCAATCACATTTATGAGTCCTCTCCGGAACCTCCTGGGGGCTCACTGGAGTCTCAGTGTCTGTGATGTTGAATATGGACAGCACTGCTTGGCTGTTAGTGACAAGTCACCTGCTTGACAGCATTTCCCCATCTCTTGTGTTTGTAGAGAATCAGAAGTGACTGCAAGCATCTTGAAAATAAAATGCTTGCTGTCCTTGATGAAGCTTGCCTGCAAACAGGATGTTCCGCCAAGGTTTAGATAAGGTGATGGTGAGCATGCCTGAAAATGAGATGTTTGCTGTCCTTGGTAGAGCTTACCTGCAAACGGGATGTTCTGCCAAGTGGGATAGGAGGGCTCTGAGAAAATTTTTATCTGTTCTTAACAAAGAGCAGAACTCAGAATGCTCCGGCCCAAGAGTAGATTAAGCCATGAGAAGCAGGTCAATTCTGATTAGTAAATTACTGCTGTATACTATGTTTAGCTAGCTTAAAGACCTGATTCATTGCTGAAGGAATGCTGCCTTCTTTGTTCACAATACTATAAAAAAAAAACTGCTGTATACAATAAAGGGGCTTCTTCTTCGGCTTCTTCGGCTTCTTCTGCTTGTTCTTCCTTGTTCATGCTGACCTGCGTATGAGTTATTTGCAGCAGTGTTCTTTCTTTTTTATTTTTTTTAGTTGTAGTTGGACACAATACCTTTATTTTATTTGTTTTTAATTTTATGTGGTGCCAGGGATCAAACCCAGTGCCTCATGCATGCTAGGCAAACACTCTACCACTGAGCCACAACCCCGGCCCCTCTCATGTGTTCTTAACACTTGTGTTGTTATTAAACTTTTCACACATGCCTGGTTCTCCAAGAGGTTATAAATCCTAAAACACAAATTCAGTTTCCTGGTATTTTTAATTTTCTACCAGTTGAAGGCACAAAGTGGCCTTCCACACTGAACTCATCCTCTGGTGGCTGATTATTTGGCCTGGTTGGTACAGGAGAGGTGGGAAGTGGGACTGAAAAGGGAATTGAGTCCAGATGAGAACATCAAGAGAGAATTTGACTTGAATCCTGTGGCTATGGGCACTGAAGTGGTCATGGAAGAGTGGGTGGAGTCTCAGGCTACAAGGAAAGGTGTTTTACAAGGATAGATCAGACAGGAGTGATCTAGGGCACATGAATGTCTTGGTTGAACTAGTGTGGCTCTAACCCAGATATGAAGTCCTGGGGTCTGAAGTAGATAGAGAGAAAGAAAAGGCACCAGCAGGCCAATTTTTTACTCATGCCCTTATTCAACAGATGGGGAAGTGTGTATGGGATATGATGTACTCCTACCCTAGAGAATATGGCAGGAGATCTTTGGAGTTGGACATTTTTGTCCTATCTGGTTTCCTGAGTTTGGGATAGGAACCCTTGAGGTATATAGTGAAAATCATTTTATAATACTCTAAGTGGGTCCAGAAACTATAAAAAGCAAACTCACATTACTGCAAGGTTAATAAAATGACCCAAACAAGTACACTGCTTGGATATTTCATTTTCTTAAGAGTGTCCTCAGAGGCTGGGGCTGTAGCTCAGTAGTAAAGTGCTTGCCTTGCACTTGTGAAGCACTGGGTTTCATCCTCAGCACCACATAAAAATCAATAAATAAAGATATTGTGCATTAGGCATCCTGTAGGCTTCTTGAATTTGGATTTCCAATTCATTCTTCATGTCTGGAAAGTTTTCTGATATGATTTCATTGAATAGATTGTTCATTCCTTTGGTTTGGACCTATATGTCTTCCTCTATCTCAATAACTCTTAGATTTGGTCTCTTTATGCTATTGCATATTTCTTGAGTGTTCTGCTCATGGTTTTTTACCATTTTCACTGTGTAGTCTATGTTCTTTTCAAGATTATATATTTTATCTTCATTGTCTGATGTCTTATATTCTAAGCAGTCTACTCTGTTAGTGATGCTTTCATTTGAGCTTTTAATTTGGTTTATTGTTTCTTTCATTTCAAGGATATTGTGTACATATACAACTAAAAAAATTTTTTTAAAGAGTGTCCTCTGTTTTGTCAGCTTTCAAGTGGCCTTTGGCCAAAAGCAGTGTGCTAAGAGCCATAGCCAAGTAGGAATGACGCATGGCATTTTGGGTTGAAAGGTGACCCTGCTCAGGGATTAGGGTGGCTCTGGGTTTAGGGTGGATCCTGCTGGGATTAGGATGGCTCTGGGTTTAGGGTGGATCCTGCTGGGAATAGGGTGGCTCCAGGATTAGGGTGGATCCTGCTAGGATTAGGGTGTATCCTGCTGCCTCAGGTGCCTGCTCCTTTGGAGTTCCCATTGAGTTCTCACGGGGTTCTGAGAGAATTGGTGCGAGGAGCCGGGTGAAGGCAGGGTGTTCACGGGAAATGTGGGTAGAGTGTTGGTGAGAGTTCGGGAATAAAGAGTTGCTGTTTGAATCTACAAGGCTGTGTGGTGGCTCAGTTATTTTGTGCCCAGCCAGACTACAGCTTTTGGTGGTCCGTATGGGGAATGCCTGAAGATCGGAGGTAAGTGAAATTGCTCGCCCCTGAGGGAAGGCGAGGGAATGGGTGACCATTTCAAAAAAAAAAAAATGTGTTCTGGTTTTCATTTATTTTGTTTTTGTTTCAAGCTGTCTATCCCTAGAAATTTCTCAGGCAAACTGGGAAAAATGGTTGGCTCAAGGTTTGAAGTTGTTCAGCCCTGAGGAAGAGAAAACTGATACAACAATTTTTTATTCCGTTTTTGTTTCATTCTGCTTCGGTTTTGTTTTGTGTTATCTTGTTGGTTGTGTTATCTTTATAGTAGATTAGAAATTAGTAAAAAAAAAAAACTGAAAGTGTGTTAAGTAAATTGTTAGAGGTCCAGACTATGGTAGAAAACATGTTAGATCAAGCAAAAGAGAAGGTCTCTCCAGCTAGTCAGATAAAGGAAGAAAGCTTAGAGGAGACACAGCTATCGGGGGGAAAGCTACAACAGGAGGCTGCTACTAACTACGTTCTATCACCAGAGGGTGTAATTCAACCAACAGCTCCACCTATAGAGACAGCTGAGTGGCCCGCAACCCCTGTAGTTGATGGATGGAATCCTGAGGCAGGACCTCAAAGATTAGCATGTCCTGTACTTGAGCAGGCAGGATGGCAACAAATTCACTGTGCTTTAGATTTCAAAACAGTGAAACAATTAAAGGAGGATGTAACAACCTATGGTCCACAACCACCCTTCACTGTAAGCATGGTTGAAGCCATTACCAACATGGACATGACGCCAGCAGATTGGGCTAACATGTGTAAATCTGTGCTAAATGGAGGACAATATTTGTTATGGAAGGTTGCCAATGAGGAATTTTGCATGGAGACAGCTAGGAAAATGCAGCAGCCAGTTACCCTCAAAGAAAATCTAGATATGTTGTTAGGAAAAGGACCTCATGAGGGTCAATGGCAACAAATTGAATATGATCCTGCTATATATGCACAAATTGCTGCAGATGCTGTTCGGGCATGGTAGTCTTTACAAGGACATGGAGATTTACAAGGTCAGTTACCTAAGGTATACAGAGAGCTAATGAACCTTGTGCTGAATTTGTAGATAGGCTTATTCAAACAGCTGCCAGAATTTTGGGGGATACAGAACAAGCAATGCCATTAATAAAACAACTGGCTTATGACCAAGCAAATTGTTACTGCAGAGAGGTCATTAGACCATGGATACATGAAGATTTAAACACATATATTAAATTATGTAGAGACATTAATGAACAAGGGCAAGTCTTGGCAGCTGCAGTACAACAGGCGTTAGATGCCAGGCCAAAAACATGCTACAATTGTGAACAAACAGGACATTTTAAAAGGAATTGCCCCATAGGAAAAGGGTTTAACAAAACTAGGTATCAAAGGAATAGAATACCGGGTGTTTGCCCACGATGCTGTAGAGGGAGACATTGGGCTAATGAATGCCATTCTCAAAACACCATAGAGGGTACTTCCTTATCAAAAAACAGACAAGGACCAGGTATTTACCCACGATATCGTGGAGAAAGGCATCAGGCTCCATTGCCAAAAAACGGACTGGGGGGCCCAATGCTCCAGGGCCCACAACCACAAATATACGGGGCAGTGGAGGAACCCAGCAACACCATCAGGGTAGTGCCCAGGACACACTGTCCATTAAATCCCTCATCAGACAAATCAGAGGGAGCACAGGGTTGGACATCTGCGCCTCTGCCAGAGCAGTACTAACTCCAGAGATGGGAGTTCAAATCATTCCCACAGGAGTAAAAGGACCTCTTCCACAAGGAACAGTAGGCTATTAATGGGACGCAGTTCTTCTACACTAAAAGGACTTATGATAAGTCCTAGGGTAATTGATCCCGATTATGTATGTGAAATAAAAATTATAGCTAGTTCTCCAAGAGGTATATCAGTAATTTCACCAGGAGATAGAATAGCACAGTTATTAATAATACCCAGCCTGCATGATAAATTTTCCAGCCATACTGTAGAAAGAGGTTCCAGGAGATTAGGCTCTACAGGTGTAGATTGGGCTATGTTGTCTTTAAATTTAGATTCTCGCCCAATGCTAAAACTAAATATTCAAGGACATGAGTTTAATGGACTACTGGACACAGGTGCTGACCTTAGCATCATATCTCGTCAAGAATGGCCAAAACATTGGCCATTACAACAAGCCACTCAAATGCTTCGAGGCCTAGGAGTGGCGACTAATCCCCATAGAAGTGCAATGTTATTAGATTGGAAGGATCCTGAAGGATGTGAAGGAACTATACAGCCATATGTATTGGATCGTCTTCCTATAAATTTATGGGGACGAGATGTCCTAGATCAATTAGGTTTGACATTAACAAATAACATCAATCAAAATGCACCCACTACTAGGGCTAGACAAGGTTTTAGGAAAGAAAAAAGATTAGGAGAACAAGAACAAGGTATAGCAGCACCAATTCAAATAGGTTAAGGAATAAACAGACATGGATTGGGTTTTCAGAAGGGGCCACTGAGACAATCAAAATTACTTGGAAATCAGAAAGACCAGTATGGGTTCCTCAGTGGCCCCTGAATAAAGAAAAGATACAAGTAGCCCATGACCTGGTCAAACAACAATTAGCGGAAGGACATATACAATCTTCCATATCACCCCATAATACTCCCATTTTTGTCATCAAAAAGAAATCTGGTAAATGGAGATTATTGCAAGATTTAAGAGCCATTAATAATGAGATGGTTATTATGGGACCTGCTCAATCGGGGATTCCTCAATTGTCTGCTTTGCCAAAAACCTGGTATGTTTTAGTTATAGATATTAAAGATTGTTTTTCAATTCCAATTCATCCTGAGGATAGTCCACGTTTTGTATTTACTATCCCTGCACTGAATCATGAAGGTCCTGATCAGAGATATGAATGGAAAGTACTCCCTCAAGGGATGCCTAACAGCCCAACTATGTGTCAAATTTATGTTAACAAAGCAATCCAGCCACTTAGAAATCAAAATCCTGAACTACAAATATTTCACTATATGGATGATGTATTATTGGCACATAAAGATAAAAACACATTGCTAGAATGTTATGCCACACTTACAAACTTATTAAAAAATTATAAAATAGAGATAGCAATAGATAAAGTACAATTAAATCTTCCAATTAATTATTTAGGAGTTCTATTATCCTCAACCATGGTCCGTCCACCAAAAATTCAAATACAAGTAGATCAACTCAAATCACTTAACGACTTTCAAAAGTTATTGGGAGACATAAATTGGATAAGGCCTTATCTAGGTATACCAACAGGAGAGTTGGGACCTTTATTTGATATCCTAAAAGGTCCATCAGATCCAAATTCACCCCGCATTTTAACCCCTGAAGCAAGAAAGGCATTAAAAATTATTGAAACATATATGGAAAATGTGCATTTGGATACAATTGATATAAGTTTTCCTTTATTATTTATTGTACTACCAACAAAAAATATTCCCACAGGAGTATTCTGGCAAGAAGGTCCATTATTGTGGATACATTTATCTTATTCTCCTAACACTACTCTTACTAGGTATCCTGAGGCTGTAGGACAATTAATACTCGAGTAGGGTTGAAGAGCATGAGAAGAAGATTAACATTAAACAGGGATGAGAGGTGGGAGGGAAAGGAGAGAGAAGGGAAATTGCATGGAAATGGAAGGAGACCCTCAGAGTTATACAAAAGTACATACAAGAGGAAGTGAGGGGAAAGGGAAAAATAATACAAGGGGGACAAATGAATGTCAGTAGAGGGGGCAGAGAGAGAAGAGGGGAGGGGAGGGGAGGGGGGATAGTAGAGGATAGGAAAGGCAGCAGAACACAAAAAATAAAAAAAGAAATATGAGAAATAAATGCTTGTTATTTCAGTTATCCAATATAAGGTATTTTATAATAGCAGCCCAAATTAAGACAAAAATCTTTTAATTCAGTATGTAGTGTTTAAAAATAGACTATTTTTTTTACTTAAGACAGGTTTATCATATATGGCAGAATTAAATGAACCTAAGAATGTCTAGAAATTAGCAGCATGTAAATTTTGTAAAATTCTCAAGACCTATAAAATATACACAACTTATGTGATAAACTTTGTCTTCTAAATTTTTTTTAACTAAAAGTATTGTAAATGGAGTATATAAGAAAATATCTGTGAGATAAAATGAGCTGGAATGTTTACAGATGAACTTATATTTTAAAAATAAAAATTTTAGAAAAAATCTCAAAAAAAAATACTCAAAGGAATAAAAGCAGTGAAGGGAGTGTTTGGAATTTCTCCCAATAAAATTATTACTCCATATACTATGGATCAAATTGATGAGTTAGCTAATGAGTTAAATACTTGGGCAATAATCATGTGCAAATCTAATATTTCATTTGATAACCACTTACCATCTAATCCTTTATTGTCTTTTTGGTCTTCGCATCCTGTAGTTTTTCCAAAAATGACAAGAAAAACACCTATCATGAATGTTCCAAATATATTCACTGATGGGTCAAATAATGGTACAGCAGCAGTAGTTACCCCTGATCAAACTTTTACATTTTTAGTACCCAAACAATCAGCTCAAAAGGTAGAGCTTAATGAAGTTTTACAAGCTTTTGCGATGTTTAAAGATTCTGTATTTAATTTATTTTCTAGTAGTCAGTATATAGTTAATGCTATAGTATCCCTTGAAGATGCTGGTAGTATTTCTCTTTGTTTTCCACTATACAAAGTCTAACCTGGGACATAAAAGATCCATTCTTTATAGGACATATCAGGGCACATACAGGACTGCCTGGAGCCCCTAGTTTGGCCAATGATTTAGCAGATAAAACTACACATGACTTACATATTTTTTCTACACTAGAAGAAGCTACAAATTTTCATAAAAGGTTCCATGTCAATGCTAATACTTTACAAAAGTGCTTTAAAATAACTAAGGAACAAGCCAGACATATAATAAAACAATGTCAAAATTGTGTGACCTTTTTATCACAAGTTAATCTTGGAGTCACTCCTAGAGGATTGATACCTAACAATATTTGGCAGATGGACATCACACACTTGCCAGAATTTGGAAAATTAAAATATTTGCATGTTACAGTTGATACTTCTTCAGGATTTTTGATGGGCTCCCTTCATGCCAGAGAAAAAACTAAAGATATTATAGCTCATTGCTTACAAAATTTTGCCACTGTGGGCGTTCCAAAACAGTTAAAAACAGATAATCATCCTGGCTATACCTCTACCTCTTTTAAACAATTTTGCTCATCATTTGGCATTACTCATATAATAGGAATCCCATATAATCCACAGGGACAAGGCATAGTTGAAAGAGCTCATCAAACTATTAAAACGTACTTATTACAGCAAAAAGAGGGAATTGGAAAGGGGTATATATCCCCCAAAGATAAACTTAAAATAATGCTTTTTACTCTAAACTTTTTAAATTTGGATTCATCAGGGCTTATTGCTGCGGAAAGACATATGTATCCAAAAAATGTACATAAGCCTAAGGTACTTTGGAAAGATATTCTAACAGGACAATGGAAAGGTCCTGACCCAGTGATTTTCTGGAGTCAGGGTTCTGTTTGTGTGTTTCCACAGGGAGAACAGCAGCCAATTTGGATTCCAGAGAGACTAACCAAAGCGATTTCTACAGACCAAGATGAAGATGATTTGACTCAAATCCATAACAGCTCATATCCACAGCTCCAGCTTGGCTATTCTTACATCTGCAACAGTGATTAACCAGGATGCTTTTTTTTTTTGGGGGGGGGGGGAATATTCATTTTTTTGTTGGTTGTTCAAAACATTATAAAGCTCTTGACATATCATATTTCATACATTAGATTCAAGTTCGTTATGAACTCCCAATTTTACCCAAAATACAGATTGCAGAATCACATCGGTTACACATCCACATTTTTACATAATGCCCTATTAGTAACTGTTGTATTCTGCTACCTTTCCTATCCTCTACCATCCCCTCTCCCTCCCCTCCCATCTTCTCTCTCTACCCCATCTACTGTAATTCATTTCTCTCCTTGTTTTTTTCCCATTCCCCTCACAACCTCTTATATGTAATTTTGTATAACAATGAGGGTCTCCCTCCATTACCATGCAATTTCCCTTTTCTCTCCCTTTCCATCCCACCTCATGTATCTGTTTAATGTTAATCTTTTCTTCCTGTTCTTCCTCCCTGCTCTGTTCTTAGTTGCTCTCATTATATCAAAGAAGACATTTGGTATTTGTTTTTTAGGGATTGGCAAGCTTCACTAAGCATAATCTGCTCTAGTGCCATCCATTTCCCTGCAAATTCTATGATTTTGTCATTTTTTAGTGCTGATTAATACTCCATGGTGTATTAATGCCACATTTTTTATCCATTCATCTATTGAAGGGCATCTGGGTTGGTTCCACAGTCTAGGAATTGTGAATTGTGCTGCTATGAACATCGATGTAGCAGTATCCCTGTAGTACGCTCTTTTAAGGTCTTCAGGGAAAAGTCCAAGAAGGGCAATAGCTGGGTCAAATGGTGGTTCCATTCCCAGCTTTCCCAGGAATCTCCATACTGCTTTCCAGATTGGCCGCACCAGTTTGCAGTCCCACCAGCAATGTACAAGAGTACCCTTTTCCCCACATCCTCTCCAGCACTTGTTGTTTGACTTCATAATGGCTGCCAATCTTACTGGAGTGAGATGGTATCTTAGGGTGGTTTTGATTTGCATTTCTCTGACTGCTAGAGATGGTGAGCATTTTTTCATGTACTTGTTGATTGATTGTATGTCCTCCTCTGAGAACTGTCTGTTCAGGTCTTTGGCCCATTTGTTGATTGGGTTATTTGTTTTCTTATTGTTTAATTTTTTGAGTTCTTTGTATACTCTGGATATTAGGGCTCTATCTGAAGTGTGAGGAGTAAAAATTTGTTCCCATGATGTAGGCTCCCTATTTACCTCTTTTATTGTTTCTCTTGCTGAGAAAAAAACTTTTCAGTTTAAGTAAGTCCCATTTGTTGATTTTTGTTATCACATTTTGTGCTATGGGTGTCCTATTAAGGAATTTGGAGCCCGACCCTACAATATGTACATCGGAGCCAACTTTTTCTTCTATCAGACACAGAGTCTCTGATTTGATATCTAGCTCCTTGATCCACTTTGAGTTAACTTTTGTGCATGGCGAGAGGAGGGGATTCAGTTTCATTTTGTTGCATATGGATTTCCAGTTTTCCCAGCACCATTTGTTGAAGATGCTATCCTCCCTCCATTGCATGCTTTTAGCTCCTTTGTCAAATATAAGATAGTTGTAGCTTTGTGGATTAGTCTCTGTGTCCTCTATTCTGTACCATTGGTCCACCCTCCTGTTTTGGTACCAGTACCATGCTGTTTTTGTTACTATTGCTCTGTAATATAGTTTTAAGTCTGGTATCGCTATACCGCCTGATTCACACTTCCTGCTTAGAATTGCTTTTGCTATTCTGGGTCTTTTATTTTTCCATATGAATTTCATGATTGCTTTATCCATTTCTACAAGAAATGCCATTGGGATTTTGATTGGCATTGCATTAAACCTATAGAGAACTTTTGGTAATATCGCCAATTTGATGATGTTAGTTCTGCCTATCCATGAACAGGGTATATTTTTCCATCTTCTAAGATCTTCTTCTACTTCTCTTTTTAGGGTTTTGTAGTTTTCATTATATAAATCTTTCACCTCTTTTGTTAGGTTGATTCCCAAGTATTTTATTTTTTTTGAGGATATTGTGAATGGAGTGTTTTTCCTCATTTCCGTTTCAGATGTTTTGTCGCTGATATACAGAAATGCCTTTGATTTATGCGTGTTGATTTTATATCCTGCCACTTTGCTGAATTCATTTATTAGTTCTAGTAGTTTTTTTGTAGACCCTTTTGGGTTTTCTAGGTATAGAATCATGTCATCTGCAAATAGTGATAATTTAAGTTCTTCCTTTCCTATTTTTATGCCTTTAATTTCTTTTGTCTGTCTAATTGCTCTGGCCAGTGTTTCGAGAACTATATTGAATGGAAGTGGTGATAGAGGGCATCCCTGTCTTGTTCCAGATTTTAGGGGAATGCCTTCAATTTTTCTCCATTGAGAATGATGCTAGCCTGAGGCTTAGCATAGATAGCTTTTACAATGTTGAGGTAAGTTCCTGTTATCCCTAGTTTTTCTAATGTTTTGAACATAAAGGGATGCTGTACTTTGTCGAATGCTTTTTCTGCGTCTATTGAGATGATCATATGGTTCTTATTTTTAAGTCTATTGATGTGGTGAATAACATTTATTGATTTCCGTATATTGAACCATCCTTGCATCCCAGGGATGAATCCTACTTGATCATGGTGCACAATTTTTTTGATGTGCCTTTGTATCCGATTCGCCAGAATTTTATTGAGGATTTTTGCATCTAGGTTCATCAGAGATATTGGTCTGTAGTTTTCTTTCTTTGAGGTGTCTTTGTCTGGTTTCGGAATCAGGGTGATGTTCGCCTCATAGAATGAATTTGGCAGAGCTCCTTCTTTTTCTATTTCCTGAAATAACTTGAAAAGTATTGGTATTAATTCTTCCTTAAAGGTTTTGTAAAACTCCGCTGTATACCCATCCGGTCCTGGGCTTTTCTTGGTTGGAAGTCTTTTGATTGCTTCTTCTATTTCATCTATTGTTATTGGTCTGTTTAAGTTGTGAGTATCCTCCTGACTCAGTCTGGGCAAATCATATGACTTAAGGAATTTATCGATGTCTTCACTATCTTCTATTTTATTGGAATATAGGTTTTCAAAATAATTTCTAATTGTCTTCTGTATTTCTGTAGTGTCTGTTGTGATATTGCCTTTTTCATCCCGTATGTTAGTGATTTGAGTTCTCTCTCTTCTTCTCTTCGTTAGCATGGCTAAGGGTCTGTCGATCTTATTAATTTTTTCAAAGAACTAACTTTTAGTTTTGTTAATTTTTTCAATAGTTTCTTTTGTTTCAATTTCATTGATTTCCACTCTGATTTTAATTATTTCTTGCCTTTTGCTACATTTGCTGTTGTTTTGCTCTTCCTTTTCTAGGGCTTTGAGATGAAGTGTGAGCTCATTTATTTGTTGGTTTTTCCTTTTTTTGAGGAATGACCTCCAAGCAATGAATTTCCCTCTTAAAACTGCTTTCATTGTGTCCCATAGATTCCGATATGTTGTGTCTGTATTTTCATTTATCTCTAAGAATTTTTTGATTTCCTCCTTTATGTCTTCTGTAACCCATTGATCATTCAGTAACATATTGTTCATTTTCCATGTGATGTAGGATTTTTCCTTCCTTCTTTTATCATTGATTTCCAGTTTCATTCCATTATGATCAGATAAAATGCATGGTATTATCTCCACCCATGTATATTTACTGAGGGTTGCCCTATGGCATAATATATGGTCTATTTTTGAGGAGGATCCATGTGCTGCTGAGAAAAAAGTATATCCACTTGATGATGGTTGATATATTCTATATATGTCAGTTAAGTCTAGGTTGTTGATTGTGATATTGAGTTCTATAGTTTCTTTATTCAGCTTTTGTTTAGAGGATCTGTCCCTTTGTGAGAGAGGTGTGTTGAAGTCACCCATAATTATTGTGTTGTGGTCTATTTGATTCTTGAACTTGAGGAGAATTTGTTTTATGAACGTCGCAGCACCATTATTTGGTGCATAAATATTGATAATTGTTATGTCTTGTTGGTGAATGGTTCCTTTTAACAGTATATAATGTCCTTCCTTATCCCTTTTGATTAATTTAGTCTTGAAGTCAATTTTATTCGATATGAGGATGGCCACCCCTGCTTGCTTACGAGGACCGTGTGTGTGGTATATTTTTTCCCAACCTTTCACCTTCAGCCCGTGTATGTCTTTTCCAATCAGATGTGTCTCCTGGAGGCAGCATATTGTTGGATTTGTTTTTTTAATCCATGTTACCAGCCTATGTCGCTTTATTGGAGAGTTTAAGCCATTAATGTTTAGAGTTACTATTGATATATGGTTTGTACTTCCAGCCATGTTTGATTATTTATCTTCTTCTTTTTTTTTTAAATTTATTTTGTTTTTCCATGGTTAGCTTTCCCCCACGCCCTCTGTCTTTATAGAGGCACTTCCCACTGATGGTTTTGGTTATTGTTTTTCATTTCTTCCTCGTGTAGTGTTTTGCTCAAGATGCTTTGCAATGCTGGTTTTCTGGCTGCAAATTCTTTTAACTTTTGTTTATCATGAAAGATTTTTATTTCATTATCGTACCTGAAGCTTAATTTTGCTGGATACAGAATTCTTGGTTGGCATCCATTGTCTTTCAGTGTTTGAAATATGTTGTTCCAGGATCTTCTCGCTTTCAGCGTCTGTGATGAAAAATCCGTTGTTAACCTTATTGGTTTACCCCTGAATGTAATCTGCCTCCTTTCTCTTGTAGCTTTTAGTATTTTCTCTTTGTTCTGTATATTGGATATCTTCATAACAATGTGTCTTGGCGTTGGTCTACTGTGATTTTGTGTGCTCGGTGTCCTGTATGCATCTACAATTTGTATATCTGTTTCCTTTTTTATTTATGCAAAGTTTTCTGTAATTATTTCTTTCAGCAGGCTACTCATTCCCTTGGTTTGAATCTCTGTACCTTCTTCTATCCCGATGACTCGTAGGTTTGGTTTCTTTATGTTATTCCATATCTCTTGGATGTTTTTCTCGTGGTTTTTAACCAGCCTTTCTGAGTTGGCTAGGCTCTTTTCAAGATGATATATTTTGTCTTCATTATCTGATGTTCTGGCTTCTACTTGCTCCACTCTGTTAGTGATACTCTCAATTGAGTTTTTAATTTGGTTTATCGTTTCCTTCATTTCTAGAATTATTGTTTGGTTTTTTTTTTATAATCTCAATCTCCTGATAAAGATGCTTAACTTCTTCTTTTATCTGTCTATGTAATTCATTTTCAAAGTGTTCTTTCACTGTTTGGATTTGCTGTCTTGTATCTTCTTTAAGGTTCCATTCCATCTGTCTAAGGTATTCCTTGAGTTCTTTATATGACCATTTTTCTGCTGACTCTAGGTCCTCCTGAATATTTAGGCTGTCCTTCATTGTTTGTACTCCTTTTCTTCCTTGCTTTTTTATGCTGCTCATGTTACTTCTTGTTCTGTTTGACTGCTGAGTTACTGTTTACTCTTATAGATTTATTTGATGCTTGAGAGGAAAGATATTAGAAGGGAAGGGAAGAAGTCACTAAAGAGAATGAGAGTAGGCAGGTAGAATTCAAGGAAGGGGGAATAAGAAAATTGAAAAGAAATGAAAAGACAAAAGAAACAAGAATAACAAAGATTAGATAATAAAGAAAGAAAGAAAAGATGAAAAAAATTTTTTAACAAAAATAATAGCGATAATAAAAGATGAAAATTAAAATTTAAAAAAAAATAATAATAATAAAATAAAAAAAGTTAAAAAAATAGAAACATTGAAAAAAGTTAAAGAACAACAACAAATAAAAATTGAAAATGAAAGAAAAAGAAAGAAAAAGAAAAGAAAAAATGATAATAATAATAATAATAATAATAAATGCAGTCCTAGAGTTCTATTAACTTCTCTTCCAGTAGGTGGAGCTGTGCCCACTAGGCCAAGCTTCTCCTCTCAATAGGTGGGAACCATTCACTGTGCAGCAGCTCTTTCTCCTAGACTGGGCGGGTCTCCAATCCTGAGTGTCTAGGGCCTTGTCTTGTGTTTCCTCAAGCCAGGCCGTGCTCACCTGTGGCGCTCACCACAATACTGGCTACACACCAGGTCTGCTGCTCCTGGGAGCCCTGTTTTCATGAACACCTGGGCTCACTCTCCCTGTTTGCCTCCCTCAGACCCTAAGTTTGTAGAGCTTGGGGCTGAGATCCCCCAGCGAATTTGCTTGCCCTCCTGTAGCCACGCCCCAGGTAGCTGGTGCAAGAGACCTCAGTTGTCAGCACTGGTGGGAGCGGTAGCCAGGAGTTCCGCGCCGCGAGTTCCGCGCCGCGAGTCCCGCGCCACTCCTGATTCCCTCGGTCTGGTTATTGCATTCACAGGAGAGCTGGGAGTGGCCCTTAAGTTTTCCCTGCTGTGTGGAGAGAGATGACTAGGGGATTACACACCTGTCGCGCTGGTTTCAATGCAGTTATCTCCTCCGCCCGTGACGCCATTTCTCTGCCATGGTGGTATCCCTTGCAAATGGTGACCGTTTGTTCCCTTTGCCGGGTGACCAATGCAACGGGTGGGTCCTGACTGTCTCTCCCAATCCCCATTTCAGTCCTGTGGCCACTGCCTATGAAGGCTCTGTTGGCTTTTACCTCTGTAAGTTCCTAAGGGCCGGCCAATTATTACAGCGGGATCGTTAGTGCTGAGTCACACGAAGCAGGCGAACCGGAGCTTAATTGCCTCCGATTCGGGCTCTGTGTGTGTGTTCTGAGGAGCCCAGCCTGTACACCCCAGATCCACGTCAGCTCAGCATTGCCTAGTGATCCTGAGCAAACAGCATTTAGACTGTTTACGGCTCCCTATGCCCGCGCTATGCTCCCTATCCCCTATGAAGATGTCAGAGACTTGATCTCTCTGCGCCTGCCACCATGTTAGATCTCTTCAGTAATATTCATGTTGCCCTTACAGCTTCCTGGTATAAGCAAGTTCTTGGGATTATACAAACTGCTGCTTTTGTTTCCAGTCCAGATTTCTAGAAATGAAACCCTGCCGCCGTCGCCTCCGTCTCTGGGCTGCGCTCACGAGCGCCACGCTTGTCTGCGACCATAGCAGAGCCACCCTGGCCTCCGCAGCTCTTCAGCCCGGTGCCTGGCCCCAGGGGCCCAAGCGGCTGCTGCCGCGGCTCTCCATCCCCCTCCTCCAGAGCACGGGTCCCCTGGCAGGGGGGTGCAGAACGACCCCAGAGCAGGCTCTGCCCGAAGGTGCAGCGGCGAACAGGCCACCGAGACACTCGAGGCTGCAGTCCAGCCTTCAGAGGACAGGGCTAGGCACGCAGCCCAGCTCCAACCTCTAGGTGCGGCTGCCAGACAGTGTATACAGAGCCATCAAGACAGCAAGCAGAAAGCAAATGGCGGCTCCCACGGAGTGGATTTTCGGCACAGAAACCACAGCCCCGCCAACAATCCCAATCCACAAACTCTCCCTGTATAAAAAATATTCAAAAAAAAAAAAAAAGAAAAAGAAAAAAAAAAGGCAGGGCGCACTGAGCTTTCTTTGCCTCGGGTACTTACAATCCACTGCTGATTACACATTCAGCTTCTCTGCCCGGAGCGAAGCGAAAGAGGAAGCAGATGGGAGCAAAGCGCCCGCGGCTCTGCACAGCCAAGCGTCTTTTTATCGATTTCTTTGTTCTTCCTGCTCCTTGGCAAAGTGGTCCACTACAGATTAACGGTGAAAGGAGCTCTAACAGACTGTGCAAAATTTCTATTAAAGCCGCTGCTTTGAGCACCACGCTCAGCACTTCAGCAACCCCCGTACGCAGCGGCCATCTTCTCCCCCAGGATGCTTTTTTCAATATATATTTTGTTATTGCCTTTTCCCACATCATAAAGTTCTATTTTATTTTTTGAGCTCATACAGACATATGTTAATGTTTTTCTGATCAGTTTTATTTTTTGACTGTGGAGGTTTTTAAACATTGCAATGGAGATTTCACCTAGGTAAAGCTACAAGGCCTTTACTATTGTCTTACATGTTGTATGTTATGTGTGCACAATTCTGTTTTGTGTTGTATGTCTGTATGTGTGTATGTCCATATATCATATATGAGGAATGCTCATGAATAAATGGATCCAATTTTTTTTATTCACGTGATTTTAATGGTTTAATTTAAATTGGGTAAACAGCTGTTGAGAATTGTTTTAATATGTGAACAAATAAGGAGGTTAACAGATCTGTTTGTTTACTTTCACCTTTCCTTTTCATTATATTTAATAATTCTCTTCAGGATAATGTAAATTGTTCAGAAAATTGTTTTCTTAGTACCTGTTGCAATGTTACATATTTTTTTAGCATCATTGCCAGAATTCCTATCTTCATCCCAGTGCCGGTGAAGACAAAGATAAAACCAAACTACAGCTTCTTTGATAGTTATCACAACAAACTCTATAAACTGATGCATTAATGAATAATAACTCAACAAGTAATGCTCAATCAAGGAGTTGATTTACTTTGGGAGGAAATGGACATATTGATAGACTCCTCCGCTTTGAACTGCTTACAGAACTTGCCTGGACTATGTATCACTTGTATACATTGTGAACTATCTGTTGGTACAGCGAATTGTGGTAGTGCTGGCATATCTTTGTTGATGGTGTCACCAGTGTACAATTTTTCCAAAGGAGCCATCAATTGACTTGGTGTCATGGCATTTCTGTATCCTCCTCCCTTCTGCTAGTGCTGGTCTAAAATTTGGGGGCCAACAGAGGTGAGGCAAAGAACCTCACCCCCCCCCACTGGCACCAAGGCCAAATTTGGGGGCCAACAGAGGTGAGGCAAAGAACCTCACCCCCCCATTGGTGCAAAGGCCTATCCACAAGTATGGCTGTATGATGGACCAGTAGTCAGTGATGGGTATGATCCAATTGCAGTGGTACCAACCTAAGACAGGAGGCTGACACCTAAAGGTCAGCTCATCCGATGACGGGTAAGGACCATATGTTGTATTGGACAACCTAACAGACACGGTCCCTAAGCCACATTGCTTGTTGTTTAATTAAACAGAAGGGGGGAGATGCTGAGAGCCATAGCCAAATAGGAATGATGCATGGCATTTTGGGTTGAAAAGTGACCCTGCTCAGGGATTAGGGTGGCTCCGGGTTTAGGGTGGATCCTGCTTGGAATAGGGCGGCTCCAGGATTAGGGTGGATCCTGCTAGGACTAGGGTGTATCCTGCTGCCTCAGGTGCCTGCTCCTTTGGAGTTCCCATTGAGTTCTCGGGGTTCTGAGAGAATTGGCGTGTGGAGCCGGGTGAAGGCAGGGTGTTCACAGGAAGTGTGGGTAGAGTGTCAGTGAGAGTTCAGGAATAAAGAGTTGCTGTTTGAATCTACAAGGCTGTGTGGTGGCTCGGTTATTTTGTGCCCAGCCAGACTGCGGCAGCAGTGAACATGGATCCACCTGAGCCAGGGAAGCAGTCATTCTGTTTTATTGCCACAGGAAAAAACCTCAGGCACTGGTCCCTGGGGATTCTCCAAGGCCCACAGCCTGCCAGGAGCAGGGGCAGGGGCAGAGCAGGCTGCTGTCCATGGAGAATCTGATCTATCCTTTCTTCTCTAGAATTTACAGAGAAAAGAGAAGCTAAGAGGATGAAAGGGCCTGGAGATGGGGTGGGGCATGAGGCAGTCTCTACTCTACTTTTTCTTTCCCTTCTTTCCTATTGTCAGGGATTGGAAAAACAAGGAACTTCATTTCTTGGATTTGGGCTCTGACAAAAGTGGTCCTGGACAAGCAGTTCTCATCATGGCTATTCATTGGAATCACCTGGAGAATTTAAAGGATTCTATTGCCTGGGCCTCTTCCAGTCCAAAAGTCCTAAATATAGGTGGACATTTTTATTTGTTTAAGCATTTTAAAAGATGCCCAGGCTGAGAACTACTGCTATAAAAGTGGTGAGGCCTTAGAAGAAGTAGCAGGAGGCACATTGTGTTTCTACAGAATCATTTTCTTTTGTCTTGTATAAGCCTATTCAGATTTTTTAAAATTTTTGTTTGTTTTAATTAGTTATAAATGACAGTATAATGCATTTATGCACTTTGATACATCATACATATATGAAATATAATTTCTTATTTTTCTGAGTGTACATATTACAGAGTCATATTTGTCATATATATATATATATATATATATATATATATATATATATATATATATATACACAGTAATAATGTCTATTTCATTCTACTATCTTTCCTATCCTCAAATTCCCATCCCTCCACTTTCTTCACTTCCCTCTACCTAATCTAAGGTAATGCTATTCTTCCCTATTGCCCTCCACCTTGTTGTGAATTAGCATCCACATATCAGAGAAAACATTCAGTCTTTGGTTTTGTGGGATTGGCTTATTTCACTTAGCATGATATTCTCCAACTCCAACAATTTACTGGCAAATGCCATAATTTTACTCTTCTTTAAATCTGAGTAATATTCCATTGAATATATATATACCACATTTTCTTTATCCATTCATCTATTGAGGGACACCTAGGTTGGTTCCATAGTCTAGTTTTTGTAAATTGAGCTGCTATAAACACTGATGTGGCTGCTTCACTATAGTATGCTGATTTTAAGTCCTTTGTGTATAAATCCAGGAGTGGGATATCTGGGTCAAATGGTGGTTCCAGTCCCAATTTACTGAGGAATCTCCATACTGCTTTCCATAGTGGTTGTAGCAATTTGCATCAAAGTATGAGTTTACTTTTTCACCATATCCTCACCAACATTTATTGTTGCCTGTATTCTTGATGATTGCTATTCTTACAGGAGTGAGATGAAATCTTAGAGTATTTGATTTGCATTTCTATAATTGTTAGGGATATTGAACAATTTTTCATATATTTGTTGATCAATTGTATTTCTTCTTCTGTGAAATATATGTTCAGTTCCTTAGCCTGTTTATTGATTGGGCTTTTTTTTGGTGTAAATTTTTTTAGTTATTTATATATCCTAGAGATTAATGCTTTACTGGAGGTGCATGTGGTAAAGATTTTCTACCAATCTGTAGGCTCTCTCCTCACTTTATTAATTGTTTCTTTTGATGGGAAGAAGCTTTTTAGTTTGAATCCATCCCATTTATTAATTCTTATTTTGCTTCTTGTGCTTTAGGAGTCTTGTTAAGGAAGTCAGATCCTAGACTGACATCGTAAAGATTTGAGCCTATTTTTTGTTCTATTAGGTACAGTCTGTTCTAGTGTCTAAGTCCACTTTGAGTTGATTTTTGTGCAGAGATAGAAATTTAATTTCATTTTGCTACATATGGATTTCCAGTTTTGCCAGCACCATTTGTTAAATAGGCTTTCTTTTCTCCAGTGAATGTTTTTGGCACTTTTGTCTAGTATGACATAACCATATTTATGTGGGTTTGTCTCTGTGTCCTCTATTCTGTACCACTGGTCTACAAATCTATTTTGGTGCTGATACCATGCCATTTTTATTACTATAGCTCTGTAATATATAGTTTAAGGTCTGGTATTGTGATGCCTCCTGCTTCACTTTTCTTGCTAAGGATTGCTTTAGCTATTCTGGGCCTCTTATTTTTCCAAATAAAATTCATGATTGCTTTTTCTATTTCTATGAAGAATGCCATTGGTATTTTAATAGGAATTGCATTAAAATGTATAATGCTTTTGGTATGGCCATTTTGACAATGTTAATTCTGCCTATCCAGGAGCATGGGAGATATTTCCTTCTTGAGGCTAATATCACCCTCATACCAAAACTAGACAAAGACACATCAAGGAAAGAAAACTTCAGACCAATATCCCTGATGAACATAGATGCAAAAATTCTGGCAAATCGCATACAAAAACATATTTAAAATACAGTGCATCACAGTCAAGTGGGATTCATCCCAGGGATGCAGGGTTGGTTCAACATGCAGAAATCAATAAATGTAATTCATTATATTAATAAACTTAAAAACAAGAACCATATGATCATCTCAATAGATGCAGAAAAATCACTTGACAAAATACAGCACACTTTCATGTTCAAAACACTAGAAAAATAAGGGTTAGTAGGGACATACTTCAACATTGTAAAAGCCATATATTCTAAACCCAAAGCCAGTATCATTCTAAAAGGAGAAAAATTGAAAACATTCCCACTAAAAACTGAAACAAGACAAGGATGTCCTCTTTCACCACTTCTATTCAACAACATTCTTGAAACTTTAGCCAGAGCAATTAGACCAAAAAAAAAAAAAGAAGAAGAAATTAAAATGGTTCAAATAGGTAAAGAAGAACTCAAACTATCACTATTTGCTAATGACATGACTCTATATCTAGAAGATAAAAAAATTCCACCAGAAAACATCTACAAAGTAGTAAAATATAAAATCAACACCCATAAATCAAATGCATTCCTGTACATGTGCAATAAATCCACTGAAAGAGAAATTAGGACAACTACTTCATTCAAAATATCCTATTCAGATTTTTTGCCCGTAGTCATTTCCTCTGCTGGCAGATATTTGTTTTTGATGAAGAGAATCTTATTTGTTATTATTACTCATCATAGATCATAGCTAATTATTTTTTGCCCAGTTGGTTATAAAGTGTCATATGTTGGTTATAAAGTGTCACATCAGCTGCCTCTCAAGCTTGTTACCCCTTCTGGAGGCTAAGGGAAATAAACTCCTGGCAAGGGCTTTACAGAGTGCTGATTGGTTGAATTTTCCAGCAGTGTTTTTGGTCCAAATGTCAGCCAATGAGCAGGATCTCAAAGCCGCAGGTTTGATCTCTCTAGAAGTTCCCTGGGGAGCTCTCTGGGCATTGAAATGAACTTCTTTCTGGCTCCAGGATCTTATACTCTCTTTACATACTAGTGGACAGCAAATCCTGACTCCATAATCCTCTTAGTCTATTTTTTTCTCCTCCTTGAAGTCCTACCAACAGGAATTTAAAATTCTTGCTAAAAAATGTAAAGGACACATTGCCTTAAATAAGTCAGAAGAACAAAAGGAGGAAAGTAACCCTAGTGTATGAGAAGTGGAAGCACCTGGAACATACATTGATGTGGGAATGATTATCTTTCCTGAACCACTTCAAGAGACTTGCCCTAAGGCTACGGATGAGGGAGCTGGGATATGATTCTTCCTGGCATCTGAGTGCATTCTTATGATGCTGAACTCTGCTTTCTGCCACTGAAAAGCCACAGGTGGCCCTGGACTATACCAAGGTGTTCCCTGAATCTGTGCAATGTTTTGAAGAATGGGGACACTTTCATTCAGTGTGTGAAATTAAATATAACCTGTAGCTGGGGGGCAGAAATGTGAAGGCAGGAGCATGGTTGGGAAGTGTGGCCTCAGCCCCACCATGAATTATATGTGTTGTCTCCTCTTTTCCCATCTCCTTTATACAACAAAAAAAATGTGTATGGATCCCAATGATGCTCAGTTGGGCTTACTATAGAATTGGCTATGTAGCTTTTAAAAACCACACCATCATAGAGATTCCTATTTGGGGTGGGCTTAAGTACCAGTATTTTCAAAAGCACTTGTGAGCCAGAGTCAAGAACACTTTAAGGTCTTCTCTATTTAGAGCATCTCACAGAGAGGCACTACCTTTGTGAATGTTTGTTACTCATATCTGTTCCTTTAGTCCTATATGGGGAATATGAGACACCAGTCCTCAGAAAAGTAGTACAGTCTCTTGGTTAAATGTGCAGTCTCTGGAGGATTTGAGTTGGTCAGTTCTCTGGGCTTCCTCTGGGCTTCCTATTTACAATGTGGGGATGGTAATTGACCTACCTCACTGAGTTGCTGCATGAAATTAATTCATGCTTGTAAAGTGCTTAAAATTATGCTTGAAACAGTAATTGCACAATGAATTTACTTAACATCATAGAAAGAGGTGTTCAGATGGGGTTTCCTAGGCATATTCTTTTTTATTATTATTAAATTACTTATTTATTCTAATTTGTTATACCTGATGGCAGAATGCAATTCATTTCATAGTACACATATAGAGCACAATTTTTCAAGTCACTGGTTGTACACAAAGTATTTTCACACCATTCATGTCTTCATACATGTACTTAAGGTAATAATGGCTAACTCATTCCACCATCACTCCTATCCCCTTGCCCCCTCCCTTCCCTCCCTCCCCTTTGCCCTATCTATAAAGTTCCTCCATTTCTCCCATTATCCCCCCCATCACCATTAGGAGTCAGCATCCTCATATCAAAGAAAAAATTGGCCTTTAGTTTTTTGTGATTGGCTTAATTCATTTAGCATTATATTCTCCAACTTCATCCATTTACCTGCAAATGCCATGATTTTATTCCCTTTTAATGCTAAGTAATATTCCATTGTGTATATATGCCACAGTTTCCCTATCCATTCATCTACTGAAGGACATCTGATTGGTTCCACAATTTAGGTATTGTGAATTTTGCTGCTATAAATATTGATATGGATGTGCCCATATAGTATGCTGTTTTTAAGTCCTTTGAGTATAAACCAAGGAGTGGGATAGCTGGGCCAAATGGTAGTTCCATTCCCAGATTTCCAAGGAATCTCTATACTACTTTTCATATTGGCTGCACCAATTTGCAGTCCCAACAGCAATGTATGACTGAGCCTTTTTCCCCACATCCTCACCAACACTGATTGTTGTTTGTATTCTTAATGGCTGCTTCTATGGAGTGAGATGGAATCTTAGAGTAGTTTTGATTTGCATTTCTCTAATTGCTAGATATGTTGATGATTTTTTCATATGTTTGTTCATTCATTGTATATCTTCTTCTGAGAAGTGTCTGTTCGGTTCCTGGAACTATTTTGATTGGGTTATTTGGGGGGTGGAAGGGGTAGTGTTAAGGTTTTCGAGTATTTTATATATCCTAGAGATTAGTGTTTTATCTGATGTTCTCCCATTCTGTAGGCTCTCTATTTACCTCACTGATTGCTTCTTTTGTTTCTTTTGAATGTCATTTAGTTTGAATCCATCCCATTTATTGATCCTTGATTTTAATTCTTGTGCTATAGGAGTCTCATTAAGGAAGTTGGGGCCTAATTTGGCATGATGAAGATTTGAGCCTACTTTTCCTTTAATTAGGCACAATGTCTCTAGTTTAATTCCTAGGTCCTTGATCCACTTTGAGTTGAGTTTTGTGCATGAATATAGAGGTTTAATTTCATTTTGTTACATATGGATTTCCAGTTTTCCCAGAACTGGCATATCAGAGACAACATTTAGCCTTTGGTTTTTTGGTATTGGCTTATTTCACTTAGCATGAGAGTCTCCAGTTCCATCCACTTACCTGCAAATTCCTTAATTTTATTTTTCTTTAAGGATTTTTGTAACTATGCATTTGTTTTTAAGGTCATTACAAAAATTATATTGAAAAAATTTCCATTGTGTATATTCCACATTTTCTTTTTTTTAGAGAGAGAGAGAATTTTAATATTTATTTTTTAGTTTTCAGCAGACACAACATCTCTGTTTGTATGTGGTGCTGAGGATCGAACCCGGACTGCACGCATGCCAGGTGAGCGCGCTACCACTTGAGCCACATCCCCAGCCCTCCACATTTTCTTTATCCTTTTATCTCTTGAAGGGCATTTGGTTTTTTTTTCCATAGTTTAGCTATTATGAATTGAGCTGCTCTAACATTAATGTGGCTGCATCATTGTAGTATGCTGATTTTAAATCATTTGTGTATAAATCCAGGAGTGGGATAGCTGGGGTCAAATGGTGGTTCCATTCCAAGTTTTCTGAAGAATATCCATACTGCCATTCTGACTGTAGTGAGATGAAATTTTACAGTTATTTTCATTTTCATTTCTCCAATTGCTAGAGATGTTAAATATATGAACATTTTTTAAATATATGAACATTTTTTCATATATTTAAAAAAGATTGTATTTCTTCTTTGATAAAATGTCTGTTTAGGTTCTTATCCCATTTATTGATTGGGTTATTTTTTTCTTGTATTGTTTTTTGAGTTCTATATATATCCTGGAGATTAGTGCTCTATCTGAGGTGCATGTGGTAAAGATTTTCTCCCATTCTGTAGGTTCTCTCTTCATGTTATTGACTGTTTCCTTTACTGAGAGAGCTTTTTATTTTTAATCCATCCCATTTATTGATTCTTGATTTTACTATTTATTGATTCTTGATTTTACTTCTTGTACTTCAGAAGTTTTCTTAAGGAAATCATGTCCTAAGCCAACATGGTGAGAATTTGAGCCTCTTTTTTTTCCTATTAGACAGGGTCTCTGTTCTAGTGCCAAAGTCTTTGAACATAAATTCTACACCAGCAGCACCACAGATGTCCCCACAAAGAGGGACTAGATGTTCCCACAAAGGGGAACCAGATATTTCCACAAAGGGGAACCAGTTGTATAGAATCAAGAGTCTCAGTGTGCACAGTAAAGGAGCTAACTGAATAGCCAAAGGCATCATGACTTTACTGAGTTTAGTTTCCTCTTTCTCAAAGTGGACTATAATGGATCAACCTGTATGATTCAGGGAAAGAAGGCAGAGTTCCCCAAAGCAAAAGGAGTTTCAGCAGCTTCTGAAATGGTCCTTCAGTCCCTCTCTTTACTCACAGGAATAGCTCCTCTGTTTGGACCCAAGGCAAACTCACCCATCTCCTGACTCTTCTGCAGTTGCTCTCAACAAGTTCACCTGCACCTCGAATCTTCAGTATGGAAGTGTGGTTCATTGGAGAGTCAGGCCTGTCCAAGAAAGCTTGAGGAAGGTCTGCTCTTTGGTCCCATCTGGGATGCCAAATTTTGTTGCAAGGAGACTCCTGTCCCAAAACCTGTGATTCCCCCCATCAGCAGAAACAAAGGGCTATAAAAGGGGTATTTCAAAGGCTACATTCCACATATTCTCTGTTGGAGTTGTAATTCACTTGTTAATTTAAGAGAAGTTCACTTCTGAAGTTTCTGGTTCTATCCCAAAGTCTGGATTACTTCATTCCTATGGCGAATGTGTACTAAAAAAAGATAAATCTGCCCAAAGTGGAGAAGAAAGGTAATCCTATTTTCCCTGAGATTGGGGAGGGGAAGAGATTGAGAAGGAACAGGGAGAGAGGAAGCAAAAGAAACATATTCATTTTAAAAATTAGTTGCAATGGAAGAGCAGCAAGAGTTATATTCAAATAATAATGTGGACCACTATTACATGCTGAAGAGGAGGGGGTCAAGAGCAGGTGTCCCAGGAAGTGTGGGTGTCTTGCACTTTTTATACATTTCAGGGTTTGTTTCCACTCATGTGCCTCTCCTCTCATCCTGCCTATGTGGCCAAAAGGGATAAAGAGACCTGTCCTGGTACACCTCCCTATTTTCCAAATCTGCCCAGAAAGGCAGAAAGGGAGCCACCCAGAAGGTACATTACTTGCTGGGAGGAACAATTCCCTGGATGCAAGTAACCTTGGCAAAAAAAGTTGGAGGTGGGGGAAGTGCCCTGGAGATATTATAATGCATTTTATTTCCTTTTGAATCAGCACTCATGTTCCCGACCCAATCATTCATTACCTACACTGACTATCCTGTTGCCCTGGTCTCAGTGGCACCAGCCCTGATCTATTTTTCATCAACTTAATTTTCTTGGCCAGGCATGGTAGTGGCACATGCCTCTAAACTCAGCAGCTTGGGAGGCTGAGGGAGCAGGATTGTAAGTTCAAATCCAGCCACAGCAGCTTAGGGAGACCCTGTCTCAAAATAAAAAGGACTGGAGTTGTAACTCAGTGCCCCTGTGTTCAATCCCCCATCCAAAAAAAAGGGGGGTCACTACATATGGGCTTTGGAAATCTGTCCAGTTGCTGCACCTCAGCACAGAATTCTCAGTCATAGCAGTTCTAGAATGAAATTGATGCCACCTGGATCACAGGTCTTTGTAATCATTGTGAGAGAGAAGCCTCAAGTATATGGCCATTTTCAGCTCCAGTTGGGATGGGAAAATTATTTCTGCCCCTCACCAAGACTTGTGGTAGGAAGAATCTGCTAAACAAAGAGCTTTTCAGGTGCTCAGTGGCCAATACAATGATACCTGCAGTGTATTTTCTCATACCCAGGTATTTTCTCATGATATTCAGCTCAAGTGGAGACAGTTGAGGGATAGGACATGTACTCAACCATGTCACAAGTCATATCTGGGTAGCATGACTTGTTGCCTGGTATTCTTTACATCCTTATCCAGTATCTGAGAAAAGAGTGGCCCAGAGTTTTTCTACTTGCTCTGAGAAACTGAGATGACCCTTGTTCTTGGAAAACCCACAGAGTGTTCTTAGGCACATAGCTACCCTGCTGAGTCATTTGTCCATGAATAACAGGAAAGGCCTGTGGAGCCAGGTATCCTTGAGTGCAGTGCCAGATGTCCTTGACTCAGCAATACAAGCTCCTGGAAAGACCAAAGAATGCTTGAGGCCTGAGTTCTGACTGTAATGACCCACAGCAACAATCAATCAGCGTGAGACCAGGAAGATACTTGGAATGCCAGGCGGCCCTCCCAGTAGTTTCAGTGATTGATAATATGATTAGGAAACCCTGCAGTTTAGCATGCACACTCTTGCAACCCCTCACTGCCTAAACCAATCAGTTCAAAAGTATCCACCACTTGAACTAATGTTAGACCAGGATGCAATAAAAGACCACTGACTCCAATTAAAATCAAATTAAAGCAAGCTTATTATTTCAACTGGCTGGGCTGCCTCTCCCTCCCAAAACAGCAGGAACAAGACAGCAACCCCAGCTTTCCTGCAGCCCCGCTTTATAGCCCAGAAAGTTACACAAAGGGGGGTTACAGATAACAGAACTCTGACGAGCATCACACTAATGGTAGTTTACATTTTTTGTTGGCCCCAACATCAGAATTTATGAGGACCACTAGAGCCTCGGAGAGGGTCATTGTCTGGCCAGGGAAGGCCAATATTTATGAGGTGTCACTAAAGTTTCAGAGAGGGCTGCTCTCTGGTCAGAGAGCCAGGCATGGGTGAGTTCAAGGCACGGCAGGCATTCCAAGCAGGTTCAGAATTTGCAGTAATTTATAGTAAAGCCGAAATTATCTTTTCATGGCTTTGTGGCGAGGTGCCCAATTTTAAGAAAAGATCAGCATGGAAATGGAAGGAGACCCTCATGGTTATACAAAATTACATACAAGAGGAAGTGAGGGGAAAGGGGGGGAAAAAACAAGGGGGAGAAATGAATTACAGTAGATGGGATAGAGAGAGAAGATGGGAGGGGAGGGGATGGGGGATAGTAGAGGATAGGAAAGGCAGCAGAATACAACAGACACTAGTATAGCAATATGTAAAACAGTGGATGTGTAACCTATGTGATGCTGCAATCTGTATATGGGTAAAAATGGGAGTTCATAACCCACTTGAATCAAAGTGTGAAATATGATTTGTCAAGAACTATGTAATGTTTTGAACAACCAACAATAAAAATTAAAAAAAAAAAAGAAAAGAAAAGATCAGGTTGGGTCTATCACTAACCAATCACCCTTACCCGACTTGTTCCTGCCAATGAATATACTAATCAATATTAAGAGGTTTTTGTTTGATTTTCCCATGGTGTGAAATGATTTGCTGTGTGATGTTGTGATGCATAGAGTATCCCCAAAACATAAATCCTCACTGAACTAAGGGCCAAGACTCACCCCTCGGGACTGCTGTGTCAGAAATGGTTGTGAGTCCAGGCTCCAGCTTGCAATAAAGACTCTTATATGATTGCATCAGATTTGGCTCCTGGAGGTCTATTGGGGTCCCACGAATCTGGTATAAAGCTCCAAGAGACACCAGGCAGGTCTTGTCTCTAAAGACCTAACTCATGACAGGTGACCTGATGAGCCAGGGAGTCCTAACTGTGCTCTAAAAATAGAAATGCCAGGTTTTCCCTGAGATGGGAACTGAGAGGTAGGGCCACAAGCAGGCAGCCTAGTGGTTGCATTGGGGGAGGCCTGAGCTTTTGGGGGGGGGTGGAGACCAGGCCAGATAGACTCTTGAGTCCTGCCTCCTCTCTTCTAGGACTCAGCCACCACTGTAGGTGGGTGAACAACTGAGTCGGGCATTGGAACATCCAGCTCTTCATGCTGCTGCTCTGGTCCCCTTTGCCTATACCTGGGTGCCCTGATGGTGACGTGTGCCATCTTATTTGTGTGCACCAGAAAGATGTCATTCTCTTTGGATAAAGCCATGGCATATCCAAACAGTCACACAAGGGCCCACACTGGGAACAGCAGGGGTTGCATGGAGGGAGGGACTGATGTGGGCAGGGCCAGAAGGAAAGGCTCCCTGGAAGTGATACCACTGGTATCCTGCTTTGCCACATGTTGAGGTTTGAACATTAGAGAAGCATATAAAGAAAGGTTTATTTTAAAAGGGGTAACATAGATTTCTCCTGGGAGGGAGAAGGGGGCAATAGCTGGTATCCTGGTATCGCAAGAGGTGAGGTGTTCTGCCCTTTTATATGTCCTAGGCTTCCTTTGTTCTCCTGCCTTTCCCCCCCTCCTTATTTTTCTCCTTCCTGATACTGACTAGGCCCAGGAATGCTCAATGGGAGAGCCAAAAGGTGGGAAACGTGAGGGCTGAAGGGGAAAGGGCAGGGTGGAGTAGCCAAGGACACATGAACAACTTTATAGCTCCCTGTAGGGAGGGGAAATTCCTGGGACAATTTACCTTGGCAACAGGTTGGAGCTGGGGCTGCTGGTTCTTGATAAGATCCCTCAGGGGACAGTCTCCAACTTCCCAGACTCACTCAAAATTGGCCTCTTTGATCCAGCCTGACTCGATTTCCCTATCTATACTCACTGCCTGTCTAATTCTGGCTTCAGGAGGATCAGTCAAGGACATGTGAAAGGTGAGTGGGGTCAGGGAGATAGGTGGAGTAGGGTGCACTGGGGAGTTGGAATCTAGGGGGGCCACAGAGAGTAGAAAAGGGACAGGCAGGAAGACAGCCCAGTAAAGTAAGGTTTTCCTTGGGTGTACTGAACCAACAGCCCAGTCCAGGGAAAAAGAGTAGATGGGCAGGGCCATGTGGGGTCAGGGCCAGAGAGGGTAGAGTGGGGGATTGGCAATGAGGAACTGTCCAGTGACTTGGCTTCTTAGCCCACACACAGCTTCATAGTGGCTGAATCTACCATAGTTGCCCTGTTGTCATTCTTCTTGGGGCTGCTAATCCATGATGTAGTGATGAGCACTGCCAGGCACCCCTACTAAGACCAGGTAAGTGGGACCTAGTACCTGTGCTGGGATACCCAGCTGTACAGAGGCATCTTGCACCTCTGCCACCCAGAAATTTCTGTGCTTTCTCCACTGCCCTTGGCCCTGATGGTGTCTCATTAGTCCTTCCAGACTCACCCGTAAACATGCAGCTCAGATCTCTCCTCCCCCTGGAGCTCACAGGTCATTGATTCCAGAGCCTACTGTGTGCTTTGCTGCATGGTATTTGAGGGATAAGTATACTGGTGAGTAAGTACATTCTGCACTTGTGTTGATAAGCAACCTGTGATCAGAATAACACCCACAGACACCCAGGAACACTGTGAGCAGGGGTTGGTTCTGAGTGGTATAGCTGACTGAAAGAAACTGAGAGTTTGGCAAGGCCCACTTTGTGGAGTAGGACAATCACACAATACCCTCCTATCCTCTACCTCTCCACAATCACCCATCCTAGGTGTAATTGTGAGAGGTAGAGGACAGGAGGGTATTGCCTGTGAGAAGCATACCTGTGTAAAAAGGCATGGAAATCCAAAAGTAGGGTGTTAAGAGAATGATGAAGTTACAATATAAGTCAAGCACAAGGTGACATGGGACAGGGCCAAGATTAAAAATGTCCAGAAAAGTCAAGCATGGGATTTAGTTTGAACGAAATAAAAACTTGGGAGCCATAGTAAGATTTTTTAAAGTCATTTCCACAAATACACAGTAAAATTCACCCTTTTTAGTCTACAGTTAAGGATTTTAACAAATGTATACCATCCTACATCTCCACCATGATCAAGGTTAGACTAGTCTTATTAGCCCAGAAAATCCTTTTATCATCTTCTGTTGTCAGTTTCTCTTCCTGTGTCCTTCTGAGTTTTTTCTAGAATCACATATAAATGCCTATCTAATCTGGCTTCATTAGTTTAGTACAATGCATTTGAGATTCATCCATGTGTTGCTCCTATCAGTAGTTTATTTCCTTTTATTGCTGCATAGTTTTGTATGGATACCCTACAGATTATTTATACATTCACCAATTGAAGGATTTTTCATTGTATCTAGTTTTTCCTCAGTGTTTTTATTTTGTTTTATTTTGTTTGTGCCATGGATTGAACCCCAGGGATACTTAACCACTGAGCTACATCCCCAGCGCCCCCCACACCCCATTCCTGGCCCTTTATTCTTTCTTTAATTCTTTTTCTTTTTGAGTCAGGGCCTCAGGGCCTTGCTAAGTTGCTAATGCTGGCTTTGAACTTACAATCCTCAAGCCTTGGCTTCCCAAGCCACTAGGATTCAGGTGTGGTCCATTATGCCCAGCTAGTTTTTTACAGTTATAAGTAAAGCTGCTACAAACACTGACATACAGGCATGTGAACATAAGTATTCATTCCTGTTGGGTAAATTCTTAGGTGAGTCATATGGTAACCATGATACCATGTGTGGAACTTTAAAGGAAATTGCCCAATCTGTCTTCTTCTGTATCATTTCTAATTTCTACCAGAAATGCATGCAAATTCCAGTTGCTCTACATCCTAACATTTGACACTGTCATTTGTTACTTTGTGTTAAACCATGATGCAAAGAAAAGAACACTGACTCCAATTGAAATCAAATGAAAGCAAGCTTGTAATTCCGACTGGCAGGGGCTGTCTTTCCCAAAACCCATGGGAACAGAAGACAGCACTGCAACTTTCTAGGAGTGCAGCTTTATAGCACAGAAAGTTGCAAAAATTGGGGTGTGGGGTGTCTTGAGAACTGACAGATAACAGGATTTTGACAAGCATAACACAAATGCTGGTCTAAATGGTTCAGCACTTAAGAGTAAATTTAGATCCCAATATCAGAATTTATGAGGTGCCATTAAAGTTTCAGAGAGGGTTGCTATCTGGTCAGGGAAAGCCAGACATTGGGGAGTTCAATGCATGGGCAAGCATTCCAAGCAAGTTTAGAAGTCGCAGTAATTTATAGTAAAGCTGAAATTATCTTTTCATGCCTTTGTGACAAGATGGCTCCCAATCTTAAGAGGGAATTAGGCTGGGTTTATCACTTTGTTTTGTCTTTTCATTGTAGCCTGTCAAATAAATGAGTAGTGGTATATTATTAAGGCTCCAGGTTGTGTTTTCCTAATGAGTAATGATGTTGAGCATATTTGCATGTCTTTTTGCCCATCAGTATGCCTTTGGTAAAGTGTTTGCTCCAATATTTTGCCTCTTTAAAAAATGGGTTGTTTCCTTATTGAGTTTTAAGAGTTCTCTATACTTGATTCTGATCTATGGTTTGCAAATCTTTTCTTTCAGTCTGTGGCTTGTCACTTCATTTCCTTCATAGCATCTTCCAAAGAAGCAGAAGTCCTTAGTGTTGTTTTTCTAGTACTGGGGATTGAATCAGGGGGTACTCTACTGCTGAATGTTGTCATTCATTCTACTTGGAAAATCATGTCCTCTGTGAACAGTTTCATTATCTTCTTTCAACCTGTACATTTTGGACAGAGTCCTTGCCACCAAGCACTAAGCAAGTGACTCCAGGAACTTATTTCTTTTTCCTTTTAGTGTTGAATAGGAATGATAGAAGTGGGCATCCTTGCCATGGGATTCCTTTAGTATGACAATCACTTGACTAAAGGCTCTTTCAGGAAAATCAGTATGCAGCATCAATGTGGGGGAGGGGGAAGCTGCAAACTCTGAGCTGAAAAGACAGAGGAGCCTCTCTGCTCATCACCTCCCATCCTTTTAGTCACCACCACACCACTGCCATATTTGATTCCCCTCCCACCTGTGACTCCTCTGCTTAACACTTATTCATCAGCCCTGTGGTCTGTCTGTCTTATTCTCTCTCCAGCTTCAGTCCATTATTTAGTTTGCCTGGCAGCATTTGTTTGTTTTTGTTTTTGTTTTTTCTTCCTCCATCCTGTGGTTCTTCTAGCCTCAGATCAGGACACAGGCCATTGCCCTTCCTCCTCTGATCAGCATGACCCTACAAGTCCAGGATCCCCAGTCTCAAGAAACTTAAATGTGATCTTCCCCCTGGGATTCACAAGATAGGGCTCCTTTCCATTACTTGCAGCACCCACTTCTGGTACTTATTACAAGCTTAAACTTTCATTCCCTCCCTACTCCTTTCCCTGAGTGCAACTCCTCCTGGAGTCACTTGCTTAGTGGTTAGTGGCAAAGACTCTGTCCAAAATGTATCAGCACCTGGTCACTCAGTTTCCCTCTCTGTAAAAGAGGGAAGTGTGGGTTAATTCACAAAAGATACATTAAACAGTGGCTGGTATCAGAAAGTGCCATATGTGATGCTGTTACTCTTACTACTATTTCTTCCCATGATCATTTACACATGTTTGTGTCTCATCTTAAAAGACAAGTCCCACCCTCAATATTCCAGGCCTCCACCCCATCTGTTGTACTCTCTGTACCTTATTCCATAAAAGAATTAATCATGCTCACTAGCTCCATCCTTCATTCACTTCCTGGCCCAAATCAGCCAGCCCTTGGTGTCATGATGATGCTCTCATCAATAGCCAAAGCCAGCAGACATTCTTCAGACTACTCTTTCTGGACTGGACTCAGCCACTGAAATTGGAAGTAGCTGAAATATCCCTCTTGCATGTCTTAGACTCTCTGGGCTTCTCTTCTGCGTGTATCTGGTTGCTGTGGGCTGAGTTGCCTACACTTTTCCCATGATACCCTCCCTCTGCTCTACCCTGGCCACTTCAGACAGTACTCAGGGCCTTGCCTTACTGCTAGCCTCACTACCCTGAAAGTAGGCTGGGCATGCTGCTTCTAATGTGCTTTCAACCCCCAGTGCATGACTGAACTTTATATTTTTGCTGCTGGGAATTGAACCTAGAGGCACTTTAAAACTGAGGAACATCCCCAGTCCCTTCTATTTTTTATTTTGAAACAGGGTCTTACTAAGTTACTGAGGCTGGTCTCAAACTTGCCTTCTTCATGCCTTAATCTCCCAAGTCCCTTGGCATGCAACATTGTGCCCAGCTTGACTGAGGCATTTTTGATATCATAAAATATTTCTTGCTGGGGTTGTATCTGAGTAGTATAGTAGAGCATATGCTTAGCATGCACAAGGCCCTAGATTCTTCAATCCCCAGCTTATGTGTAATCAAAATTTTCTATATTTTATAAACAATCAAAAATCTTTCTAAAATTTCAAAATTCTGCATTTTTTAATGCTCTGCTATTAATTAATTTTTTTTGGGTACTAGGGATTGAACCCAAGGGTGCTTCACCACTAAAGCTGCATCCCCAATCCTTGTTATATTTTGTTTTGAGATAGGCTCTCACTAAGTGGCTGAGGGCCTTGCTAAGTTGCTGAGACTGAACTTGAACTTGCAATCATCTTGCCTCAGCCTCCCAAGTCACTGGGATTACAGGCATGTGCCATTGCACCTGGCTGGATCCTAGTTAGTTTCTTAAGTGCTGTGAACACAATAAAGGAGGAAGAACCTCATAGAGCACAATGGTTCATGTTTCAGAGATGTCCTGATGTGGAATCCTAGTTCCTTCTAGTGAAGAATAGTGTCAAAGATCAAAGTCTTCATGCATGGGCCATGGGACAGGTGGGGTGGACAGAGATGCTGCTGGGCCACTTCCCATTGTGACAGAATATTTGCTAGATAAAGCTCATGAAGTGGGGTGAGACTCAACCTGGTCTTGGGGGTAGAAGTGGGGGAAGTTGATGGAGTGGGGGGAAGGAGAAGGTGTAATAAGGAAGAGAAGAAGCTAGTCACTATACAGGGGAGGACTTGACTTTTGAGCTTGACCTTTACTGCTTTGTGTAGTGAAGGCATTCAGCCCATATTGTCCTAGTCCATGTGATTTTTGACAAGGAAAATGTGACTAGGCATTCCTGCTGCCACTGCTCACCCAAATAGTAAAATTCAATGAAAAGAATTTTTAGAGGAAAAAAATGAGAGGTAGGAAAGTGAAGTGGGAGTAGGGCAGTGACACTGTCCTTGGAGCAGTTGTGTAGCGCAAGGAAGAGCTTAAGGTATCAGGAAGGACATGGTAGGTGGACAGGAATGGCTAATGGAGACAGAGCAAGGATTTTGCAAAGAGGTACAAGGTAATGAGGAGTGCTGAGAATGCAGGAGGGGTGGGTACAATGTCAGCACCTTCTGGGGAGAGCTGCTCACAAGTGGGTCAAGGGAGGTCACTCTTCCTAGGAGCCCAGGTAGGCAGGATGCCCTGATCTTCCCCAGCCTTGAAGTCTTGCTCCAGGCCTGGGTTGAGCCCTGGCTTAGCTGATCAACTTAGGGATGATCACTGGGAGATTGCCTTGCCCAGTCCTGCTGGTTCTGAACTCCTCTTTCCATCTCCATCTCCCTCCAGGACCAATTCCTTCAGGGATACAGCACTTTGACTAGGACTGACAGGAATTATTATATCACCCTCTGAGCACCACTGGGACCCAAGTGAATTGGTAAACCAGAGGCTCAAGTAGTGGACCCTGGGACTGGTGGGATGGGGTGAAACTGGGTCTTCTTCCCTGGTACCTTACCCCAGCTCCAAGGCCCTGATGCTCACTGTTCCTTTAGGGTTTCTCCAGGGCCCTCCAAGAGCCTCTGGGAACTTCTCTTTTCTTGCCTTTCTAGGTTTCTGCCCTAAGAAATGAGGTAGAGGGGAAACATAGCCTGAATGAGACTCCTGGATGAGAGCCCTGGGCTCTGTGCTTTTCAAGCTGAGGGGTGAGGGTTGTCAGGGAGACCAGGTCAAGATGGGTAGTGACCAACCTTACATTTGGTCTGTCACTCCCCAGGTACATGTTAGAAGCTGTGTGGCTCCAGGAGGAGGAGGGGACCAAGTGGGAGCCAATGAAGGCCCTGTGGTCACCAAGATACTCCCCAGCACACCATCCTACAGACCTTTCAGGGCCCAACGTTCAAACAATGGCTTTTGGCTCACATGGGCAGTGTCCCCCAGAGATGGCAAGGCTGCACCTATCTAGGAGGTGAGGATTAGTGGGTATGCATTGGGAGAGGGGTGTCCATGATGCACATGTGTCAGGGGAAGCCGCAGATGTGGAGTCGGCCCTAAAGCTGAAGCCCTTAGAGATTAGGGAGCAGGATTATGAACTTATAAGGCACAGGGTCCAGGTCACTGGGCTTTAGAGCATACCCAAGTGTCCCTGGATAGACAAAGAAAAAAGATTTCACTGCTTATCATTCTTGTCAGCCTCTGCCTTTTGCCTCAAGGTCTCAATAATGGAGTGGTCAGGATTTATCTCCAGGTGTTTCTTTGCTGCCATGTAGTCCATTGTAGAGTTGTCTCTGAGAGCTTGAGCTTTCATGATTCTTTCCATGTTTGCTGTCCAGCCGTATGTGCTGTACGAAACTGCTCTCCTGTCTTCTGGCTTCAGTTTGGAAGATCCCCAGACCCATGCTAACAGGATCTACAGGATGATCAAACTTGGTCTAGGTGTTGATGAGGATGATCCCACTGCTGACGACACCAGTGCTGCTGTAACAGAAGAGATGCCACCCCTGGAAGGAGATGATGACACATCACGCATGGAAAAAGTAGACTAAGTTTCTGAAGAACCACTCATATGTGTGTCCCCCACTTCACCTTCATTCCTGATACCTTTTCAAGGATTTTTTTGTTCTTTGTTTTTGTTAACATTTATTAAAATGTGTATGGCATGACGATATCTACTTAAAGGGGAGATAAGATTTCTTTGTACTTTTAAGTGATATACTGTGATACTTTAGGCACTAAAACAGAGCTAGTAATGCTTTTTATAGTTTCACACTGGCTTATTTTAACAGGTTGAGATGTTTGTTCTAAGACATGTAACCTAACTTTGTAGTCTAAAGTGTTCCACTACCAAGTTGTATCCCTTAGTAGACCAGACCAAATCTTTTGTCCCTGAAGTGTTCCAAGATAGACCTTGATGTTTAAAAGAAAGATATTTGTTAAAATGGCTTTGAGTTTCGTCTCATTAGGATCCCCCATAGTTACCCACTGTGCATGTACTAGTCCTCTAGAATCAAGTATGTGAAACAGACAACTGGCTGGGAGGAACTCTACAGGGCTTGTTTTCCGAAGAAAAGTATTTCAAGAAATAAAGCTTAAACCTCCCTTAGGTGTGTTACAAAGCTGTTCAAAAAGTAACTCAGTAAGGCTTATGAATGGAAATATGTAGTTCCCAAGTCAACATTCTGCTTTAAACAGTAATAAATGCAGATGAGTTAAGAAAAAAAAAAAGATTGCACTGCTAACTAGCTGGTTGGTCTTGGGCCAGTCCCTTACCTCAGCCATTAATGAGGACTGACTAGTTCAGTAGTTTCTAATGTCTTAAAGGAGATTCCTTGTTGTTTTTTTGTTTTTGTTTGTTTTACTTAAGTCCCACGTGAAACATATGGAATGGAACATTAGGAATGCAGGAGGGTAAGTAAGCCACAGTGTCCCCAAGGACACTTGCTGTGACTTGTGGTACTAACCCTCTCCTTTGTCCAGAGACTTTGACTGTAATCTGTAAGGTGGAGTTTAGGGAGAGCCCCATGTACAGACTGTGTTTATCCACCCATCAGCCCAGTGTTGCAGCTGGAAACCCCATACCACCTAATGATGCCAGAGTGTGAGCCCTACATGGAGGCATCTTGGGCCTGAGCCCTCACTCACTCCACTGTTGGGAGTGTCATGACTCCATGATTGTTTAATCATTTACATTTTTGTTGTTACATTTTTGTTGCTTTTTGTGGTTGCCCTGCCATCTGTTATATGTACAGAGAAGCCTGTTTCCTGTGGGTGTGAGGAGGCTCTGAGGGGCTGGAGCAAATGCTTCCTGGAAGGGAAGAGCATTGCTCTCTGTAGACCCAAGCTTAGGAATCAACACTGTCTGGCTCTTTGACCTTGGGCAAGACACTTATCATTTCTCTTATCCTTAAAATTAAGCAACAGTAATAATCACAGCAACTAACCTGGCTGGCTTCCTGGCAAGGGCTGAAGATGAGAGGAAAGAAAACTAACCAGCCAGGATAATGCCAAGTGCACCTCAAGCTATTCCACAAAATAGAAATGGAAATAATTTATTATTAGTTCTAATTGTGTGTGTGCACATGTGTGTATTCTTTAGGATTTTTTTGCGTGTGTGTGTGTGTGTGTGTGTGTGTGTGTGTGAGAGAGAGAGAGAGAGAGAGAGAGAGATTGTGTGTGGTACTGGACCTTATGCATGGCAGGCAAGCACTCTGCCACTGAGCTGCATCCCCAGCCCTTTTTTTATTTTCAGACAGGGTCTCAATTTACCAGACTAGCCTCCAACTTGTGGTTCTCCTGCCTCAGCCTCCCACACAGCCTCCCAAAGTTTTACAGGAGTTCACTGCCATAATCAGCTTAGGATTTGGTATATGCAAGACCTTGCCATCTGCAAATAGAGCTTATCTTCTTTCTCAATTGGATATTTTAATTGTTTTTTGCCTAATTTCTGTGGCTTTAACTTTTAATAAATATATTAGATTTTTCATAAATGCTCTCCATCAGGTTGAGGAAGTTTTCTTTTATCTGTGTGTGTGTGTGTGTTCTTTAATTATGCAAAGGGATTATATTTTGTCAATGCTTTTTCTGCATCAAATGATTGTGTTGAGTTTTTCCTTCACTATTAATGTGGTGTACTCCATAATTGACATTATTCCAAGTTTTAGTGTTTAGTAATTAATAGCATGACTGACCAGGTCCAAGACAAAGATACTATATTCAAGAAACTGGGGGGATGGGGAAAACCACTCTATAAGTTAACTACCTAATATGTAATAAGAATGTGCATGATAATATAAAACCTTTCTACACAAAATTGTTAGCTACAAGAAACCATTCTTAACTTAGGAAAATGGTGTTCCAGATTTCAGTGTAAACTACTAGCAACCTTCAACTCTTTTGTGTAGCAATATCTTATTTCTGTTTTCAAATTCTTCCACCCCAGCCTGAGTTATGTCTGGAGTGTGTTTTCTCCAATTACTTATATGATTAACAATATTGCCAATTCTTGCAATGATCTAACCTGTGTCTTACTTTCATTGCAGGAGAATGTGCCCTAATGGGTGAGAAATTGCATGATGTTGGATTCAATCTTGACAATCTCCCTATTTCCCAGTTTGGTGATAATGTGTCAGACTATCACCTATATAACATTGGGCGGGGGTGACAGGTATACTAGGAATTTAACCTAGGGATGCTTTACCACTGAGTTTCATCCCTTGTCCTTTTTATTTTTAATTGAGTCGTGGTCTCATTAAGTTGCTGAGGACCTGGCTAAGTTGCTGAGGCTGGTCTTGAACTTTCTATTCTCCTGTATCAGCCTCCAGAGTCACTGGAATTATAGGCATGCACCTCCATGCCCAGCTACACTCCATTTTTATATGTTGAATCATTCATGCTTTCCTGGGATTAATCCCAGTGGTAATGATAAATAATCTTTTTTAATATGATGCTGACTTTGGGTTTGGGGGAGCTTTTTAATATTTTTATTTATTTATTTATTCATTATTTTTATAAATAAATAAATAATAGAGGAGCTTCTACACCACATTTTTATGTGATGCTGAGGATTGAACCCAGTGCCTCACCCTTGCTAGGCAGGCACACTACCACTGAGCCACAAGCTCAGCCCCCATCACATTTATTGATTCTTGATTTAACTTCTTGTGCTTCAGAAGTCTTATTGAGAAATTCAGTTCCTAAGCTAACATGATGGATATTTGGGCCTACCTTTTCTTCTAGTAGGTGCAAGGTCTATGATCTAATGTCTAGGTCCTTGATCCACTTTGAGTTGAATTTTATGCAGGGTGAGAGATAGGGGGGTTAATTTCATTTTGCTACATATGGATTTTCAGTTTTCCCAGAACCATTTGTTGAAGAGACTATCTTTTCTTCAATGTGTGTTTATGGTGCCTATGTAGCTATGTGGGTTTGTCTCTGTGTCATATTTTGTTCCACTGGTCTTCTTTTCTGTTTTTGTGCCAATACACACCACATACCATTTTTGTTACTATAGCTCTGTTGTTCCTGATTTTTAAACTCATGATGCCAGTCCCCACCCCAAGTCTCTTGGCCTCATTCTCTCCTCTGCTGGGAGTGTGTTTTGTTTTGTTTTGTTTTGTTTTTGCTGTTATTGTTGTTGTTTTGTTTTTGTTTTTGTTTTTCTCTTGATCTTCACAGGATTCATTCTTCCTGTTACTCAGGCTTCATAGAAGCTTTTTCTACATGCTCCATTTGAAACAATAATTTAAGAAAGAAAAGAAAGAAAAAATATATTTATTCACATTTGCTTGTGTATGCATAGAAACACCCTGGAAATACACATGAAAATCCAACAACTAGTTATTTCTGGGAGGAGCAGTGGGAACAAACAGAGAATATGGAGATGAGAAGCAGAGAGCAGTTTACCCTTATATGTTTTGAATATTTTGATTTTAAAACTGTGTGAATGAATACCTACTCAAAATATTTTTAAGATGAAAGTGCATTTACATAAACAGCAGCGACTCAGCTAGTCACCTTCATTATGTCTTCTGTGTGTGTGTGTGTGTGTATGTGTTTATATTCTCTTTTGTTTAAAAAATTTTATTCTTTTTTATTCTACCTTTACAGTGAGTTAATAATTTGTCTTGGTGCAGAAATTTAAATTGAAAGCAATTTTAGCACAGAATTTGAATACAGTTTTTTTTTTCATTTGTTTTCCAGTATCTAGTGTTCCTGATAAGGAATTAAGTGCACTTATTTTTTCTCCTTTTGGTAGATTACCTATATTTTCCTCATACCATTTAAAGAAGGCTTTTAGTACCACATACCTTGTAGATTGTTTTCACTTTTTATTGTGATAATGTTCACATAATACAAAAGTTGCCATCTTAACTCTTTTCAAGCATACAGATTAATGATGATAACTAAATTGCCACTGCTCAACTATCACCACCATTCATCACTATAGGCTTTGAAAAAATAATTCTTTTTAAAAATAACTCTTCTCATGGGCTGGGGATGTGACTCAAGTGGTAACGCACTCGCCTGGCATGTGCAGGGCACTCAGCACCACATAAAATAAAATAAAGATGTTGTGTCCACCAAAAACTGAAAAATAAATATTTAAAAATTCTCTCTCTTTCTTCTCTCTCTTTTAAAAAAAATAACTCTTCTCTTCCCTTACTACCTAGTAATCTCCATTCTCTGCCTGTCTTTAGAAATATGACTACTCCAGTACCTCATATAAGTGGAATCATATTTTATACCCTGTGTCTGATGGTAATTTTCTGCATTTTGCTGTGTATTCATTTTTTATTGTTGTGTTCTCCACTGTGTCTAAAGTTCCCTGAGACCAGGGACCTAGTTTTTTTTTCTCATCTCTGGATCCCTGGAACTGGGAATAGTGCCTGGAATAGAGTAAGAGTTGGTTCAGTGGATGTTGAACTGGCACCCAACAAAGCAAGAGGAGCTTCTACGCCACTTTCCCAAAAAGACTGCTGGTCTGGTGATATTAAGATGTCACAAACTGCCTAGGATATAGGGTGGGCTTGGGGTTTGGTTTCATTGCCAGAATTCCTGTCCATTTAATATTTAAAATGGGCAGCACTTAAAATCAGTCTCCACTTCATATGATTAGGGTCAAACTACCACTATAAGACAATCTGGAGGACATTCTTATGATGAGAAATCATTAAGTGGAGTTTCTCAGTTGGCAAAGAACTGATCTTTTTCTTCTATCTGGCCTTGAAGTGGAAAAGTATTTTTCAATAATCAGATAAACACCAGCATATCCTTATAGAATCTTGGATATGATCTTATTAGAATATCAGTGTTCTGTTTTTTTCTGGCTTAGAGGTAGGCTGGACGGAGAATCAGCAACATTTTCATAAAGGCCCAGATACTCAATATTTCAGGTCTTGTGGTCTTATAATTTCTTTATAATCACTCATTTCTGCTGTTGTAATGTAAAAATCAAATAGACAACATGAAAATGAATGTGCAAGGCTGTGTTTCAATAATACCTTATTTATGGATAGAAATATGAATTTCATGTTTCATGAAATACTACTCTTGATTTTTTGTCTAACCACTTAGTTAAAAACCATTCTTAGGTCACAGGCTGTACAAAAACAGGCAGTGGGATGGATTTGGCCCCTAAACACACTCTTGAGCTAGACTGTTATTACCTTAAAGGAAGGATTATCTGGAAATGTAGCATACAGGGCTCACAGAACCCAATACATAGATGCTTATATTTTATTGAGTATGGATGTTCTTGAAGTCAAGAAAACAAGGATTTTGTTCTTTTAAAAGGAATTCTTGAGAAAGAATATCAACAATTTAAATAATTTAGACTTAGAGCATTTATGAATGATGCAGAAGAAAATAACCACATGGAAGGATAAGTACCTCTGATCGAGATTTGCTTTTAGAACTTACTTGTAGCAATACCTGCTTTGTTCACAAACATACAGATTAACTGAACACGTAACCACTGGGTGTTAATTTTAGCTTCACTCCTAAAAGAAATTATTCTAGTACTAAAATTAGACACTAGCTGAAAAACCCACATTGATCAAAATAAGGTAAGCTATGGTCTTCTTACTAGAAAGGAAACACAACACACAACCTGGTAGGATTTATGCATATAAATGCAAGATGCCACCCGTGAATTATTTGAGCTTATTGAGCTTCTTCATTTGGCCTTGAGCCAGGGAGATTTAGGTTTGGCATTGCAAACTATTCTGTGGCTCCTCCCACTCAATGAATTGCACAATGCATGTGAGCTCTGCCTTCCCTGGGCTAGGGAGAATGCTCTAGTAGCTCCAGAGTGGCAAAACCCATTGGAAATTCGACAGCCCACTTCATACCTTATTTGGCAAAAGAACATTCCATGGAAAACTTTTGATACTTCCCCAGTATAAATAAAGCAAGTGTGGGCTCTCTCCATCTCTTTCCAGTGTGGAAGCTTGATCCCAAAGTTCTGAGAGCAGTCCTGCCACCACCCAACCACCACCACCACCACTCCCACCCCCCACCCCACTCCCTTTCTAAAATTACTTCCTGTGTCCTATAGTTTCTTCACTGTTTTCTCTTTCTTAGCTTTATTTCAAAGCCAGCCTATTACACACAGAGGAAACCCAAATTCCACCACCTGCACAGGAGGTGGGTGAGGCATAAATGTATAAATTCTTGTATTTGGTCTTATTGTTGCCTTTAGTGTTCTTTATCTTCAATCACTCAGCCTAATGACCAAGTCCACAATATTCAGTGAGATGTGTGTCCAATAAGTTTAAAGATGAGAGAGCTGAAGTGGAGAGTAGTAAAGAGACATGCCCAGAATCACACCGCTACCACATGCAGAGCAGGATTTAAACCCAGGCAGTATTATCTTGGAGCCTGCTCCTTTTTGAAAATCAATACACCTTCTAATTTTCATACTAATAATATTCTTTCTTTCAAAGGAAATTGTTCCCTCTCTGAAGAGAGAGTTTAAAAATATTTTACCCACTTCAATTAATAAACTATGATATGTGCACATTCAAGTCTTAAGGATAGGCTAAAATATAAAAAGAGAATCATCAGCCAGGCAAAGTGAGTCCTATCCAAGACCCACTCAGACAAACCACTTAAATTCTACATATTCTTGAAAATATTGCCTTTCTGGAATAATGCTTAGAAATGAGAGTGTGTGTGTGTGTGTGTGTGTGTGTGTGTGTTTAGGAGGAACACAGGATAGAAATCATTCCTCTATGAATATGTTCATTTTTCCAGGTTCCATCATATATGCAGAACCTAATTAAATGAAATATCAAATTTGTGCTTGTAAAATGTCTCTCAAATAGAATTGTCTCCATCCAATATAGAATGCTAAGCAAGGTTATTTTAAACACTAATTCTAGAATACTCTGTAGTCTCTTCTGGAAAATGAATGCTTGACAAATATCTGCTCCAGAATTGTTCCAGAATGGTAAATGCAGGGCTAGCAGGCAAGCCCCAATGGCAGTTCAGGTGATTTCCTTTTATCCAAATTATCTTAGAAACTTTATTACAAAGAAATGAGACCCTGTAATGATAATGGTTTCTTCTTTCGCATCAGCTAATATATTTTCAATCACATAATTGTCATTGCCATTGATAATAAAAAAGTAAATGAATAAAAAACTGTAGTATATATACACAATGGAATATTACTCAGCATTAAAAGATGTTGAGAGCCACAGCCGAAAGGGGCCCCAGCAAACTTCTAGCTGCCAACTGATTGGCTCCTCTGCTGGTGATGCTCATTGGGTTGTTTCCCTGCCCTTTCAGACCACGGAGCTGCTCACTGGGGGACTTTTTTTTGCTCCGCCCACGCAACCCAGCCAATCGACCTCAAGAGCAGGAGGAGTGGGGGAGGTTGAGAGGCTTGGGGGAAGCCGGTGGTGGAAGTTGGGCTCTGAGGGTTTTTCCTGAGGAGCTGTGTGGTGTGGTGTGTGTGTTCTAAAAATAAAGTTTGTTTCTTTTGACAAGTGGCTCCTGAATTGTGCCCAGCCAGACTGCAGCATGGCTTGTTCTGTATTCCCCAAAACTCTGGTAGCTGTTTGAATAAGCCTATCTACAAATTCAGTGTAAGATTCATTAGCTCCTTGTATTACCTTAGATAATTGACCTTGTAAACCTCCATGTCCTTGTAAAGTCTTCCATGCCCTAACCGCATCTTCAGCAATTTGTGCGTATATGCCAGGATCATATGCAATTTGTTGCTGCTGATCCTCATAAGGTCCCTTTCCTAACAACATATCTAGATTTCTCTGAGGATAACCAGCTGCTGCATTTCACCTAGCAGTCTCCTTGCAAAATTCCTCATTGGCAACCTTCCATAACAGGTATTGTCCTCCATTTCGCACAGCTTTACACATATTAGCCCAATCTGCTGGCGTCGTGTTCAAGTTGTTAGTGGATTCAACCATGCTTACAGTGAAGGGTGCTTGAGGACCATAGGTTGTTACAGCCTCTTTTAGCTCGCACAGGGAACGACTGAGGGTAAGTGATAAGGTAAACTGCTCACCCCTGAGGGCAGGGCGAGAGGATGGGTAGCCATTTTAAGATTCTTCTTTTGTTTTGTTTCACTTTTTTTTAAGTTGCCTGTCCCTGGAGATGTGTAAGATGGAAGAAAAACCACTCACATCTGAGGAACAGATAGGAAGAAAGGACAGATGGACATTTCAGGAGGATAGAAAGGCTATAATGATTTTCTGTTGTTCCACTTTTGTTTAATTCTGTTTCAGTTTTGTTTGGCGTTATCTTCTTGGGTTGTATTATAGTTATAGTAGAAATATTCAAGTAAAAGAGAAAGTCTCTTGAGCTAGTCAGACAGAGAAAAAATTCAAGTAAAAAAGAAGGTCTCTCGAGCTAGTCAGACAGAGGAAAAAATTCAAGTAAAAGAGAAGGTCTCTTGAACTAGTCAGACAGAGAAAGAAAGTGTAGAGCAGAAAAAGCCATAAGGGGGAAAGTTACAACAGGAGACTGCTACTAACACCTTTCTATCACCAGAGGACATAAGTGTCCAACCAACAAGGCCACCTCCATATGCTGGGAGGCCCCCAACCCCTGCAGTTGATAGTTGGGATCCTGAGACAGGATCTCAAATATTAACATGCCCTGTATTTGAGGCAGGAGGGCAGCGAATTCACCATGCTTTAAATTTCAAAACAGTGAAGCAGCTAAAAGAGGCTGTAACAACCTATGGTCCTCAAGCACCCTTCACTGTAAGCATGGTTGAATCCACTAACAACTTGAACACGATGCCAGCAGATTGGGCTAATATGTGTAAAGCTGTGCGAAATGGAGGACAATACCTGTTATGGAAGGTTGCCAATGAGGAATTTTGCAAGGAGACTGCTAGGTGAAATGCAGCAGCTGGTTATCCTCAGAGAAATCTAGATATGTTGTTAGGAAAGGGACCTTATGAGGATCAGCAGCAACAAATTGCATATGATCCTGGCATATACGCACAAATTGCTGAAGATGCGGTTAGGGCATGGAAGACTTTACAAGGACATGGAGGTTTACAAGGTCAATTATCTAAGGTAATACAAGGAGCTAATGAATCTTACACTGAATTTGTAGATAGGCTTATTCAAACAGCTACCAGAGTTTTGGGGAATACAGAACAAGCCATGCTGCAGTCTGGCTGGGCACAATTCAGGAGCCACTTGTCAAAAGAAACAAACTTTATTTTTAGAACACACACACCACACCACACAGCTCCTCAGGAAAAACCCTCAGAGCCCAACTTCCACCACCGGCTTCCCCCAAGCCTCTCAACCTCCCCCACTCCTCCTGCTCTTGAGGTCGATTGGCTGGGTTGTGTGGGTGGAGCCAAAAAAAGTCCTCCAGTGAGCAGCTCCATGGTCTGAAAGGGCGGGGAAACAGCCCAATGAGCATCACCTCAGAGGAGCCAATCAGTTGGCAGCTAGAAGTTTGCTGGGGCCGCTGTGAGCCAATCATCAGCTGGCAGCTGGAAGTTTGCTGGCAGCTGGAAGTTTGCTGGGGCCCCTTTTGGCTGTGGCTCTCAACATCAAAAGAATAAAATTGTGGCATTTGCAGATAAATGGATAGAATTGGAGAATATTATGCTAAGCAAAATAAGCCAATCCCAAAAAACCAAAGGCCTAATATTCTCTCTGATAAGTGGATGCTGATCCATAATGGGGGGAGAGGGGGCATGGGAAAAATGGGGGAACTTTGATTGGACAAAGGGGTCATGGGGGCATGAAGATGGTGGAATGAGATGGTCATCAATACCCTTGGTACATGTATAATTGCACATAAGGTGCAACACAGAGAAATGAAAATGTACAACCAGAGAAATGAAAAGTTGTGCTGCAATTGTGTACAGTGAATCAAAATGCATTCCAGTGTCATATATACCTAGTTAAAATAAATTAATTGATTTTTTAAAAAGCCTGTATACATTGACCTCCAGTAATAAGCATAAAATTAGACAGAAATGACTTCTATTTAAAACTCCATCTTAGGGCTGGGGTTGTGGCTCAGCTTAGAATGCTCTTAGGAGCACCCATGAGTGCTGGATTCAATCCTTAGCACCACATAAAAATAAATAAATAAAAGTACTTTACCCAACTACAACTAAAAATATATATATATATATTTTTAAAACTCCATCTTCAGTCTCTTCTATCAGTAAGAAATAATAATATAAATTAAACTTAACATATAATATATGAAGCATTTTTACATATATGAATGAGGTTTATCTACCCAACATAGAATTTCTCACTTCTCTGTAAGTTTCTCATTTCTCTTCAAGTTTCCTTAGTTAGAATGAATTAGACTCAATACTCAATTGAGGAATATTAGGTGGGTTTGCTAGCATAATTTTCTTCCTATTATCTTCTTTTTCTAAATAAATCATTTTATTACTGAAGGTTTTTTTTAAAAAGACATTGTAGAGACTATTGTAAGTATTCCACAATTCTTCCTGGTAAGTGATTAAATAAATTTAAATCTGGGATAGGCAGGAGAAAGACACATTAATGTTTATCCTTTGACATTTTTCTTAATAACATTAGCCACCACTTATAGAGCTTTTACTCTGTGATAGGCTTTATTATAAATATTTAATGCACATTAACTTATTTAATCATCACACTCTGAGTGATGGGTGCATTAAATTCAGATGTGGAATCTGAGCCTTGGAGATACTAATTTACACAAAGTCATGTATCAAGTCAACGGTAGAGCAGAGCTCAACCCAGATCAGAGGACCCTACAACCAAGCTTTTCTATACATTCTGTATTTCCCTTAGCCATATTGTTTAATGGTCCTTGTAGAAAATCAAGTTTCCTGTCTGGGACTGCTTGTAAGCTATGGTTTGTTTTGTTTTGTTTTTATTAATATCATATACTGTAAAGGTCAAAAAGACAAAACTATGAAAGACAGTCTCAAAAGTCTCTCCCACTGGTGTCTATTTTTGGATATAGGATATGGCAACAGGCAAAAATATAGAAGATATAAGATTAGGCAAGATATGGAAGAGATAATGTTGAAAGAATGGTGGGTTATAATAAATAAAATGATAGTTGAAATCTCCTTTAATGAGTTAGACTCAATATGGGGCCATTTACTCCAATGGTGTCCTATAAGTTATGGAATCATGAACTCTCTTAACATTGTTGGCAGTGACCCCAGACCTTAAGAAGCATGACAAAAAGGAAATGGTTTCAATAAGAGGGACAGATTCAGACCAAGTTCAACCAACTGGAATGTTGCAGTTTTCACTATATATTTGAAAATAGAATATTATTTTAAGACAATCAGGACTAACTTTAGACAAATATCATTTCTATATTAACATTCTCATCTCTGGGAATCCCATTTCCCTGGACCCTTAGTGCTCAGGACTGTCAAATTATCCCGAGGAATAAGACTTTATTCCACCCCACCTCCCAGCCCTGCCCATCTGAGTATGTCAGTGCTTCCCAACCATACCTCTACCCTGTTGAGGCTGTTTCTTATGATTTAGTTCGGGAAGTCTGACAGGACCCACTGACTACTCTGATCCACAGTAAGGTCTGAAGAACTGACACTTAGCATTCCTACACATAAGTGTTTTAATGAAACAGGAGAATTCTGATGTTTCAATTAGCTATCCCTTTTCCCAAAACAAAATAATTCTGGATGGTGGAATTTCAGCAGTGATACATGGTTTAGAGTGAGAAATGAAATTTAGAGAAGGAATAAATTATTTCAGAAGGAAATTCTTTTTAAAATGTTTTTATTAGTGTGTTACATTTATACATAATAGTGGAATTCATTTTTACATAATCATACATCCATGGAATATAATTTGCTCCATTTCAGTCCTCAGTACTTCCTTTTCCCCATTTCCCTATTTCCCTTCCTCTATGGAACTTCACTTTATTTATTTATTGTTCTCTTAATTGGTGCCTTACAGATAATATTAAAGATGGAATTTGCTGCAATGCAATGTTCATGTATGTACATAGCATAATTTGGTCAATTTCATTTTGAAGTTTCTCCCTCTCATTTCTAAATAAGAATCTCTCTTGGGAGGATAGGAAGGGCAACAGAATAGAATAGACTATATGATTGATGTATGTACATTCCATATATGTATTATATGTCAAAATACATTCTGCTGTCATGTATGACTAAAAAAATAAAAATAAATCATATGGTTAAAAAAAAGAATCTCTCAGAACTTGATTTAAGTACATAATGTACAAGTACATAGGCTATGTGATCATATACAAGTGACTTAACTTTTCTAATTCCTAGTTTCTTTGCCTATAAAATGGAGTTGTTTCCAAACTCTACCTCAGAGGGTTGTTGTAGAAATGACATGAGCTCATGTGGGTAAAGTTTTGAATTTGTATTATGGTAACTGGTCTTGTACAGTTAAAAATAGTTGACTAAGGAGTTAGGATTGAAGCTGGTACATAATGGGTCACAAACAGATGAATAGAAGGCAATGATCAGTCAGCAAAAGGTACCTCTGTAAGCAGGTACAATTTCTCACATCCACCTACACATGAGCACTCCCAAGCTTTCTTTGTGATGTCTTGGTAGTATATACTGTATGGAAGAAATTGCCATTAATAATTATCATTCAATACTTTTCTTTCTTTTTTTTGTACCAGGAATTGAACTCAGGGACACTCAACCACTGTGCCAGCCCTATTTTGAATTTTATTTAGAGACAGGGTCTCACTGAGTTGCTTAGCAGAGGCTAGCTTTGAACTCATGATCTTCTTGCCTCAGCCTCCCAAGCTGCTGGGATTACAAATGTGTGCCACCACGCCTGGCTATTCAATACTTTTCTTACATGTACATTTTAAAAATTGATTTGAATGTGAGTTATCAGTAATAGTGATTTTTGCCACATATTAGAACATGATTTGAGACAAAGCCATTCTAGTTAATAAGATTCTAAATATTATTTATTCCAGATATTATCTGAATTAAGTATACATCAGAATTACTTGAGAGGTTCTGGCTAAGAATCTTGTTTCATGGACCCTTCCCCCCAGAGATTTGTTTGCAAATATTAAGGATACAGCTCAGGCAATTGTAGTTTTAATAAGCATTCCCAATTTACCTGATACAGGTGGTTAGAGATTCATATTTTGAAATTTTTTATTTATTTTCTTTTCTTTTTGCTTTATTATTCTATGAAGAAGCAACTGTTAATCTTGTCCAAAGTTCTCCAAATTTCCACAGCCTCCTAATCCTTTCAATGTCACTTTATGAATAATGCCCGATATAGATTTGCATGTGAAAGCACAACCTACCTACCTAATCTGGGGACCATCTCCAAATTTCAAAATATTTCAATGCTTGTATTTGATTCTCTACTGAGACAATTTTTCTCCCTATTCTCAGTCTTAAGTTCCCCACACATACATACTTCTAAGTCACTCTTTCCTAAGTAAGACATTTTGCAACTGCTACTTTTCAAACTTTGATAGAAAAACTTAGATTTCATATTATCCACTTTATTTCTTTTTCTCATAAAGGTCTCAGTAATTTTCAGGTCTCAGTTAAGATAAAATGACAGATGGGCCATGTAGCTATAAGGTGTAATTAGATGATGATAAATAAATGCTTTAACATTATTAAATGAAAGCACTTTTTATGTACACCCAGATCTCAATGACACAATCATGTACCCAAGGGCACAGCTTGAGCCAGGAGATGTTGGAATCACCTTCTTTGAAAGAGCTCTTTGGTAATGAATTCCTTTGATTTTGCATTTTGGATTATATTTCTTTTCTCTAACAAGTAAAAGAGCAAAATAACTTTTTATCATTCATCCAAAATCCTGAAGCCACATGCTCTCTCTGAGTCTCCCTAAGTTGTTTCAAAGGCAGCACTGAGGTCCTGGGTTTAGAGGTATATTATAAAACAGACCATGGGTTAAAAGCACATAGGATGCTACTGACTCATAGTTCGATGCAGCATGACTGATCAATTCACTTCACCTTTTGATCCCATCTTTGCAAACCATAGATCATATTGAGAATTGATGACACCATATTTAAAAACATGCAAAATGTTAAATAGATAATCAGTCTATCAACTTGATAAATCATCAGTGAAAGCCAGTTATTATTATCAACCACTGTATTTGCTAAACCCAGTCCACAAGCCAGCACCACTTTTATGGAAGGATCTAGACTTGCAGACAGCAAGTGATACCTGAAATGTAATGAGTCCAATATCTATTTGTATAAGCTTTATACTGATTCAGTTTTGAAGTATTTATTCCTATGGAAAAGGTATAAAAGGAAAGAGAATGATTTGGAAAGCAGGCAGTATGTTGTTCACCTGGACTACACTAGTGGTCAAAGTCAGCATGAGAGAAGATTCTTAAGAGAAACAGCTTATAATCAGCTCTATAATATAAAGATATATTTCAAATATCTTTATATGCTAAAGCTCTTTCTTGGTTTTGGCATTTTCTTGTCATTGTTTATTCTTTCTTGGGTCAGATATACAAGCAATTCAATTACTTCCAAAATTTAGCCAAAGAGCATAAACCTTTGTTTGCATTTGACAATTCAAGAATATTGTTACTCAGAGAAAATACCAGGTTACTGAATTTACCCAGGTAACTCTCCAGAATCCTTTGTGATTTTGTGGGAATTTGATCTGAATAGATGGCACATCCAGGATGAAGGGACTAATGACTCCCTTTTTAAAAATGTTTGAAGGTCCAGGAAACTATTTTAGCCATCAATCAAATATGTCTTTCTCACCTGTCCACTTTGCAATTCCAAAGGATGGGAACAAGCAAACTTGTTAGCACACATGAGCCTGATACTCTCTACATTTCTTTCTTTCTTTCTTTCTTTCTTTCTTTCTTTCTTTCTTTCTTTCTTTCTTTTTTTTTTTCTTTTTTTTTATGGTGCTGGGGATTGATCCCAGGGCCTTGTGCATTGGAGGTAAGCACTCTACCAACTGAGCTATATCCCCAGGCTACACTCTACATTTCAATAACATTCTCTCATTTGTGTTTAGGCATAGATGCTGATCCTAAATATTCTTGACTAACCTAGTAAGACAGTAGTAAGACAACTTCATTGAGTAAATACTTATGGAAGGCCTGTTCTGTACAATGCAGAATATTGAACACACCATTATGTTTCAGTGGGAGTAGTTGTGCATTTCAGATTAAAAATTTAGGTGTACAACAATGGAAGTCAATTTTATTCACCATGAGAAGTTAACAGATGAATCATATTTTGATACTTTTCCCCCACTTGCTCTGAACTTTTGCTCCTGTCATCCGGAATGGCAGGTAACTTATTCTGCTTCATTTTGTTAGAGAAGATTATATGATGCTTGCCATAAGACCCTGTAACCCTTCCTGGCTTTTGTTTCCAAAACCCTAAGCCAAGGTTTGCAGGTTCAAACATTTAGAGGGGCCCTGGCAGTTAAAGTGATGGGGGAGTGGGCTGGAGAGGTTTATGATGTCTGATCTCAGCCTACTTAGAGGAATAGATCAAAGGAAGAGATACTTTCCCCCAGAGTATAAAAAGGATTTTCCAAGGTTCAGAAAAGAAGATTATTTTGTGGGTTCCAGAAAAATAGCAATCTCTACCCCAAATTTCCTTGAAGCCCTTTAATGGGCTGCAGAGGGCAGGATTGGTTTCATAATGTTCTGGGAAAGAGGAATTCCAAGCACTGGGATTTCCAGAGGAGAATGGCATTCAGTGAATCAACAAAATGAGCATTGGTGTAGTACCCCACTCTTAGGGATGAGAAGAATAAAGAATAAATTTGGGATTTTGAATGTACTTTCATAATATAACATTATATTGAGACACCTGCAGCAGCATGGTTAAATATAAACTGTCTTAAATACTGAAAATTAGGATTCAAATATTATGAATACTGGCTGTATATAAGAAAACTTATCTCTCTGTATCTTAGTTTACTCATCTTTAAAATCATAACATTACTCAAAAATAATAGGACATATTATAGTATTATGCAAATTAAATTCTATGTGCATATCTGATATATTAAACAAATAATTCTCATGGGATATATCAGAAAGAATCTTTGTTTTCACCTCGTACTGTTCTTTTAAATTTTTTACTGTTCTTTTAAATCAGTAAGGAAATCTTTCCCAAACTGTTAATTAGAAATAGGTTAACTGATGAATTTTGTGCTACATTTTGTGCATTTAAAAGGTTTTTTTTCAGATAATCAGGTTTGAAAATACTATCTTGATTCTGAAAATAAAGCCTCCTTTCATAAAATAATGAAAATTCCAGATTTTATTTAAACTTATAATTTCTCTCTCCTGTCTGAATTTTCTATCAGTGAGAAGGGAAGAGTGAAAGGTTCCTGCATTTTCAGTATAGTTACAAGACACCCTGAGCTGGCAGATGATTGAAGTTGACTATTCTCTAACTGCTGCACCCCTCCCCTGACTCAGGCAATGGCAAGGCCCTACTGAGGTGGATGGCACAAGGTGTCCATCCTCTGGAGGAGCGCAGTATGTTTCTGGGAATGGGCTGATTTGTTTTTGTATTCCTTTAATAAGTATAGTTGTGATTTCTCATATGACCATTAAGTATGAAGGAAAAAACATGACTTTCCCAATTAATGCAACTACTTCTAAAGAATAGATCTGTTTTCTCTAAATGCAATGATTCAGCTGTGGAGTGTAAATTGTTAATGTCTAATGAAAAACTCCCTGTATTCCTGTCAAGGAAGTTTTTGAGAAATTAAATTAAAATCTAGAGAAGAAAAATTAATGTTAAGAAGACAGATTAGTGCTTGGTACTGGGCAACTTGTTCTTGTTCCTGTGCACAATGGTTTGTGCTCTTACTCTTGTTTGATTAAAATTAATAACAAGTCAACCACTTGCCGTAACCATGGCACCAGTTCCAGTCAGTAAGTCAAGAAAGAATAGTCAAGGTATAGGCCAATAGTTTGGGACATTTCTAACTATTATTAAAAGTTAACTAAGCAGAAACAGCTCGAAGCAAAACGCAAACTGAAAGTACAAATGCTTGCTTATGCATAAGCCAAGATACATTCTTCTATTCTAATTGTAGCTACGTAATATTTTTTTTCTTTGAATAATGATTCCTGTTTTGTAACCACAAAGTACTGTGAGCCTGCCAAAATGAAAAGTATATATGATCAGCTTCACAAGTAAAGATTGAGATCAACACCTTCACTTTGGTGTCTGTGTTGTTTCTACACCCCTCTTTCGCCGACTCCTCACCATCCGTTCATCTCCTGAGACCCCCTGTTGGAGCTGGTCTCTGACATCTAACCGTTATCATATCTTTCAGAGGTCCCCATTGAGAATCTCCTAGTGATGCAAGCAAAGCATTATCCTGCAGCTGGCCACTTCTTTCTCATCCTCATCTTCTATATCTTTCCTCTGGTGTCACAGTACACAGACTCTATTACTTGGTGTCCTATTAACTCTGCACTCCCCTAGGTTGGGTTTTAAAACAAATCCATGCTGCCACATGGCAAGTACTAAATAAGTGCCATTTTTATTACTATAGTTCAAAATAACTAATTGAAAAGATGACTTTAAAAGATAATCTACCCTCATGGGGCTGGGAATGTGGCTCAAGCGGTAGCGTGCTCACCTGGCATGCACAGGGCGCTGGGTTTGATCCTCAGCACCACATACAAATAAAATAAAGATGTTGTGTCCACTGAAAACTAAAAAATAAATATTAAAAAAATTCTCTCTCTCTCTCTCAAAAAAAAAAAAAGATAATCTACCTCCAAATTAGGACCTTGTACTATTTAAGTGTTTTGTTTGTTTTTACATTCTTGGTAGTATTGGGGCAAAACCCAGAGCTTCATGCATGCTAGGCAAGCACTCTACCACTAAGCTATATCCCCAGTCCTCAAACAGTTTTTGTTACATAAAAGTGTTGTAAGTAGAAATTTGACCATTTGCTGCTGGATATGAATATCTATTGTAGGTGTCATACATGAACTCAAGTGTGCATGGGGCCCCCTAGGATTCATTAACTGAATATATGTAGAGGCTTATTTTATTTTATTTTTTGTAGTTGTAGATAAACAATACCTTTATTTTGTTTGTTTATTTTTTTATGTGGTGCTAAGGATCAAACTCAGTGTCTCACATGTGCTAGGCAAGCACTCTGCCACTAAGCTATAGCCCTAGCCCATAGGTTTTTTTTATTTCAGGTGAAAACAAATACATCTAACCATCTTTTTATGTAAATGTATATGGATATAGGTAATAATTTTTAAACCTTGGAAATTATACTCTCAAAGAAAATAATGGTCATATGGAACTTTATTCTATATCTGGTAGATAGTTGCACCTCATTTACTGATTTTTTTTTCATCATCAGACTTTTTGAAAGATAAACCAATCCTTAAAGCCCAGTACTCAATCCAGGACTCTTCTTTCTATCTCACTGACCTTGTCCATTCTGAGTTCTCCAAAAACCATTAAATCGAAAGTTGTGCTTTCCTCTTTTTCTAGAATTCTATAATTGTTTCTGTTGAGCCAGCCAGAAGGGAACTGCGATCAATTCGATGTAACAATCCCTGAATAGCAGAATCTCCTTTAACAGTTGTGAACATTCTCATACAGACATATAAGACTTTTGTTTTCATGGTAGCAGAGATTGACCCCAGAGTCTTGCACATGCTAACAAATGCTCCACCACCAACCTACCTTCTCAGCCCTACAAATGTGGAAAACATCTATGCCAATTATACAATCAGCAATGGCAGTCACAAAAACTTGATAATAGTTGACAGACACTAGTGGGCCAATTCCCAGCATTCCAGCCTCTGAAGGGAGGTAGAGGACCTCCAACTAGATTGAGGCCCCATTGTCCTCAGTGGTAAAACAGTTCAATACTTCATTCTAAGGTTGATTATCCTTTTTTTATTACCCAGTCCCCTGAGTTCCTGTTTTCTGAGATCTCTTCTCAAAATAAATTTTCTGGGATCACTTCCCAAAATACAATGCCTGCACCCAAGTGTCATGTTCTGCTTTTGGGGACAACTGAAATTCTGGGACAAGAGTTATACAGGAAACAAGTAGACCAGCATAAATTTGTGATTCATAGGATCACTAAACCAAAGGAAAATCCCTCACCTGACCACTTGTAAGGCTTCCCTTTCAAATGTATATTCTCTGCGAATTCATAAGAACTCAGTTGTCTTCTTATTCGCCTGTACACCCTGTCCCTTTTCTTTGGCAAAGAACTAGAGCCTATAGATAAATTCAATTTTCTAGTCCTTCAAAGTATCCACTGGCCCCTGAATTTCTGTAAAACTATTATTTCTCCTTGAGTCAAAATCAAACTTAAAAAAACAATTTATTTTCATTCCCCGTATTTCCTCAAGTTCAAGCTGTTTTCTTGCAGTTTTTCATTTAAAGGATCATCTAAAAATCCTGGGTAAGGGCTCCTTATGTGGAACTATTTAGGGAAACTCTACCTGGAGAATCTAAGGATAAGAAATAGTGTGGGATCAAAGCAATGGATAAGTTATGAATGCCACAGATTGAGACTATGTAGGAGAAACTACCTACATAGTTACTACCTCTGTTGGGACAAGTAAAACTTCAGGGAAAAGACTCCATGAAACTCCCATCTTGCCCACCATTCCCAGACCCATGAGTTAAAAATCTTCCACTGCTAACGAGATGACAAACCAACCAACAGCTGTGGTTTGAATTGTCCTCCAAAGTTCATGTGTTGAAAATATGATTCTCCAAAGCAGCAGTTTGGGAGGTAGAGATTAATGGGAGGTGTTGGGTCAATGGGCCACCATCCTCACACATGGATTAATACCATTCTTTCAGAAGAGTCTTCCTTATGAAGGGATGAATGTGAGCTGAGTGTTGTGGTTACATTCCTGCATTTCCAGCTACTAGGGAATCTGAAGCAGGAGAATCAAAAGTTCAAAGCCAACCGTAAAAACTTAGTAATGTACTGTTTTAAAATTTAAAAATTTAAAAGCAGCTGTGGATGTCATTCTGTGCTTGCCTAATGTGTGTGAGGCCCTGGGTTCAATGCCCAATACCAAATATATATATATTTTTTTCTCTTAAGATTTCCATCACTACAACAAAATATATAAGATATAACTTATAAAGTTATATATAATATATAACTTATAAAGAGAAAATGTTTGTTTGGGCTCACAGTTTTAGAGGTTTCAGTTCATGAGTCTCAGTTTAGAGGTTCCAGATGGGGGTAACAGATGGCATGGCAGGAAGTATGTGGCAAAGTAAATCACTTGGGTGAGGGAGCAGGGTAAAGGAGGACATGTCATGGTGTGGGGCCGTGGAGCTTCTTCTCAATCGTTTTATACTTGGGAACAGCTGCAGAACACACCAAGCTGCCACTGGAGTGGAGACTGATAAAGAACTCTCATACTGCTAGCCAGCACCCAAACTTATCCAGAACATAGGAAAGTGTCTCAGTGTCTTTAAGCTTACAATAAACACTGTAATTGTTTATATGCACAAGTTTTGTATGCACTATTCTTTTCACCAAATTCAGCAGACATAGAATATCACCTACTGCATTATTTTTGGCTGCAAAGTGAAAGAACAGGCTCAAAAACTTCAACATGTTATCAAAGTAGCACATTTATCTTAATCTTCTTGTGCCACTGTTGGATACATACAAAATGTGATGCTTCAGCAGACTCAAAAACTGTTTTTACTTGAAATCATAATGTCACAAACACTAGATTTTGAGATCACCATTAAACACCCATACACAGATGTGGTGAAATGTACCCAGTTAGTAAGAGCAAGCAAGGATTTGGCATGGACATCCTACTTTATAATTACCAACAGTCTACCTCTTACAACCTTCTGTCTTCAATACAAACAAACAGTGATAACACGTGCATGCATTAATTTGGCAAATAGTCTAGTTGGGAGATTCCTGTATTGACTGATGGAAAGCATTGGTGGGAATATGTGGATCCTACAGTTACTCTAAATTAGCTAAAAAACTAAATGAGCTAAAAACTGAGTTTCTAAAAATATTGGAGAAAATACCTAAGAGGATTTGAAACTGGAGGGCTAATCAGGCAGCTAAGAAACAAAAATAAGATAGGCACGTTTGAGAGACACCACTTTTTGGTTCAGCTTTAGTCCAGAATTCCATATTAGTAGATAGTGTCACAGGTGTGCTTACAAACCCAAGTTTTCAGAAAGCATCTACATCAGCATTCCCTGCACTGGGACCTATAAATTCAGGAAATATATCTGTTCAGGATAGCCATACATCTGATAATTCATCAGTGCTAGCAACAGGAATGCCCAGTACCTCATACAGTTTGTCATCCCACCAAGAATGGCCTCAACATCAAGAATCAGCAAGGACAGAACTAATATAGTCATAGAAATAGGAAATATATTTTTCTGGTAGCTAATACAATATCAACTTCAAGCAGGGACCTTCTGTACCTCTGAATTCAGGATTACATGATAGAACTGACAAAATTTCTGATCATTCATCTGTTAAGCAAGAATATACTCATAAAACAGGGAGCAGTAAATACCATGAGCCTATTTCTGCTATTCCTGGAATAATTCCTCCAAATTTTTATTTAGATAAATATAGAGAAAAACACAAGCTAGAAACTAGGTCTTGTATAAGGAGATAATTATATAGCTGTCCAGGAAGAATAGCAACACAAACACATGCAGTCACAAGCAGCCAGCAGCAGTTCTGTAACTTCTCTAATTAAAATGAAAATTCCCATCACAAATACTAAAAAAAACTGAAAATACAGAGGAGAGAAAAAGGAAAAGAGTGGATCACTGAAATTATGGATTCCAATACTACCCACTGATACAGGCACTAGTAAGGAAGAACTGGAGATGAAGACAAAGTTTCATCCTCAGAAAGACAGTTTTGATCAAGGCAGTGGAAGAACAAGCATTTAAGCCCATATATAGCAGAGACCATAAATAAGGAAAAGCACCAGGAGCATCTTGCTAACCACTACCACACCAGCAGTCACAAGCATTCCCATCCACATAGTGGCAAGAGCAGTGGTGGCAGTAAACACAGTGCTGATGGAATGCCACCCACTGTTTTGAAGAGTCCTGTTAGACTGAGTAGTGATGGCATTTCCTCTAGTTCCAGGTCCTGAAGGAGGAAGCTGCATATCAATGATGTTTCTCACAACCATCACTCCAAAATGAGCAAAAGTTACAAAATTTCAGGTGGGCTATGGACATCTCAGAACCCTCATAAAACTGGACAAGAAGCCAATGAAAACCAATGGTTCTGATGCCAATCACAAATACTGTTATACCATCAGCCAGCATATGGACTACAAAGACACATTTGAAATGCCGGACTCACTGTTACATGCCCAAGAAATGAACCCATAATTATATTCATTTAGGTCAATTTTTCCTTTTTTTTAATTTAAAAATTGTCAGAATGGAAAACTTCCTCCTGATCTAGCAATGGTAACACCTGCTGTTGCTGCTACTGTTTCAATATTTGTTAAGTGCTGCTTTATTCTTATTCTGAAAAGAAGAGATTATATAAACAAGTCTTTATCTTCATATATGATAAGTGTTACAAATACTGTAAAGGCATGGAAAATGTAAAACTCAGTATTTCTACAACTGCAGCTAAGAACACTAGGATGAATGGTGGCTGTTTCTAGGAATATAAGATGCATCCATTATGTATAATTTGAATACTGAAACTATTTTGTTGCTCGATTTTGAATGAGTGTAAATTACTCTCTTTTGTGTATTTATATATGTATGTATGATTTGCATGTTTCAATTATAAAGGGATAAAACAGTATACTGACAACTGTTTACAAGAAAGTGAAGAAAAATTTATATATTATTTTTGTATGTTTAGATATTACCATAAATACTCAAGATTGGAGCTGGCTTTTAAGTATAATAATATACAGAATAACTTAAATTTTCTCCTGTCAGACACTAATCCAAAACAAAGGTGGCACTTTTTCATACTAACCTAAAACTTTGGCCTTACTAGAAGCCATTGGAAGGGGACACTTTACTACCAGCTGGTATGCAGTGCTGCAGACAGTCCTTTATGCTATGAGGCACTCAATTTTTACCTTCAGAGGTTCTGACCATATTGGTTGCTGAAATAACCCCTAATTTTCTGAAGGTTTGAAGAGGAAAAAATAAACTTTACATACTCTTGATGTGAAGTGCATTTAAGTGTTTGTTGGCTTGTTGTAGTACTATAAAAGAGATATTAATATTGGATAGTGGATTATGGTGATTCAAAAACTAAATTCACAAAAACTTATGTAGTGAAGAATTAGTAAGTTTTTCCTTAAAGAACTTTCAACAATATTTATTGATGGAAAAGGATCAACTATGCATTGTTGAAAAGGATCACTTTTCCTTTAGAATTTAGAATATCATATTCTCAAATATATTCCTCCTCTGAAGCATGTTTGTGTGTGATAATATGGTAACATTTTTTTCAGGTTAATGCAGTCTTCCTTATAAAAAATATAATGAATGAAACCTATGCTTTCTCAATTCCTTTATATTCTAACAATAAATAAAATGATCACTGACTGCATTGTACCTGTACTTATAGTTTATGGTTGTTATCAGAAAGTTCTGTAAGAAAAAAAAGTTCAGCCTTCAGTCAAACCACTAGTGGAATTTTGCATTTGTTTGCACATCTCGGTATATTCCTGTTGAGGTAAAGTTTGCACAGTCATCTAACTCCTGATTGAATAATAAACTTTAATATGTTTAAATTTTATCTCAAACACCAGTGGTATGGCTCTTGTTTATTGGATAATCTTAAATTTATTCTGTGGTATACCTTCAACTATTGAGTATCTTTGAGATGGGTTGGAGTCAACCTCTGTTGAACTGAAAACTGCCTTAATTTTTCTTCTGTGTATATGAACTATTTCTGTTACAAAGCCACTGATATGTACACAATTGTAATTTTACTCAAGAATCTTGTGATTTTCAGACCTTAAAATTATACTGCAGAGCTATAATAACAAAAATGGTATGTGCCATGGTATTGGCACAAAAACAGACAAGAAGACCAACAGAACAGAATAGAAAACACAGAGACATACCCACATAAATACAGTTATCTCATACTAGACAAAGGTGCCATAAACATACATTGGAGAAAAGATAGCCTCTTGAACAAATGGTGCTAGGGAAACTGGAAATCCATAGAAGCAACATGGAATTAAACCCCTATCTCTTGTCTTGAACAAAACTTAACTCAAAGTGGATCAAGGACCTAGGCATTAGACTAGAGACCCTTCTAGGCCTACTAGAAGAAAAAGTAGGCCTAACTATCCATCATGTTGGCTCACAACTTTAGAAGTTTCAAAAGGAGCCAATTTCCTCAATAAGACTTCTAAAACACAAGTAAAATCAAGAATCAATAAATAAGATGGCATCAAACTAAACAGCTTCTTAACAGCAAAGGAAACAATCAAGAACGTGAACAAAGAGCCTATAGAATGAGAGAAAATTTTTGCCACCTCCACCTCAGTTCTCTAAAATATTATAAAGAACTCAAAAAAACTTAACACCAAAAAAGAAAAAATAAAGTAAAATAGCCCAGTCAATAAATGGGCAAAAGAACTGAACAGGCACTTCACAGAAGAAATACAAATGGTCAAAAAAATATATGAAAAAATGTTCAACATCTCTAACAATTACAGAAATGCACATTAAAACTATACTGAGATTCCATTTCACTCCAGTCAGAATGGCAATTATTAAGATCATAAGCATGACCTCAGACCAGGTGCTGGATTTAACCTAGGCTTTTTGCATGGACTAGGACCTCATCTAGGAATGGCACTTTGGAACTGTAATTTAGATCTAGACTCTAGAGTTCACTTGTCCAACTAGAACTGACCTTGGACACGGATCCAGGACCTCAGGTCTACACATGTATTTTGGACCTGAATTTGCCCAGTTCCTTAGAAATGACCTCAACTAGAAAATGAAAGCAGAGGTGAATGAACCTTTTACTTGGTCCTTGAAATGTGATCTGGGTCTTGGACATATATTTGAATACTGAATTCCAACTTTAGAACTCAAGTCTTTGACTATAGGATCTTGGACCTGAGTTTACATTTGGACCATGGATAGAGACCTGGACTGTGTTCCTGTATTTTAACCTGGACCTAGGACTTCAATCTGGATCTTGGAGGTTACATTTGTTTGCTAAGGATTCTGTGACAAAGTACCACAGATAGGACAATTTTTTTAAAGAGAGAGAGACAGAATCTTTTTTGTAGATGGACACAACACAATGCCTTTATTTTTATGTGGTGCTGAGAATCAAACCCGGGTCATGCCTGTGCTAGGCAAGCGCTCTACCACTGAGCCACAATCCCAGACCCAGATAGGATAATTTAACAGAAAAAATTTAGTGTCTTTGCTGGTAGGAGAAGGCAGGAGGATTGCAAGTTAGAAACCAATATGAGCAACTTAGCAAGACCCTGTCTCAAAATAAAAAGTAAAAAGGACTGAGAATGTAACTCGGTGGTAGAGTGTCCCTGAGTTTAGTCCTTGTATGACCAGGAAAAAAAAAAACTCCTAAAATACCTGGAAAATTGGAGGAGTTTGACAACATTAACATGTAGGATTTTGTCCAATAAAAATTCTTTAGACAAAGAAAACAGTTCATTGAAGATGTAAAGATTTTTGCATTGTCTAAAGTCAAGGGATTAATATCAATAAGGGCCAGAAAATGTAGCCCACAGGGCCAAATCCAGTGATTTCTCTATTTTGTAAATTTATTAGAACATGCAGGCAGGGATAATAAATGTATAAAAAGTTGACTTTGGCTCACAACTTTAGAAGTTTCAATCCATGATTGGTTGGCCCTGTTTCTTTGGACTTGTGGCAAGGCAGCACATCATGGCAAAAAGGCATGACCAAAGTAAATCCATTAACCATGTGGCCAGTGAGCAAAAGAAAGAGAAAGGAAAGAGTGGGGATTTCACTCTCCCTTTCAGGGATACACCTCCAAAAACAGAAAGCTCTCCCACTCAACCTCACCTTTTAAACTTTTCACCACCTCCCAATACTATCAAGTTGGGGACCAGGCCTTGAACACATGGGCCTTTAGAGGACATTCTAGATCCAAACTTTGGCACCCACAGAACTATAGCATAGAAATCCTTCTGAGGATTGTAAGCGAGAAATGTGTTTCATACTACTCTCTTAGCTTCTGGTGGTTTTACGGCAATTTTTGGTATTTTGGGCTTATTGATGCATTGCCCTGATGTTTTCATACTCATGTAGCATTCTTCCTGTGTATACATGTACCTGTGTCCACATTTTTCCTACTGATAAGGACACCAATCATATTGGGTTAGTAGTGCACCCTACTGCAGGATGACTTCATTATATCTTCAATGACCTGGTTTCCAAATAAGATCACATTGTGGCACCTGAGGTTAGAACTTCAACATAGGAATTTTGGGGCAGAACACAAGTCAACCCATAAAAGATATGAAGTGGTACATTGACCTGGACTGTGTACATTAACTTCAAATTTGGACTTGGAGCTTGTACCTAGATGTTGACACAGATTGGTCCACAATACTAGGTCTGACATTATACCTATTTCTTGACCATCAGCAGTGTCTAGACCTCAGACCTGGGTATGTATATTCCTTGGATATAGTCTTTAGTCCTGGATTTGGAGCTCATATAGGAACATCAGGTCTTAGAGTTGAATCTTAGCCCTAGATTTTTATCCTTTAATTCAGAATGATTATACATGATCTTGGAACTAGCTATCAGAGCTAGAACGTGATTTGATGTTGGACAGAACCTGGACTTTAGACATGGATTTAATGTGAAACTTGGAATAATTTAAGACCTGAAAAGTGGACCTAGAAACTGGACCTTGGATGTGGACCTTGGACCTCTGTGTTGGACCTCTGACACTGGCAAGAGCAGCTTCCTTGGAATGGGAGGGGTGCAAGTTATACTGGAGTGGGATTCTGAGAAAATGCAGAAGAGCCTGCCAATGTAAACAACTGATGTGGGCTTGGCTGTACAGAGATGAAGACAAAAGAGGTAGCTAAAAGGGAAAATTAGATTAGAAATATTTTCAAAGATGGGAGACAATACATGTTTGAATTAAAAGGGGAAGGACTTAGTAAATGGTAAAAGCTGCATTAGAGACTGATGGCCAAGAGAGCAAGAAGAGGCGATTATAAGCATACACAGGATAACCTTCTTATACTATTAACAGGAAGAAAGGAGAAGATGGGTATACATGCAGATACATTAAGAGATTCAGATGGGAAGAGAGTCTATATATCCTAGACTTTCACTCGAAGCCAAAAGGTACAACAGTATAAATGCTTCAGCCCACTATATTTTTACCTAATCAGGCTCCACACAATCTTCCCTAACATTCTTTTAGAGTTCTTCAAAACTCCCAATGTGGTAAGCTGTCATAATAATGCCAGTGATTCGCCTCCTAATATCCATACTTTTATGTATCCTCTCCCACACAAACTCTAGGCTTGGCCATGTGACTTGCTTTGGACAACAAGACATCAGCAAACATGACAAGGAGCAAAAGTTTCAGAAACCTTAATGGGGGCCTGCCCTCATAGAACCCGGAAACAACTGTGCAGTGAAGCTCAGGGTGAAAGACTATGTTAGACTATGTGTGGTTCTATTTGTTTTGTTGAATGTGTGGGAAAGTCCCCACTGAAGTTTCTGTCTCATGAGAACATCACATAATCCCTTACCCCTCTCCCTCCTCTCCGAATAGCACCAAATTCAAAAGTTTTCTTGACCAATCCCTGTAGGACACTGTCTGCTCGCAGTTCCTGAGTCACCCTGCCAGTCAGCATCCGCCACATCGCCTACACAACCCTTCTTAAGCCAAGACGAAGCTTGCAAGCTCACACTCCCAGCCCTCTTCCTCTCTGCTCTCTGCTCTCTTCCTCTTTCTCCTCTTTCTCTTTCTGCTCTCTTCCTCTGCTCTCGGCTCTCCTCCCCTCCTCTCTGCTTCTCCTTTTCTTCCCCTTTGGGCAGCCCCCCCCAATAAATCTCTTGGTTGAATCTCCATCTCAGGTGAGTCATTTGCCCTTCATTGGTGCCCTGACTCAGATGGAACTACCCTGCTTTTAAGCAGGACTCCCATCCCACTGGAGATCACCACCTGAGTGGAGACCAAGCTGCACCCATCTTCTTAATCACCTCTTTCACATCCACCATTGGCCTACAAATCGGTGAGTCTCCCTCTCCCGACTCCTAAACCTGCTGAGGCACAGTAATAAGGAACTGGCCATTGATGTTCCGGCAGCCCCTAGGGTGTTTCGCGGGGAGGAACACACCCCACCCAGACCTTCACAGTCACAGGGGTCCTCTTGGAGTCTTCCCCTTCCTTACAGGCCTTGGCCAGCTTGAGAACTGACAAACCCCCTCCCCTCCTTGAGCTTGAGTCTCCTCCTCCTCACTCTTGGTCCAAAAGCCTGGCACCAGGTAACCCATAACTCCCATGGACCTCGGGAAGGGCCCCTCACCGGAGGATTTTGGTGACAACCATATCCTCGGCCTGAGGTCTCGTTCTGATATTTGGCTCAAGTGGGACACCTCTCCAGTCAATATATCATACCCTTCCTCATAGCCCCAAGGTGGGGTGCCTCCTCTCTGCCAGCTGACTCCCCTCTCAAATGCCTCCTCAACAATTTGGACACCCTCAGCCTAACCCCAGAGATCAAACTCAAGAAATTGATAAAATTCTCTACTCAGGATTGGCCCAATTATCCCTTAGATAACCAAAACCATTGTCCCCCTTATGGGTCCTTAGCCCCGCCATTTTGCAGGATCTCTATAATTATTGAGTGCGATCAAAAAAATGGGCAGAGATTTTACACATTCGGGCTTTCTCTTCCTTCACTCCAATCCGTCTCTCTGTACCTCTTTCAACCCAAAGCATGTCCTCTTGGCTTATAAACCCTCCTCTCTTCCTGACTCCTCATTCACAGATTTTGATCTAGCCAAAGAACCACCACCATATAGTCACCCAAATCCCTCCCCCAACTCTCCTCTTCCTTCACCCGTGCCAGTTCCCACCCCTCCAGCTCCTCCTTCTTCGGACCCTGTCCCACTTCCTCCTTCAGTCCTCCCACCACCCATTCCCACGCACAGTCTGTCTGGCCACATTCTACTTCAATTATGGCTCCTTTGAGAGAGGTTGCTAGGGCAAAAGGGATTGTTAGGGTCCATGTGCCCTTCTCCATAGTGGACATTTCACAGATTGAAAAACGCTTGGGTTCCTACACCACCAACTCTGCTTCATACAGAGGAGTTTCAGTACTTACTCCAAGCCTATATCTCACTTTTTATGACATTTACATGATCCTGGCCAATACTCTTCTCCCAGAGGAACACAGGCGGGTCTGGGAACAAGCCTGTAATTATGCTGATGAGGTCCATTAAACCACCCCAGCCCACCCGCTAGGCGCCCAGGTAGTTCCTGACCAGGACCCTAATTGGGACTACAATACTGCTGCAGGATTAGCCCTGAGGGACCAATTTTCTACCTGCCTAGTTGCTGGACTCAGACGGGTGGCTCAGAAGGTGGTAAACTTTGAAAAACTCCAAGAAATCATTCAGGATAAAAACAAGAACACTTCCACCTTCCCAGATAGACTGACTAAGGCTCTCCAGCAATATACTAATTTAGACCCTGAAACCCCCAATGGGAGACAGCTCCAAATGACCTACTTCTAATCCCAGAGCTACCCTGATGTTCGCAAAACTTTAAAAACTGGAACGAGGACCCTTGACCCCTCAGACTGAAATCCTGGTCACAGCCTTTGAGGTATACCGTAACCGGGATGAGAAGGCCAGAAAGCAAAAACTCAGATGCTGGCACCGGCTCTATAAGGACCTACCCCACGGACCCCTTCATTTTTGGCCAAACGCCTACCACCCAAGATGGCCCCTGGGCCCTGTTTTAAATGTGGGGACCGAGGGATACTGCGCACGAGAGTGACCTAATCCCAGGCCACCTGTGCGTCCATGCCCTAAATGCCAATTAAGGGGTCAGTGGGCTGTGGACTGCCCTGCCCCTGAAGGGGAGCCAGATCCACCCCAAGCCCAGATGTGGATCTTTTGGGGCTGGCCACGGATGACTGAAGGGGCCTTGGGACTCCCTCTCCAACAACTACCGTCACCTTTCAGGAGCCCAGGGTCAATATTATGGTGAATGGACACCAGATTAACTTCCTTTTTGACACAAGGGCCACTTATTCAGTCTTGAGGGAGTTTTGGGGACCCACATTCCATCCTGTTCCCCATTATCAGGATAAGGGGATAAACAATCCTTCCCCTTAAAACCCCCACACTCTCTTGTAGGTTTTACCACCATCCTTTCTGCCACCAGTTTTTAGTAATGCCCCAATGTCCCATTCCCCTAGTGGGAAGGGACAGCTTAGCCAAATTCCATGCCTCCATCCCAGCTTTTCTTTTGTCCTTGCCCTTGCAGAGGCAACCCACACGTCTGTAGGCTCCCCTCCTTCTCTCCCTCCGGAGGTAAACCCTCAAGTTTGGGACACTTACACCCCCTCTGTGGCTCACTGTGTCCCTGTCAGAATTCATCTTAAGGACCCTCAGCATTTCCCTTGTCAATCTCAATACCCTCGTCCAACTAGCAGTCTTCAGGGCCTTCAGCCCATTATTAAGGACCTATGGTGCAAGGGCTGAATAAGACCTACCCACTCCCCTTACAACATTCCAATTTTGGCCGAAAAGGACAGTACCAAATATCCCTCCCAAGCCAGGCTCCTTTTCTGCCCACCAGGCTCGAGGACAATTTCCAGGAGCTGATTGGCAATTGGATTTCACACACATGCCCAGGGTCAAGAGGTATTTCTATCTCCTCATCCTTGTAAACACCTTCTCAAGATGGGTGGAAGCTTTTCCTACCACCAACAAAAGGGCATCCATGGTTGCCTCTGTTTTGCTCTTGAATATCATCCCAAGACTTGAGTTCCTACTTCCTTGCAATCAGATAACTGCCCTGAGTTTACTTTCAAATCACACGATGCATTGCTGAGGCTCTCCACATTCCCTGGAATCTACACATCCCCTATCATCCCACCTCTTCAGGCAAGGTAGAATACATTAACCGCACCCTAAAGGAGACCCTCACCAAGCTCTCTCTCGAACTACATCTCAACTGGGTCAAACTTCTCCCAGTCACCCTGTTTTGCCTTCGGGCACTCCCCAAAAGGCCAACTCAAACATCCCCTTTTGAGGTGATGTATGGATGCCCACCCCTACCGCCTGGGATGATTCCTTCATCCTACATTCTTCCAGAACCTCTCAGTCGTCCCCTTCTTAGTTTTATTCAAACACAGACTTGGAAACACCAGAAACTCTTATTACCTGATCCCTCCATGCCACATTTCTCTTTCCTCTTAACCCCAGGCAACTGGGTATATTTCTTTCCTCCTGGTGACATGCCTACCCTGACACCTAAATGGAAGGGTCCCCTAAGGGTTATCTTGTGCACTCCCACCGCTACCCACCTACAGGAATCTCCAGGCAAACTGACTTCATGGATTCACATTTCCAGGCTGAAAATGGCCCCACCTATGACCAAGGGAGCCCAGACTGACCATCCACCGTCCTCCTCCCACAAATACTGAGAAATTTTTCAGCGGGGACTCTCCCACACACCACATCTGAGAATCCTTTAAAGCTCCACATCTCATGCCTGAGGGTTCCTTCCCCACTTCCTGAGGAGGACCTTCCTCAACCCAAGAAACCCTCACCCAACATGCCTCACTCTAGATCCACCCATCTCTTTACCACCCTCCTGGCATCCACTTGCCTCATGCCTATTTCATCTGCTTCATCAGACATCCCAGATTGCCCCAGTAATTGGGATTTTCTTGTTTTGGCCTTTCTTCCAAATAACATACATTCCTACAGAATCAAATAGGCAAAATATCTAATCAGACCTTTAACCAGCTTCTCCTCAGGGATTACCAGCTACTTACTACCTTGGAGGACACCTATGCCTTACATGAAGGCCTCACCAATGGCTGACAAAACTTCACCATCGTGGATATAGAGCTACAAAATGGATACACGACTGGGGAACTTCACTACCCTGTCACCCAGGGTTTCTAGGCCCATTTGCTTTCGTGTGCCTCCACCTGACCACTGGCCTTTTCTCAGCCAGTCCCTCTCACTGGACCTCTGGCCAGAAGCTAATGTGGTGTCTCCTCTTCTCTCTTCTTCTCCTTGCCTTTGGGTATCTTTGGTGTTTTTAGGCTCATCATGTGGGTGCACCTGGTTAATGGAGTTCATGGAGGCCCTCCAACAGGACAGCTGGCTGATTCCCCCCATCTGCAAGGACAAGGATTGGATCAAGACTATCCATGACCTATGGCTTCGAGGAACTTTCATTGATTTCAGCTTCAAGGAAATTCACATCTTCAACACCCTGGCCTTTACAGCTATGCTTCTCTTGTCCCCGAACCCTGACCATCCCTCCCTTCCTTCACACTCATCATCCATCTCCAGCAGGAAGTAGCCAGACAATCTCATTGCCCTGCTCCCAACACAAAAACAAAAAGGGAGGAATGTTGGGTGTGTGGGAGAGTCCCCGCTGAAGTTAAGTTTCCATCTCGCGAGAATCACATAACCCCTTTACCCCTCCCCCTCCTCTCAGAAGAGCGCCAAAAGTTTACTTACCAATCCCCACAGGACACAGTGTCTGCTCGCAGTTCCTGAGTCACCCTGCCAATCAGCACCTGCCATGTCACCTACGCAACCCTTCTTAAGCCAAAGCTTGCAAGCTCATGCTCTCTGCCCTCTTCCTCTCTGCTCTCTGCCCTCTTCCCCTTCTTTCTCTCCTCTCTCTACTCTTTCTGTTTCTCTCTGCTCTCCTCCTCTCCTCCCTGCCTCTCCTTTTCTTCCCCTTCAGGCAGCCCTCCAATAAATCTCTCGGTTGAATCTCTGTCTCAGGTGAGTCACTTGCCTTTCAGGTTTCACCTGGACTCAATGCAGCCACAAGTGAGTCCAGGTGAAACCAATAGAACCACATAGCCAACTCCCAGGAAAAAAAAAAAAAAAAAAAAGGAAATCACTATTTTAAGCCATTAAAATTTGAGGTGATTTGTAATATAGCAATCAATAACTTGCCTTTGTGCAAATCAGAAAAGTGTATCATAAAAACATGCCTCCAGAGGATCTAAGATGGCAGGCTTGAGGGAGATTGCATTCTGTGTCATTCTAGGACCTGTGATTCAAGTAGTGGGAATACTGTTACTCTGTGAGTGATTAGAGGACCCCCAACTGCTGTTCCCACACAGAAATCACAGCTGCCGTGCCAAACAAGCTCCAGGCATCAGCATCAGCACAGGACTACCAACCACTCCTCCATGCAGGTCCTCCAGGTGCTGAATAGGACCATTGGCATTAGCACCCACTCCGGAATACCAGCCGCCACTCCCACACAGGTCATCTGGCCACAGGCCATGCAAAGGAACTCTGGCCACCACTTCCATGTGGTCCCCCATCTACCAACACAGGACTTCTCTGGTAGTCTCCATCTTGGGACACTGCAACCACTGCCACAGTCCCCTACATGTGGTAGCCTGCACCTGGGGACACAGCACTAGGTCTGTGTGAGAGCTGCCAGCCACAATACTAAATCCCACAGAGCTGTATCTCTGAACGCGGCACTCACAACACCCCCCAGCCCCACCCGACAGGACACCCCAACTCTGAGAGCAGCGGCCTCCATCTTGGGACACCTTTTCGCCATCTTTAGCTGGGGCAAATCCCAGCTTGGAACACCCACTGGGGCTTAGAAACAATATCAAAGTACCAAAAATCCCCAACTACCCCCCCTCTCCCCAGCAGTTGCTAACCTGGCACAGTGCCTGTGGCTACACAGCCAGTCTGTAGCTCACAAAACTGGGTTCAATATAAAACAGCTCTCCATGACAGGTGCAAGGCCCCCAGAGCACAACCCATAAGACCTCTGAAGATAGAGGTTCATGATTAGGAAGTAGAAAGGAAGGGGGTGAGACTAAATTAGAAGCCAGGAATTGCAAGGTTTACAGGTGATGTAAGATAAAATCAGGCACCCATATCACACAAGTGGGCCCCAAAGGAGATTCTTGGGGTGCAATCTCCCATGGGGTCCAGCAAGTACTATACCCTACCTCCAGGAGCCACACCCCCAAGACCAACCCTCCCACTCTAACAACCTTCACCATCTTGAGGGTAGAGATACCATCAAACAACAAACAACCCCACCTATTGGATGAGAAGAGAAGCTGGAAAGATACTTATCTCCAACAAAAACAATCCTTATATCTCCCTTCGAGATTTTTTTTTCCCCTCTCTCTCTTCTCCCACTCTCACATCCCCAACATTTGTGAAACCAAGTACTTTTTATGAATTAGGCTACTGAGGACAGGGAGGTCTGAAAATATACACCACCGCTATAATATACTATTATCTTCTATTTTTACATGTTTTACTTTTCTTAATATTTGTGTTTGTTATACTCTGTCTTCCCACTTACTTGTCTCCCCCAAATCACTCTCTCTCTCTTGCTACTAACCAACTTCTTTAGATACCTCTTTCACACTAAGATATAAAAACTATATCCTCACCTCTTACCCCCTCAACATCTCATTCTACACCTCACCCAGGTTATCTGTCCACCATCAGACTGTAGACCCTTTTGCAAACCTACTGTTTATAATGTAGATAATAATTTAACTTACCATTACTGTATATTGTGAAAAAACCACAAACGTTTTAATAGCAGCTATTTGGTTTAAGGTTGTATATTGTTTAGGTTGGGGTCTATTCACATTGTCCCCGCCTTAAAGGAGAGGTATTGAAAACCTGCAGGGACACTATAAGCCTATAGGGTAAAAACTGTAATGCCCCAGATCTGCAGTGCTAGAAGGGAAGACACACAAACAACATGAAGAAACAAGGAAAGAAAGTCTCCCAACAAACCAAGATATAACATTACTAGAATCAATGGCCAGCACAACAGAAGAAATGACAGAGAAGGACTTCAGGATGTACATAATTAAAATGTTCTGTGGATTAAAGGATGATATAAGAGAGCAAACACAGGTAACAAAAGATCATTTCAATAAAGAGCTACATAAGCAAATACAGGAAGCAAAAGATTACTTCAATAAGGAGAAAGAGGTTCTGAAAAAAAAACAAATACTTGAAATGAAAGAAACAATAAACAAAATTAAAAGCTCAATAGAAAGCATCACCAACATATTAGATCACTTGGAAGACAGGACCTCAGATAGTGAAGATAAAATATATAATACTGAAAAGAATGTTGACCACACAGTAAAGATGGTAAGAAACCATGAGCAACACATTCAACAATAATGGGATAACAAAAAAAAAGACCAAATTTAAGAATTATTGGAATAGAGGAACGCATAAAGCTCCAAACCAAAGGAATGAACAATCTATTCAATGAAATAATATTAGAAATTTTTCCAAACATGAAGAATGACTTGGAAAATCACATACAAGAGGCTTATAGTACACCATGTGTACAAAATCACAACAGATCCACACCAAGGCACATTATAATGAAAATGTCTAGCATACAAAATAAGGAGAGAATTTTAAAAGCCACAAGAGAAAGGAATCAGATTACATATAGGGGGAAACCAATTAGGCTATCTGGAGATTTTTCAACCCAGACCCTGAAAGCTAGAAGATCCTGGATCAACACATACCAAGCTCTGAAAGAAAATGGACACCAACCAAGAATCTTATATCCAGCAAAATTAAGCTTTAGAGTTGATGATGAAATAAAAACCTTCCATGATTAACAAAAGTTAAAGGAATTTACAACTAGAATGCTTTCATTATAGAACATTCTTAGCAAAATATTCCATGAAGAGGAAACAAAAAAAAAGAAAAACAACAATGAAAATCAGCAAAGGGAAGAATTACACTAAAGGAAATACTAATCAAAGGAGAAACTAAGACATTAAATACCAAAAATAAACAAATACGACTGGGAATACAAATCATGTCTCAATAATAACCCTGAATGTTTATGGCCTAAACTCACCAATCCAAAGATATAGACTGGCAGATTGAATTTTTTAAAAAGACCCAATAATATGCTGCCTTCAAGAGATTCATCTCATAGGAAAAGACATCCACAGACTAAAGGTGAAAGGTTGGGGAAAAAACGTATCACTAACATGGACTGTGGAAACAAGCAGGGGTCTCCACAAGACATAACAATTATAAATATATATGCCCCAAACAATGGCATATCTACATTCATCAAACAAACTCTTCTCAAGTTCAAGAGTCAAACAGACCACAACACAAAGATAACTTTAACACACCTCCTTCACCACTGCATAAATCTCCCAAACAAAAGCTAAAAAAAAAAAAAAAAAAAAAAAACTATAGAACTCAATAATACAATCAATAATTTAGATTTAACAGACATATACTGAATATTTCATCCATTAACAAGTGAATAGACTTTCTTTTCAGCAGCACATGGATCCTTCTCTAAAATAGACCATACATTATGCCAAAAAGCAAATCTTAGCAAATACAAAAAAAATAGAGATACTACCATGCATTCTATCAGATCATAATGGAATGAAATTAGAAATCAGTAATAATAAAAAATAGAAGCTACTCCAGTACCTGGAGACTAAATAATATGCTACTCAATGAACAATGGGTTGCAAAAGACATCAAACAGGAAATTAAAAAACAGAAATTTAAAAATTCTTAGAGGTAAATGAGAACACTGATCAAAATCTATGAACAATACTAAGAGGAAAGTTTATTGCATGGAGTTCATTCCTTCAAAGAAGAAAAAGTCCACAAATAAATGCCCTAGAAAAAGAAGAACAAATCAATCCCAAAAGCAGTAAAAGACAGAAAATATTAAAATCAAAGCTAAATCAATAAAATTGAAACAAAAGAAACCACTGAAAAAATTGACAAAACAAAAAGTTGGTTCTTGAAAAAAATAAATAAAATTGATAAAGCATTAGCCATGCTAACAAAGAGAAGGAGAGAGAAAACTCAAATTACTAACATCTGTAATGAAAAATAAAATATTATGACAGACACTACAGAAATAAAGAAAATAATTAGAAATTATTTTGAAAATTTGTACTCCAATAAAATAGAAAATGTCAAAGGCATCAACAAATTTCTGGAGTCAGATGATTTGCCCAAACTGAATCAGGATGATATATACAAGTTAAACAGATCAATTTCAAGCAGTGAAATAGAAGGCACCATCAGAAGCCTACCAATAAAAAAAAGCCCAGGACCAGATGGATACACAGCTGAGTTCTATAAGACCTTCAAAGAAGAACTAATACCAATACTCCTCAACTTATTTCTTTTTTTTTTTTTTTTTTTTTTCAATATTGAAAAATCAATATTTATTTGACAGATAACTTCTGAATCCTCAACTTATTTCATGAAATAGAAAAAGAGGGAACATTTCCAAACTTATTCTATGAGGCCAATATCACCCTGATTCCAAAACCAGACAAAGACACATCAAAGAAAGAAAACTTCAGACTAATGAACATAGGTGCAAATATTCTCAATAATAATTCTGGCAAATCGAATACAAAAACATCAAAAAGATAATGCACCATGATCAAGTAGGTTTCCTCCCAGGGATGCAAGGTTGGTTCAACATACAGAAATCAATAAATGTAATTATAACTTAAGGATAAGAATAATATGATCATCTCAATAGATGCAGAAAAAGCATATGACAAAATACAGCACTTCTTTATGTCCAAAACACTAAAAAAACAAGGGATAATAGGAACATACCTCAACATTGAAAAAGCTATTTTGCTAAGCCCCAGGCCACCATCATTCTAAACGGAGAGAAACTGAAAGCATTCCCTCTAAAAACTGGAACAAGACAGGGATATCCTCTTTTACCATTGCTATTTACCATTGTTCTTGAAACTCTAGCCAGAGCAATTAGACAGATGAAAGAAATTAAAGGGATATGAAATAGGAAAAGAAAAACTCAAATTATCACTATTTGCCAACAATATGATTCTATAGCTAGAAGATCCGAAATATTCCACCAGGAAACTTCTAGAATAAATGAATTCAGCAAAGTAGCAGGATATAAAATCAACACCCATAAATCATAAAGCATTTCTGTACATCAGTGACAAATCCTCTGAAACAAAGATCTCCCTTGTTCTTGGATAGGCAGAATTAATATTGTCAAAATGATCATATTACCAAAAGCATTATACATATTTAATGCAATTCCAATCAAAATCCCAAAGACATTCCTCATAGAAGTTGAAAAAGCAATCATAAGATTCATCTGGAAAAATAAGAGACCCAAAATAGCTAAAGCAATCCTTAGCAAGAAAAGTGAAGCAGGAGGCATCACTATACCAGATCTTAAACTATATTACAGAGCAACAGTAACAAACACGGCATCATATTGGTGCCAAAATAGACTTGTAGACCAATGGTACAGAGTAGAGGACACAGAGAGAAAGCCACATAAATATAGTTATCTCATATTAGAGAAAGGCATCAAAAACATATTGGAGAAAGGATAGCCTCTTCAACAAATGGTGCTGGGAAAATTGGAAATCCATATGTAACAAAATTAAATTAAGCCCCTATCTTTCACCATGTACAAAACTCAACTCAAAGTGGATCAAGGACCTAGGAATTAAACCAGAAACCCTGAGCCTAATAGAAGAAAAAGTAGGCCCAAATCTTTAACATGTTGGATTAGGCCCCAACTTCCTTAATAAGACTCCTATAGAGTAAGAAATAAAAATCAAGAATCAATAAATGGAATGGATTCAAACTAAAAAGCTTCTTTTCAGCAAAAGAAACAATTAGTGAGGTGAATAGAGAGCCTACAGAATGAGAGCAAATTTTTACCACACAGAGAGAACACTAATCTCTAGGATATATAAAGAACTCAAAAACCTTAACACCAAAAAAACAAATGACCCAATCAATAAATGGCCCAAGAAATTGAACAGACACTTCTCAGATGATATATAATCAATCAACAAATATATGAAAAAATGTTCAACATCTTTCTAGCAATTAGAGAATGAAAATCAAAACTACTCTAAGATTCCATCTCACTCCAGAGTAGCAGCTATTAAGAATACAAACAAAATAGTGTTGGCAAGGATCTGGGGAGAAAGGCACACTCATACATTACAAATTGGTGGGACTGCAAATTGTTGCAGCCAATCTGGACCCAGTATGGAGATTCCTTGGAAAACATGGAATGGAACCACCATTTGACCCAGCCATCCCACTCCTCAGTTTATACCTAAAGGACTTAAAAACAGCATACTATAGTAATGCAGCCACATCAATGTTTATAGCAGCACAACTCACAATAGCTAAATTGTGGAACCAACCTAGATACCCTTCAGTAGATGAATGAATAAAGAAACTGTGATACACACACACACACACACACACACACACACACAATGCAATATTACTAAGCATTAAAAGAGAATAAAATCATGGCATTTGCAGGTAAATGGATAGAGTCAGAGAACATTGTGCTAAGTAAGCCAATCCCAAAAAACAAAATGCCAAATGTTTTCTCTGATATGAGGATGCTGATCTACAATAGGGATGGGGGGCAGGGGGATGCATGGGAGGAATGGAGGAACTTTAGATAAGGCAAAGGGAAGAAGGGAAGGGAAGGGAGGGGGCAGAGGGTTAGGAAAGACAGTGGAATGAGATGGACATTACCCCAAGTACATGTATGAAGACACCAATGGTGTGACTACTTTGTGTACAAACAGAGACATAAAAAATTGTGCTCTATATGTGTTTTATGAACTGAAATGCATTCTGCTGTCATATATATCAAATTAGAATAATTAAAAAAAAAAATACATGCCTCACTGGCAGATACCTGAGTTCAAATAAAAGGTGTCACTTTCTCCAGAACACAGCCCTGTGCTAGGGTCATAGCATGGATTTGAGTCTACATTAAGCTCCATTGCTGGGTGTTTTTCCTGCTACATAAACTGCCCACCATGTGTATGTGTGTGTCAGTCTCTTTACTTAGCACAGACCTGAAACCTAGCTTCAAGGAAGATCTAATTACTACAATTAAGGAAAGAGCAAGCTCCTAGAGTAGTACTGACACTTCTGAGAATTCAGAACACTGACTTTTATTAAGGAAGACAAGCTAAATGTTGTTTACATAGTCACTGTATTTTCCAGGCAGGTCAATTAGGCAAGCTCTTCCTTGAAGGAGGATGAATACTTCTCAGGTTGTTTTTTTTTAAAAAAAAAAACAACCCATGAACATTCTAGGGAAGAGGTAGACAGCTAGATTCTAAAGGCTCTGCAGTGATGACCTAGGCCCTCTAGCAAGTAGTGATGCCAAGTAGAAATAGCACCATGAGCCCAGGCTTCCCTGGTCCCATGAGAATGTTCTGGACCAGAGATCTAGGAGAAAAGTCTAGGAATTGCTACCAATCTTCATAGATTGATAGGCCCTCTTCAGGCTGGTCCTGGGCCTCCTGTTCCAGCTGCACAGTGGATGCCTCCCTCTGTGTAGCACACAGGACCACAGCGCAACTGGGGCTCTTCCTCCTCATACCAGCGCTGTTCACTGAAGTCAGGAAAGAAGGCTTCAATCTCTCTGCTGGCTGAAACCACAGAGTCTACAAGGGAAGGTAAAAATAGATGAGGATCCTCACAGGGAGTACAGGGTACAGGCAAAAGATAATCAAAATCAAGTTCAGAAACCTAAGTCTACTCCCCCAGGCCTGGGGCATGTAAAGAAAACCCACAGGCCAAATCAGCTGAAATGGCTACAAAGGGCCAGAAACATAAATAGAAAGAAAGCTCACTGAAGGAACATGGCTATCAACCTTACCATATAGCCCAACTACGAACCCCAACACATCCTTCCTTACTTATGGCTCTGAACAAGGGAGATAGTCTCACCTGAGCCATGGGTGGTGTTGCGCGTGTCTGTGAGGCCAAAACTCCCACGAATTGAATCTGGGGCCATGTGGCGTGCTCGAAACACTCTGGTGGGTCCCATCAGTGTCCTCCAAAGCTGGATGGCATCCTTGTGAGCAAGGATATAAGCTCGGATTGGCCCACTGTGAACAAAAGGAACACATGTAAAGAATCTGACCACCGAGAGCATTCTATAAGCAGTTCATAAGTAAAGGCATACTGCATCCTGAGAGTTTCATTGCCTTTATAGCTCAGAACCAATGCTGCTTCAAAGAGAAGTTGATAGAGGGCCACTGCTGGTGTATAAGAACCACACAGATAAGCAGAGTTGCCAGGCAGCATTCAACAATACTCTTAGAGCCACTGGTCCAGTAACCAACGTGACAATGTGTATAAAAGGTCAATGTTGGCTTAATCAGAGCCCCATGCTCTGCTTCCTCATACTTGATATTGATTATAACTTTAAAGAGGGTAAATGAAGTTAACAATTCTATTTATGAGCAGAGGAGATACACCTAGTAGATAAAGATGCTAAGACTAAATTAGAAGTACCTGGCCATGAACTCCACCAGTCGCTGATAGAAAAAACGGCCTGCAAAGAGAGAGTACCTTCATGAAGATACAGGTGCCCAAGATAAATTTTTCTACTACTACTTCCTTACCTGAAATAATAAACACTGCTTTAGAGACGGAAGGGAAAAGGGGGGGGGGGGGGGTGCTTAGAGTCTGACATTTCTGCACCTGAATCTAGGCTCTACTACTTACAACCTCTGTAGTTTCAAATAAGTCATTAACCTCCCTGCTGTTTCCTAATCTGTGTACTGGAGATATAAATATACCTACATTTTAGCATTGTTGGGAATAATTAAATGAAATAATAAGCATTAGAATAATGACCAAAAAATAGTTACTAAATGTTAACTACTGATAATATCATCAGGACATAAAATTATTTCTGATTAAGACTATGAGATAGAACCCTCCTAGGAAAATAAAATAATGATAATCATGAAAAGTTTCAGTAAAAACCAAGACTTTATAAAATTGGTTGCAGGGATAGGGTTGTAGCTCATTGGTAGAGCACTTGCCTAGCACATGCGAGACACTGGGTTCAATCTTCTAAAAATATCATTAAGTCACATTTCATAAAAATAAATAAATAAAATAACAACTGAAAATATTTAAAAAAAAATAAAGATTCATTGCAATTTTACACAACTGATAGGTCAGAGAAAGCCTGGAACATCAGATATTCCAGGGAAAATCTGATCAGACTCTTGGGATTGAGAAGCCTTCCACTCAGAAGACTATCGACTATCAGTCCTACCTTCATGTTCCTTGTAAAACTTCTGGCAATCTTCCTTTCTCCATAGTAGTTCTCTCATTCGTACAATAAGGAACTTGTTGGTCAGAATCTGCTGATGAACAGCCTGGATAAACACCACACCAAAGATAAAAAAAAAAAAAATCAATCAGGAGACCCAGGTGTTATGGTTGGGAACTTAAATGTCCCCCCAGGAGCTCATTGGTTGAAGGCTTTTTCCCCAGCTGTTAGCGCTATTGGGAAGCAGTAAAAACTTTAGGAGGTTGTTGAAGGGAAGTTAGTATCATTAAGGACCCAGACCCCTTCTCTCTTTTTCACTTCCCAGATGTCATGATGTAAGCAGCTTTGCTCCACTCCCCATCATGATGTTCTGCTTCATCATAGTCCCAAAGTGACAAAGCCAAGTACCATGGGCTGAAGCTCTAAAATCATGAACCCAAATAAATCTTTCCTCCTTTTAAATTTTTTACCTCAGGGCCTGGGACTGTGGCTCAGTGGTAGCACGCTCACCTAGCATGTGCAAGGCTCTGGGTTCGATCCTCAGCACCACGTAAAAATAAATAAATAAATAAATAAATATATTTTGGGGCTGGGGATGTGGCTCAAGTGGTAGCGCGCTCGCCTGGCATGCGTGCGGCCTGGGTTAGATCCTCAGCACCACATACAAACAAAGATGTTGTGTCCGCCGAGAACTAAAAAATAAATATTAAAAAATTCTCTCTCTCTCTCTAAAAAAAAAATTTTTTTACCTCAGGTATTTTGTTACAGCCTCAGATAGCTAACATAGCAGGACAGAAAAGAAAGAAGGTGGGGTGAGATCAAAACCTCCAGTCACATAGCCAGAGTGTGAGTCTTAAGTGCAAGGGGATAGAAAGTTCTGTTTCTGCCCCTCCATTCCTCAGCCCCTGAGTTCAAGCCCACAGGACCGACCACACAGATCACCATAAAAGTCTTGTTGATGGTCCTGCTTTTGAGTTTCTCTCATTCTCTCCAAACCAACACACTTGACAGATTCAAACAGCTTATGTTATATTATGGTCAGGTTTTTGGTAGTTCCTATTATTCATGGAATGAAGAGCAGCCCAGTGCTCAAGGCTGCACTATCCTTGTCCACTACCATTTCTAATTCTCTATACTAGCCCAGGCCACCTACAGCCCTCAGACACACCACAGACTGTCCCTTCTGTGGAACACTTATCCTTCTTCTGGCACTAACCAAAATCTATGCCTCCTTTGAGACCTAGTCAAGACTCACCACTTTCAGGTCACTATTCCAGACTGCTCTGGTCTTCCTCTGCACCACAATGAGCTTACTGAGCACTGGTCCTCAGCAATTACTTAATCAAACTATGGGTACTAGAATCCTAAAAATGATCCCTCCCTGTGTCTATTTCTTATTTGAACCACTTCTTCAATATTAGTGTTCATTAAGGTTTTGTCATTCTACTCTCATCCTGATTCTATACTCTCTTGTTAATGTTGTTCAGTTCCACCATTTCAAAATACCACTAAAAATCTGTTAAATTTATTATCAGGCAGACAGCCAACTTTAATCCCCAGGACAGTGAATAAATAAAATATCATTAAGTCACATTTCATAATAAAAGGGATTTTGCAGATGTAATTAAGGTTACTTACTAATCAGTGCACTTTGCTTTAATGTAAAGAAAGATTATCCAGCTGAACCTAATTAGTTACATGTGCCCTTTTAAAGCAATTTTCTCTGGCTAGGAGCTAAAGAAGTCAGGGGAATTTGAGGCATGTGAAGGATTAGATACACTGTTGCTGTCTTAAAGATGGAGAAGGCTATGTGATGAGAAATGGAAGTGGTCTAGAAACGGAGAGTAGTTCCACCAAGTAAACGAGTCTTTAGTCCTGTAATCACAGGAAATAAACTCTGCCAACAACCTTAGCAAGCCTAAAAGTGGATTCTTCCCTAGATACTCCAGATAAAGGCTCAATCAATCCATATCTTGACTTTGGCCTTGTGAGACCCAGCCAAATCTACAGGACCTCTAAACTATAAAATTGTGAGGTAATAAATGAATGTTGTTTTAAACTGTCAAGTTTGTAGTAACATTTTGTAGTGCAGTAGTATATATTAACTTGAGGTCCTTTTTTTATTATTGTTATATTGGGTCCTTTCTTTTATTTTAAATATGCCCCAAGTCTCCAAGAGAATTTCAGTCTCCTTAGGATCAGAGTTCATGGCTCCTAGCTTTGCCTCTGCAGCACCTAGCACAGGGGTTCTTGGTAGTCACAAATGTCCCTGAAGCACATGAAATGGTATCAATGCCCAGGGCATACAGTAGGGGCTTAACATTCATTCTTACCTCCAGAATCAATGGGTGAGCAACTGCATCAGGCTTGATCAGGGCTAGAGTAAGCTGCAGAGCCTTAGGGCTTCGCAAGATTGAGGTCATCTCACTCCTGCCATCAGAGAACTGGATTAGGGATCCACCAGTGCTATACTCCCACCCCTTTCTACTCTGTAAGCTACCCACCTCACAAGTCAACCACTGCCCCTTACTCCTAATACTCAAAAATCACCTGACAGTTACCTTATCAGGCTGTATACATTACTTATTTACTTGCCTATTTGGACTCATAGAAGTGGTAGAGGGGACACTCAGGTTACCCTATGGAGTATAGTTTGTACAATGGTAAAGCCATAAAGAAGTTACTCATTTAAGAGAAATTTGCTTAAACACTACCTGTCTTTGCCAATACTCTTCTCTCTTCCCTTCCAAACTTTCTTCTGTATTTTATACAATTTTTATAATTACATTCCTGAACAGCCTAGCCACAAGAGTAAAATGATTGATTCCACTCTTAAAGACTTCTATCCCATAGTGCTACCCCGTCTATTGTAGAATTAGAAGACTGATTCACAAGAATTGGGATGTCTGCTGGCAATCTACCATCTCTTATTTAATATGGATAGGTCAATATCTTCCCTGCCCAAATCAAATTAATATGTTCAGCATCCTCAGTGGTCACGCTTATAGACTTGCAACTTCAAGATCAGGGACTAGTTGTAACTATATCTGAAGCAACTGAAACAGCCTGATACAAAGATGCTCCATCAATTTTATTGATGACCTAAATCTGTATAGTCATATTTCTATTCATCTTTGTATTCCTAGTGTCTAACATCGTGCAAAAGCTCAATAAATAATTGTGGAAAAGATATAACATAAAAATATTTTACAAACAGGAGACTACCAATTTGAGGTCCCGTCCAACTGTGAAATTCTACTTACATGTGAGAAACTGATCATCTCTGCATGAAAAAAGGCAAAGCCTCAAAATAGTATCTCAATATTATTTCTAATTTAGCAACAAATACAGAGGTTTCCATGAATACACACAGGCAGAGAATCTAGACAACATTCTCATTTCTTTTGGCATAACAATCACGTTAGAGGTGATACTATGGTCTAGACCAAATAAAACCTATGCTACAATCTCTTCATGTTTTTTTCTACAGCATTCAACCCGATGTTCCAACTATGAAGCCAAACCCAGTCTAACCAGTACAAAAGCAGCCAACTTACTCAACCTAATAACCCAGAAGGTAACTTCCAGTCCCTCATTCTCCATATTACCACATTCTGATAATTGTACCCACCCACTACATCTCAAAATCCATACAAACCTCATCCCCTGAACTGCTATCACCTGAGACTAGGACACCACTATTCCTCCTTAGACTTTTGTGACAGTTTCTTTACTGGCTTCCCAATTTCTAGTCTTGCCACTCTCTAAGTTTGTTCTCACAGAAGACACAGTGAATTAAAAATGCAAAATGAATCATATTATTCCCCTTCTTAACCCTTTAGATATACCCTGCTCTTACAATAAGCTCCAAAATCCTTATCATGGCTTACCAGGCTTTGCATGATTTGGTTTCTGGATACATCTCTAGCCTCATCTGGAACCTCACACTCTTTAACTCCAGCCTCATGAGCCTTTCAGTTCCAAAGACTTTCTAGCCTGAAAGAAATGCCTTGGTGTGGCATTTTCAGATTCACCCATGCTTTCTTTGGTTACCTCCTACTGGCTCACTAGATCTTAGCTCACTTCCCCCATTACTTTCTCACAGTTCCTTGCATACTTCCATATACTTGCATATCTTCTCCCACTAGAAGGCAGCTCTTTGAAAGCAGATTCGAATCAGTGCCCCTATTCAAAGTGCCTAGAACATAGATGCTTCTCAACAGTATTTGCTGAATAAATCAGTGAAAGAACCGGATCCAGTTATGCTAGGCTGCTGGGGTTTAGTGGGGAGAGACCTGAGGGAGTGTCCAGGGGAGGATATAGGACCTGTAGAAAGGATGTGGTTCCTTTCCCAACACCAGTTAGGTTATGGCTACTTGGATTTTGATTTAAAACAAATGTTAAGTTGAGAAACGTACGCAACTTAAAAGTCACTCCATTATAATTAAATTTTTAAAGTTGCCTAGGCCTGCCTGCCCGCCTCCCCGTCCCTTCCCTCTCTCTCTCTCTCTCTCTCTCTCTCTCTCTCTCTCTCTCTCTCTCTCTCTCTCTCACACACACACACACACACACACACACACACACACACAGAGAGAAAATTAGAATTTTAAAAGTTGCCTAGGCAGACCTGAGGGGGCCACCGCTCATCCTTGAGAGCAGCATCAAGCTCCTCATTCTCCCGCTAGCTGCAGGGACTTGCAGCCACTCAACTCCGCCTCCTCCCAGGCACCAGTGGCCACACACACCCACTCCCGCAGGTTCCCCGCCTCTGCTCCAGAACCCACCAGGCCGGGTCGCAGTTCACGCGATCCTCCAGACGCAATACCAAGCCTCTAGGCACTGCGCTAGTTAGCCTGAGCGGCCCTGCCGGGTCCTTCAGGCATCCGACCGGGCAGCCCTCCCTGGGGTCTTTGCACGATTGCTTAGCAACGCTCATGCAGCAGGCCAATCCGGGAAACAGAAGGAGGGTGTGTATTGCTGAGCTTTGCCGCGAGGCGCCGCTGCTTTTTTAGTGTTGGCCAAAATCAGCAGGGTGTGGCTGGGTTATCCTAGAGTCTACTGAGCAGTCCGGGAGATGAAAACGGGTTTTTCCTGGTGCGTGGTATTTTGTTTGGAGAGGATGATTGTGGCACTGGGAACGGAGAGGGATCCATTGTGGCGACTGGTGATAGGTATAATAAGGGTGGTAAAAGTGTTTTTTTACAGGGCATCACTGAGATTTAGAAGATTTAGAAATAAATTGCTATCAATTTAAAGACATTTTCTCATTTAAAAAATTTTAGTGTATATCGTTTTGCACTTTTGGAATGTTGAAAGGAGAGTCTGCAGTGCTAATGAAGCCAGATTTAGGCAGTCATAGATAAGGTAAATCTAGTCAAGTCAAATCTTGGAGGCCAATTTTGAATGAGTTAGGTAAAGGTAAGTTGGAGATGGTACCCTGAGGGATTGAAATGTTAATTCCTTCAGAGCTCTTCCTCCACCTTTATCAAGAACCAGCCCCTGCTCCAACCTATTGATAAGGCATTGTAACCTATTCCTGACCCAGGAATTGCCCCCTCCCTACAGGCAGCTATAAAGTTGTCAATTAATGTGTCCAGGGCTGCACCATTCTGCCCTTCCCCCTCCAGCCCACCTGTTTCCCACCCTTTGGCCATCTCACCCTGACATTCCTGGGCTGTGAGCCATTCCTGGGCCAGTCACTTAAGCTGGAAGGAGAACAAAGGAAGCCTAGGAAATATAAAAAGGGCAGAGTGCTTCCCTTCTGGGGATACCAGGATACCAGCTATGGCCCTCTTCTCCCTCCCAAGAGAAGTCTATGTTACCCCTTTTTAAATAAACCCTGCTTTAATAATGCTTGCCCTGTGGTGCTTTTCTACTTGTTAAACTAGGATGCAAAGAAAAGACCACTGACTGCAATTTAAAATCAAATTAAAGCAAGCTTGTAATTCCTGCCAGCCGGGACTGTTTCCCGAAATCCATGGGCTAGAGGACATACCCCAGCACTCTAGGAGCATGGTTTTATAAAACAAAAAGTTGCAAAAGGGGAGTGTCTTGAGTACTTACAGATAACAGGATTTTGACAAGCATGATATTTAGAAGAGTGAAATAAATTGCTATCAATTTAAAGACATTTTGTCATTTAAATAACTTTAGTATTTAAAAGGCAGATAGTAGGTTAATGATCTAAATGGTTCAACATTTCGAGTTCAGGAGTAAATTTAGATCCCAACACCAGAATTTATGAGGTGCTGCTGAGGTTTTAGAGAGTGTTGTTATCTGGTCAGGGAAAACCAGAATTTATGATGTGCCACTAAGGTTTCAGAGAGGGTTGTTATCTGGTCAGGGAAAGTCAGGCATGGGTGAGTTCAAGGCACAGGTAGGTATTCCAAGCAAGTTTAGAAATTGCAGTAATTTATAGTAAAACAGAAAGTAACTTTTCATGACTTTGTGATGAGATGGCTTCCAATCTTAAAATGGAATTAGGCTTGTGTCACGAGGGGGCAAAATTGCAACGTATGCAGTCGAGGAGAGAAATAAAGAATGTCCACGTGCTTCTGCCTCTTTCAATGCTTTATTCACTTAATTACTCAATACAATTTCACTCTATGGGTTCTTTAAAAAATGATAATCCTTAATGCTAGGCACTGCAATAGACATAATCAATTTACAGCAAACAATTCTAGATTGATTAATTCAGAGCAAACAATTCTAGATTAATTCTAAGCACTGAAAACACAATTATGACAGGCTAATGACAGACATTCCCTCTGCATGCTAAGTTCAAAAGTCTCAAGCCTTAGGCTTTATGTCCAGCAGATACACACTCACTTAGACCGCAGTGACCAGGTCCGGAGCCAAGGCAGGCTTTTCCTGGCATGGAGTGGATGACCAGTTGAGGAGAGGGTCGTAGGGAGAAGTTGTGGCTCTCACCAAGGTCCAGATGTGGTGGTAGAGTTTGAGAGTAGTGAGGATCCAGCAGAGGATCAGGAAACAATAAAAAGTGATGACAGGCTCTCCAGCTCGAGTGCATTCTTGTTTTCGCTGGCTGAGTCCCTGTTCATCAGCTCTATTATTTATACTAAATTTGGAGGCTTTTTGACCCCTCTTGCAATCCTTATCAGCTACCTCCGGATTTCTCAATGGGTTCTGAAATATCTGGTCTGGTGGTCTCCACCCTGATCTTCTCATGAGGACAGCCTGCCATGGGCTTCACTCTTGTTTATCAGGGTAAGAGGAAGTAACTTGTTTGAGGCCATACTGGAGGACTCTGTGAGTATGCCTGGTGAGACTACAGGTTTCAAACTGGAGTTTTTAAAATGGAGTTGCCATCCTCACAGCTGGGTTCATCAATTGTGTCAGAAATATTGTCAAAAAAAATATTATTAAATTATGTAAGGTTCCTATTTTACTTGCTTGACCTCTAACCCTTTATTTTCTCTTTTACAGTGATTTGCCCCAGTCCTGTTGACATGCCTCACATAATGAGCTTTATGGCATCAAGTTCTTGCTTTGATGTTATAACCCTAAAAATTCAAGGACATAATTTCTAAACCCAGGCTGACAAAGTGCTGGTCCATTCATCTCAGAATAATTGTTCACATTCTAACTAGTGTCCTTTTGTCAATATCTCAGAAATTGGGCAAGCCAGGAAAGAGAAAGTGTTGAATAGATGTTCAGCTCAAAATACATTTCTTTCCTGCAAAAGATGTTATTTTCATATTATTGGGAAATTTTGATAGGAAGTATGGATTAGGAAATGACAAGGAACTAATTAAGTATAACAGTGGCAGTATGGGTATATGTACAGAAATGTCCAAACTTCTTAGTTATACACTAATAATAAATGTATTAAATAGCAATAAATTCACAAGCTACAGCAATTTCATTTACTTTAATTCACTGAGTACTCACAATTCACTTGGTAGCTGTGAGAAAGGCAATCACAAATTCTTTTATTCCAATATTCTCTACTAATATCTATAATACTAAAGTTACTTCACACAAATACATAACTCACAGAGAAAGGCCAAAGAGGGGAAAAGAGAGAGAAAGGGCCAAAAGAATATTTGAGGCAATTGGAAAAGTTCCCAAACATTAATCCAAGAAGTTCAGTAAATTCAAAGTAGAGTAAACTCAGATCCACACACATTATAAAAATGACCAAACTACAATGAATCTTGAAAGCAAAGGGAGAAGTGAATCATCACATATAAATGATGCTTTAAAAATTATCATCTGACCCACTAGAATCAAAGTGTGGAATATGATATGTCAAGAAATTTGTAATGTTTTGAACAACCCACAATAAAAAATTTAAAAAAAAAAAAAAATTATCATCTGCCTTCATTTCCTTCAGACATATACCCAGAAGTGGGATAGCTGGATAGCAGGACAGTTTTTTGAGGAAGCTTCAAACTGTTTTCCATAGTGACTGTGCTAATTTATATTCCCACTAACAGTCTATTTTCTCCACATCCCTGCCAGCATTTGTTATTTTGGGGGATTTTCTAATGATAGTCATTCTAACTAGGGTGAGATGGAATCTCAATGCAATTTTGATGTACATTTCCAATGGCTTAAGATGTTGAGGATTTTTTATATATTCATTGGCTCTATGTCAGCATACAAAATAAACACCTGCGTACCCATGTTTATTGCAGCACTTTTTACAATAGCCACCAATATATGGAATCAGCCTAGGTGGCCATCAACAGATAATAATAAAAAACAAAACAGTATATATACAGAGTAGAGAATTATTCATATTTTCAAAAAGGATGTGATCCTAACATTTGCAGGAAAATGGGTGAAACTAGAGGACAAGATGTTCAGCAAAATAAATCAAACAAGTATCCCATGCTTTGTTTCATATGTGGCAACTGGTGAGGGGGGAGGGATGTCCTAAAAATAGAAAAGTTGACTATTACAGACTGGAAAGGGAGTCAGGGAGCAAAGAGGGAATAGGAGGGGAAGAGAGAGTTCAAGGAGAGTGAATATGAAGATATGATCAATGCACAATATATGCAGGTATGGAAATGTCACAATGAAACCTATTAATTTGTACAATGAATACATGTTAATAAAAAAAATTAAATCTGATTTCTTATTAGAAATCGTGGAGGCTATAACAATAGGATGATACAACCAAAGTGCTGAAAGAAAATGACTGTCAACCAAGAATTCTATATCCAGCAAATCTGTTCTTCAAAAATAAAGGTGAGGTTCTAGAGATAGATGACACAGCACAGTGAACAGGAAAAATGAGATTTCGAGTTGCAGATGGCTTAGAAGTGGTGAAGGTGGGACATGCATTTTTGTCTTGGCTGCATTTTAGTCAAAGTGCACAGGTAGGCCTCTCTCCCAGGCCTACCTGTGCACTTCCTTTGCAAACTCCATATCCAGTGAAGAAACCTGCCAGTTCATCATGATCTCACAAGAGAAATGAGAAGGCATGAACCCCCTGTCTTGGCTTCCTCCCTTCTGTCACTTCTCCTTTGTATAGTCAAATAGTTACTGCCATTCCCCAAGGATAGAGGTAAAAATAGACACACAGGTAAGAATAAGAAGGAATTGGGGGAAAAAAAGAGGGATGCTGTTCAAAAAGGAAGAATGAGAGGATACTTGGATCATTAGAATGTTAGGAAATAGATAATCACCAGGGACTTGTCTGAATGGTGGACATGAAGAGGTTACATGTCACATTCAATGGGAAGCAGAGGAAAAGTGTTTGTACCCACACCTTGGACATCACATTGATTGGTCTCTGACACTATCAGAATAACAAAGCTTACAGCCTCTGAGAAGACATCCCAGGTGAAGCTGGAAATCTGAAGATATAAGACCATCCCTCCAAGCATCCTGAAATCAACGATGCAGATGCTAGTATGTCTGGCCTGGTGTCTGGCGATTTTTATGCCAACTTGTAGCAGAAACATATAGGTACAGATATGGGTATGGACATGGATATATGTATGCCCAAAAGGGACTTTGTGGAAACTGGGATTTAATAGCAATTTTCAAATTGTAAGCCTAGTAGTTACAAGAACTAAACACAAGAGGGCACCTGGGTACCTTGACATTGGAGATGCTGATAACATTTTTAGCTTTTTTAGATCGCATGTATGTAAAATTCTCTTTAACAAATCAGAGAGATTTTGTGAATGGTGTGACTTTCAGAACTCACATACATTAAAGCTACACTTTGGGAGCTTTATAAATGAATTTATACGTGAATTTAATTTTGTAATGACTTGGAAAATGGAAGGAGATGACAACTTAATGAAAAGATTATCTCCAAATTATTGTGGGGACAAGTGCATGGAGTACTGCATCTGTGGCACATGTTAAGGGCGTCTGAGTGGCAAACCACTCCCCTCATGCTAGGCGCGTGAGTGGCAAACCTCATAGCCTGGGTGTGAGGCCACATGCTGCAGTCCCTATGCTTGCTCCACAGCCCACTCCTTGATTGGTCGCTGCAAGGACGGTTGGTAAGAAATTGTATTGGTGGCTGTCTATAACCTGCTTAGTTACTGCCTGAATATATATACATGGTAACTGCACAATAAAATCAGACCTCCTTCCTGCTTGGTCTCCAGAGGTCTTGAATAGTGACTCTGTAGCCACACTCTCCTCTACCCTATTCCATGGACCTCCTCACTAGACAAGAGAGAGCCACACAATTATGAGTCACAGCTGAGAAATATAATAAAGAAAATATAATGCTGCTGAGTACATTTATTGAACCCTTACTTTTTGTTAAGGAAGTATTCTATGATGTAGACAGATTTTTGTTTTTTGTTGTTGTTGTTTTGTTTTGTTTTTTGCTTATGTTTGGGAATTTAGGTTTACCCTTCCTTAATTTAATTTTTCTCATCAACTCCTCTACTAAAGTGAACCTTGGCCTGGGCTAATTAGGCTTCATTATCCATATTGAAATTATATACAAACTTTTTTGTTGTTGTGTTTTTCAGGGTTAAGAGTGAACCCAGGGCCCACTAGGACCCAGCCCACTATGTTCTTTACCATCGAATTACATCTCCAGTAATTACATCATGGGGCACCGCCTCAGAAAACACTTTAAGTCCAAATTCAAACAAAAGAGAGCATTATTTGCCTGGCCATGGACTGTCACCCACCTGTAGAGACTGATGCTCTGTGGGAGAACAGAAATTTCCTAACCTGTGTCTTGGAAATTTAAGAACAAAAACCACAACTCAGGGATTTTTCTCAGCATCATGCAAGCAAGCAACTTACAGAAGCTAAAAAAAAAAAAAAAAAAAAAGCAGTTAGCTTACAACTTAGTTAACTGCATCTTGGGTCCAAGCAAGTGTTAGAAAACTTTATCCTAAGTTTCAGCTGAGTGGGGGCAATAATCTATTTCAAAGTCCTGTAGACCTATAACTGTACTCAAACCCAAGATGTAGCTCTCCACAATCACCACCATATCCTGAATTGGGTACATTCTGTGAGGTACAAAATACAGAACAATTTTTTATAAGAATACAGCTTTTGTTTCTGTTTCTCAGAAATGGGTCATACAGTTCCCTCTTCAAAGGAGCAGTAACAGTAAAACTAAGATGGAGTCTCTACAGCCACACTTTTTGTTCATATAGCCACAATGACTCCATTCCCATTATCCTAGTACCAGTAACTTATTTGATGCTTGCAGTTATCTCATTTACTCATCATTTTACTACTGATATCTATAAGCCTTATGTCTAGATGATCAAGCTAATACAATTGTTCACAACTATAACCTATAACTTACACTCTTACTGATTTTATTGATTAGTTTACACCATAACAATCCTTCCTATACAACTTTAAGAGATTTATCCATCCTACAGCTCCTGAAGATTTTATTCTCTTGGTCTCACAAGAACTATTCAGAGATGAAGAATAATACATGACAGAATAAACTTTCATATAACTTTTTTAAAGCAAATCTTGTGAATTTCACCTTTCTGTTTATCTATAAAGCACTAATTTAAAAATAAATAAATAAATAAATAAAAGTAAGACCAGTAGAGAACAGGGAAAGGGAGGAAGGGAGGGATAAAGGAAGTACTAGTAAATGAAATGGAGCAAATTATATTCCATGCATGTATGTCAAAATGAAGCCTGATATTAAATATAACTATAATAATGCACCAATAAAAACACTTTTTTCATATATATTCAGCTTTTTATTTTTTTTAATTTTTTATTGTTGGTTGTTCAAAACATTACATAGTTCTTGATATATCATATTTCACACTTTGATTCAAGTGGGTTATGAACTCCCATTTTTACCCCGTATACAAATTGCAGAATCACATCAGTTACACATCCATTGATTTACATACTGCCATACTAGTGTCTGTTGTATTCTGCTGCCTTTCCTATCCTCTACTATCCCCCCTCCCCTCCCCTCCCCTCTTCTCTCTCTACCCCTTCTACTGTCATTCATTTCTCCCCCTTGTATTATTTTCCCCTTTCCCCTCACTTCCTCTTGTATGAAATTTTGTATAACCCTGAGGGTCTCCTTCCATTTCCATTCAATTTCCCTTCTCTCTCCCTTTCCCTCCCACCTCTCATCCCTGTTTAATGTTAATCTTGTTCTCATGCTCTTCGTCCCTACTCTGTTCTTAGTTACACTCCTTATATCAAAGAAGACATTTGGCATTTGTTTTTTAGGGATTGGCTAGCTTCACTTAGCATAATCTGCTCTAATGCCATCCATTTCCCTGCAAATTCTATGATTTTGTCATTTTTTAATGCAGAGTAATACTCCATTGTGTATAAGTGCCACTTTTTTTTATCCATTCATCTATTGAAGGGCATCTAGGTTGGTTCCACAGTCTTGCTATTGTGAATTGTGCTGCTATGAACATCGATGTAGCAGTGTCCCTGTAGCATGCTCTTTTTAGGTCTTTAGGGAATAGACCAAGAAGGGGAATAGCTGGGTCAAATGGTGGTTCCATTCCCAGCTTTCCAAGAAATCTCCATACTGCTTTCCAAATTGGCTGCACCAATTTGCAGTCCCACCAGCAATGTACAAGTGTACCCTTTTCCCCACATCCTCGCCAGAACTTGTTGTTTGACTTCATAATGGCTGCCAATCTTACTGGAGTGAGATGGTATCTTAGGGTGTGCCGCAGTCTGGCTGGGCACACAATCATGAGCCACCACACAGCTTGTAGATTCAAACAGCAACTCTTTATTCCCAAACGAACACCAGTTCTGGGGAAATCCATGTTCTCTGCCCAAATCCACATCCACTGGGCTTCTATCTTCCAAAAAATACTGTCTGAATCCTGTGAGAACTCAAGGGGAACTCAGGCAGCAGGATACGCCCTATTCCCAGCAGGAATAATCTTAAACCTTAAACCTGGAACCTAAACCGGGAACACCCTAAACCCAGATCCGCCCTGGTCCTTGAGCAAGGTCACCTACATGCAATGTCACTGCAAAATGTCCTATTTCCACGAGTCCTTCCACTAAGCAACATGGGGTACGCTGGCAAGGAAATTGTCATACCTATTTGGCTAATGGCTCCCAGCATCTCCCCCCTTCTGATTAATTAAACAACAAGCAATGTGGCTTAAGGACCATGCCTGGTAGGTAGTCCAATTCAACATATGGTTCTTACCCGTCATCGGAAAACTGACCTTTAGGCATCAGCCTCCTGTCTTAGGTTGCTACCACTGCAATTGGATCATACCCGTCACTGACTACCGGTCCAGCATACAGCCATACTTGTGGATAGGTCTATGCACCAGTGGGGGGTGAGGTTCTTTGTCTCACCTCTGTTGGCCCCCAAATTTGGCCTTGGTGCCAGTGGGGGAGTGAGGTTAATGTGGCTTAAGGACCGTGCCTGGTAGGTTGTCCAATTCAACATATGGTTCTTACCCGTCATCGGAAAACTGACCTTTAGGCGTCAGCCTCTTGTCTTAGGTTAATACCACTGCAATTGGATCATACCCGTCACTGACTACCAGTCCAGCATATAGCCATTGGCCCCCAAATTTTAGACCATCACTAGAAGAAGGGAGGAGGATACAGAAATGCCACGACACCAAGCCAATTGACGGCTCCTTGGGAAAAATTGCATCACTGGTGACACCATCAGCAAAGATATGCCAGCACTACCACAATTAACATGGGGTGCACTGGCAAGGAAATAAAAATTGCATCACTGGTTAATTGTGAACGTCTAGAGCATTCGGGTCCCTGGGTAAGGGTCACAAAATAACCGGGACACAGGGGATGCAGAGCCAAGGCAGCAATCGCAACTGCATGCTGAAGTTTATTTGCAAGTTCCTTTTATATTCTTCTTCTAACAAAGCAAGCAATTCTTCAATAACACTTTACCCACATTGTCCAAATATCATGCCTCAGCAGATACACAGAGCTAGATTCAGACTGTTCCTTTTCATTTGATAAGTACCCTCTTAAAGTTCTTTGTAGACATTATCTACTCCTCTGAGGATGCATTTATTTCTTCAGAATGTACTGTTCCCAGGATAAGTATGCAGGAAGCTTCTTCCTCTTGGCCAAACCATGCAGAACTTGTGACTTGTGATAAGGGGAAGAGAACTTTTCCTCCTCCTAGCTGAGGTTTGCCTCAGCTGACCTAAATCACAGCCACAGCTCTTGCAAAATGTCAGGCCTGAGGGAGCTAAACTCTGCACGCTTAAACCCCAACAGTTAATCACTGTTGCAGATGTAAGAATGGCCAAGCTGGAGTTCTGGATATCAGCTGTTATGGATTTGAGTCAAATCATCTTCTTTTCGATCTGTAGAAATTGTTTTAGTTAATCTCTCTGGAATCCAAATCAGCTGCTGTTCTCCCTGTGGAAACACACAGACAAAACCCCGACTCCAGACAATCACTGGGTCAGGACCTTTCCATTGTCCTGTTAGAATATCTTTCCAAAGTACCTTAGGCTTATGTACATTTTTTGGATACATATGCCTTTCCGCAGCACTAAGTCCTGATGAATCCAAATTTAAAAAGTTTAAAGTAAAAAGCGTTATTTTAAGTTTATCTTTGGGGGATATATATCCCCTTCCAATTCCCTCTTTTTGCTTTAATAAGTACATTTTAAAAGTTTGAGCTCTTTCAACTATGCCTTGTCCCTGGGGATTGTATGGGATTCCTGTTATATGAGTAAAACCAAATGATGAGCAAAATTGTTTAAAAGAGGTAGAGGTATAGCCATTACCATTATCGGTTTTTAACTGTTTTGGAACGCCCACAGTGGCAAAATTTTGTAAGCAATGAGCTATAACATCTTTAGTTTTTTCTCCGGCATGAAGGGAGCCCATCAAAAATCTGAAAGAAGTATCGATTGTAACATGTAAATATTTTAATTTTCCAAATTCTGGCAAGTGTGTGACGTCCATCTGCCAAATATGGTTAGGTATCAGTCCTCTAGGATTGACTCCAAGATTAACTTGTGGTAAAAATGCCACACAATTTTGACATTGTTTTATTATATGTCTGGCTTGTTCCTTAGTTATTTTAAAATGCTTTTGTAAAGTATTAGCATTAACATGAAACCTTTTATGAAAATTTGTAGCTTCTTCAAATGTAGAGAAAATATGTATGTCATGTGTAGTTTTATCTGCTAAATCATTGCCTAAACTAAGAGCTCCAGGCAATCCTGTATGTGCCCTAATATATCCTATGAAGAATGGATCTTTTCTGTTCCAGATTAGACTTTGTATAGTGGAAAACAAAGAGAAAACAGTAGAAGAAGGGGAAATCCTACCAGCATCTTCAAGAGATACTATAGCATTAACTACATACTGACTATCAGAAAATAAATTAAATACAGAATCTTTAAACATCAAAAAAGCTTGTAAAACTGCATTAAGCTCTACCTTTTGAGCTGATTGTTTGGGTACTAAAAATGTAAAAGTTCGATCTGGGGTAACTATTGCTGCTGTACCATTATTTGACCCATCAGTGAATATATTTGGAGCATTCATGATAGGTGTTTTTCTTGTCATTTTAGGAAAAACTACAGGATGCTTAGACCAAAAAGACAACAAAGGATTAGATAGTAAATGATTATCAAATGTAACATTAGATTTACACATGATTATTGCCCAAGTATTTAACTCATTAGCTAACTCATCAATTTGATCCATAGTATATAGAGTAATAATTTTATTGGGAGAAATTCCAAACACTCCCTTTGCTGCTTTTATTCCTTTGAGTATTAATTGTCCTACAGCCTCAGGATACCTAGTAAGAATAGTGTTAGCAGAATAAGATAAATGTATCCACAATAATGGACCTTCTTGCCAAAATACTCCTGTAGGAATATTTTTTGTTGGTAGTACAATAAATAATAAAGGCAAACTTATATCAATTCTATCCAAATGCATATTTTCCATATATGTTTCAATGATTTTTAATGCCTTTCTTGCTTCAGGCGTTAACACTCAGGGTGAATTTGGATCTGATGGACCATTTAGGATATCAAATAAAGGTCCCAACTCTCCTGTTGGTATACCTAGATAAGGCCTTATCCAATTTATGTCTCCTAATAACTTTTCAAAGTCGTTAAGTGATTTGAGTTGTTCTACTCGTATTTGAATTTTTGGTGGATGGACCATGGTTGAGGATAATAGAACTCCTAAATAATTAATTGGAAAATTTAATTGTACTTTATCTATTGCTATCTCTAGATTATAATTTTTTAATAAGTTTGTAAGTGTGGCATAACATTCCACCAATATGTTTTTATCTTTATGTGCCAATAATACATCATCCATATAGTGAAATATTTGTAGTTCAGGATTTTGATTTCTAAGTGGCTGGATTACTTTGTTAACATATATTTGACACATAGTTGGGCTGTTAGCCATCCCTTGAGGGAGTACTTTCCATTCATATCTCTGATCAGGACCTTCATGATTTAATGCAGGGATAGTAAATGCAAAATGTGGACTATCCTCAAGATGAATTGGAATTGAAAAAAAAACCAATCTTTTATATCTATAGCTAAAACATGCCAGGTTTTTGGCAAAGCAGACAATTGAGGAATCCCTGATTGAGCAGGTCCCATAATAACCATCTCATTATTAATGGCTCTTAAATCTTGCAATAATCTCCATTTACCAGATTTCTTTTTGATGACAAAAATGGGAGTATTACGGGGAGATATGGAAGGTTGTATATGTCCTTCCGCTAATTGTTGTTTGACCAGATCATGGGCTACTTGTATCTTTTCTTTAGTCAGGGGCCACTGACGAACCCATACTGGTCTTTCTGATTTCCAAGTAATTTTGATTGTCTCAGTGGCCCTTTCTGAAAATCCAACCCATGTCTGTCTGTTCCTTGATCTATTTGTATTGGTGCTGCTATACCTTGCCCTTGTTTTCCTAATCTTTTTTCTTTCCTAAAGCCTTGTCTAGCCCTAGTAGTGGGTGCATTAGGATTGATGTTATTTGTTAACGTCAAACCTAATTGATCTAGGACATCTCGTCCCCATAAATTTATAGGAAGATGATCCAATACATATGGCTGTATAGTTCCTTCACATCCTTCAGGATCCTTCCAATCTAATATCATAGAACTTCTATGGGGATTAGTCGCCACTCCTAGGCCTCGAAGCATTTGAGTGGCTTGTTGTAATGGCCAATGTTTTGGCCATTCTTGACGAGATATGATGCTAAGGTCAGCTCCTGTGTCTAGTAGCCCATTAAACTCATGACCTTGAATATTTAGTTTTAGCATTGGGCGAGAATCTAAATTTAAAGACAACATAGCCCAATCTACACCTGTGGAGCCTAATCCCCTGGAACCTCTTTCTACACTAGGAAATTTATTATGTAGGCTGGGTATTATTAACAACTGTGCTATTCTATCTCCTGGTGAAATTACTGATATACCCTTTGGAGAACTAGCTATAATTTTTATTTCACCTACATAATCAGGATCAATTACCCCAGGACTTATCATAAGTCCTTTTAATGTAGATGAACTACGTTCCAATAATAAGCCTACTGTTCCTTGGGGAAGAGGTCCTTTTACTCCTGTGGGAATGATTTGAACTCCCATCTCTGGAGTTAATACTGCTCTGGCAGAGGCGCAGATGTCCAACCCTGCGCTCCCTCAGGTTTGTCTGATGAGGGATTTAATGGACAATGTGTCCTGGGCACTACCCTGATGGTGTTGCTGGGTTCCTCCACTGCCCCGTAGATTTGTAGTTGTGGGCCCTGGAACATTGGGCCCCCCTGTCCGTTTTTTGGCAATGGAGCCTGATGCCTTTCTCCACGATATCATGGATAAATACCTGGTCTTTGTCGTTTTTTGATAAGGGAGTACCCTCTATGGTGGTTTGAGAACGGCATTCATTAGCCCAATGTCTCGCTCTATGGCATCTTGGGCAAATACCCGGTATTCTATTCCTTTGATACCAACTTTTGTTAAACCCTCCTCCTATGGGGCAATTCCTTTTAAAATGTCCTGTTTGTTCACAATCATAGCATGTTTTTGGCCTGGCATCTAAAGCCTGTTGTACTGCAGCTGCCAAGACTTGCCCTTGTTCATTAATATCTCTACATAGTTTAATATATGTGTTTAAATCTTCATGTCTCCATGGTCTAATAACCTCTCTGCAGCAACGATTTGCTTGGTCATAAGTCAGTTGTTTTATTAATGGCATTGCTTGTTCTGTATCCCCCAAAATTTTGGCAGCGTTTGAATTAGCCTATCTGCAAAGTCAGCATAAGGTTCATTAGCTCTCTGTATTACCTTAGATAGCTGACCTTGTAAATCTCCATGTCCTTGTAAAGTCTTCCATGCCCTAACTGCGTCTGCAGCAATTTGTGCATATATAGCAGGATCATATTCAATTTGTTGCCGTTGACCCTCATAAGGTCCTTTTCCTAACAACATATCTAGATTTCTTTGAGGGTAACCGGCTGCTGCATTTCACCTAGCTGTCTCCACACAAAATTCCTCATTGGCAACCTTCCATAACAAATATTGTCCTCCATTTAGTACAGATTTACACATGCTAGCCCAATCTGCTGGCGTCATGTCCAAGTTAGTAATGTACTCGACCATGCTTACCGTGAAGGGAGCTTTGGGACCATACGTTGTTACAGCCTCCTTTAACTGCTTCACTGTTTTAAAATCTAAAGCACGGTGAATTCGCTGCCCTCCTACCTGTTCAAGTACAGGGCATGCTAATCTTTGAGGACCTGTCTCAGGATCCCATTTATCAACTACGGGGTTTGAGGGCCACTCAGCTGTCTCCATCGGTGGGGCTGTTGGTTGAATTATGCCCTCTTGTGATAAAACGCAGTTAGTAACAGCCTCCTGTTGTGGCCTTTTTCCTAACAACCCCTTTTCCTTTAAATTTTCTTCCTCTGTCTGACTAGCTCGAGAGACCTTCTCTTTTGCTTGATCTAAAATGTCTTTCTCCATGGTCTGAACCTCTAACAATTTACTTAACATCATTTCGGTTTGTTTTTTACTAATTTCTAATCTACTATAAAGATAACGCAACCCAATAAGATAACACAAAACAAAACCGAAACTGAATGAAACAAAAACGGAATAAAAAAATCGTTGTATCAATTTTCTCTTCCTCAGGGCCGACAAACTTCAAACCTTTAGACAACCATTTTTTCCAGTTTGCCTGAGAAATTTCTAGGGATAGGCAGCTTGAAACAAAAACAAGATAAATCAAAACAAGAACGCACTGGTTTTTTTTGAAATGGTCACCCATTATTTTGCTCTTCCTCAGGGACGAGCAATTTCACTTACCTCCAAGCTTCAGAAGTTCCCTGCACGGGCCGCCAAATGCCAAAGTCTGGCTGGGCACACAATCACGAGCCACCACACAGCTTGTAGATTCAAACAGCAACTCTTTATTCCTGAACTCACACCAGCCGTCTACAATCACGTTCTGGGGAAATCCATGTTCTCTGCCCAAATCCACATCCACTGGGCTTCTATCTCCCAAAAAATGCTGTCTGAATCCTGTGAGAACTCAAGGGGAACTCAGGCAGTAGGATACGCCCTATTCCCAGCAGGAATAATCTTAAACCTTAAACCTGGAACCTAAACCGGGAACACCCTAAACCCAGATCCGCCCTGGTCCTTGAGCAAGGTCACCTACATGCAATGTCACTGCAAAATGTCCTATTTCCACGAGTCCTTCCACTAAGCAATATGGGGTACGCTGGCAAGGAAATTGTCATACCTACTTGGCTAATGGCTCCCAGCAAGGGTGGTTTTGATTTGCATTTCTATGACTGCTAGAGATGGTAGCATTTTTTCATGTACTTGTTGATTGATTGTATGTCCCCCTCTGAGAAGTGTCTGTTCAGGTCCTTGGCCCGTTTGTTGATTGGGTTATTTGTTATCTTATTGTTTAATTTTTTGAGTTCTTTGTATACTCTGGATATTAGGGCTCTATCTGAAGTGTGAGGAGTAAAAATTTATTCCCATGATGTAGGCTCCCTATTTACCTGTGGTGAGCCGCTTCTGCCGTTTCTGCAGATTATGGTCGCCATTACAAGATGGCGCTGGCTCCGCTGTGGTCTGTGACAAACAATTTCTTATCTGGGAAAGTTGGCACATGATTTTTCACCACCCTGTGAGAAAGTTCCACGCGGCAGCTTTGCATTGGGGCTTGGGATGCTTTATTAAGGCTGGGAGGGGCACCCGAGGGAGAGAAGAAGAAATATCCAGGGACCTGAATAAACTGTTGAAAGAAGATTCTCGAGTTGCGTCTTCCTTGCGGGCAAGGGGTCGCGACAAGTGGTGGCGAAACCCGGGAACCAGAACTTTCAGCAGTCAGGGGTGGTGCACCGGTTAGTCCCAGGTAAGTGGGATCCGCGACCAAAGCGGGGTTAGTCCCAATAAGTGGGATCCGCGATCAAAGCGGGGTTAGTCCCTAGTAAGTGGGATCCGCGACCAAAGCGGGACAGCTCCTCTGTAATGAAAGAGAGAGCCTTACATTTTATTGCAGCTGCACTGTGTACTTTCGCTCCTACTTTCGCTTTCTTTTTTTTGTGCTTTCTTTGTTGTTGTGTCATGGGTGCCGCATCTTCAAGTCCGCTTCTCCTGGCCCTAGATGGCCTGTTACGTTCCAAGGGACTGGAAGTGAAACATAGTACTTTACAGAGATTTTTACAGAAGATAGATATCGCTGCACCATGGTTTGCATTTTCGGGCAGCCTTACTGTGCCTAGTTGGGATAAATTAGGCAAAGATCTTGACTTTGCTTCTGAGCAGGGCATATTAGAGGGTGGGGTGATACCCCTTTGGAAAATGGTCCGTAGTTGCCTTACAGATGATAGATGTCAGGAAGCACTTACTAAAGGACAGGAGGTTTTAGAGCGATTGCATGAGGAAAAATCGGAGATGGCAGAAAGTGAAGTGACTCGGGAGGATGGGAGTGTGCAGAGCATGAGACGGGGGAGGAAACGGTTGTATCCAGATCTCAGTACGCTGCGTACACCCCCATGCGAAAGTGGGTCAGAGGAGGAGGAGGATGAGGAGGAAGAGCTCGAGAGGCTGTCTCGTCAGCTAGGGAGTTTAGCTGTAGGAGAAGGGAACACAGATAAGCAAGGGCTCAAGAAAAGCGATCCCCCGGATCCACCGCCGGATGGCGGGGGCGTTTCGGGAAGAGCTTTCCATGCCCAAACATGGAGGGCTGTTCACGCTGAGATGGGTCTTGCTTATCCAGTTTTTCAGGATGACAACAGGGGAAGAGTCCATGAACCCTTAGATTTTAAAATTGTGAAGACCCTGGCGGAGTCTGTACGCACTTATGGGGTGGATGCCGCTTTCACTCTCACTCAGGTGGAGGGACTTACTAGATTTTGCATGACTCCCTCAGATTGGGCTAGTCTAGTCCGCGCTTGTGTTTCCCCAGGGAAATATTAGGAGTCCAAAGTTGGCTGTTTAATGTTTCTGGCAGTACCCAAGACTCGGAGCGAGGTAGGAGGCTTAAAATTTCTGCAAATAATTCACAATTATCTAATGCTACATTACCCTCTGCAGCAGTCTGTCTCCAATCTCCGTTCCTGTTTCTTTTGGCTAATGTTACATCACAGGGGATGCTTAATTGTTCTAATATTACCTGTTATTTGTCTGAGTGTTGGAATGGCTCCTGGACTACGGCAATGGTTATGAAATTTCCAACCTTTGTCCCGATCCCGGTTACTTCAGATCCAGAGTCATTTCCTATTGTTGAACTGATTAGAGCCTATAGAGATTTTGGAATTACGGCAGCCATAGTGACAGCTGTGGCGGTATCTGCTGCTGCAGCAGTTACAGCTGGAGTAGCCATGGCCAGCCAGGTACAAACTGCTGCCACTATTAATCAGGTTATTCAACAAACATCCACCATACTTGAATCTCAAAGTAGAATTAATCAACACATTTTATCTGGGATTCTAGCTGCTAATCAAAGGATAGATCTGCTTCAAGCTCAAGTTGAGGAATTGTCTGACCTAGTACATTTGGGTTGTATTGATCAACGTGCACATTTATGTATAACCTCTGTCAGATTTAATGATTCCAGAAATGCCTCCCGCATCATCGGAGAGTATCTATCCGGAACCTGGTCCATGGAAGCAGAAAACTTGATCCAGTCTCAACTAACTCAGATTGCTGTTTTGAATAGTACCCGTGTCGAACCAGTGACTTTGGGTCAATTCACCGATTGGATATCTTCTGCTTTTTCCTTCTTCAAAGAGTGGGTGGGAGTAGGCATTTTTGGTGCAATGTGTTGCTTCAGTGTTGTGCTCTGTTTGTGGCTTCTCTGTCACCTTAAAACTCGCCATGCACAAGAAAAGGCTATGATCATACAAGCTCTTGCAGCTTTAGAAAATGGCAACTCACCTCAAGTATGGCTTGCGCATCTTAAGCAGTAAACCTTTGTCATGGTCGTTACACCCCAAGTTATTATAACATTGCACTGGGATCGACATGACTTTCCTTGTTATTCTCTTAGTGTTGGAAAGCCCTTGCACTCTGCCGGTCTTACTGCCATTGCACGCAGATGGGTTTCCACACTAGTGCTTTTCTATCGCCTTGAAGTTCCTGCCTTTCTTTCAGGGTGCTGTCAACTTGTTTGTCATTATAAATAGCCACAGTTCAGCCTCAGCTATCCCCCTTCGTCCACCATCGTCACGATACAGGATGCGAGGCAAGGCACTGCACTTGAGTGATCCTTGACGAGGACCTCAAGGAGAGCATGTCCTATTGCATGCGGGTTAGACGCGTCCACGCCCCGCCCCACGAAAAAAGGCGTCGGCTGATATGGCCTCGGATCTGGGGAAGGGCCCTCCTTGGGACTGAGCCATACTATGCAGCCACTTCTGCACAGTGGGATAGGACCTCTACTCTCGCCTGTATTGTTTTAATAAAACAGAAAAGGGGGAACTGTGGTGAGCCGCTTCTGCCGTTTCTGCAGATTATGGTCGCCATTACAAGATGGCGCTGGCTCCGCTGTGGTCTGTGACAAACAATTTCTTATCTGGGAAAGTTGGCACATGATTTTTCACCACCCTGTGAGAAAGTTCCACGCGGCAGCTTTGCATTGGGGCTTGGGATGCTTTATTAAGGCTGGGAGGGGCACCCGAGGGAGAGAAGAAGAAATATCCAGGGACCTGAATAAACTGTTGAAAGAAGATTCTCGAGTTGCGTCTTCCTTGCGGGCAAGGGGTCGCGACATTTACCTCTCTTATTTCTCTTGCTGAGAAAAAACTTTTCAGTTTGAGTAAGTCCCATTTGTTGATTCTAGTTATTAACTTTTGTGCTATGGGTGTCCAATTGAGGAATTTGGAGCCCGACCCCTCAGTATGTAGATCGTAGCCAACTTTTTCTTCTATCAGATGGCGCGTCTCTGATTTGATATCAAACTCCTTGATCCATTTTGAATTAACTTTTGTGCATGGCACGAGAAAGGGATTCAGTTTCATTTTGTTGCATATGGATTTCCAGTTTTCCCAGCACCATTTGTTGAAGATGCTATCCTTCCTCCATTGCATGCTTTTAGCCCCTTTATCAAATATAAGATAGTTGTAGTTTTGTGGATTGGTTTCTGCGTCCTCTATTCTGTACCATTGGTCCACCCGTCTGTTTTGGTACCAGTACCATGCTGTTTTTGTTACTATTGCTCTGTAGTATAGTTTGAAGTCTGGTATCGCTATACCGCCTGATTCACACTTCCTGCTTAGCATTGTTTTTGCTATTCTGGGTCTTTTATTTTTCCATATGAATTTCATGATTGCTTTCTCTATTTCTACAAGAAATGCCATTGGGATTTTGATTGGCATTGCATTAAACCTATAGAGAACTTTGGGTAATATCGCCATTTTGATGATGTTAGTTCTGCCTATCCATGAACAGGGTATATTTTTCCATCTTCTAAGATCTTCTTCTATTTCTCTCTTTAGGGTTCTGTAGTTTTCATTGTATAAGTCTTTCACCTCTTTTGTTAGGTTGATTCCCAAGTATTTTATTTTTTTTGAGGATATTGTGAATGGAGTGGTTGTCCTCATTTCCATTTCAGAGGATTTGTTGCTGATATACAGGAATGCCTTTGATTTATGCGTGTTGATTTTATATCCTGCCACTTTGCTGAATTCATTTATTAGCTCTAGTAGTTTCTTTGTAGACCCTTTTGTGTCTTCTAGTTATAGAATCATATCATCTGCAAATAGTGATAATTTAAGTTCTTCTTTTCCTATCTTAATGCCTTTAATTTCTTTTGTCTGTCTAATGGCTCTGGCCAGTGTTTCGAGAACTATGTAGAATAGAAGTGGTGAGAGAGGGCATCCCTGTCTTGTTCCAGATTTTAGAGGGAATGCCTTCAATTTTTCTCCATTCAGAATGATGCTAGCCTGAGGCTTAGCATAGATAGCTTTTACAATGTTGAGGTATGTTCCTGTTATCCCTAGTTTTTCTAGAGTTTTGAACATAAAGGGATGCTGTACTTTGTCGAATGCTTTTTCCGCATCTATCGAGATGATCATATGGTTCTTAAGTCTATTGATGTGGTGAATAACATTTATTGATTTCCGTATATTGAACCAGCCTTGCACCCCAGGGATGAATCCTACTTGATCATGGTGCACAATTTTTTTGATGTGTTTTTGTATCTGATTCACCAGGATTTTATTGAGGATTTTTACATCTAGGTTCATTTGAGATATTGATCTGTAGTTTTCTTTCTTTGAGGTGTCTTTGTCTGGTTTCAGAATCAGGATGATGTTGGCCTCATAGAATGAATTTGGAAGAGCTCCTTCTTTTTCTATTTCCTGAAATAACTTGAAAAGTATTGGTATTAATTCTTCTTTGAAGGTTTTGTAAAACTCTGCCCATCCGGTCCTGGGCTTTTCTTAGTTGGTAGTCTTTTGATGGTTTCTTCTATTTCCTCAATTGATATTGGTCTGTTTAGGTTGTCTATATCCTCCTGACTCAATCTGGGCAGATCATATGACTAAAGAAATTTATCAATGCCTTCACTATCTTCTAATTTATTGGAGTATAAGGATTCAAAATAATTTCTAATTATCTTCTGTATTTCTGAAGTGTCTGTTGTAATATTGCCTTTTTCATCCCGTATGCTAGTAATTTGAGTTCTCTCTCTTCTTCTCTTTGCTAGCATCGCTAAGGGTCTGTCGATTTTGTTTATTTTTTCAAAGAACCAACTTTTAGTTTTGTCAATTTTTTCAATTGTTTCTTTTGTTTCGATTTCATTAATTTCAGCTCTGATTTTAATTATTTCTTGCCTTCTACTTCTTTTGCTGTTGTTTTGCTCTTCTTTTTCAAGGATTTTGAGATGAAGTATGAGATCATTTATTTGTTGCTTTTTCCTTTTCTTAAGGAATGAACTCCAAGCAATGAATTTTCCTCTTAGAACTGCTTTCAATGTGTCCCATAGATTCCGATATGTTGTGTCTGTGTTTTCATTTATCTCTAAGAATTTTTTAATTTCCTCCTTGATGTCTTCTATAACCCATTGATCATTCAGCAACCTATTGTTCATTCTCCAAGTGATGCATGATTTTTCCTTTCTTCTTTTATCGTTGATTTTCAGTTTCATTCCATTATGATCAGATAAGATGCATGGTATTATCTCTACTCCTTTATATTGTCTAAGAGTTGCCCTGTGACACAATATATGATCTATTTTTGAGAAGGATCCATGTGCTGCTGAGAAAAAAGTGTAACTGCTTGATGTTGGGTAGTATATTCTATATATGTCAATTAAGTCTAGGTTATTAATAGTGTTATTGAGTTCTATAGTTTCCTTATTCAACTTTTGTTTGGAAGATCTGTCCATTGGTGAGAGAGGTGTGTTGAAGTCTCCCATGATTATTGTATGGTGGTCTATTAGACTCTTGAACTTGAGAAGAGTTTGTTTGATGAACATAGCTGCACCATTGTTTGGGGCATATATATTTATGATTGTTATGTCTTGTTGGTGTATGGTTCCCTTGAGCAGTATGTAGTGTCCCTCTTTATCCCTTTTGATTAACTTTGGCTTGAAATCTATTTTATTTGATATGAGTATGGACACTCCTGCTTGTTTCCGAAGTCCATATGAGTGATATGATTTTTCTCAACCTTTCACCTTCAGCCTATGTATGTCTTTTCCTATCAAATGCATCTCCTGTAGGCAGCATATTGTTGGGTCTTGTTTTGTGATCCATTCTACTAGCCTGTGTCTCTTAATTGGTGAGTTTAAGCCATTAACATTTAGGGTTATTATTGAGATATGGGTTGTTCTTCCAACCATATTTGTTTATTTCTGTTACTAAACATGGTTTGTTTTCCTCTTTGATTATTTTCCCCCCTTTACTGTCCTACCTCCTACTGTTGGTTTTCATTGTTATTTTCCATTTCCTCTTCCTGTAATGTTTTGGCGAGGATGTTTTGAAGAGATGGTTTTCTAGCTGCAAATTCTTTTAACTTTTGTTTATCGTGGAAGGTTTTAATTTCATCTTCCATCCTGAAGCTTAATTTCGCTGGATACACAATTCTTGGTTGGAACCCATTTTCTTTCAGTGTTTGAAATATGTTATTCCAGGATCTTCTAGCTTTCAGAGTCTGTGTTGAAAGATCAGCTGTTATCCTGATTGGCTTACCCCTAAATGTAATCTGCTTCCTTTCTCTTGTAGTTTTTAAAATTCTCTCCTTATTCTGTATGTTGGGCATCTTCATTATAATGTGTCTAGGTGTGGATCTCTTATGATTTTGCACATTCGGCGTCCTGTAGGCTTCTAGGATTTGGGATTCTGTCTCATTCTTCAAGTCTGGGAAGTTTTCTCATATTATTTCATTGAATAGATTGCTCATTCCTTTGGTTTGAAACTCTATCCCTTCCTGTATCCCAATGACTCTTAAATTTGGTCTCTTGATGTTATCCCATATTTCTTGGATGTTCTGCTCATGGTTTCTTAACAGTCTTGCTGAGCTGTCTATGTTCTTTTCCAGTTGAAATACTTTGTCTTCATTGTCTGATGTTCTATCTTCTAAGTGTTCTACTCTGCTGGTAGTATTCTCCATTGAGTTTTTAAGTTGGTTTATTGCTTCCTGCATTTCTAGGATTTCTGTTTGTTTGTTTTTTATAACCTCTATCTCCCTGTATAGTTGATCTTTTGCTTCTTTGATTTGTTTATGTAATTCATTATTAAAGTGGTCTTTCATTGTCTGATTTTGCTGTCTGATGTCTTCCTTGAGACTCCAGATCATCTGAAGCTTGTATATCCTGAATTCTTTATCTGACATTCCATCTGCTGCAGATATTACCTCTTCTAACGTTGAGTTGACCTGCATTGCTTGTGGTCCTTTCTTTCCTTGTCTCTTCATACTGTTCGTGTTTCTTTCTGCTTGGTGAAACTGTTGTGCTATTGAATTTTCCCCCTATATATTTATATTGCTCTTGTATAGTTGCAAAGTCTCCCTCGCAGGCGCGGGCGGCGGCTCTGTCCCTCCTCCAATTGGGGAAATGTGCCTACCATGCCGGCAGGCCGCTGGGGCTGTTCTGCCGGTCAGTAGCAGGTCCACCTACCTTGCAGGCATGGGGGGGTGGGCGGCTCTACCCTTCCGCAGGCTGCTGGGCCTGTTCTGTCTGTCAGTTGCAGGTCTGGCCTGTTCTGTTGGTGGTCGCAGGTCTGCCTACCTTGCAGGCACGTGGGGCAGCTCTGCCCCTCCGCGGGATTCTGGGCCTGTTCTGCCGGTGGGTCACAGGTCCGCCTACCTTGCAGGGGGGAGGGGGCAGCTCTGCCCCTCAGCAGGCCGCTGGGCCTATTCTGCTGGTGGGTCACAGGCCCGCCTACCTTGTAGGCATGGTTGGCAGCTCTGCCCCTCCGCGGGCCACTGGGCCTTTTCCGTCGGTGGTCACAGTTCCGTCTACCTTGCAGGTGTGGGGGGGGGCAGCTCTGCCCCTCAGCAGGCCGCTGGGCTTGTTCTGTGGGTGGTCACAGTTCCGTCTACCTTGCAGGCGCAGGGGGAGGGGGCGGCATAAAAACACTTTTTAAAAACAAATCTTTTCTAATTATTCTCTGAACTTTTTGTTTGTTTTTAAGCTGGGATTTCTCTATATTGTTAAGGTTGCTTTTAAAATTCTGGGTCAAGTCTGGGCTCAGTGACCCTCCTGCCTCAGCCTACAGAGTAGCTGGAACTACAGGCACATGCCACTGCACCCAACTTCATAATGTCCTTTCCTAAGTATGAAACCTCTGTATTCAAAATCTGAGATGCTATAAAACATAATAAAGGGAAAGGAGGCAGTGCAAAAAAATAGACAAATAAAGGCAAAATCAAGACAATATAAGACACAATTAGAATTCGTTGCTAGCTGACCTATAAAATACTAAAGGGAATCTTCTAAACTGAAATGAAAAGACTCTAGACAGAAACTTGAATCCATATTAATAAATAAAGAGCCAATAGAGGTAACTACATAAGAAAATATAAAATACAATATAAATAAACTTTTGTTTATAAATCTTTTTCTTCTGATTTAAAAGATAACTGCATAAAGCTATAATTATAAATCTGTGTTCATCAACCATACACTGTATAAAGGTATAATTTAGGTGACAATAACAGCTCAAAGAAAGGTGGAGAGAATCACTTATGTTTGAATTCTTTTGTAATTAAGTTGGTATTAATCCAAATTAGATTGATAAAAATTAAAATTTTACTTGTAATCCCCAGGATAACTGAAAAAATATATTCATTTAATATAGTAAAAGTGAGTTCTTTGAATGTCATCTCTTAGACATCTCTTGGTTTGCTGTTTCTAGTGTCCTTTGAGTCTGTGATACTGTGTATCCCCCAAACTGTGCATTCTGATTGCCAGATGTCTGTGCCAGTCATTGAAGTTCAGACACGGGACACAGTTTCTAGTGTCATTTTCAGTATTTGTATAAGCAAGAATACAAAAAAATCCCAATCTTGCCCTGCCAAATATCATTTATCCTGATGGAGATTATTATTCCTTCTCTTGAGAAGAAGCCAAAAAGCAGATGGAGAGAAAGAAATAAACTTGATCTACTCTTGTGTCTTTGCCTCTTTCTCTTAAGATATTGGAGTTAACCTCAAAATCTTAGATAAGGATGTGGATTTTCTTCTTAAATGAAGCAGATGTCAGGAAATTTACCTCTTCAAATAATTTCCTTGCTGCAAATTCCTGTGCCTTACTATTCCCTTTGGATCTTAGAATTGGGCACTTTAGCCTGGCATGGTGGTTCTTGCCTGTAATCTCAGCAACTCATACAGGAGGATCACAAGTTCAAGGCCAGCCTCATCTACTCAATGAGATCCTGTCTCAAAACAAAACTAAAAAGGACTGGGAATATAGCTTGTAAAAGGGCCCTGAGTTCAATCCCCAGTACCAAAAAAAAAAAATCAGGCATTCACATGAGTGTTACCCAAAACTTCTGACATGCAATAGGTCCAAAAATTAAACCACATGCCAGGTTGAAAGCAAAACAAAGTTGTTTTGCAGAATATTATTCATTCAAAGACCAATAAACCATTAGCTGGGAAGATTCTTCATCCAGATTTTTTCTCCTCCTCTTTCCCAGGCCTGCTAGGGGCATGAGGATTCTTCTCATCTATGGTCACATGATCTGAATGTGGTAGCTACTTGCTACCAAGTTCTCTACACTTGATGCTTGTTCCTGGCAGAGCACTCTCACCATAGAGGTTTTCTGTGTCTTCATTGTCTGAATAGGATCATATGTACATTTGGGGAGCACAGGGATGGATGGAAGAAATGGAGGAGCAAATACTGGAGTCTAGAAGGAAGATTTAATAGATGATATAGGAAGAGGGCTGAAGAAGTACCCCCCCCAGAAGTACCCCCCCCCCCGCATCTTGGCCACATTTAGTCTCCTGCTTTGAGATAAGGGAGAATAAAATCAGGTCATTATCACTGGTAGCAGAGGAGAGGGATGGAATAAAGAATACCAACCAAGGAATTTGAAAAAGTCTTCATAATCCTGTATTTGACCCTGGTATTTATACCAATAATATGTATAAAAGTTTAATGTAATATATAATCTGCACTTTCTAGTCCCCTATAAACTCCTTACTGAGATGAAAATCCTTGTCCTACTAACCACAAAATGTGATTGTTAGGTTACAGGGAACAAAATATTGAATTGTCTTTTCAAGATTGAAATTTCTTATGAATATTACTGAATAACTTACATGTCGTCATAGTCACTTACATGTCAGCAGGCTCAAACTTATCAAAGAAGATTTAGGATGTAGACAGATGCTGACAGAATGCTTCATGTGGCATTGGTGCAAAGGATGCACGATGTATGTCTTGGAATATCACTGTGAAAAGAATGTCCACTGTAACATGAGATTGACCCGAATTTGAGCCATCACCTCCTCAACCATTTAATAGTGCAAAATACTTGTCTTCTGTCTCAGAGAATTTTATGAGCTGATTGGAGTGATCCATAAAAAGAGGGCTCAGGGACATCAAATGTTCTCCAGATGCCTTTATTTTTAATTTGTTATTTTTAGATATACATGATAGTAGAGTGCATTTTGACATTTAATGCATACATAGAGTACAACCCATTCCAATTAGGATCCCATTCTTGTGGTTGTAAATGATGTGGAGTCACACTGGTTGTGTAAAGTTACATCTGATTAATTCTACTGTCTTTCTATTCCTATTTCATCATCCCTCCTATCTTTTCATTCCCCTTTATCTAATCCAATGAACTTCTGTTCTTCTCCTCCCTCACCTCCTTGTTGTGGGTTAGCATCCACATATCAGAGAGACTTTTGGCCTTTGGGTTTGGGGGATTGGCTTATTTCACTTAGCATGATAATCTGGTAACTTACATAATTTTATTCTTCTTTATGGTGTATATATACCACATTTTCTTTATTCATTCATCTGTAAAGGGCACCTAGGTTGGTTCCATAGCTTGTCTATTGTGAATTGAGCTGCTATAAACATTGATGTGGCTGCATCACTACAGTATGCTGATGTTAAGTCCTTTGGGTATAAACTGAGGAGTGGGATAACTAGGTCAAATTGTGGTTCCATTCCAAGTTTTCTGAGGAATCTCTGTCCTCCTTTCCAGAGTAGTTTGCACCAAAAAGAAATTGCAATCTCACCAGAAATGTATGAGTAAACTATTTCCCCCACATTCTCACCAACATTTATTGTTACTTCTATTCCTGATAATTGCAATTCTGACTGGAGTGAGATAGAATCTCAGTGTAATTTTAATTTGCATTTCTCTAATTGTTACAGATGTTGAAACTTTTTTCATATATTTTTTGACCAATCATATTTCTTCTTCTGTGAAGTGCCTGTTCAGTTCCTTTGCCCATTTATTGATTGGATTATTTGGGCTTTTTGGTGGTAAGCTTTTTTGTTCTTTGTATACCCTGGAGATTAATGCTTTATCAGATGCCTTCTTGATGACCCAACTTTTATGATTGTATTATTCTTATGCAAATCTGCTCTGTCCCCCACTCTGCAGAAGAAAGAGCTGGGACTGTCAAGGAAACTGGCTCTCTCCTTTTTTTGTTCTTGGAAGCAAATAAAGCAAAGCTCACTCACCTTTGTCTCTTCTAGGCTTGCCCCTTTGTAGACCATAGGAAGAAAGAAGTCTGGAAGACAGAAACACACATGGAAGACTAGCCACTCTGTCCTCCATCCTCAGGGTAAAAGCTAGGATGAGAGACATTCTGGTTATCACACAGCAACAGCAAATCCCATTGGAAGAGGTGGAGGCTGGGGCTCCTCTTTCATGCAAGCTGCCTTCTAAAGGAGTGAAGAATCAGGGAACTTTTTTTCTCTCACTTCCTGGTAAAAAGATCTTAATTCTAGGTAATCTGCTTCAAGGGTAAATAACAACATCTATAATCCTTCTTAGTTGTTTTAGAAAAGACACTGTAAACTATAAATTACTGTAAAGAAGTGAACAAAGGAGACACACACACACATTTCTCAAAAGTTATATAGCTCGTCATTACCATGACTACGTTATGATTTAGTATTCCTTTAGACACAAGTGCTAGATAACTGAGATAAGTCCAGGCTAATATAAATACAGAGTCCTTTTCTTCAAGGACATCACCATGGAAACTAGATAGTGCACCCTCATAGTTATCTTAATACCTTCAAGGAGAAATTGCTGGGCATTCCAAGTTGGTCCTATTGGGAAAGGCTGGGAGAGTAACCTGGGAGAGTGCCTGTTACCCCCTGGGAGTTTTGCTCACCAGAGGAACACTTCCCTATAAATCTCCACAGTCAGAATACCTACAAATTACAATGAAATACCTATATTGAGATGTCTTAGAAGATACTGAGTTCTGGGCTAGGGTTGTTGCTCAGTGGTAGAGTGCTTGCCTAGCATGTGTGAAGCAATGCATTCAATTCTCAGCACTGCTTACAAATAAATAAAATAAAGGTCTATTGACAACTAAGTATTTTTTTAAAAGAAGCTGCATTAGTTTTAAATCTTTTGGATATATAATGAGGAGTGAGATAGCTCAGTCATATTGTGGATCCATTTCTAGTTTTTTGAGTAATCTCCATTCTGCTTTCCAGAATGGTTACACTAATTTTCAGTCCACCAACAATGTACGAGTGTACCTTTTTCCCCACACCCTCACAACAGTTATTGTTATTTGTATTCTTGATAATTGCTATTCTGACTGGACTGAGATAGGGCATTAATGTCCAGAATATACAAAGAACTCAAAAAAAATTAACTCCCCCCCCCCAAAAAAAACCCAAATAACCCAATTAACAAATGGGCAAAAGAAAACTAAATAAATACTTCTCAAGAGAAGAAATACAGATGATTAACAAATACATGAAAAAAAAGTTCAACATCTCTGGCAATCAGGGAAATTCAAATAAAAAGTACATTAAGATTTAATCTCGGGGCTGGGGATGTGGCTCAAGCGGTAGCGTGCTGGCCTGGCATGCGTGTGACCCGGGTTCGATCCTCAGCACCACATACAAACAAAGATGTTGTGTACGCCAAAAACTGAAAAATAAATATTGAAATTCTCTCTCAAAAAAAAAAAAGATTTAATCTCACTAATTCATAATATTTTTAACCATTGTAGTATTGCGTAGAGATATATCACTGTGGTTTGTTGTTTTCATGTCCATTTTCCTGATGACTTGAGCTGATTTTAATAGATTATTTTAATTTCTTTACCTTCCTGCTCACCCCTTTCTTTTTTTAATTAGTTACACATGACAGTACAATGATCTTGACATATCATACATTTGAATCAAATGGGGTATAATTGCTCATTTTTCTGAGTGTACAGGTTGCAGAATCACATTGGTCATACAGTCATACATACAGCAATACTACTGTCTATTTTATTCTGCTGCCCTTCCTATCCCCCCTTCCCCTCCCCTCCCTTCCCATAACTTCTCTCTACCCAATCTAATGTGACTCACTTCTTTTTTTTCCCCTCACATCATCATACATGTATTCTGTATAATGATGTGGGTCTCCTTCCATCTTCCGTGCAATTCCCCTTCTCCCTCCCTTTCCCCCCCCCCACCTCTCTTCCCTATTTAGTGGTAATATTTTCATGCTCTTCCTCCCTATCCCATTTTGAGTCACCCCCCTTATATCAGAGAAGACATTTGGTATTTTTTTTTGGGGGGGGGGGATTGGCTAACTTCACTTAGCATAATCTGCTCTAATGCCATCCATTTCCCTACAAATGCCATGATCTTGTTATTTTTTAGTGCTAAGTAATATTCCATTGTGTATAAATGCTACATTTTTTTATCCATTCATCTATTGAAGGGCATCTAGATTGGTTTCACAGTCTAGATATTGTGAATTGTGCTGCTATAAACATTGATGTGGCTGTGTCCCTGTAGTATGCTCTTTTTAGGTCTTTTGGGTATAGTCCAAGAAGGGGAATAGCTGGGTCAAATGGTGGTCCCATTCCCAGCTTTCTAAGGGATCTCCATACTGCTTTCCAAATTGGCTGCACCAATTTGCAGTCACACCAGCAATGTATGAGCGTATCTTTTTCCCCACATCCTCGCCAGCACTTGTTGTTGCTTTTCTTTTGCAGTGCTGAGGACCAAACCCAGAGTCTCAACACATGCTAGGCATGTGCTCTGCTACTGAGCTACACTCCAGCCCCATTCCTTTATCTTCAGTTGTAAAGTATTTGTTCAAGTATTTTTAATTGAGTTCTTTTCCATTTTTCTTTCTTTTAATTAAACACTAACTTTGAGATAACTGTACATTCATATGCAATTATAAAAAACAATACAGAGGGGGATGTTGTGATTTTCATTCTTGGTGTTTAGTTGTTGCAGTTGTTGGGGCAAGATGCTGCAAAATCTGCCAGGTTTTCCTCAGATTGCCCAAAGGACCATCAGCATGGTTTCACACAGGCACTTTGAAAATAAATTTCCAGAGAAACAAAAGCTGTTTCAGGATGATAATGAAACTTCAGTGCACCTAAAGGATGGGGTAGCTGATGCCCTGCTATATAGAGCTATCATGAGTCTTAACAGTTGGTGGAACAGCATATGTTATATATCAGTTGGCTGTAGATTCATTTCCCAAGAAGTAGAATTGACTACAGTCATCTCAGCAATCATTGGTTTAGTTTAATTCAGCTCTCTATGGACCAGTAATCAGATAAATAACTGAGCTCTTCTTTGGGGATCAATATTTATTGACTTGTACTAACTGCCCACAATAAAGCAGGTTTACCATGAAGGAAAAAAAAAGAAACTATACAGAGGGTCTCATGGATCCTTTGCCTAATTTCTCCCAATGGCAAAATCTTGCAAAACTGAACTCTAATATCACAACCCAAGATATTAAAATTGATACAGTCAAAATATATTATGTTTACATCATCACAAATATCCCACATTTCTACACCCATCTACCTCTCACCATAGCCCTCTAATCAAGTCACTTGAATCACTAAAACAGAAAGTTATGGTCCTTCAACCACATTGGACTTGAGTAAATTTACAGATTTAAAGCTCCTTTGATAAAAGTGAGACCTTGTCCCTTTGAGGAAAGACCTCATGACACCGCCAATATTTATTCTCGTAATCTTTCTCCCAGCTTTTCCCAACAGGACCAAGAGCCATTGCCAGAGTGACTATTCACAAGAAGGGCACTGGCTTTGAACTGAAACTGATTCCAGGATACACAAAGTATGGTCCACCACTAGATGATCACTAGTTTTTAACTCAGTCCATTTCACAGTGGGTCCAGTGGGTCTCTGAAGCCATCCAGTGGTTATTTCCCCAATTCCTGAAGGCACAATTGAAATAGATGTACTCAGATTGACAAAATCCCACATTGGATATACATCCTACTTCAAACCTATTAGAATGGCTTAAACCAAAAAGAAATTGAAAACATATAACCACACAAAAACATGTATAGGATGCTTACAGCAGCTTTATTCATCATTGCCAAAACTCTGAAGAAACCAAAATATTCTTTAGTAGATGAATGGATAAACTGTGGTACATTCCATAAATAGGTTGTTACTCAGTGTTAAAAATAAATGAGCTATGAAATTATGAAAAGACCAAAAGGAAACCTAAATTCATCTTTTTTAAAAAAATTTTAAGTTGTAGGTGGACACAATACCTTTATTTTATTTATTTATTTTTATGTGGTACTGAGGATTAAACCCAGTGCCTCACATGTGCTAGGCAAGCACTCTACAACTGAGCTACAAGTCCCTTAAATGCATCTTAACTAAGTGAAAGAAACCAAACTTAAAAAGATACCTACTATATGCTTCAAACTATAGGGCATTCTAGAAAAGACAAAACTCTACAGACAGGAAAATGGTTGGTAGTTGCCCCAGTTGTTTGGAGCAAGAGGAGGTCAAAAATAGAACAGGGCTTTTTTTCCCAGCTTAGATTGAACCCAAGCCCTTACACACTAGGCAAGCTCTAAGTTACATCACTTTTTACATCTAAGTTACATCTTTTTTTTTGAGATAGGGACTCAACAAGTTGCCCATGATAGCCTTGAACTTGTCATGCTCCATCCTTAGCTTCCTAAATTGCTGGGATTACAGATGCATACCACCACACCTGGCTAGAGTTAGGCATTTTTAGGATGATGAAGCTATTCTGCATGATACTATAATGGTGGTTATATGTCATCATACATTTGTCAAACCAATAGAATGTATGTCAAAAGTGAACACTAATGTAAACTATGGACTTAGGCGATAATGATATATCAATATGGTTTAATCCAATGGCAATAACCATACCACACTGGTTCTGGATGTTGATAGTTGAGAACCTATGAGTTTGTGGAGGCAAAAGGTATATAGGAACTCTGTATTTTCTGGCCAATTGTGCTGAGAACCTAAAACTGCCTGAAAGTATACTCTTTAAAATTTTTTATCACCCCAAAATAAAGCCCAATAACCGAATGGTATTCTCCCCAGCACTTGTAACCAATAATCAGATTTCTATCCCGATAGATTTGTCTATTTCATATAAATGGAATCATACAATGTATGAACTTTTGTGTCTGGTTACATTTGCTTATGATTTTTTTAGGTTTATCCACATTATAGCATCTATCAGTGCTTCATCTTTATAGCAGAATAATGATTCTTTGTATAGTATAAACTGTAGTTTGTGTGTTTGTCCTATGATGGACTCTATGTTGTTTCCACTGTTTGGCTATTGTGAACAGTATCACCATGAACATCAGTAATAAAAAATTACTACTAATTTAGTGGGCTGAAACAATAGAAATTTATTTTCTTATAGTTCTAAAGGCCAGAAATTCAGAATCAGTTTTGCTAGAGCAAAGCCCAAGCTATTGGCAGGACTGCATTCCCTCCAGAAGTTCTAGAAGAAGAATCTGTTCCTTCTAATTTCTGGTGGCTGATGATGCTCCTTGGCTTCTAAATTCCAATCCTCCAATCTTTGCAACCATCTTTAAATCATCTTTTCCTCTGTATAATCTCCCTCTCTTTCTTATAATGATTCTTGTTATGGCATATAGCATTGTTATGGGTTGAATTGTATCCTCTGAAAAGATATGTTGAAGTTCTAATTATCAGAACCTATGATTCTGACCTTTTTTAGAAATATGATCTCTGCAAATATGGTCAATTTAAGATGAAGTCATAATAGATTAAGGTCGTTTCTAATCCAATATGACTTGGGAAAGAGAAAACAGACAGAGACACACAGGAAGAAGAAGGTGATGTGATTCCAGAGACAGGGCTTGCAATAATGCAAACTCAAGCCATAGGACACCAAGGATTGCCAGAAAACATCAGAATTTGAAGAGATAAGTACGGATTGTCCCCTACTGGTCTTAGTGGGAACACAGCCCTGCTGTCATATTCGTTTCAGGCTTCTAGACTTCAGAACTGTTAAACAATGAATTTCTATTGTTTAAAACACCCAGCTATAGTATTTTTATAGTGGCCCTAAGGAATTAATAAGGGCCCACCCGAACAGCCCAGAATAATTGCCTTGGCTCAAGATACTTACCCCTATTTGCTAAAATCCTTAAACTCTGGATGAATATTTTGGCTGGGCATTTTTCAGCCTACTAATCATTTTCATTCATTTTATTTTTTTAGAGAGAGAGAGAGAATTTTAATATTTATTTTTTAGTTTTTTCGGCGGACACAACATCGTTGTTTGTATGTGGTGCTGAGGATCGAACCAGGGCTGCACGCATGCCAGGCGAGTGCGCTACCACTTGAGCCACATCCCCAGCCCTTTCATTCATTTTAAATAATCTCTAATTTCCTTTTAAATTTATTCTTCAACCTGTAATGATTTTAGTTCTCCGTTAAACTGTGTTATTTTGTTATTATAAAAATAAACATTTGGGGGACTTTGCAGATATCGTTTGTGTACAGATTTTTAATTTAAATTTAGTTTTGATCAGTTTAAGTCTGTTCAGAAAATGTGTTTTGTATTATTTTAATATGTTTAAAATTTTTAAGAATGTTTTGTGTACCAGAATATGACCCATTTTGGCAAATGTTCCATGTGTCCTTGGAAAGAATGTATATTGGTATTGTTGGGTGAAGCAGTTTATAAATGTCAGTTAAGCCAAATGGATTGAAAGCATTGTAAAAATTGCTTAAGTACAACTTGTATTTGACAGACGCACAATTTACAAATTACTTTTTGGCCTCAAAACATGTTGTTCCCTCTATCTTTAGGCCTTACTTCAGTTCTAAAGTTCTACAATGGTGAATGCTTCTTGTTTGTACACTACTGCTTGGAGCATGAGTGTTTGCATATTTAATGCTTGAGATATGTGTGTGTGGGTGTGTGTGGGGGGGTGTGTACACAGACACACATACACATATTATATGTATATGCATAATTTAAGGAATTTCTTGAAGAGAAGTCAAGATATTAAATCATTTTAACAATTTGTGGACTATTTCATTTCTCTCACATAAGACAAGGGAAAATGTGAAAATGACTGCTAATAAGCATAAAAGGATTAAAAATTGGAAGACATGTACCCATAAATATATTTACATTCAACAGTCATGAATGTGTATTATTAAACATATACATGTATATTGAGGAGATTGAAGAAAATGTGAAAAAGAAGGACAAGGATCAGACTAGAGACCGGAGGAGGAAGCCGCCCGGTGCCAAGCCAGACCAGAGGAGGAAGCCCGGCCCCGCCCCATGTGCTAGTCTGGAGGAAGCCCATCAACCCTTAAAACCCATCAAAGGGGGTGTGGCTACCAGCATGGTTCTGCAGCTGATCCAGGTACCCGGTTTCCAACTCCCCCACCCTTAGCTGCGATAACTCAAAATATTTCCCACAAGATTTGGGGGGTTGTAGCTGTCAATGCAAAGCAACAACTGTACAGGCATCTGGTTTCTACCTCAGAGACTAGAGTAGGGAAGATACAGGTGGAAGGTCATTTCCTTTCACGCTGGCTATACCCACCACCCTGAATACAGAGGCTCAAGCTAGGAATAGAAAACGCCACCTACTGGAAGCAAGGAAAACAGTGTTCTGAGAGACTTTTTTTTTCTCTTTCTTTCTCTCTTTTCTTCTCTCTCTTCCACAACTTCAACATATGTGAAACCAAGAACTGTGCATGAACAACCAAATTACCAAAGTAATATAATATAGAGGAATTACATATACCCCACCTTACCCCCATTTTTTTTCTTTATTTCTATCTTACTTTCCTTTTCCTTCTCTCTTATTTCTCTTTTCTTCCTTGTTATTTTTTTCTTTTTTTTTTCATTCGTATTCTCTCTATCCCACTTTCAATCTCCTAACTTTTGCTATCTATACATAGGGTAACTATCTAAATACAGATAGGAGGTTGAGTCTATACATTCTTCCATAAATTACCAGTCTATTGGTTAGAGTTCTCCAAAGGTGCTAAGTTAGTTTAACCTCATACCCTCACTCCTTTCCCTCTAAGTATAACATCCTTCGTCTGAAATAAAGTTTTCTATATGCCACCAGATATGGTATGCCTTTTATGAAACTAATGAATATATTCTTAAGTAATAATTAGAACCAATATCTATAGACTTAGAATCTAACTATAAATGTATTAATAATGAAAACTTGTGCTTAGATGATGTACTGTTGATATTGGGAACTGTTAACATTGTCTTTCTCTGCAAAAGAGGGATTTTGGAGCTATACAAGAACAATACAAATATATAAGGGGAAAAACATTAACACAACAGTTTCACAAAGCTAGAAAGAATCATGAGCAGTATGAAAAGACAAGGAAAGAAAGGACCACAAACAATACAGGTCAATTCAACATTAGATGAGGTAATATTTGCAGATGATGGAATGTCAGACAAAGAGTTCAGGATATACATGCTTCAGATGATCTGGAGTCTCAAGGAAGACATTATACAGCAAATTCAGACAATGAAAGATCACTTTGACAATGAATTACATAAACAAATCCAAGAAGCAAGAGATCAACTCTATAGGGAGATAGAGGATATAAAAAACAAACAAACAGAAATCCTGGAAATGCAGGAAACAATAAACCAAATTAAAAACTCAAATGGGAGTCTTACCAGCAGAGTAGAACACTTAGAAGATAGAACTTCAGACAACGAAGACAAAGTTTTTCAACTTGAAAAGAACATAGACAACTCAGCGAGAATGTTAAGAAATCATGAGCAGAACATCCAAGAATTATGGGATAACATAAAGAAACCAAACCTAAGAGTTACTGGGATACAAGACAGTATAGAGGTCTAAACCAAGGGAATGAGCAATCCACTCAATGAAATAATACTAGAAAACTTCCCAGAATTAAAGAATGAAAAAGAAATCCAAATACTAGAAGCCTACAGGAGATTGAATGTGAAAAATCATAAGATATCCACACCAAGACACATAATAAAATGAAGATGCCCAACATACAGAATAAGGAGAGAATCTTAAAAGCCACAAGGGAGAGGAAGCAGATTACATTTAGGGGTAAACCAATCAGGATAACTGCTGATCTTTCAACACAGACACTGAAAGCTAGAAGATCCTGGAACAACATATTTCAAACGCTGAAAGAAAAAGGGTTCCAACCAAGAATCATGTATCCAGCAAAATTAAGCTTCAGATTGAGGATGAAATAAAGATCTTCCATGGTAAACAAAAGTTAAAAGATTTGCAGCTAGAAAACCAGCTCTTCAAAACATCCTTGGCAAAACATTACAGGAAGAGGAAGTGAAAAATAACAGTGAAAACCAACAGCGGGAGGTAGTACAGTAAAGGAAAAATTAATCATAGAGGAAAAACAAATCATGTTAAGTAACATACATAATCAAATATGGCTGGAAATACAAACCATATCTCAATAGTAACCCTAAATGTTAATGGCTTAAATGCACCAATCAAAAGACATAGGCTAGTAGATTGGATTTTAAAAAAATGATCCAACAATATGCTGCCTACAGGAGACTCATCTGATAGGAAAAGACATACACAGACTGAAGGTGAAAGGTTAGGGTTAGATTTCGAACTATACTATACAGCAATAGTAACAAAAACAGCATGGTACTGGTACCAAAACAGGCGGGTGGACCAATGGTACAGAATAGAGGACACAGAGACCAATCCACAAAATTACAACTTTCTTATATTTGATAAAGGGGCTAAAAGCATGCAATGGAGGAAGGATAGCATCTTCAACAAATAGTGCTGGGAAAACTGGAAATCCATATGCAACAAAATGAAACTGAATCCCTTTCTCTCGCCATGCACAAAAGTTAACTCAAAATGGATCAAGGAGCTTGATATCAAATCAGAGACTTTGCATCTGATAGAAGAAAAAGTTGGCTACGATCTACAGTCGGTGGGGTCGGGCTCCAAATTCCTTAATAGGACACCCATAGCACAAGAGTTAAAAACAAGAATCAGCAAATGGGACTTACTCAAACTAAAAAGTTTTTTCTCAGCAAGAGAAACAATAAGAGAGGTAAATAGGGAGCCTACATCCTGGGAACAAATCTTTACTCCTCACACTTCAGATAGAGCCCTAATATCCAGAGTATACAAAGAACTCAAAAAATTAGACAATAAGAGAACAAACAACCCAATCAACAAATGGGCCAAGGACCTGAACAGACACTTCTCAGAGGAGGACATACAGTCAATCAACAAGTACATGAAAAAATGCTCACCATCTCTAGCTGTCAGAGAAATGCAAATCAAAACCACCCTAAGATACCATCTCACTCCAGTAAGATTGGCAGCCATTATGAAGTCAAACAACAACAAGTGCCCGAGAGGATGTGGGGGAAAAGGTACTCTTGTACATTGCTGGTGGGACTGCAAATTGGTGTGGCCAATTTGGAAAGCAGTATGGAGATTCCTGGGAAAGCTGGGAATGGAACCACCATTTGACCCAGCTATTGCCCTTCTCGGACTATTCCCTGAAGACCTTAAAAGAGCGTACTATAGGGATACTGCTACTTCCATGTTCATAGAAGCACAATTCACAATAGCTAGACTGTGGAACCAACTTAGATGCCCTTCAATAGATGAATGGATTAAAAAATGTGGCATTTATACACAATGGAGTATTAATCAGCACTAAAAAATGACAAAATCATGGAATTTGCAGGGAAATGGATGGCATTAGAGCAGATTATGCTAAGTGAAGCTAGCCAATCCCTAAAAAACAAATGCCAAATGTCTTCTTTGATATAAGGAGAGCAACTAAAAACAGAGCAGAGAGGAAGAGCATGAGAAAAAGATTAACATTAAACAGGGACGAGAGGTGGGAGGGAAAGGGAGAGAGAAGGGAAATTGCATGGAAATGGAAGGAGACCCCCATCATTATACAAAATTACATATAAGAAGATGTGAGGGGAAAGGGGAAAAAAATCAAGGGAGAGAAATGAATTACAGTAGATGGGGTAGAGAAAGAAGATGGGAGGGGAGGGAAGGGGGGATAGTAGAGGATAGGAAAGATAGCAGAATACAACAGTCACTAGTATGGCAATATGTAAAAACGTGGATGTGTAACTGATGTGATTCTGCAATCTGTATACGGGGTAAAAATGGGAGTTCATAACCCACTTGAATCAAATGTATGAAATATGATATGTCAAGAGCTTTTTAATGTTTTGAACAACCAATAAAAAAAAAGATCCGACTATTCTGCATAGACTTTGCCATGGGGAGAGATTGGAGATTTGTCTAGAGCTGTAAATATATTTTACTGTCTTTTCTTGTTCCTGTTGAGAAAAAGCAGCATGTATCTACTAGTCCAGACCAAGACCTCCAAGCATATGACATCAACAGAAAGATGATGCAGGAAGAGGTAGAATAAGAACATGATGGGGTTATGAATGATAGAACCAAAACACCATCCTAGATAGTTTGGAATTATGTTTTTATCTTCCTTTGATGGTTAATTTTAAAGGAACCAGTATATTTTCAAAGAGATTCAACACCCAGAAAAGGAAATAGAAATGTTCAATATATTTTAGGTCTCTTAGCTCAGTCTACCTGGATTTACAGGGGATGATTTTGATGACTTTAAGACACTAGACAGGAAAGTAAAAGAGAGACAGACTTCCCAGGTCACTGTGTAAATACAAAATTAATTTTTATTTTTTTCTCACCCACTTTTCTCCTTGGTTAATAGAGTTGTAGAGTTCTACATTGCATGTCATTAGTAATAAAATTTATAGCATATTTTAATATATGGTTTGCTCTCAAATTACCATTATTACTCTCTTCTCTTAAAGTGATACTGGTGGTTGAACTTAACATGATCAAATGTGTTGAAGTTAAGACATTCACTCATCCAGAGTTTATTATAAAAAAAAATGAAGAGGACTCCATCTCAGAAAATCAGCAAATCTAGGACTTCTGAAAAAAATGAGGAAATAGGCCAACCAAATGCCTCCAAGATTTCCTGAATCCATAGATATTGATATAGATGAAATAACAAAGAATTCAAAGGTTTATTGTGAAAATGATCGATAACTAAAGGAAGATCTAATGAATGAACAAATAGACAAAATACAGGATGTAAAACAGAATTTCAATAAGAGAGATTTCAAAAAAGAACTTAAAAGAAAGCCTTGAAATGAAAGACTAAACAAATCAAATTTTAAAAATCAGCTGGAAGTTTCATCTATAGATTAGATCACAGAGAATACAGTATTTCAGACCTTAAAGATAAGGTATATGAATTTGAACATTTAGCATTAATAAAAAAAGTAAAGAAAGAAAGAGAAATAAAGAAAGAAACCATGATATGAATATACAAAAACTCTAGGACAACATTAAAAGAAGTAAAGAAGAAACAGACTCAGTTGGAAGTAAAGAAGAAACTGAGACTCAGGCTAATGACATTGAAATATTATTTCAGTGAAATAATAGCAGAAATTTTTCTAAACCTTGGGATTGTGATGAATGTCAAGACACAGGAGACATTCAGAACCTCAAATACACTCAGAAAAGAACCTCTCCATCACTTTATAATTAAAATGCCAAATATAGAGAATCAAAAAATATCAAACTCAATAAAAGCTATAGAAACTACATGAACACATGGAAATTGAACAATCAGTTCTGAACAATAAATGAGACATCAAAGAAATAACGGGAAATTTTTTAAATTCCTAGAATCAGACAAGAATAAATATCCAGGCTTCTTGGACCCTGCTAATATCAGAGCAAACACGAAACACCAAGAAGCCGAATTCCAGCTCCCGGAACTGAGCCCGCGGGGACTTCTTCTTGGAGCTTACACTTATAGGAGCTTACACCGAGCACAGAGCGGCCGAGTTCCGGCTCCCGGAACCGTCCCGGAACCGCCCTGGCTCAGGGCTGCGGAGCCTGCGGAGGCTGCTTCTTGGACCCTGCTACTATCAGAGCATACACCAAACACTAAGCGGCCGAATTCCGGCTCCCGGAACTGAGCCCGCGGGGGCTGCTTCTTGGAGCCTACACTTATAGGAGCTTACACCGAGCACGGAGCGGCCGAGTTCCGGCTCCCGGAACTTCCCTGGACCGGGGCTAGGAGCCCGCGGAAACTGTGTCTCGGTCCGGGTCCTGCTGAGGGCAGGTCAGGACTCACCCATTGCTTGGGTTGCCTGGCAAGGGGAACGAAATGCTGCCATTCGCATAGGATACCAACATGGCAGAGATCTGATGTCATCAGAAAGCGGCGGAGGAGAGATCTTCATCAATACCAGTGGTGACATAAGCAGTTGGTCTCCTGGTAAGGGGGGTGAGGCTCAGTCACCTGAGTCTCCTCAATTTGTCCTCGAGCCAGAGGGAAGGAGCCGGGCCGCCGCCAGCCCCCGGAGCAGGCCCAGCGGCTCGCCAGCGTGGTGACCGCGTGACCCCAATTGGAGAGGGGGCGGAGCGGAGCCGCCACCCACACCCGCCAGGTGGGCAGACCCACGACCCAGTAGTACATGGGCGTGGTAGGAGGGGCAGGGCAGAGCCGCCCTTCGCGCTTCCAAGGTAAACAGACCTGTGACAGCCTGGCGGGTCAGGCCCAGTGGCCTGCCAGTGTGGTACACACGTCACCCCAACTCGAGTAGGGGCAGAGCAGATCCTTATCCCACGCCCGGATCAGGCCCTGCCGGTGTGGTGGTCACGTGACCCCAATTGGAGTGGGGGTGGAGCGGAACCGCCACCCGTGCCCGCAGGGTGAGCAGACCAGTGATCAACCTGCAGATCAGGCCCAGGGGTCCGCAGGCGTGGTAGGAGGGGCAGGGCAGATCCACCGCCCGCGCCTCAAGGTAGGCAGACCTACAACAGACCGGCGGATCAGGCCCAGGAGCCTGCCGGCGGGGTACAAACACCACCCTAATTGGAGTAGTGACAGAGCAGAGTCGCCTCCCTTGCCAGGAACAGACCCAGCATCCTGCAGGCGGGGTAGTCACGACACCCCAATTGGAGTAGGGGCAAAGCAGAGCCTCCACTCGTGCCCGAAAGGTGGGCAGATCTGCGACCGACCAGCAGGACAGGCCCAGTGGCCTGCTGGTACGACAGACACGTCACCCCAATTGGAGTAGGGGCAGAACAGAGCCGCCACCAGCTCCCAGAACAGGCCCAGTGACCTGCCGGCGTGGTAGCCACGACACCCCAATTGGAATAAGGAGAGAGCAGAGCCGCCGCCCGCACCTGCAGGAAAGATACGCAAGCAGTATGAAAAGACAAGGAAAGAAAGGACCACAAGCAATGCAGGTCAACGCAACTTTAGAAGAGGTAACAGCTGCAGCAGATGGAATGTCAGATAAAGAATTCAGGATATACATGCTTCAGATGATCTGGAGTATCAAGGAAGACATTAAACAGCAAAATCAGACAATGAAAGATCACTTCGACAACGAATTACGCAAACAAATCCAGGAAGCAAAGGATCAACTATACAGGGAGATAGAGGTTATAAAAAACAAGCAATCAGAAATCCTAGAAATGCAGGAAGCAATAAACCAACTTAAAAACTCAATGGAGAATACTACCAACAGAGTAGAACACTTAGAAGATAGAACATCAGACAATGAAGACAAAGTATTTCAACTGGAAAAGAACATAGACAGCTCAGCAAGACTGTTAAGAAACCATGAGCAGAACATCCAAGAAATATGGGATAACATCAAGAGACCAAACTTAAGAGTCATTGGGATACAGGAAGGTACAGAGCTCCAAACCAAAGGAATGAGCAGTCTATTCAATGAAATAATACAAGAAAACTTCCCAGACTTGAAGAATGAGACAGAATCCCAAATCCTAGAAGCCTACAGGACGCCGAATGTGCAAAATCATAAGAGATCCACACCTAGACACATTATAATGAAGATGCCCAACATACAGAATAAGGAGAGAATTTTAAAAGCTACAAGAGAAAGGAAGCAGATTACATTTAGGGGCAAGCCAATCAGGATAACAGCTGATCTTTCAACACAGACTCTGAAAGCTAGAAGATCCTGGAATAACATATTTCAAACACTGAAAGATAATGGGTTCCAACCAAGAATTGTGTATCCAGCGAAATTAAGCTTCAGGATGGAGAATGAAATTAAAACCTTCCACGATAAACAAAAGTTTAAAGAATTCGCAGCTAGAAAACCATCTCTTCAAAACATCCTAGCCAAAGTATTACAGGAAGAGGAAATGGAAAATAACAATGAAAACCAACAGTGGGAGGTAGGACAGTAAAGGGGGGGGGGAAACAATCAAAGAGGAAAACAAACAATGTTTAGTAACAGAAATAAACAAATATGGTTGGAAGAACAACCCATATCTCAATAATAACCCTAAATGTTAATGGCTTAAACTCACCAATTAAGAGACACAGGCTAGTAGAATGGATCACAAAACAAGACCCAACAATATGCTGCCTACAGGAGACGCATTTGATAGGAAAAGACATACATAGGCTGAAGGTGAAAGGTTGGGAAAAATCATATCACTCATATGGACTTCGGAAACAAGCAGGCGTGTCCATACTCATATCAAATAAAATAGATTTCAAGCCAAAGTTAATCAAAAGAGATAAAGAGGGACACTACATACTGCTTAAGGGAACCATACACCAACAAGACATAACAATCATAAATATTTATGCCCCAAACAATGGTGCAGCTATGTTCGTCAAACAAACTCTTCTCAAGTTCAAGAGTCTAATAGACCACCACACCATAATCATGGGAGACTTCAACACACCTCTCTCGCCACTGGACAGATCTTCCAAACAAAAGTTGAATAAGGAAACTATAGAACTCAATAACACTATTAATAACCTAGACCTAATTGACATATATAGAGTATACCACCCAACATCAAGCAGTTACACTTTTTTCTCAGCAGCACATGGATCCTTCTCAAAAATAGATCATATATTGTGTCACAGGGCAACTCTTAGACAATATAAAGGAGTAGAGATATTACCATGCATCTTATCTGATCATAATGGAATGAAACTGAAAATCAACGATAAAAGAAGGAAGGAAAAAGCATACATCAATTGGAGAATGAACAATAGGTTACTGAATGATCAATGGGTTATAGAAGACATCAAGGAGGAAATTAAAAAATTCTTAGAGATAAATGAAAACACAGACACAACATATCGGAATCTATGGGACACATTGAAAGCAGTTCTAAGAGGAAAATTCATTGCTTGGAGTTCATTCCTTAAGAAAAGGAAAAAGCAACAAATAAATGATCTCATACTTCATCTCAAAATCCTTGAAAAAGAAGAGCAAAACAACAGCAAAAGAAGTAGAAGGCAAGAAATAATTAAAATCAGAGCTGAAATTAATGAAATCGAAACAAAAGAAACAATTGAAAAAATTGACAAAACTAAAAGTTGGTTCTTTGAAAAAATAAACAAAATCGACAGACCCTTAGCGATGCTAGTGAAGAGAAGAAGAGAGAGAACTCAAATTACTAGCATACGGGATGAAAAAGGCAATATCACAACAGACACTTCAGAAATACAGAAGATAATCAAAAACTATTTTGAATCCTTATACTCCAATAAATTAGAAGATAGTGAAGGCATAGATAAATTTCTTAAGTCATATGATCTGCCCAGATTGAGTCAGGAGGATATAGAAAACCTAAACAGACCAATATCAATTGAGGAGATAGAAGAAACCATCAAAAGACTACCAACTAAGAAAAGCCCAGGTCCCGATGGGTATACAGCAGAATTTTACAAAACCTTTAAAGAAGAACTAATACCAATACTTTTCAAGCTACTTCAGGAAATAGAAAAGGAGGGAGAACTTCCAAATTCATTCTATGAGGCCAACATCACCCTGATACCTAAACCAGACAAAGACACTTCAAAGAAAGAAAACTACAGACCAATATCTCTAATGAACCTAGATGCAAAAATCCTCAATAAAATTCTGGCGAATCGGATACAAAAACATATCAAAAAAATTGTACACCATGATCAAGTAGGATTCATCCCTGGGATGCAAGGCTGGTTCAATATACGGAAATCAATAAATGTTATTCACCACATCAATAGACTTAAAAATAAGAACCATATGATCATCTCGATAGATGCGGAAAAAGCATTTGACAAAGTACAGCATCCCTTTATGTTCAAAACTCTAGAAAAACTAGGGATAACAGGAACATACCTCAATATTGTAAAAGCAATCTATGCTAAGCCTCAGGCTAGCATTATTCTGAATGGAGAAAAACTGAAGGCATTCCCTCTAAAATCTGGAACAAGACAGGGATGCCCTCTCTCTCCACTTCTCTTCAACATAGTTCTCGAAACACTGGCCAGAGCAATTAGACAGACGAAAGAAATTAAAGGCATAAAAATAGGAAAAGAAGAAATTAAATTATCACTATTTGCAGATGATATGATTCTATATCTAGCAGACCCAAAAGGCTCTACAAAGAAACTATTAGAGCTAATAAATGAATTCAGCAAAGTGGCAGGATTTAAAATCAACACGCATAAATCAAAGGCATTCCTGTATATCAGCGACAAATCCTCTGAAATGGAAATGAGGACAACCACTCCATTCAAAATATCTTCAAAAAAATAAAATACTTGGGAATCAACCTAACAAAAGAGGTGAAAGACTTATACAATGAAAACTACAGAACCCTAAAGAGAGAAATAGAAGAAGATCTTAGAAGATGGAAAAATATACCCTGTTCATGGATAGGCAGAACTAACATCATCAAAATGGCGATATTACCAAAAGTTCTCTATAGGTTTAATGCAATGCCAATCAAAATCCCAATGGCATTTCTTGTAGAAATAGAGAAAGCAATCATGAAATTCATATGGAAAAATAAAAGACCCAGAATAGCAAAAACAATGCTAAGCAAGAAGTGTGAATCAGGCGGTATAGCGATACCAGACTTCAAACTATACTACAGAGCAATAGTAACAAAAACAGCATGGTACTGGTACCAAAACAGGCGTGTGGACCAATGGTACAGAATAGAGGACACAGAAACCAATCCACAAAACTACAACTATCTTATATTTGATAAAGGGGCTAAAAGCATGCAATGGAGGAAGGATAGCATCTTCAACAAATGGTGCTGGGAAAACTGGAAATCCATATGCAACAAAATGAAACTGAATCCCTTTCTCTCGCCATGCACAAAAGTGAATTCAAAATGGATCAAGGAGCTTGATATCAAATCAGAGACGCGCCGTCTGATAGAAGAAAAAGTTGGCTACGATCTACAGTCGGTGGGGTCGGGCTCCAAATTCCTCAATAGGACACCCATAGCACAAAAGTTAATAACTAGAATCAACAAATGGGACTTACTCAAACTAAGAAGTTTTTTCTCAGCAAAAGAAACAATAAGAGAGGTAAATAGGGAGCCTACATCCTGGGAACAAATCTTTACTCCTCACACTTCAGATAGAGCCCTAATATCCAGAGTATACAAAGAACTCAAAAAATTAGACAATAAGAGAACAAACAACCCAATCAACAAATGGGCCAAGGACCTGAACAGACACTTCTCAGAGGAGGACATACAGTCAATCAACAAGTACATGAAAAAATGCTCAACATCTCTAGCTGTCAGAGAAATGCAAATCAAAACCACCCTAAGATACCATCTCACTCCAGTAAGATTGGCAGCCATTAGGAAGTCAAACAACAACAAGTGCTGGCGAGGATGTGGGGAAAAGGGTACACTTGTACATTGCTGGTGGGACTGCAGATTGGTGCAGCCAATTTGGAAAGCAGTATGGAGATTTCTTGGAAAGCTGGGAATGGAGCCACCATTTGACCCAGCTATTCCCCTTCTTGGTCTATTCCCTAAAGACCTAAAAAGAGCATGCTACAGGGACACTGCTACATCGATGTTCATAGCAGCACAGTTCACAATAGCAAGACTGTGGAACCAACCTAGATGCCCTTCAATAGACGAATGGATAAAAAAAATGTGGCATTTATACACAATGGAGTATTACTCTGCATTAAAAAATGACAAAATCATAGAATTTACAGGGAAATGGATGGCATTAGAGCAGATTATGCTAAGTGAAGCTAGCCAATCCCTAAAAAACAAATGCCAAATGTCTTCTTTGATATAAGGAAAGTAACTAAGAACAGAGTAGGGACGAAGAACAGGAGAAGAAGATTAACATTTAACAGGGATGAGAGGTGGGAGGGAAAGGGAGAGAGAAGGTAAATTGCACGGTAATGGAAGGAGACCCTCAGGGTTATACAGTGGAGGGGGTAGAGAGAGAGGAGGGGAGGGGAGGGGAGAGGTGGGGAGGGGGGAGGGTGGATGATGGGAAAGGCAGCAGAGCACAACAGACACTAGTATGGCAATTTGTAAATCAATGGATGTGTAACTGATGTGAATCTGCAATCTGTGTATGGGGTGAAGGTGGGAGTTCATAACCCACTAGAATCAAAGTGTGGAATATGATATGTCAAGAAATTTGTAATGTTTTGAACAACCCACAATAAAAAATTAAAAAAAAAAAAAAAAAAAAAAAAAAAAAAAAAAAAAAAAAAAAAAAAAAAAGAATAAATATCCAACATATCAGTATCTCTGGAACACAATGAAGGCAGTTCTAAGAGGAAATTTTATAGCATTGATTGCCTCCATTTAAAAAAATATCCCAAATAAACAACCTAATGCTCATTCTTAAGGCCTTAAGGCCTTAGCAAGACCAAATCAACTCTAAAACCACTAGAAGAAAAGAAATAGGATTAAAGCTGAAATTAATGAAATAGAGAATTTTAAAATTCAAAGGACTAATATAACAAAGAGTTGGTAGTTTGGAAAAACAAAGAAGATTGACAAATATTTAGCCAAATAACCAAAAGAAAAAGAAAGACCTAAATTATGAAACAATGTCAGTGCTCCTTAAATTATTCTAGGAAACAAAGCAGAAAAGGGAATACTTCCAAATTCATGTTATAAAGCCAGTATCACCTGTATACCAAAACCAGATAAGGACATGTCTAAGGAAAAAAACCTACAGACCAGTTTCCCTGATGAACATAGATGCAAAAATCCATAATTAAATGTTAACAATCCACATCAGGGGCTGGGGTTGTGGCTCAGTGATAGAGCGTTTGTCTGGCATGTGCGAGGCACTGGGTTCGATCCTTAGCACCACATATAAATAAGTAAATAAAATAAATATCCATGAACATCTAATAAAAATATTAAAAAATAACAATCTGCATCAAAAACACATTAAGAACCTTGTACATGATAATCAAATTGGTTTCATTCCAGGTCTATCTCTGCAAAGATTATTCAACATGCACAAATTGATAACATAATTTATGTAAGTAGAATTAAGAAAAAAATCACATGATCATTTCAATGGATAAAAAAAAACCCTCAGCAAAATTCAGGTCCCATTTTGACAAAAAAGAAGAAGAAACTGGGGATAGAAGCCATTGACCTCAACATCATAAGGTTATATATGATAAACTCAAAGACAACATCACACTTTTTCTATATTTTTTCTTTTTTTTACTTGTTCTTTTTAATTATATATGACAGTAGAATCTATTTTGATCTATTTATACAAGCATGGAATATATCTATTCTAATTAGGATCACTGACTTGTGGATGTGTATGATGTGGAGTTTCACTGTTGCATATTCATATATGTACATAGGAAAATTGTCTCAGATTCATTCACTATCATTCCTATTCCTACCCTCTTTTTCTTTCATTTTCCTTTGTCTAATTCAATGAACTTCTATTCTTTGCCTCCTTCCCCTTGTTGTGGGAAGAGAGAATATTCAACCTTTGAGTTTTGGGAACTGGCTTATTTCATTTATCATGAGCCTTCAGTTTCATCCACATACCAACAAATGTCATAATGTCATTCTTATTTATAGCTGATTAATATTCCATAGTGTATATATACTATACTTTCTTTATCCATTCATTTGGTAAGGTCACATAGGTTGGTTCCATAGTTAGCTATCACAAATTGTGCTGCTATGAACATTGATGTGACTGCATCACAGTAGTATGTTGATTTTAACTCCTTTGAAAATATATCAAAGAGTGGGATAACTGGATTATATGGTGGTTCCAATCCTAGTTTCTTGAGGAATTGTCATACTGCTTTCCAGAGTCATTGCACTAATTTGCAGTACTACCAACAATGTGAGTATACTCTTTCCCCCACATCCTTGCCAATATTTATTATTACTTGTATTCCTTTTAATTGTAATTCTGATTGGAGTGGAGTGAAATCTCAAAACTGGTTTTAAATTGCATTTCTATACCTGCTAGAGATATTGAACATTTTCTCATGTATTTGTTAAATAATCATATTTCTTCTTTTGAGAAGTGTCTGTTCAGTTCCTTTGCCCACTTATTGATTGGCTTATTTGGGGGGTTTTTAGTGTTAAGAATTTTAATTTCTTGTATATCCTAAAAAATAATCCCTTATCTAAGGTGTTGTTGGCAAAGATTTTTCTCCCATTCTGTAGGTTTTCTCTTCACATTCTTGATTTTTTTCTTTACTGTGAAGAAACTTTTCCATTTGATACAATCCCATTTATTAATTTTTTATTTTACTTCTTACACTTTAGAGTCTTATTGAGGAAGTCAGTTTCTAAACCAACATGCTGGAGAGTTGGGCCTACTTTTTTTTCTAGTAAACCCTGCACAGCAGTGTTTCTGGTCTAATACCTAGCTCTTTGATCCACTTCAAGTTCAGTTTTGTTCAGCGTGAAAGATAGGGGTTAAATTTCAATCTACTACCTATGGATTTTCAGTTTTCCCAGCACAATTTTTTTTTAATTTTTTATTGTGGGTTGTTCAAAACATTACAAATTTCTTGACATATCATATTCCACACTTTGATTCAAGTGGGTTATGAACTCCCACCTTCACCCCATACACAGATTGCAGAATCACATCAGTTACACATCCATTGATTTACAAATTGCCATACTAGTGTCTGTTGTGCTCCGCTGCCTTTCCCATCCTCCACCCTCCCCCCTCCCCACCTCTCCCCTCCCCTCCCCTCCTCTCTCTCTACCCCCTCCACTGTATAACCCTGAGGGTCTCCTTCCATTACCGTGCAATTTCCCTTCTCTCTCCCTTTCCCTCCCACCTCTCATCCCTGTTAAATGTTAATCTTCTTCTCCTGCTCTTCGTCCCTACTCTGTTCTTAGTTACTTTCCTTATATCAAAGAAGACATTTGGCATTTGTTTTTTAGGGATTGGCTAGCTTCACTTAGCATAATCTGCTCTAATGCCATCCATTTCCCTGTAAATTCTATGATTTTGTCATTTTTTAATGCAGAGTAATACTCCATTGTGTATAAATGCCACATTTTTTTTTATCCATTCATCCATTGAAGGGCATCTAGGTTGGTTCCACAGTCTTGCTATTGTGAACTGTGCTGCTATGAACATCGATGTAGCAGTGTCCCTGTAGCATGCTCTTTTTAGGTCTTTAGGGAATAGACCAAGAAGGGGAATAGCTGGGTCAAATGGTGGTTCCATTCCCAGCTTTCCAAGAAATCTCCATATTGCTTTCCAAATTGGCTGCACCAATCTGCAGTCCCACCAGCAATGTACAAGTGTACCCTTTTCCCCACATCCTCGCCAGCACTTGTTGTTGTTTGACTTCCTAATGGCTGCCAATCTTACTGGAGTGAGATGGTATCTTAGGGTGGTTTTGATTTGCATTTCTCTGACAGCTAGAGATGGTGAGCATTTTTTCATGTACTTGTTGATTGACTGTATGTCCTCCTCTGAGAAGTGTCTGTTCAGGTCCTTGGCCCATTTGTTGATTGGGTTGTTTGTTCTCTTATTGTCTAATTTTTTGAGTTCTTTGTATACTCTGGATATTAGGGCTCTATCTGAAGTGTGAGGAGTAAAGATTTGTTCCCAGGGTGTAGGCTCCCTATTTACCTCTCTTATTGTTTCTTTTGCTGAGAAAAAACTTTTTAGTTTGAGTAAGTCCCATGTGTTGATTCTAGTTATTAACTTTTGTGCTATGGGTGTCCTATTGAGGAATTTGGAGCCCAACCCCACCAACTGTAGATCGTAGCCAACTTTTTCTTCTATCAGATGGCGCGTCTCTGATTTGATATCAAGCTCTTTGATCCATTTTGAATTCACTTTTGTGCATGGCGAGAGAAAGGGATTCAGTTTCATTTTGTTGCATATGGATTTCCAGTTTTCCCAGCACCATTTGTTGAAGATGCTATCCTTCCTCCATTGCATGCTTTTAGCCCCTTTATCAAATATAAGATAGTTGTAGTTTTGTGGATTGGTTTCTGTGTCCTCTATTCTGTACCATTGGTCCACCCACCTGTTTTGGTACCAGTACCATGCTGTTTTTGTTACTATTGCTCTGTAGTATAGTTTGAAGTCTGGTATCGCTATACTGCCTGATTCACACTTCTTGCTTAGCATTGTTTTTGCTATTCTGGGTCTTTTATTTTTCCATATGAATTTCATGATTGCTTTCTCTATTTCTACAAGAAATGCCATTGGGATTTTGATTGGCATTGCATTAAACCTATAGAGAACTTTTGGTAATATCGCCATTTTGATGATGTTAGTTCTGCCTATCCATGAACAGGGTATATTTTTCCATCTTCTAAGATCTTCTTCTATTTCTCTCTTTAGGGTTCTGTAGTTTTCATTGTATAAGTCTTTCACCTCTTTTGTTAGGTTGATTCCCAAGTATTTTATTTTTTTTGAAGATATTTTGAATGGAGTGGTTGTCCTCATTTCCATTTCAGAGGATTTGTCGCTGATATACAGGAATGCCTTTGATTTATGCGTGTTGATTTTAAATCCTGCCACTTTGCTGAATTCATTTATTAGCTCTAATAGTTTCTTTGTAGAGCCTTTTGGGTCTGCTAGGTATAGAATCATATCATCTGCAAATAGTGATAATTTAAGTTCTTCTTTTCCTATTTTTATGCCTTTAATTTCTTTTGTCTGTCTAATTGCTCCGGCCAGTGTTTCGAGAACTATGTTGAAGAGAAGTGGAGAGAGAGGGCATCCCTGTCTTGTTCCAGATTTTAGAGGGAATGCCTTCAGTTTTTCTCCTTTCAGAATGATGCTAGCCTGAGGCTTAGCATAGATTGCTTTTACAATATTGAGGTATCCTGTTATCCCTAGTTTTTCTAGAGTTTTGAACATAAAGGGATGCTGTACTTTGTCAAATGCTTTTTCCGCATCTATCGAGATGATCATATGGTTCTTATTTTTAAGTCTATTGATGTGGTGAATAACATTTATTGATTTCCGTATATTGAACCAGCCTTGCATCCCAGGGATGAATCCTACTTGATCATGGTGTACAATTTTTTTGATATGTTTTTGTATCCGATTCGCCAGAATTTTATTGAGGATTTTTGCATCTAGGTTCATTAGAGATATTGGTCTGTAGTTTTCTTTCTTTGAAGTGTCTTTGTCTGGTTTAGGTATCAGGGTGATGTTGGCCTCATAGAATGAATTTGGAAGTTCTCCCTCCTTTTCTATTTCCTGAAGTAGCTTGAAAAGTATTGGTATTAGTTCTTCTTTAAAGGTTTTGTAAAATTCTGCTGTATACCCATCCGGACTTGGGCTTTTCTTAGTTGGTAGTCTTTTTATGGTTTCTTCTATTTCCTCAATTGATATTCGTCTGTTTAGGTTTTCTATATCCTCCTGACTCAATCTGGGCAGATCATATGACTTAAGAAATTTATCTATGCCTTCACTATCTTCTAATTTATTGGAGTATAAGGATTCAAAATAGTTTTTGATTATCTTCTGTATTTCTGAAGTGTCTGTTGTAATATTGCCTTTTTCATCCCGTATGCTAGTAATTTGAGTTCTCTCTCTTCTTCTCTTTGCTAGCATCGCTAAGGGTCTGTCGATTTTGTTTATTTTTTCAAAGAACCAACTTTTAGTTTTGTCAATTTTTTCAATTGTTTCTTTTGTTTCGATTTCATTAATTTCAGCTCTGATTTTAATTATTTCTTGCCTTCTACTTCTTTTGCTGTTGTTTTGCTCTTCTTTTTCAAGGATTTTGAGATGAAGTATGAGATCATTTATTTGTTGCTTTTTCCTTTTCTTAAGGAATGAACTCCAAGCAATGAATTTTCCTCTTAGAACTGCTTTCAATGTGTCCCATAGATTCCGATATGTTGTGTCTGTGTTTTCATTTATCTCTAAGAATTTTTTAATTTCCTCCTTGATGTCTTCTATAACCCATTGATCATTCAGTAACCTATTGTTCATTCTCCAATTGATGTATGCTTTTTCCTTCCTTCTTTTATCATTGATTTTCAGTTTCATTCCATTATGATCAGATAAGATGCATGGTATTATCTCTACTCCTTTATATTGTCTAAGAGTTGCCCTGTGACATAATATATGATCTATTTTTGAGAAGGATCCATGTGCTGCTGAGAAAAAAGTGTAACTGCTTGATGTTGGGTGGTATACTCTATATATGTCAATTAGGTCTAGGTTATTAATAGTGTTATTGAGTTCTATAGTTTCCTTATTCAACTTTTGTTTGGAAGATCTGTCCAGTGGCGAGAGAGGTGTGTTGAAGTCTCCCATGATTATGGTGTGGTGGTCTATTAGACTCTTGAACTTGAGAAGAGTTTGTTTGACGAACATAGCTGCACCATTGTTTGGGGCATAAATATTTATGATTGTTATGTCTTGTTGGTGTATGGTTCCCTTAAGCAGTATGTAGTGTCCCTCTTTATCTCTTTTGATTAACTTTGGCTTGAAATCTATTTTATTTGATATGAGTATGGACACGCCTGCTTGTTTCCGAAGTCCATATGAGTGATATGATTTTTCCCAACCTTTCACCTTCAGCCTATGTATGTCTTTTCCTATCAAATGCGTCTCCTGTAGGCAGCATATTGTTGGGTCTTGTTTTGTGATCCATTCTACTAGCCTGTGTCTCTTAATTGGTGAGTTTAAGCCATTAACATTTAGGGTTATTATTGAGATATGGGTTGTTCTTCCAACCATATTTGTTTATTTCTGTTACTAAACATTGTTTGTTTTCCTCTTTGATTGTTTCCCCCCCCCCTTTACTGTCCTACCTCCCACTGTTGGTTTTCATTGTTATTTTCCATTTCCTCTTCCTGTAATACTTTGGCTAGGATGTTTTGAAGAGATGGTTTTCTAGCTGCGAATTCTTTAAACTTTTGTTTATCGTGGAAGGTTTTAATTTCATTCTCCATCCTGAAGCTTAATTTCGCTGGATACACAATTCTTGGTTGGAACCCATTATCTTTCAGTGTTTGAAATATGTTATTCCAGGATCTTCTAGCTTTCAGAGTCTGTGTTGAAAGATCAGCTGTTATCCTGATTGGCTTGCCCCTAAATGTAATCTGCTTCCTTTCTCTTGTAGCTTTTAAAATTCTCTCCTTATTCTGTATGTTGGGCATCTTCATTATAATGTGTCTAGGTGTGGATCTCTTATGATTTTGCACATTCGGCGTCCTGTAGGCTTCTAGGATTTGGGATTCTGTCTCATTCTTCAAGTCTGGGAAGTTTTCTTGTATTATTTCATTGAATAGACTGCTCATTCCTTTGGTTTGGAGCTCTGTACCTTCCTGTATCCCAATGACTCTTAAGTTTGGTCTCTTAATGTTATCCCATATTTCTTGGATGTTCTGCTCATGGTTTCTTAACAGTCTTGCTGAGCTGTCTATGTTCTTTTCCAGTTGAAATACTTTGTCTTCATTGTCTGATGTTCTATCTTCTAAGTGTTCTACTCTGTTGGTAGTATTCTCCATTGAGTTTTTAAGTTGGTTTATTGCTTCCTGCATTTCTAGGATTTCTGATTGCTTGTTTTTTATAACCTCTATCTCCCTGTATAGTTGATCCTTTGCTTCCTGGATTTGTTTGCGTAATTCGTTGTCGAAGTGATCTTTCATTGTCTGATTTTGCTGTTTAATGTCTTCCTTGATACTCCAGATCATCTGAAGCATGTATATCCTGAATTCTTTATCTGACATTCCATCTGCTGCAGCTGTTACCTCTTCTAAAGTTGCGTTGACCTGCATTGCTTGTGGTCCTTTCTTTCCTTGTCTTTTCATACTGCTTGCGTATCTTTCCTGCAGGTGCGGGCGGCAGCTCTGCTCTCTCCTTATTCCAATTGGGGTGTCATGGCTACCACGCCGGCAGGCCACCGGGCCTGATCCGCCGGTCGGTTGCAGGTTTGCCTACCCTGCAGGCGCGGGTGGCGGCTCTACTCTGCCCCTACTCCAAATGGGGTGACGTGTCTGTCGTACCGGCAGGCCACTGGGCCTGTCCTGCTGGTCGGTCGCAGATCTGCCCACCTTTCGGGCACGGGTGGAGGCTCTGCTCTGCCCCTACTCCAATTGGGGTGTCGTGACTACCCTGCCTGCAGGACGCTGGGCCTGTTCCTGGCAAGGGAGGCGACTCTGCTCTGTCACTACTCCAATTAGGGTGGTGTTTGTACCACGCCGGCAGGCTCCTGGGCCTGATCCGCCGGTCTGCTGTAGGTCTGCCTACCTTGAAGGCGCGGGCGGCGGATCTGCCCTGCCCCTCCTACCATGCCTGCGGACCCCTGGGCCTGATCTGCAGGTTGATCACTGGTCTGCTCACCCTGCGGGCACGGGTGGCGGTTCCGCTCTGCCCCCACTCCAATTGGGGTCACGTGACCACCACACCGGCAGGGCCTGATCCGGGCGTGGGAGAAGGATCTGCTCTGCCCCTACTCCAGTTGGGGTGACGTGTGTACCACACTGGCAGGCCACTGGGCCTGACCCGCCAGGCTGTCACAGGTCTGTTTACCTTGCAACTGCGAACGGCGGCTCTGCCCTGCCTCTCCTACCACGCCCATGTACTACTGGGTCGTGGGTCTGCCCACCTGGCGGGTGTGGGTGGCGGCTCCGCTCCGCCCCCTCTCCAATTGGGGTCATGCGGTCACCACGCTGGCGAGCCGCTGGGCCTGCTCCGGGGGCTGGCGGTGACCCGGCTACTCCCCTCTGGCTGGAGGACAAATTGAGGAGACTCGGGTGACTGAGCCTCACCCCCCTTACCAGGAGACCAACTGCTTATGTCACCGCTGGTGTTGATGAAGATCTCTCCTCCACCGCTTTCTGCTGACATCAGATCTCTGCCATGTTGGTATCCTATGCGAATGGCAGCATTTCGTTCCCCTTGCCGGGCAACCCAAGCAACGGGTGAGTCCTGACCGGCCCTCAGCAGGACCCGGACCCAGACGCAGTTTCCGCGGGCTCCTAGCCCCGGTCCAGGGAAGTTCCGGGAGCCGGAACTCGGCCGCTCCGTGGTCGGTGTAAGCTCCTATAAGTGTAGGCTCCAAGAAGCAGTCCCCGCGGGCTCAGTTCCGGGAGCCGGAATTCGGCTGCTTAGTGCTTGGTGTTTGCTCTGATAGTAGCAGGGTCCAAGAAGCAGCCTCCGCAGGCTCCGCAGCCCTGAGCCAGGGCAGTTCCGGGACGGTTCCGGGAGCCGGAACTCGGCCGCTCCGTGGTCGGTGTAAGCTCCTATAAGTGTAAGCTCCAAGAAGCAGCCCCCGCGGGCTCAGTTCCGGGAGCCGGAATTCGGCTGCTTAGTGCTTGGTGTATGCTCTGATAGTAGCAGGGTCCAAGAAGCAGCCTCCGCAGGCTCCACAGCCCTGAGCCAGGGCCCCAGCACAATTTTTTTAAAAAGCTACCTTTTCTACAATGTATGTTTTTGGTGCCTTTGTCTAGTATGAGATAACTGTACTTTTGTGGGTTTTTCTGCATCCTCTATTCTATTCCATTGGTCTTCATGCCTGTTTTGATGTCAGTACCATACTGTTTTGTTATTATAGTTCCATAGCATAATTTAAGGTCTGGCATTGTGTTGCCTCCTGCTTCACTTTTCTCACTAAGGATTGCTTTGGCTATTCTGGATCTCTTATTTTTCCAAATGAATTTCATGAATGCTTTTTTCTATTTCTATAAAGAACATCACTGGAATTTTAATTGGAATTGTATTAAATTTGTATCACACTTTTGGTAGTATAGCCATTTTGGCAATATTTATTCTGCCTATCCAAGAACATGGGAGATCTTTCCATCTTTTAAGGTCTTCTTCAATTTCTTTATTGTTCTGTAGTTTTTAATAAATATTTCACCACTTTTTATTAGTTTGATTGTTTTTCTTTTAGAGACTATTGTGAATTGGAATAGTTTACCTGATTTCTCTTTCAGCTGATTCATCACTGGTATATATAAATGCAATTGATTTATGGGTGTTAGAAACATATGACTATGACCTACCCAAATTGAATCAGGAGGACATAGGAAATTTAAACAGATCTAATTCAAGAAATGCAATTGAAGATGCCATCAAAAAGCCTTCCAACAAAGAAAAGCCCAGGACCAAATGAATTCTCATCCAAGTCTACCAGACCTTTAAAGAAGAACTAACACCAATTCTCCTCTCTCTCCATGAAATAAAAAAGGGAACCCTTCCAAATTCATTCTATGAAGCTAATATCACTCTGATACCAAAACCAGACAAAGACCCATCAAGGAAAGAAGACTTCAGACTAATATCCTTGATGAATTTGGATGCAAAAATTCTTAATACTGGTAACTTACATACAAAAGTACATTAAAAAGATAGTGCACCGTGATCATCACTGGGTTTCATCCCAGTGATGCAAGATTGGTTGAACATACTGAAATCGACAATTATAATTCATCACATAAATATACTTAAAGACAAGAATCACAAAATTTCCTCAGTAGATGAAGAAAAAGCATTTGATAAAATACAGCATCTATTCATGTTCAAAACATAGAAAGTCTGAAGTTAATAAGAACATACTTCAATATTGTAAAAGCTATATGCATCAAACCCAAGGCCAACATCATTCTAAATGGAGAAAAACTGAAAAGTATTCCCTCTAAAACTGGAATAAGATAGGGATGCCCTATTTCATCACTTTCAGTTAACATTTTCCATGAAACTCTAGCCAGGACAATTAAGCTAAAGAAAGAAATTAAAGGAATACAAATAAGAAAAGAAGAGCTCAGATTATCTCTGTTTCCAACAATGTTATTTATATTTAGAAGACCAAAAAACTCCATTACAAAGCTTTTCTTCATATTTTTATGATACATCATAATCATACATGATAGCATGATTCATTGGTACTTATTCATACATGTATACAATACAACAATATAATTTGGTCGATATCATTTTCCAGTAGTTCCTCTTCCTCTCCACTCTTCCTTCCCCCTCATCCTTTTCTTCTACTCTGATTAGCCTCCCTTCCATTCTTTCTTATCATTTTTTCTTCTCTAGCATCCACATATGTGAGAAAACATATGACCCTTGATTTTCAGAGTTTGGCTTATTTCACTTAACATAATGTTCTCAAGTTCCATCCATTTTCCTACAAATGACATAATTTCATGCTTCTTTATGACTGAATAAAACTCCTTTATATATATATATATATATATATATATATATATATATATATATATATATATATATATATATATATAAAATATTTTCTTTATCCATCCATCCACTGATGGACACCATAAACAATTGCTAATGGTTAATGAAAAGACTGTCAAAATAACTAAAAGAGAAACTTTTCAGAAATTTCCAATGATGGGGTGCAAATATCCTCAGATGCAATTAATGTGTATAGAGAATCTAACTCCACTTTCCAGATAGAATTATGGTTCCCTGAGGGATAAATTTTCTTGAATGTATACTTCTATATACTTTCTCACAACACTTAGCAACTCGGGAATGTATAACATAAACAGTGAAAAAGAACAAAAAAATAGTGTGTAATGTAGCTGCAAAGGAAATAGAAGTAAATAAGGGATATTTTTTCTCCCACCAATGCCATTTTAGCAAAGAGGAAATATGGATTGGTATTTCCAAAACTGTTGCTAATATAACTACATAAAAATAGCCCCTAAGTTAAGTGCAAAGGAAGTTCTGGGGGATTGAACTCTATTAAATATTTCTAATTATTATAATTATACTTTGTGCTTGGGAGTGAACCCAGAGCCTCTTATAAACTAACTACACAATCTACAACTGAGCTATACCATCATTGCATTATTTAGAAGTGAAAAGAGGGAGAGCTTTTAATGTTTATCATACTCTCTGATACACATTTGTTTTGTCAGGTCATTCAAAGAACTTCTCATATGTTATTAATGAGATCCAACTAGCATGTTGTAATCAATATAGAAAAATGTCAAAAAGATTTAGATCCCTTCATATTATACTTTGCAGAAAAACGATCATAGCCTGTGAAAACAGTGAATGTGAGTAGCTTTATTATCCAAAAAAAAAAAAAAGGAAAATTGCTTTTTATCTTCTTTCCTGATAGGGATTTAAAAGAACGCATTTTTTATTTTATTTTATTTTTTATTAGCTACACAGGACAGTACAATGATCCTGACAATTCATACATTTGAATCAAATGGGGTATAATTTCTCATTTTTCTGATTATACAGGTTGCAGAATCACATTGGTCATACAGTCACCTTTCTACATACAGCAATAATAATGTCTATTTTATTCTGCTGGCCTTCCTAACCCCCCTTCCCCTCCCCTCCCCTCCCATCACTTCTCTCTATCCAATCTAATGTGACACACTTTTTTTTTCTTTTTCTCCTCACAACATTATACATGTATTCTGTATAACGCTGAGGATCTCCTTCCATCTTCCACGCAACTCGCCTTCTCCCTCCTTTTCCCTCCCACCTCTCTTCCCTATCTAGTGATAATCTTTTTCTCATGCTTTTCATCCCTACCCCATTTTTAGTCACCCCCCTTATATCAGAGAAGACATTCAGCATTTGTTTTTTTAGGGATTGGCTAACTTCACTTAGCATAATCTTCTCTAATGCCATCCATTTCCCTGCAAATGCCATGATCTTGTTATTTTTTAGTGCTGAGTAATATTCTATTGTGTATAAATGCCACATTTTTTATCCATTCATCTATTGAAGGGCATCTGGGTTGGTTCCACAGTCTAGCTATTGTGAATTGTGCTGCTATAAACATTGATGTGGCTGTGTCCTTGTAGTATGCTCTTTTTAGGTCTTTTGGGTATAGTCTGAGAAGGGGAATAGCTGGGTCAAATGGTGGTCCCATTCCCAGCTTTCTAAGGAATCTCCATACTGCTTTCCAAATTGGCTGCACCAATTTGCAGTCCCACCAGCAATGTACAAGAGTAGGCTTTTCCCCACATCCTCGCCAGCACTTATTGTTGTTTGACTTCATAATGGCTGCCATTCTTATTGGAGTGAGATAATATCTTAGAGTAGTTTCAATTTGCATTTCTCTGATTGCTAGAGATGGTGAGCATTTTTTCATGTATTTGTTGATTGATTGTATATCCTCTTCTGAGAAGTGTTTGTTCAGGTCCTTGGCCCATTTGTTGATTGGGTTATTTGTTTTTTATTTTTGTTTTGAGTTCTTTGTATACTCTAGAGATTAGAGCTCTATCTGATGTGTGAGGGGTAAAAATTTGTTCCCAGGATGTAGGCTCCCTATTCACCTCACATATTATTTCTCTTGCTGAGAAAAAACTTTTTAGTTTGAATTTATCCCATTTGTTGATTCTTGATTTTAACTCTTGTGCTATAGGTGTCTTATCAAGGAATTTGGGGCCTGCACCCATGTGATGAAGATTGGGGCCAACATTTTCTTCTATTAGACGCAAAGTCTCTGGTTTGATTCCTAGCTCCTTGATCCATTTTGAGTTGACTTTTGTGCATGGTGAGAGAAAGGGATTCAATTTCATTTTGTTGCATATGGATTTCCAGTTCTCCCAGCACCATGCTATCCTTTCTCCATTGCATGCTTTTAGCAACTTTGTCTAATATTAGGTAGTTGTAATTTTGTGGATTTGTCTCTGTGTCCTCTATTCTGTACCATTGGTCTACCAGCCTGTTTTGGTGCCAGTACCATGCTGTTTTTGTTACTATTGCTCTGTAGTATAGTTAAAAATCTGGTATCGTGATACCACCAGTTTCACTCTTTCTGCTTAGAATTACTTTAGCTATTCTGGGTCTATTATTTTTCCAGATGAATTTCATGATTGCTTTTTCTATTTCTGCAAGGAATGCCATTGGGATTTTGATGGGAATTGCATTAAATCTGTAAAGTGCTTTTGGTAATATAGCCATTTTAATAATATTAATTCTGCCTATTAAAAGAACACATTATTTAGAAATATAATCATTCACTAGAGTCTGATGATCTGTTCCTGTAAGATTAACACATCTACACAATAGCTGAGCATGAAGTAACCACATGTTCAGTTTGTGAGAGTTGAGCTCATCTGCTGTGATCCATCTTATTTTTATATTAGCCATACATGTTCTTTCCTACATACCTTTTATCTTTAAGGCTACCTGAATAAAGTATTACTCTGATTTACAATACTTTGATCAGTCAGGAAGTTTCAGGAGTAATCTCTTGGTACTACTTGCCATAATGAATTTACTTTATAGGTCCTACCAACCAATATGTATGCTTTTCTATATTATAGGTATTTCCTTCATAATTTTAAAAGTCATACTCCAGAGAAATGACAATGAGATAAGTTTTTAAGATTTGTCAAGTATTTGATAAGGATTTGTAAAGTATTTAACAAAAATTTGTCAATATTTTGTCAAGTCCTAAAAGAGCTCTCCCAACAATGGTTAAGGGGCAGCATCACATGACCGTCAATTTCTGTCAATACAAATTAGACACATCACCCTGCTCATCTGATCAATCGTTTATTTCCTCCCATGGCAGGAAATTACACATATTAGACCTACCTTATGGATTGACTTAGCCTCCATCCATCATTTGGTCTTCACATACCCCAGTTTAACATGGGGACTATGGTTGATCTTTACATCACCCTGTTATTAGGGAGAAATGGAGGCATAATTTCTATATCCAACATTCCTCAAAAAGATTTGGGTGTACTCTTTTCCAAAGTGAATAGTTAATTGGACCCATGGCTACAGATCCTATTGGGGAAAGATTGGGTGGATATGTTTTCTATACTCACAGGGGCTCTGTGGGTTCCATTCTCAAGGATATCCAGGTCCTCATTCAAACAATGGGCTTTGTGTTCAAGAACTAGTTCAGATATCAAAATTGTGTGAGGGATCATGATTTTCTGCTAGGTAACTTATATGAGTCTTTTGCACACATGCTCTTTATTATTTCTGGTTATAGAAGGTGATCAGTATCACAGTCACTCCACGAAGCACGCACTACACAGTTCTCTCCCTGCTCAATGATCCGCCAGCCCGCGCGCTGACTGTGAGCCCTCGGTGCTCAACCTATCAATTGCGGGACAGAAAAACAGCCGGACCCAGCATAGACTGGAGCAAAATGATGCTTCAACACCCAGAGCAGGTCTCTGCCTTGGGAGTCAGTGCCTCCGCCATCGTGCCCTGCGTGTCTCCTCCTGGGTTACTGATATTTGAGGATTTTGCTAACCTGACAGACACCCTTTGTCAAGGAAGGGTTGAGGTTTGCCATCCAGAACAAGCACCTCTGCCATTGGATGTCCTCTGCGCTGGAGTCAGTCATCATCAGCGACAGACCACTGGAGATGTCAGTCACAAAAGCTGAGGTAGCTCCTGGGGATGATGAAAGGAAAAAGAGGCAATGGGAAAGAAATAAGATCACAGCCACCAAGTGCCAAAACGAGCAAAAGGAAAAGACCAAGTGCCTGCAGTCAGAGAAGCTGGAAAGTCTGAATGCCGAACTAAAGTCCCAAATTGAGGAGCTGAAGAATGAGAAGTAGTATTTGATATATATATATGCTCAATCTGTGTCGGCCCACGTGTATTGTCTGAGCTCAGAATGGGCAGACTCCAGAAGATGAGAGAAACTTCTTTATCCAACAGATAAAAGAAGGAACACTAAACAACAACTGGGGAGTCCTCATCGAATACTCCTTTCCCATCTAAAACCTTGATGCCATTGGAAAGCCGACTACCTGTGCACCTCTAGAATCCCAGCAGCTGAGAACCACTGAGGCAGGAGGGCCCATGGTGAGTGATTCTACTGGGCCTTCCCACTCTGCTGAAAAGAATGAACTTTAGACCAGGGCAAGAGCATCCTTTGCTTCAGCTCCAGGATTTAGGCCTTCACATAGTGGTTGTTCTTAGATGTTCCAGATGGCCCCTGATTAGGGTCCTGTCTGCTTTCATGTGGGTTCTACAAGAACCAGGATGCCCACCATTAGGTTTCAAGCAAAATTATCTGTACCTTGGGGGGATGGAATGGCACCATCTCCACCACTTCAGCTGCCTCTGTTGCTCATAGGAGACATGGAATGAGAACAACACTTATTGAAGTTGTACAATGGCCAGGGTTGTGCTTTTTAGAGCATATGCTGTTTATCCTGGGATTACTGTGTGCAAGGCATTCGTTTCAAAACTAGGCATTATGTTCTTTTGATGTTTGTTTCATACAACACTGATGTGTGACTTTTCCGTGGTTTTCCTCAGATCTGGTTTCTGAGAGTCTGGAGGGTCCATTTCCATGGGCAGAATCTTACAAAAATGTTTGGTTGCCCAGAAGAGCTTTCCAGCTCCAGAAGAGCAGAATTGTCCTGCTGACCAGCAGAACAAGTTTGTGCCAAAGAGAAGGCCTCCTTTTTCCCTTGGCACCCAGGTGTTAAGGGGAAATCTATGGGTGTGACAGTGAGTCCTCTGTTGCAGCTCAGTTACAATGTCACAGGAAGTATGCAGAAAGAAAGTCCAATTTCCAAAGGGTTAGGACTATCTACTCAGTGACTTTGTCAAGAGTTATCTCTAGTGGAAGAGCCAAAGAATATTCCATTTTCCTTTCCTTGTGGTAAAATCTGGTCAGTGGAGATGCATGATTGAAGCCTGATGATACCCAGGCTTTAGCATTATTGGATGTTAATGGCATTGTTTTTGTCATGTATCTGTCTTAAGAAATCTGGCTCAGAGCATTTGCAGCTGCGAGAGGTCACTGCGAGAGGTCACTCACACTGCCCACAGGACTTTGGCTACTATCTGATAAAATTCTGATGTTTCTGTGAAATCCTCAGTGTATAAACTTTCTCAATAGTATCATTACAATTTTCTGTAAGAGAAAATATTATTTATCCTAGTATCCTTAACCTGTTAACATAATAAACCCTGGACCAAAAAAAAAAGGTGCTCAGTATCATCACCTGGTGCTCATCTAATCTCATTGCTAGGAACAAGTCCTATTTGCTACCAACCCAAATCCTTGTAGATCAAGGCCCCAAATTGCAAAGTCAGCCTTGTTTCCCCTTTCAGCAACTACACCCCTCTTGCTTCTAACAATAAAATGTTATCATATGATCCCTGTTACATGAAATTCTAGATCCCCAATTACCAAGTTTCTTGAAGCTCTCTTGCCCTCACCTGGGAACATGAGAGGACAAAGCCTTTTAGTGATGCTGTGCTCACCTTACTAGTACATTCTATATTGTTTTTGTGAGGGGAGTGGCTTATGGACCCCCTCTCTGGGAACATAATCAGCAAGTGAGTTCCCTGAAGTCACAATAATTCAATTCTTTCTTCTCTTTTGCTGAAACTCATGACTATCTATATTTTCCAAAGAAGTCACAGCATCCAATTATTAACTATGTCAATACCTCATAAGTCCTCAAAGAACCCTCCCAGCAGCATTTAAGGGCCAGCATCACATGATAGTCAATTTATGTCAACACAAATTGGACATATCATGCAGCTCGGTTGCTCAATCAGTTATTTCCTCCCACAGCAGTGACTTTATTTTCTTACCAAGACTCTGCTGGGACCTGAACCTAGTTATTGGTATAAAGACCATGAAGTGGGACACAGTAGAATCTGAGATGAGATTGACTTTTTTAGGAGACCTTTGTTTGACAAGAAGAAAATGGGATACCACTGTCCTCTAGCAAAGGTAGAACTATTTCTATAGGACTGAAGGATGTTTTAGGGGAATCTGGGAGTTTAAGAGTCTTAAGAAAATCCCACTATATAATCCCTTCCTTGGTGTAATGGTCTTCCTTCAGCATTAGTATCCCAATTTAGCATAGAAGACCCATAGAATCTGTTAATTCAGCATCCTTTTAACTCCACCACTATTCTAATTAAATCTTGTTTTCTGTTTGTCATCTAAGAGATAATGGTATTATGATTTAGGTATGTGATGTCCCTCAAAAGCTCATGGGTGAGACAATGCAAGAAAATTTAGAGAGGCTGGAGATGATGGCACACACCTATAACCTCATTGGCTTGGAAGGCTGAGGCAGAAGTATCATAAGTTAAAGCCATCCTTAGAAACTTAGTGAGGCCATAAGCAACTTAGAGAGACCCTGTCACAAAATTTCAAAAGGGTTGGGGATGTGGCTCAGTCATTAAGTGCCTTTGGGTTCAATCCCTAGCACAAAAAAAGAAAGAGAGAAAAGAAAGTTTGGGTTATAAAAGCCTTAACCCAATCAGTGAATTAATCCCTGGATAGGGATTAACTGAGTGATGACTGTAGGCAAATAGAGTGTGTGTGGAGGAGGTAGGTCACTGGGGGCTTGCCCTTTGGTTTTATATTTTGTCCATAAGGAGAATCCTCTCTCTTCTTCTTGGTGTGATGTCTTGAGAAAATTTCTTCTACCACACCCTTCCACCGTGATGTTCAGACTCACCTCAAACCCCAAAGAATGGAGCCAACCATATTTGGGCTGAGACCTCTGAAACCCTGAGCCCCCAAAATAAACATTTCCTCCTCTGTTGTTTTTGTCAGATCTTTTGATCACAGCAGCAAAAAAGAAAAAAAGAAAAAAAACTTACTAAAACAGATGGTCTATTTAAATGCTTCTGTGAAGAGATTGACTTTCACAGCATGTCCTCATGTTACTGTTGGCCAAACACCCAACTCCAGATTTCTTCTAATCACTCTTTTCATGTACATTTCAAATGCAAAAACTAATGCATAAACCAAGTGCTTCCTTTTCAATCCATACCTCATCCCTATCTACCATATGTCTTTCCAGTTACAAGCATGGTGTTTGTCAGCAAAACAGTCCTCACTGTCATCTTGTTCATTGATCATTTACTACACCAATGATTGACAGTAAGAACTACTTACTTCATTGATAGTTGACAACTTACTATACCAATGGTCTTAGATTTGGTTCCCTCAAAGAAAACTCTGAGATATAGACTTAAATGACACATTTTATTTGGAAAACAGTCCCAAAAAACAAAAGTGAGGAAGTGGGGAAACAAGACAAGGAAGATGGCATTACTGAGCAGGTTTCTGCTCTCTTCCACTTGGAAAATCTCTGAGAACAGTATAAAACAAACCCAGCATCTTTGCAGTTTAGTACGTTAAGTTGCATTTACCCACAAATTCCTCACTTCAGTGTTTGACTTTTACTCCCACATCCTTTGTCCCCGTCTGTTTTCTGTCAAGTAAGATCATGTACTACCAAAGAAAACTTCAGAGAAGAGACACCTATACCTGGGATATACAAAGATGATAGCACACTGGGAGGGTGTCTTGCTTTAAAGCTTGCCTTATGGAACTTGGGTGAACCTGTAATGCCAGATTCGTGGGACCCCAATAGACCTTAGGAGCCAAATCCAATGCAATCACACAAGAGTCTTTATTGCAAGCTCGAGCCTGGACTCACAACCGTTCCCAACGTAGCAGTCCCAGGGAGTGAGTCCCAGTCCTTTGTTCAGTAAAATTTTTAGGTTTTGGGGGTAGCATCACAACATCACACAGCAAATCATTCCGTACCATGGGAAAGTCAAACAACAACTCTTAACATTGATTAGCACATTCACTGGCAGAACAAGTTGGGTAGGGGTGATTGGCTAGTACTAGAGGGGGTTCCTTTGAACTGATTGGTTTAGGCCACGAGGGGTGTACATGCTAAACTACATGGTTTCCCAACATGTTATCAACCACCATAAACTACTGGGGGGGATGCCATCTGACATCCCAGGTATTTTTCCTGTCTCATGCTGATTGGCGGTTGCTAGGGGGTTGCTATGGGTCCTCACCTAGCCTAACTGAGTAAGGGACACCTGGTGCCGCAGATCTCTCCTGTTATTTGTAGACAACTCAGGAGGGTGGGTATGTGCTTTGGAGTGCTCTGTGGGTTTTTCCCAGGACAAAGGTCACACCCCCTTCCTTAGGACAGGCCTTGAGGTAGAAGCTGGTTTCTCAAAAATGGAGCCACATCAATTTGTCAAGCCAAAGGAGTGTAGAGACAGCACCAACAGTTTCTGATACACATCTCAATGCAATCCAGTGAATAAATTGGCAAGTCCATCCACAAAAGTTCAATCAATGGAGCCATTCTATTCCTCTTAAATGGAAAATTTTTCATGTTGCTTATAAATGTGTTCAAAGCATAGATCAAGTTCAGAAAATCATGTTTTCTCCAAATCATTATTGATTTAAGAAAAAGACATTTTCTCAGTAGAAGACATTTATTAGGATCCTTTAAGATTATGAGATTATGTATGTTCACCATGGGCATATGACATGCATGATTTAAGAGTTACTGATTTACTTTAACTAGGAAGATGAGTTATTAAATTTAGAGCTAAATTATTTTTCTATATGTGAAAAAGTTTATCAGTCATAAAGAATTGGAGTTCTTTTTTTTATTATTATTATTAGTTGTTCAAAACATTACAAGCTCTTGACATATCATATTTCTTTTTTTATTGGTTGTTCAAAACATTAATAATTCTTGACATATCATATTTCATACATTAGATTCAAGTGGGTTATGAACTCCCATTTTTACCCCAAATACAGATTGCAGAATCACAACGGTTACACATCCATATTTTTACATGATGCCATATTAGTGACTGTTGTATTCTGCTACCTTTCCTATCCTCTACTATCCCCCCTCCCCTCCCCTCCCATCTTCTCTCTCTACCCCATCTACTGTAATTCATTTCTCTCCTTGTTTTTTTCCCATTCCCCTCACAACCTCTTATATGTAATTTTGTATAACAATGAGGGTCTCCTTCCATTTCCATGCAGTTTACCTTTTCTCTGCCTTTCCCTCCCACCTCATGTCTCTGTTTAATGTTAATCTTTTCCTCCTGCCCTTCCTCCCTGCTCTGTTCTTAGTTGCTCTCATTATATCAAAGATGAGTTTTGGCATTTGTTTTTTAGGGATTGGCAAGCTTCACTTAGCATAATCTGCTTTAATGCCATCCATTAACCTGCAAATTCCATGATTTTGTCATTTTTTAGTGCTGATTAATACTCCATTGTGTATAAATGCCACATTTTTTTATCCATTCATCTATTGAAGGGCATCTGGGTTGGTTCCACAGTCTAGCTATTGTGAATTGTGCTGCTATGAATATCGATGTGGCAGTATCCCTGTAGTACGCTCTTTTAAGGTCTTCAGGGAATAGTCCGAGAAGGGCAATAGCTGGGTCAAATGGTGGTTCCATTCCCAGCTTTCCCAGGAATCTCCATACTGCTTTCCAGATTGGCCGCACCAGTTTGCAGTCCCACCAGCAATGTACAAGAGTACCCTTTTCCCCACATCCTCTCCAGCACTTGTTGTTTGACTTCATAATGGCTGCCAATCTTACTGGAGTGAGATGGTATCTTAGGGTGGTTTTGATTTGCATTTCTCTGACTGCTAGAGATGGTGAGCATTTTTTCATGTACTTGTTGATTGATTGTATGTCCTCCTCTGAGAACTGTCTGTTCAGGTCTTTGGCCCATTTGTTGATTGGGTTATTTGTTTTCTTATTGTTTAATTTTTTGAGTTCTTTGTATACTCTGGATATTAGGGCTCTATCTGAAGTGTGAGGAGTAAAAATTTGTTCCCAGGATGTAGGCTCCCTATTTACCTCTCTTATTTCTCTTGCTGAGAAAAAACTTTTTAGTTTGAGTAAGTCCCATTTGTTGATTCCAGTTATTAACTCTTGTGCTATGGGTGTCCTATTAAGGAATTTGGAGCCCGACCCCACAATATGTAGATCGGAGCCAACTTTTTCTTCTATCAGAAGCAGAGTCTCTGATTTGATATCAAGCTCTTTGATCCATTTTGAGTTAACTTTTGTGCATGGCGAGAGAAAGGGATTCAGTTTCATTTTGTTGCATATGGATTTCCAGTTTTCCCAGCACCATTTGTTGAAGATGCTATCCTTCCTCCATTGCATGCTTTTAGCCCCTTTATCAAATATAAGAAAGTTGTAATTTTGTGGATTGGTCTCTGTGTCCTCTATTCTGTACCATTGGTCCACCTGCCTGTTTTGGTACCAGTACCATGCTGTTTTTGTTACTATTGCTGTATAGTATAGTTCGAAATCTGGTATCACTATACCGCCTGACTCACACTTCCTGCTTAGAATTGCTTTTGCTATTCTGGGTCTTTTATTTTTCCATATGAATTTCATGATTGCTTTCTCTATTTCTACAAGAAATGCCATTGGGATTTTGATTGGCATTGCATTAAACCTATAGAGAACTTTGGGTAATATCGCCATTTTGTTAGTTCTTCCTATCCATGAACAGGGTATATATTTCCATCTTCTAAGGTCTTCTTCTATTTCTCTCTTTAGGGTTCTGTAGTTTTCATTGTGTAAATCTTTCACCTCTTTTGTTACGTTGATTCCCAAGTATTTTATTTTTTTTTTAGGATATTGTGAATGGGGTGGTTGTCCTCATTTCCATTTCAGAAGATTTGTCACTGATATACAGGAATGCCTTTGATTTATGCATGTTGATTTTATATCCTGCCACTTTGCTGAATTCATTTATTAGCTCTAGTAGTTTCTTTGTAGACCCTTTTGTGTCTTCTAGTTATAGAATCATATCATCTGCAAATAGTGATAATTTAAGTTCTTCTTTTCCTATCTTAATGCCTTTAATTTCTTTTGTCTGTCTAATGGCTCTGGCCAGTGTTTCGAGAACTATGTAGAATAGAAGTGGTGAGAGAGGGCATCCCTGTCTTGTTCCAGATTTTAGAGGGAATGCCTTCAATTTTTCTCCATTCAGAATGATGCTAGCCTGAGGCTTAGCATAGATAGCTTTTACAATGTTGAGGTATGTTCCTGTTATCCCTAGTTTTTCTAGAGTTTTGAACATAAAGGGATGCTGTACTTTGTCGAATGCTTTTTCCGCATCTATCGAGATGATCACATGGTTCTTATTTTTAAGTCTACTGATGTGGTGAATAACATTTATTGATTTCCGTATATTGAACCAGCCTTGCACCCCAGGGATGAATCCTACTTGATCATGGTGCACAATTTTTTTGATGTGTTTTTGTATCTGATTCACCAGGATTTTATTGAGGATTTTTACATCTAGGTTCATTTGAGATATTGATCTGTAGTTTTCTTTCTTTGAGGTGTCTTTGTCTGGTTTCAGAATCAGGATGATGTTGGCCTCATAGAATGAATTTGGAAGAGCTCCTTCTTTTTCTATTTCCTGAAATAACTTGAAAAATATTGGTATTAATTCTTCTTTGAAGGTTTTGTAAAACTCCACTGTATATCCATCCAGTCCAGGGCTTTTCTTAGTTGGTAGTCTTTTGATTGCTTCTTCTATTTCATCCACTGATATTGGTCTGTTAAAAATTGTGTGTATCCTCCTGACTCAGTCTGGGCAAATCATATGACTTAAGAAATTTATCGATGTCTTCACTATCTTCTATTTTATTGGAATATACGTTTTCAAAATAATTTTTAATTGTCTTCTGTATTTCTGTAGCATCTGTTGTGATATTGCCTTTTTCATCCCATATGTTATTAATTTGAGTTCTCTCTCTTCTTCTCTTTGTTAGCATGGCTAAGGGTCTGTAGATCTTATTTATTTTTTCAAAGAAACAACTTTTAGTTTTGTCAATTTTTTCAATAGTTTCTTGTGTTTCAATTTCGTTGATTTCCGCTCTGATTTTAATTATTTCTTGCCTTCTGCTACATTTGCTGTTGTTTTGCTCTTCCTTTTCTAGGGCTTTGAGATGAAGTGTGAGCTCATTTATTTGTTGGTTTTTTCTTTTATTGAGGAATGAACTCCAGGCAATGAATTTCCCTCTTAAAACTGCTTTCATTGTGTCCCATACATTCCGATATGTTGTGTCTGTATTTTCATTTATCTCTAAGAATTTTTTTATTTCCTCCTTTATGTCTTCTGTAACCCATTGATCGTTCAGTAACATATTGTTCATTTTCCATGTGATGTAGGATTTTTCCTTCCTTCTTTTATCATTGATTTCCAGTTTCATTCCATTGTGATCAGATAAAATGCATGGTATTATCTCCACCCCTTTATATTTACTGAGGGTTGCCGTATGGCATAATATATGGTCTATTTTTGAGAAGGATCCATGTGCTACTGAGAAAAAAAGTATATCCACTTGATGATGGTTGATATATTCTATATATGTCAGTTAAATCTAGGTTATTGATTGTGATATTGAGTTCTATAGTTTCTTTATTCAACTTTTGTTTGGAGGATCTGTCCAATGGTGAGAGAGGTGTGTTAATTATTGTGTTGTGGTCTATTTTATTCTTGAACTTGGGGAGAGTTTGTTTTATGAACATCGCAGCACCCTTACTTTGTGCATAAATATTGATAATTGTTATGTCTTGTTGGTAAATTGTTCCTTTTATCAGTATATAATGTCCTTCCTTATCCCTTTTGATTAACTTAGTCTTGAAGTCGATTTTATTCGATATGAGGATGGCCACCCCTGCTTGCTTACGAGGACCATGTGTGTGGTATATTTTTTCCCAACCTTTCACCTTCAGCCCGTGTATGTCTTTTCCAATCAGATGTGTCTCCTGTAGACAGCATATTGTTGGATTTGTTTTTTTAATCCATGTTACCAGCCTATGTCACTTTATTGGAGAGTTTAAGCCATTAAATTTTAGAGTTACTATTGATATATGGTTTGTACTTCCAGCCATGTTTGATTATTTATCTTTTTTTTTTAATTTGGTTTGTTTCTCCATGATTAGCTTTCCCCCCACCCTCTGGCTTTACTGAGGTACTTCCCACTGTTGGTTTGGGTTATTGTTTTTCATTTCTTCCTCATGTAGTGTTTTGCTCAAGATGCTTTGCAATGCTGGTTTTCTGGCTGCAAATTCTTTTAACTTTTGTTTATCATGAAAGATTTTTATTTTGTTGTCATACCTGAAGCTTAATTTTGCTGGATACAAAATTCTTGGTTGGCATCCATTGTCTTTCAGTGTTTGAAATACGTTGTTCCAGGATTTTCTCGCTTTCAGCATCTGTGATGAAAAAGCCGTTGTTAACCTTATTGGTTTACCCCTGAATGTAATCTGCCTCCTTTCTCTTGTAGCTTTTAATATTTTCTCTTTGTTCTGTATATTGGATATCTTCATAACAATGTGTCTTGGCGTTGGTCTACTGTGATTTTGTATGGCCGGTGTCCTGTATGCATCTACAATTTGTACATCCGTGTCCTTTTTTATTTCTGGAAAGTTTTCTATAATTATTTCATTCAGCAGGTTCCTCATTCCCTTGGTTTGAATCTCTATACCTTCCTCTATCCCAATGACTCTTAAGTTTGGTTTTTTTATGTTATCCCATATCTCTTGGATGTTTTTCTCGTGATTTTTTACCAGCCTTTCTGAGTTGGCTAGAATCTTTTCAAGATGATATATTTTGTCTTCATTATCTGATGTTCTGGCTTCTACTTGCTCCACTCTGTTAGTGATACTCTCATTTGAGTTTTTAATTTGGTTTATAGTTTCCTTCATTTCTAGAATTATTGTTTGATTTTTTTATAATCTCTATCTCCTGATAAAGATGCTTATTTGCTTCTTTTATCTGTTTATGTAATTCATTTTCAATGTGTTCTTTCATTGCTTGAATTTGCTGTCTCATATCCTCTTTAAGATTCCATTCCATCTGTCTAAGGTATTCCTTGAGTTCTTTATTTGACCATTTTTCTGATGCCTCTAGGTCCTCCTGAATATTTAGGCTGTCCTGCATTGTTTGTACACCTTTTCTTCCTTGATTTTTCATGCTGCTCATGTTACTTCTTGTTCTGTTTGACTGCTGAGTTACTGTTTACTCCTATAAATTTATTTGATGTTTGGGAGGAAAGGTATTAGAAGGGAAGGGAAGAAGTCACTAAAGAGAATGAGAGTAAACAGGTAGAATTCAAAGAAGGGGGAATAAGGAAATTGAAAAGAAATGAAAAGACAAAAGAAAAAATAGAAAAGAAAAAAATTTAAAAAATAATCAAAAAAAATTTTAAAAATAAAAAATTTTTTTAAAATGAAAATGAAAAAAAAACCCAAATAAAAAAATTTAATAAATGCAGTCTTAGAGTTTGATTAACTTCTCTTCCAGTAGGTGGAGCTGTGCCCACCGGGCCAAGCTTCTCTCAATACGTGAGAACCAATCACTCTGCAGCAGCTCCTCCTCCCAGACTGGGTGGGTCTCCAATCCTGATTGCCTAGGGCCTTTTCTTGTGTCTAGTTACTTCCCCACTTTTCCTCAAGCCAGGCCCCGCTCACCGGTGTTGCTCACCACAATACTGGCTACACGCCAGGACTGGGCACACTCTCCCTGTTTGCCATTCCCTCAGACCCTAAGTTTGTGGAGCTTGGGGCTAAGAACCCTCAGTGTATTTTGCTTGCCGTCCAGTAGCCACGCCCCTGGTAGCTGGTGTAAGAGACCTCAGTTTTCAGCACTGGTGGGAGCGGTAGCCGGGGGTCCCGCGCCACGGGTCCTGCACCACTCCTGATTCCCTCGGTCTGATTATCACGCTCACGGGAGAGCTGGGAGGGGCCTTTGAGGTTTCCCCGCTGTGTGGAAAGGGAAGGCTAGGGGGTTACACACCTGTCGCCACCAGTTTCAATGAAGTTATCTCCTCCACCACATTCTGGTGACATCAGTTCTCTGCCGTGGTGGTATCCCATGCAAATGGCGACAGTTCGTTCCCTTTGCCGGGTGACCAATGCAACGGGTGGGTCCTGACTGGCTCTCCCAAGCCCCGTCTCAATCCTGTGGCCACTGCCTATGAAGGCTCAGTTGGTATTAACCTCCGCAGGTTCAGAAGGGCCAACCAGTTGTTTCAGCAGGATCGTTTAGTGCTGAGTCACAGCAGTTTGTCTGCGAGACACAGGCAAATGGGAGCTTGAATTCAGCCGATCTGGGCTCGGTGTGTGTTCTGAGAGGCACAGACTGTTCGCCCCAGATCCACATTAGCTCAGAATTGCCTAGTGATCCTGAGCAAACAGCATTTAGACGGTTTAAGACTCCCTATGCCCGCGCAGCTGAAGAGGTCAGAGACTTGATCTCTCCGCACCCACCGCCATGTTGGATCAGTCAGAATTGGAGTTCTTAAAAAGCTTATATTAAGAAAAAAGATCTTCGGACACAGCTGGGTACAGCACAGGCCTGGGACCCCACAGGCTGGTACCAACGGGCTGCCAAAGCATTCATACTGGCTGGACATCTGGCTCTTTGTGCTCTTGGACATGGTGCTGTTCCTCTTTGTGTACCTCTTGCCCTGATGGGTTTGCTGACATCTCAAGACCACTGGATTCTGGAATGAATTCTGAAAATGACTACAGTCTTCTTGAACAAAGAAGATGGGATTGTGCTACTACAGAATATCAAGTCTCTAAGGGAACTTCCTTTCTTTTTATATATTTTTAACTCATTTGGGGAACTACTAAATGAGTAGTGATCTCCTTCATAACCAAGTTCTTAAAACTAAATGCAGTGTTTCACATTTACACTTTTCTCAAACACCTAACGGCTTTATACGGGCTGGTGTAGAAGTATTTGTACTTTAAAGCCTAGCATATTCACTAAGAATACAGTAATGTCTTTAATGTTGTAAGGGTTTGTCTGGGTTTAATTCAGTCACATAATGTGGTGTGTAACTAGATGAGATGAGGTAGTTGTAAATTCCAAATTTATTCAGAAAAGAGAAGAACTTTACTAGTGTTCTAGGTTATGTAGATGCTGTAATTAACACAAGATGTACAGAAAATAGAGTCCACAAGCTATTGGCTCTAAACATGCTTAGTTTTTAAACAGTCTTTTCATGACCTTTGAAATTCTGCATTGTGGTTAGCAGGTCAACAGACACAAAGGAGGTAGTAGCATCTGATAGTGGAAAGCCCACCTGCATGCCCTCTTGAGCACCCTCAAGTAGGAGTGTTTCAAGCCTGTTTTCTTTTTTAAAAATTATTGTATTAGGTATGCTTGTGTCCAAAACATTTGCTTTTATAGTGCTTGTAACCTATTTAAATACTTCTGCAAAGTCAGTGATATTTACTCATTCTTCAGAGCTTCAACATTGGCTGGCAGCATTTTAGACCACAGCAGTGGAACAAATAAAAATTCTTGCCTCTATAGAGATTGTTCTGTCATTGCTGTTCTTCTAAAAATCTAATTGTTATTAAACACAAATCTAATTGTTATTTAAATCTGCAGGTATTCTGACCATGGAAAGAGACAGGGAAGCATTCCCCTGGTGAGCAAACTCCCAGGGGATAACTGGCACCCTGATCTCCATGATTGGAATGTCTAGAAGTTTCCCCCCTGAGGCTAGTAAGATAACCATGCAGGTGCACCACTTGATTTCCATAGTAACTCCTTGGGTGTGAGAGGCTCTGTGTTTGTATTAACCTAGACCTTATCTCAGCTAGCACTCAGCATTAAGGGAATACGTGTTAGAGTGTAGTCAGGTGTGATGGATAATATGTAACCTTTTTTGAGTTAAAAAACTTGGCAGGAGGGATAAGCGGACACCACTTCTATACTTCTTCTTCACCTCTTTACTCCACTCTCTCTTTTCCATCCTGTCTGCCTGCTTGTACTTTTTGTGTCTGTGTCTGTTCTATGTGCACCTTCTTGCAGGTATTCCTCCACAGATGTTCCTTTACAACTGGCGTTCAACATTGGAGCACAAGACCCCGCATATCCTCCCAGTCCACAGAGAGTATGTGACAACAAAATCAGCCCTGGCAGAGACCATTCCAGATGTAATAGGGGAGGGAGTGGCTTACTCCCTACGCCCCCTCCAGAGGGCATTAGATGCATCTTTTCATCAGCTGGTACTGATCCCTAATCAGTGACACCATGGGAAAGTTTCTGTCAGATGCACAAAGATGTCATCAGGCTGAGTTTTCTTTCCTGTTTCACAAGGCTGGACATACTGTGACAATAATCTTACTGCCTTGCTGACAGAGATAAGCTCTTGCTCTCCCTTCTAATCAGAAAGTGGATCACTAAATTTGAAAGACTGGGAGAGGATAGGTGAAATTCTTCATGAAAAACTAAGGGCTCCCATACCTGTGTTACAAACTTGGGCTTCTTTGTAGGGATACAATTGATAAGGCCTCAGTTTCTCACTGCTTTTCCCTTTCTGTGCCTAGCCATGCGGTTCATTTAAGGGACCTGCAGTTGCCTGCAGCTACTTAGGACACTCCTAGATGCACAGCTCCCCTAGGTGATTTACTGCCTTTGTCTTCATGCCTGTAGCAGCCACCCTACCCCAAGCTAAATCCAAGTTAACTAAGTGTTTGGGACAAGATGCAGAGGAAGGGGAGTTTCATAGCTTCGCTGTCTGTACCATTGGGTTGAATTTTGCCGGTTAGCCAGAGCATAGCAATTATCTTCTGTTATATTTAAAGAGTTGCAATGTACTGTTTTAGAAAGTGATGTAAACAATGTTTTTACTCTAAATATGATTGAAATGTTGGAAATAGAATATGCTCTAGTTCCTAATGATTACAAAATCACTAAAATGGTAACTCCTAAAGTTGCCTTGCCTTAAAACCCCCCAACTCAGGACAAAAGGAGGAGGAACTAATTTCTCCAGCCCCCTCAGGATCCCAAGATGCAAGTGTTTCCAGAACAAAAGACCTCTCAATCTCATTTCACAAATCCTTTCACGCCACTAGAGGGAGCACTGGAATAGGTTTGATTACTACTAAAGACATCCAAGGGAGGCCTTTCACTGGAGACACAGCTTGGTCCATAGGGTTCCTTGCATGGAGAAATCATGGGTTTCCCCAGTAATAACCTTTAAATAAAAGGGAAGATATAAAGTTTGACTCTACTGATATTGGAGCATGTCAGTCAGTTACTGAAAGTAGACCTAAATTAACTTTTTTTTTTTTAATGAACAGTCAATTACAGGTTTATCGGACACTAATACTAATGTCATGGTAATAAATACTTTTATGGTATGGTTTTGTGCATGGCCTTAAGAGGCCACCCTGGTTTGAGGAAAAGAAAATAAAAGTAAACAAGTGTCCATTTATTCATGGTCTCAAGGGGCCACCCCAGTTTGGGGAAAAGAAAACAAAAATAAACAAGTGTCTAAAACCTCCCTGTGGCTACCATGCTCTGCCCCTTACAATTCACAACAAATCATTGCTTATATTCAACCATATGTGGAAACTGTTACAAGATTTGCAAGGTTTAAAACAAAAAAGAAAAAAATAACTATCCAGAAAGAATGTAAACTGCAACACCATGCTCTAAGAAAATAATATTTAAAAAGAAAAAATGGTTACACAGTTTTCCTTATTTTTAACTTCTGCTGGATTTCTAACTTTCCTAGACTTATATTTAAAATGTGAATACAGCCTCTATACAATTTACTAGGGTTATTTAAAAAATAGTTTAGACAAAAGAAGGGAAAAAAGTGTCTCTTCAAGCTGCTTGACTGGCTATCTTATCTGTTTTCAGCCAGCTTTCTTAACCAGCTCCTCCCTATTGCTGCAGCACAAATAAAAAGAGAAAAATATAAAGATTCCAAATGTGCAAGTTTGTGACAACAAATCTCACCACTGTGTATAACTATAATGCAACAATAAAAAATGTGGAAAGAGAAAATAAAAAGGAAGTAGAGTAGCGCTGAAGTACAGCACAATGGTAGAGTGCATGCTTAGTATGTATGAGGCCCTAGGGGTTCTATCTCCGGGACCACAAAGAGAGAGAGAAAAGAAATGGGTGTGGATTTGATGGAAGAGCTACAGTCTCATTATAAAGAAATACATACAAAAGGAGGCATGGATAATTACACACATTTTCTTTTCCTTTCCCTAGAAACAACTACAAAGAACAATCAATTTGTATCAGTTGTCTATATTTAAACCCTTTCCTAATTTGCATATCATTCCCCAGAACCAAAAAAAAAAAAAAAAACCGTTCTCTTTATAAAGCCATTTAGCAACTGTCAGTAATCACCGGAGAAAACCCCCTGAAAGTTTCATCTTTAATTTCATGAGCTTCTCAAATATTTATCTGAAAAAAATGTAGATCTTTTCAGAAAAAGGCAGGTTGGAATTGTGCTGCGATACATGCAGATTTTTTATATTTTATCACATTTTATTGAGCAAAAATATCTAATTCTCAATTCTAGGTTTTTTTTCCCTCATGAAAGGGTATAAAAATATAAAGCACAAACAAATTTTTCCAGTCCATGTATATGGATATTTTTGTTATTTCTTTTTAATTTCTTTTGGATGTGACTCATGCCTATCTTGTCCTTTGGAATATTTCTTCAGAGACAAATAAACATGTTTAGAATATGCCTGACATTCATGTAATTTTGAGATAAATAAATTTTTCCTATCTTTTTCAGTGTTAGGATAATATAACTCAAAACAAAACCTTCTATCAACCCATAAAACTTCTCCACAAAAAAAAAAAGAAAGTAAAGAGTATTAGTAAGCATTAAACCAGAATGTGATACACATCACAGGCAATCTTCTATTAGTTTGCAAAGACAGAAACAAATCTCTCTCTTTTATATAGCCAAGCAGATCAAAACTATTACATTCATGTTCCCAAGATAAACAAAAATTAGGTTTTAATTAGCCCTCCAGTATGAGAACTTGACAGTACCATTTATTACACACAGTTCATCCTAAATTTACCATCTGTGTTAGTTCATTGGTTTTATACAGTGGAAAAATAAATTTCTATCTTTCTGACAGGAGATAGTTTTGTGATTGGGAGCAAGGCATCCACTGAAATTAGGCTCCTACTCACCCCCCAGAAACTGGGAGGTAGGGCCCTATTACACTTCATTGAAATGTAAACACCAAGGGATAGTGCACCCATAGTTCCCAGGTCCTTGAGAAAGACATCCTTATGTTATAAAGAAAGCAAAAGATTTATTTAGCTTCTCTTAAAAAAAATATTGATTCCTGTGTGGATATTCACACATTTTGAGATAAGAAAGAACTTAGAATTTTTCTACAGTAAATTTTCTAATAAAAGGGAAGGGAATTTTCCCTCTTATTTTCAAGAGAGAGAAATTAAAGCTCATTTTTATTGATGCATTATAATTATGCATAATAATGGGATTTGTTTTGCCATATTTGTACATGCACAAAACATCACTCAGTACCTTCCCTAACCCTTCCTTTCTTCTTCCTCCTGATCTGTTCTACTCTACTGATCTCCCTTTTATTATTATTGTTTTAATTAGTGCATTATATATAATTTAAAACAAATTTTATTTTCTCTTTCCCTAGAAAGAACTGCAAAACTCATTGTGGTATATTCATACATGAACATAGCATAATTTGATAGATTTCATTCTCCAGTGTTTCCCCTTAGGTCTCATTTTCAATTTGTATTTACCTTTTCCTTAAGCAATGGCTTTTCTGTGTCAGCCATGGTTGTTAGTAACCATGTTGTTTAGAGTACTTGTTATTCTCATCAGCTTAGAATTTGTTCATCCATTTCATCATCTATCAGGTTATAATTAAATCTTATGCACTAGAAACAAGCCTGGACTATGTTGATTTAGAAATGAATTGGAGAGACAGATTCCTTTCACTAAAGAAATTATATTTCATAGAAGGAAACAGATATTAAAGAGAGAAATAAATAAATTTACTTAATAATTTGTTTACAATCTAATTACAGGTGCCATTAAGGATAATGAGGATAAACAAGATAGCATAAAGGACTAAGCTGGAAAAACTTCATGGGAGATGAGTTTTGAGCTGAGATGTGATGAAAGACCACCAAGAAGATGAGGGGAGTTAGTGTCATAAGCAAAGAGAAAATGAGCTTCTAGATGTTTAACCTTAGCAAAGGAATAGAATATAAATGGCATTTGCTATGAGTGGAAATACAAGTGAAAGGTACATTTGTGGGACCAGAGAGAATTCTGTTTTAAACATGTTGATCCGAGTACTCTCTTAAACATCAAAGTATAGATTTTAAGGAAACAATGGGTTCCATAGTTTTTAACTCATATTAAATGTCAGAAAAAGAGCCTACAAATGTGAAAGTCATCAAGTTACAGACATCATTTAAACCAGAGATCCAGACTTCCTCTTCTGGCTATGACAAGTAATTTCTGGAAGACTCATGCTTCCCATGAAAAGCAGATTTAAAAGGAAATAAGATTTAAAAAAATTAATCTGTCTGACGTTTTCAGAAAGATGACTAGGCAACTAGGATTCAAGTGGGCAGAATAATAAAAAGAAGGGAATATTTTTGCCTATGGATAGTTGGTCATTAATAGCATGAAGAAGCCTGAAAATTCAGGCATAAGGAGATCTGGACAAAGTTACTGCTAAAAGACAGAGCGAGCAAAAGAAGTGACAAAATTGAACTTTGTATGGCATGAAAGTCAAGATTCAAATGGCCACATCTCAGCAAAGGATAAAACCCAACAACTTATTTGGTCTCTCCTTCCCCTAAAGGTATTTGCCAAATTCTTGGATTATGTTGAGATGGGGAATAAGTCTGAAAGTCTCTAAAATATGCCAGTCTCTCAGGACTAGAAGAAAATATTGAATTTTAAGAATTTTATTTTAATAATTTTAAAATATTAATTTTAAGACAAAGAAGAAGTATCCTTTAGGAAACACATTCTTTTTTGAGTTGAGACACCGCAAGGTACACACCTGAAGTAACATCAAGGCATTCCAGAAGTATATCTTTAAAAGTAGTGCAACCTTAAAATACTGAAAATCCATATTCTGTTATCTCATGGCCTTATCTTATTAAAACTGTATTCTTTCAGTCTTGATGGAGAATTGAGTACATTTATTACTAAGTAGATTAAAAGAACATATGGAGAATAAAGAAACAAACCAACATATATGCAATCACTTGCTTTTCAACAAAGTGTCAGTGAAATGTGATAGGGAAAGAATGACCCTTTCAACACATGGTCTGGATATTCATACAGAAAAACTAATTCACAATGATCACAGATTTACATATGAAATGTTAAAAAATAAAGATACAAGCAAAAAGTGTCTTTTGGTAAACAAATGTATCTGAAAAAGGAAAGTATAGTCCATTAAAGAAAAAAATTGATAAATTGGACTTCATTAAAGTAAAAAAAAAAAACTCTGTTTATCAAAAGTTACCATAAAGGTTCACAGGAAAATTTGCAGGAAGAGAGGAGTAAGATAAATGTTTTATATCTTAACTATGGTGTAGTTACACAACTGTAGAGTTAACTAGATTAATTCTCAATTTCTCAGTCAAAGAAAGACTGCCTATGCTCAGGAAAGAAAGTTCTATTCAACATGCACTACTCTCTGGCCTCAGAGTTTCCTTTATTTAGTAAGGAAATAGAATATGAATGTCTTTACTGGTCACTGCATTATATATTTAGAGGACATAATACTTAGAACAATGGCAGACAGGTAGGAATTATCCAAAACTTCTTAAAGTTTCTGAAAATCTAATGGATGAAGAAAGGAAGAATCCAAGAACAATGGGCACATTTTGTGCAAGCCTAGGCTCTTCCAATCAGAAAAACCCCAGCCCTACCATGGGGCTCACAGTTCTCAGACTCCATGGTTCTGCTCCAGTTGTTTCCCCAATTAAGTATGCATTGGGTGCCCAAGAATGCACAACAGATATCACATGAGCCAGCTGTTTTCTGTGTGTGTGTGTGTGTGTGTGTGTGTTACCCCACTGGAGACACTGGCTCTGAAGCTATAAAGACCTAAAGGTCTGTAGGCCACAAATCTTCTGTTAAACTACCTGAGGCACCAAATTCATGATTGTTTAACACATAAAATTTCCATAATCACAGTCCTCCATACAGGTGGTTGTTTTTATTCTGGGGATTGAGCCCGGGGCACTTTATTACTAAGGTACATCACCCATCCTTTTAATTTTTTTATTTTTTTGAGACAGGATTGCCGCAGTCTGGCTGGGCACAATTCAGGAGCCACTTGTCAAAAGAAACGAACTTTATTTTTAGAACACACAAACCAAACCACACAGCTCTTCAGGAAAACCTTCAGAGCCCAACTGCCACCACCGGCTTCCCACAAGCCTCTCAACCTCCCCCACTCCTCCTGCTCTTGAGGCCGATTGGCTGGGTCACATGGGCGGAGCCAAAAAAAGTCCCCCAATGAGCAGCTCCGTGGTCTGAAAGAGTGGGGAAACAACCCAATGAGCATCACAGCAGAGGAGCCAATCATTTGGCAGCTAGAAGTTTGCTGGGGTTGCTGTGAGCCAATCATCAGCTGGCAGCTGGAAGTTTGCTGGCAGCTGGAAGTTTGCTGGGGCCCCTTCGGCTGTGGCTCTCAACATCTCCCCCTCTCTGTTTAAACAACAAGCATGTGGCTTAGGGACCGTGCCTGGCTTAGGTTGTCCAATACTACATATGGTCCTTACCTGTCATCGGATGAGCTGACCTCAAGGCGTCAGCCTCCTGTTTTACTGTTTTAGGTTGGTACCATTGCAATTGACTATTACCATTGCAATTACCCATCATTGACTACTGGTCCAGCATACAGTCACACCTGTGGATAGGTCTTTGTACCAGCGGGGAGGGGGGGGGTGAGGTTCTTTGCCTCACCTCTGTTGGCCCCCAAATTTTAGCTGAACAACCATCACAAGCAGAAGGCAGGAGGATACACCAAGCCAATTGATGGCTCCTTTTGGAAAAATTGTACCACTGATGACACCATCAGCAAAAATACCCCAACAATTTTCCAAATTCTGGCAAGTGTGTGACGTCCATCTGCCAAATATGGTTAGGTATCAGTCCTCTAAAATTGACTCCAAAATTAACTTGTGGTAAAAAGGTTACACACTTTTGACACTGTTTTATTATTTGTCTAGCTTGTTCCTTAGTTATTTTAAAACACTTTTGTAAAGTATTAGCATTGACGTGGAACTTTTTATGAAAATTTGTAGCTTCTTCTAGTGTAGAGAAAATATGTATGTCATGTGTAGTTTTATCTGCTAAATCATTGCCCAAACTAAGGGCTCCAGGCAATCCTGTATGTGCCCTGATATGTCCTATAAAGAATGGATCTTTTCTGTCCCAGATTAGACATAATATAGTGGAAAGCAAAGAGAAAACAGTAGAGGAAGGGGAAATCCTACCAGCATCTTCAAGGGATACTATAGCATTAACTATATACTGACTATTGGAAAATAAATTAAATACAGAATCTTTAAAAAGAGAAAAAAGGGAGAAGCTTGTGTGGGAGAGAGAGGCTTGTGGAAAGCCGGTGGTGGCAGTTGAGGCTCTGAGGGTTTTTCCTGAGAGACTATTTTGTTTGTCGTGTGTGGTTCTAAAAAAAAAAAAAGCTTGTAATACTGCATTAAGCTCTACCTTTTGAGCTGATTGTTTGGGTACTAAAAATGTAAAAGTTTGATCAGGTGTAACTATTGCTGCTGTACCATTATTTGACCCATCAGTTAATATATTTGGAGCATTCATGATAGGTGTTTTTCTTGTCATTTTTGGAAAAATTACAGGATGCAATGACCAAAAAGACAATAAAGGATTAGATGGTAAGTGGTTATCAAATGAAACATTAAATTTGCACATGATTATTGCCCAAGTATTTAACTCATTAGCTAACTCATTAATTTGATCCATAGTATATGGAGTAATAATTTTATTGGGAGAAATTCCAAACACTCCCTTTGCTGCTTTTATTCCTTTGAGTATTATTTGTCCTACAGCCTCAGGATACCTAGGAGAATAAGATAAATGTATCCATAATAATGGACCTTCTTGCCAAAATACTCCTGTAGGAATATTTTTTGTTGGTAGTACAATAAATAATAAAGGCAAACTTATATCAATTCTATCCAAATGCATATTTTCCATATATGTTTCAATGATTTTTAATGCCTTTCTTGCTTCAGGCGTTAACACTCGGGGTGAATTTGGATCTGATGGACCATTTAGGATATCAAATAAAGGTCCCAACTCTCCTGTTGGTATACCTAGATAAGGCCTTATCCAATTTATGTCTCCTAATAACTTTTCAAAGTCGTTAAGTGATTTGAGTTGTTCTACTCGTATTTGAATTTTTGGTGGATGGATCATGGTTGAGGATAATAGAACTCCTAAATAATTAATTGGAAAATTTAATTGTACTTTATCTATTGCTATCTCTAGATTATAATTTTTTAATAAGTTTGTAAGTGTGGCATAACATTCTAGCAATGTGTTTTTATCTTTGTGTGCTAATAATACATCATCCATATAGTGAAATATTTGTAGTTCAGGATTTTGATTTCTAAGTGGCTGGATTGCTTTGTTAACATAAATTTGATACATAGTTGGGCTGTTAGGCATCCCTTGAGGGAGTACTTTCCATTCATATCTCTGATCAGGACCTTCATGATTCAGTGCAGGGATAGTAAATGCAAAACGTGGACTATCCTCAAGATGAATTGGAATTGAAAAAAAAAACAATCTTTAATATCTATAACTAAAACATACCAGGTTTTTGGCAAAGCAGACAATTGAGGAATCCCTGATTGAGCAGGTCCCATAATAACCATCTCATTATTAATGGCTCTTAAATCCTGCAATAATCTCCATTTACCAGATTTCTTTTTGATGACAAAAATGGGAGTATTATGGGGAGATACAGAAGGTTGTATATGTCCTTCCGCTAATTGTTGTTTGACCAGGTCATGGGCTGCTTGTATCTTTTCTTTAGTCAGGGGCCACTGAGGAACCCATACTGGTCTTTCTGATTTCCAAGTAATTTTGATTGTCTCAGTGGCCCCTTCTGAAAATCCAACCCATGTCTGTCTGTTCCTTGATCTATTTGTATTGGTGCTGCTATACCTTGTTCTTGTTTTTCTAATCTTTTTCCTTTCCTAAAACCTTGTCTAGCCATAATAGTGGGTGCATTTTGATTGATGTTATTTGTTAATGTCAAACCTAATTGATCTAGGACATCTCGTCCCCATAAATTTACAGGAAGATGATCCAATACATATGGTTGTATAGTTCCTTCACATCCTTCAGGATCCTTCCAATCTAATACCATTGCACTTCTATGGGGATTAGTCGCCACTCCTAGGCCTCAAAGCATTTGAGTGGCTTGCTGTAATGGCCAATGTTTTGGCCACTCTTGTCGAGAGATGATGCTAAGGTCTGTACCTGTATCCAGTAGCCCATTAAATTTATGTCCTTGAATATTTAGTTTTAGCATGGGGTGAGAATCTAAATTTAAAGAAAGCATAGCCCAATCTACACCTGTGGAGCCTAATCCCTTGGAACCTCTTTCTACAGTACGACTGGAAAATTTTTCATGTAGGCTGGGTATTATTAGTAACTGTGCTATTCTATCTCCTGGTGAAATTACTGATATACCCTTTGGAGAACTAGCTATAATTTTTATTTCACCTTCATACTCGGGATCAATTACCCCAGGACTTATCATAAGTCCTTTTAGAGTAGAAGAACTGCGTCCCAATAATAAGCCTACTGTTCCTTTGGGAAGAGGTCCTTTTACCCCTGTGGGAATGATTTGAACTCCCAACTCTGGAGTTAGTACTGTTCTGGTGGAGACACAGATGTCCAATCCTGCACTTCCTCTGGTTTGTCTAGTGAGGGATTTAATGGACAATGTGTCCTGGCCACTACCCTGATGGGGTTGCTGGGTTCCTCCAGTGCTCCATATATTTGTGGTCTTGGGCCCCGGAGCACTGGGCCCCCCTGTCCATTTTTTTGGCAATGAAGCCCGATGCCTTTCTCCACGATATCGTGGATAGACACCTGGTCCTTGTTCATTTTTTGATAATGGAGTACCCTCTATGGTAGTTTGAGAATGGCATTCATTAGCCCAATGTCTCCCTCTACGGCATCGTGGGCAAATACCCGGTATTCTACTCCTTTGATACCTAGTTTTGTTAAACCCTCCTCCTATGGGGCAATTCCTTTTAAAATGTCCTATTTGTTCACAACTGTAGCATATTACAGTTGATACTTCTTCCGGATTTTTGATGGGCTCCCTTCATACTGAAGAAAAAAACTAAAGATATTATAGCCCATTGCTTACAAAATTTTGCCACTGTGGGTGTTCCAAAACAGTTAAAAACAGATAATTCCCCTGGTTATACTTCTACCTCTTTTAAACAATTTTGCTCATCATTTGGCATTACTCATATAACAGGAATCCCATACAATCCACAGGGACAAGGCATAGTTGAAAGAGCTCATCAAACTATTAAAATGTACTTATTAAAGCAAAAAGAGGGAATTGGGAAGGGGTATATATTCCCCAAAGATAAACTTAAAATAACACTCTTTACTCTAAACTTTTTAAATTTGGATTCATCAGGGCTTAGTGCTGCAGAAAGGCATATGTGTCCAAAAAATGTACATAAGCCCAAGGTACTTTGGAAAGATATTCTAACAGGACAATGGAAAGGTCCTGACCCAGTAATTATCTGAAAGGGTGGGGAAACAACCCAAATGAGCATCACCGCAGAGGAGCCAATCAGCTGGCAGCTGGAAGTTTGCTGGGGCCCCTTCAGCTGTGGCTCTCAACACAGGATCTCACTAAGTCACTGAAGATTTCACTAAGTTACTAAGGGACTCACTATGTTGCTGAGGCTGACCTTGAACTTGTGATCCTCCTGGCTCAGCCTCCTGAGTTGCTGGGATTACATGCATGTGTCATTGCAGCCAGCCCTCCATGCAGTTTCTAAACTCAGTGCATACAAAGTCAAAGTCCTCCTTTCCCCCCAGTCCCATACCTTCTACTGGGTTAGTGATCTTTGTGCCATGTTTCATCACTTCACCTTCTATCTGATTAGTCTGGACACCCCTAACTATAGTTCTCTCTATGGCACCTGATGCCCTGCATGAAAGCATTAGAATATGCAAATCCACTTCCCCCTTTGCTGTGACTCTTGGCCATGACCCCTATCCCCCATTCTCAGTGTTCCTGCTTCCACCAATAGCAACTGTGTATAAAAGAATCATTGAAGGGCCCATTCAAATCCTCTAGCCATATAATTCTACATCTCAGTTCCACTGCAACTTCAATGAAGCACAAGGAGACCTGCTGTACAACCATTTCTCCCATTCCACATTTCTACATGCTCCTATTACTGCCCATTGAGCCTGCCCTGAACATTGTCTCTCCTGGATCCCATATGGTCTTAGAAGATTCATACCCATCCTATAAACTGAGAAAGGTCCACTATGGAAGAGTACTTTCATCCCACACATGGGTAGAGTGCAGGGTGAAGAACCCTAAAGTGGCTCAGAACTCATTAAAACAGGGTACAAGAACCAAGTCATAGTCCCAGGGATGGGGTTCAGGGAAGAGAAGCAGGGGGAGTACTGGCTCAAGTCTTGGGTTTGTTGGCTCTGAACTGAAGACTTCTTCTGGCATGAGATAACTCTGGATTTCTCATATAGATTAGAAGCAGAAGACTCTAAAGTTGTGTGAATGAATGGAACATTGGAAAAATTGATCTATACATGCAGGGTGCTATAGTTTGGATGTTAAATGTCCTTCAAATGCCCATATGTTAAAGGCTTGGTTCCCAGAGTGGTGCTACTGTTAAATGGTGGAACCTCTATTAGATGGGGACTTACGGGAAGCCCTTAGATCACTGAGCATCATTCTTTGAAGGGGATTGTGGGACCCTGGTTCCTTCCTTTTTCTCTTTTGTTTCCTGGTCATGAGGTGAGCAGTTTGCTCCATCACATGCTCCCTGTTGTTACCATCCAGAACCAACCACAGGCTCAAAGCAATAAGTCAACCTAATCTTGCACTGGAACCTAAAGGAGAGCTAAATTTCTCTAATAACTTAATTTTCTCAGGCATTTGATTATAGTGATAGAAAGCTAATATACAAGATAATTAAATTCAAATCTTATCTCACACCATAAAAAGAAATCAACTCAAAATGGATTAAAAACATAAGAACTGACAAAATAAAAATACTAGAAGAAAATATAGGAGGAAATCTCCATGATATGAACCCAGGGGATGATTTTCTGAATATGACCCCAAAAACTTAAACAAAAAGAAAAAATAGACAAATAGAACTGTATCAAACTGAAAAGCTTCATAGCAAAGGAAACATAGGTTATTGTTGCATAGGTTATTGTTTCAATCAAAAGAATGAAACAATAACCTATGCAATGAAAGTAAATATTTGCAAACCAAATAATGTATCTGATAAAGCCTTAATATTCAAATTTTATAAGATTCTCAAACAGGGCTGGGATTGTGGCTCAGCAGTAGAGCACTTGCCTAGCATGGGCAGGACTCAGGTTCGATTCTCAGCACCACATAAAAATAAAGGCATTGTGTTGTGTCCATCTACAAAAAAAAAAGATATTCATTCATTCTCTCTCTCTCTCTCTCTCTCTCTCTCTCTCTCTCCCTCTCTCTCTTAAAAAAAAAGATATTCAACCCAAAAGCAAGGAAATAAATAACCCAACTTAAAAACAGACAAAGGATATCTGAACAGACACTTCTTAAAAGAAGAGATATGAATGACATGGAAATGTGCTTAACATCTCTTATCATCAGGGGAATGAAAATTAAAATCACAATGATATATCACCTCACACTTGTTAGAACAGCTATTATCAAAAAGATGAAAGGTAACAAGTGCCAGCAAGGGATATTGAAAAAAGGGAAACTTTGTACACTGTTGGTAAATTATGGAAATTTATGAAAAACAAGATGGTGGATCTTCAAGAGGTTAAAAATAGAACTACCATATGAACCAGCAGTTCCATTTTGGGTATATGCTCAAATTAAAATCAGTATCTCAAAGAGATATCAGCATTTCCATGTTCACTGTAGCATTATTCACAATAGCCAACATGTGGTAATAACCTGTCCATCAACAAATGAATTGAGGAAGGACAGCAGAATAAAATAGACATTATTATTGCTGTATGTATATACGTGACTGCATGACCAATGTGATTCTGCAACCTGTAACTCAGAAAAATGAGAAAATTATACCCCATCTGATTCAAATGTATGATATGTCAAGATCATTGTACTATCATGTGTAACTAATTAAATTGAAAAAAACAAATGAATAGATAAGAAAGTGTGGTATGTGTATACACAATAGAACACTCTACAACCTCAAAAAAGAAAATGAAATTCTATCATTTGTGACCTCATTGATAAGCCCAGAGGATAATATGTAAAGTGAAATAAACCAGTCAAAGAAAGACAAATATTGCATAATGTCATTTATATGTGGAATCTAAAAAGTTGGATAGTTGTTAGTTAAAGGATATAAAATTTCAGTTAGACAGGAGCAATAAGTTTGAGAGATCTGTTGTATGACAAGGTGGTTATAGGTTAATAAGAACATGTTGTATTCTTAAAAATTGCTAAAAGAGATTTTTAGATATTTTCACCACAAAAAAATTAATAAGTATGTGAGGTAATACATATGTTAATTTGCTTGATTTACCTCTTCCACAATGTATACTTATATCAAAACATTATGCCATATGCCATAAATATATACAAGTTTATTTGTCAATATAAAATTATTTTTATAAAACAGAAGCACAAGTGGGGAACGTGGATCTCTGCACCCATTTGGCAGTAATAAAGCAGCAACATTCACCCCTTTCCTCATTCCTAAAATGGCAACATAAAATCTTCAATCTCATCGTGTAGTACCCAGTGAAAATCATTCATTATACCAAGAACCAGGAAAATCTGATACTGAATAATAAGTCAATAGATTTTGACATTGAGGTAACAAAGATATTAGAATTATCTGACATGCATTATAAAGATACTTTAACAGGCAACTGCAAGCATAAATGAGGCAATGAAAAACAGAAAGTCCAGCAAAAAAATGAAAAATAAAACATCTGATTTGTGGTTACAGCAAAATAGAGGAGACAGGAAAGAACCAGTGAACCTGTCCACAGAATAAAAGAATAACAGAAATTCATAACCAATATGAATGATTGAAATTAGACTGAAAAAAATTCAGCAAAGCTTCAAAGATTTTGGTGACTGTAACAAAATATCTAATGTTCTTATCATTGGAACTCTAGAAGTAGAAGAGAAAGGGTAGTGCTAAAAAGTTCAAAAAAGTATGGTTGAAATTTCCCCAAATTTAGAAAAAGACATAGTCTACAGATTTAAGAAACTGAGCAAACCCCATCAATGTAAATCTAAAAAAACTTTAAACCAAGACACATTATAATCAAAATTCTGAAAGTTTCAAAAACAATGAAAAAATTATAAAAAGCAGAAAGAAAAGTGACATCCTGTCTATAAGGGTAAAAACAATTTGAATGACAGAATATTTCTCATCAGCCATCATAGAGGCCAAAAAGAACTAGAACAGCATTTGCATCTGCTGAAAGAAAAGAACTGTTAACCCAGAATCCTATATCTACCCAAAATATCTTTAAATAATGACATGAGGCAATGAAAATTGGAAATCAAAAAATTGTCAGATAAAGAAAAACTGAAGTTTTTTAAATCAAAAGACCTAAAATAAGTTCTTAAAAAAGAAATAAAATGATATAAGGAATATTGGAACATCAGGAAAGAAGAAATAAAAACAGAAAGAATAAGTTACGCTTTAATACAATAGATTTTCCTTCTCCTCTTGGCATTTATAAAACATGTGATACAGCTGACACAAAAAAAATATATAACATTGTCTCATATTGTCCTATATGAATGTAGAGGAAATACTTAAGACAATTATAAATAGGAGAGAGTAAACAGACTTGAAGTGAGATAAGGTTCAATAAACATCACTCAAATTTATAAAACATGGGCTCCATTGGACTTTGATCAGTTATATACACATAATGTATGTCTAGAGTAATCATTAAAATCTATGCATGGAAATGTATTTGCAGGAAAATGGATAGAATTAGGACCATTATGTTAAGTGAAATAAGTCAAACTCAGAAGGTTCAGGGTCGTATGTTTGCTCTCATATGCAGAAGCTAGAGAGGAAAAGGAAAAGAAAGATGGGAGCAGATTTCATGAAAATCAAAGAGAGATCAGTAGAGGAAAAGGACCAAGAGATGGAAGATGGGGAGAGAGAAAGAAAGTGCTGGGGAGTAATATTGGCCAGATTATATTGTTATGCTGTGTATTGTGTGCATGTATGAATATGTAACAATAAATCCCATCAGTATCTACAACTATAATGCACCAATTAAAAATGTGAAGTGACTTTTGAATCATACAAAAAAATGCACTCAAAATGCTATTGACAAATCAAAATGGAATTCTAAAAAACGGATTTATGTAACTCAAAAGAAGGCAAGGAGAAGAACAGGGAAATGAAAAGGAAGGAAAAAACAGAAATATAAGAGTTCAGATTTAAAAATTGAAATGTCAATAATTCCAATAAATATAAATGGTTAAATACATCAATTAAAAATTTGGCACTGTGTATTTTTAAAATAATACAAACTATGTGCTGTCCACAAAAAAACTCACCTCAAATATAACAAGTTGGTAAGAACTAAAAGGATGGACAAGAATATAATATGCCAACAGTAATCCAAACAAAATAGTAGTGGTTATATTAACATCAAGTAAATAATAGTTTAGAGCAAGAAAATTATTGGGGACAAGAAGAGATCTTACACAATAATTAAAAGGCCAATTAGCTAAGAAAGTATCATAATCATAATGTATATATACCAAATAACAAGGCTGAAAATGCATAAGGCAAAATTAATAGAGCTGAGAGGATAAATAAACAAATCCATAATTATTGTTAGAATTTCAACTCTCCTCTTTCAACAATGGATAGAGCACCTAAACAGAAAATTAGCAAGTAATGGAATAATTCAGCAACACCATCAACCAATATAATCCAATTGACATTCACAGAACGCTCTACCCAATAGTAGAATATATATTATTTTCAAGCACACATTTACCAAGATAGACTGTATATTGGGCCACATAACAAACCACAATCAATTTAAAAGAATTGAAATCATACAGATCATGTACTCTGACTTCAATGAAATTAAATTAGAAATCAATAACAGAAAATTAACAATAAAAACCCTAACATTTAAAAACTATTAATTTAAAAACATTAAAAAACAATCTAATTCTTCATAACTATAACAAGATGAAGTCTCAAGGGAAAATTTAAAACTACATGGACCTAAAATTGACAAATTATGCTATGTGCACATACAAATATATCACAACAAATCCCACTATTTCGCATTATTATAATGTACCAATAAAAAATTATATTGAGTTGAATGAAAATAAAAATACAACATACTAAAATTTGTTGGATGCAGCCTAATCAGCACTGAGAGGAAATTTTATAGAAATCTGAAGAGAGGAAGCCTCAAATCATTAATCCAAGCTCCTGTATTAAGAAAATAGAGGGCTGGGGTTATGGTTCAGTTGTAGAGTGCTCGACTAGCACTTCTAAGGCCCTACGTTCAATTCTTAGCATCACATAAAAATTTTTTTAAAAAAAAGTTATTGTGTCCAAGTAAAAAATATTTTTAAAATAGAAAATACCCCTCAAAAAATAAAACAGAAAACATAAAAAACAAGAACAAAATAAATCCAAAGCAAGAATAAGGAAATAAATAATTTTAAAAGATCAAACAATAACAAAAATTGAAAACAGAAAAAATATGAACAAAACAAAAACTTGTCTTTTTCAAGATTAACAGAATTCTCTACTGAGAATAACAAATAAAATGACAACACACAAATTTGATATCAAGAATATAATAGAGGGGTGCTGGGGCTGTAATTCTGTGGCAGAGCACTTGTTTAGCATGCGTGAGGCATTGGTTCTATCCTCAGCATCACATAAAAATAAACAAATAAAATAAAGGCATTCTGTCCATCTACAACTAAAAAAATATTTTTAAAAGAATATAATAGAGAGCTGGGGCTGTGGCTCAGGGCTAGAGTGCTTGCCTGGCACACATGAGGCACTGGGTTTGATCCTCAGCACCACATAAAAATAAAATAAAAGTATTGTGTCCACCTACAACTAAAAACATACATTAAAAAAAGAATATAATAGAGAATATCACCACAGACCTTGTAGACATCAATCAAAAGGATAAAAAGGTATACTATGAACAACTCTACATACATAAATTTGATAACTCAGATGAAATGGATCAATTCAATAAAATTCACAAATTACTATCATTACCTCAATGTGAAATATTGTCATTTGCAGGAAAATGAATGGAACTTGAGAAAAAAAGCAAAATAAGCCAAACTTAGAAAGTCAAAGGTCACATGATTTCTGTCCTATGTGGAAGCTAGAGAGGGACAAGGAAAAGGAAGATGGAAGGAATCTAATGAAAACTGAAGAGACACCAGTAAAGTAGAGGAAAGGATCCAGGGAGAGGAAGGAGAGAGGGAAAGGGGAAATACCAGACAATGATATTAGCCAAATTATATTGTTATATTGAAGGTATGTATGCATGACTATGTAACAATGAATCCTGCCATTGTGTACAACTATAATGCACCAATAAAAATATAGCACACACCTATAATCCCAGCAGCTCAGGAAGCTGAGGCAGGAGGATCACAAGTTCAAGGCCAGCCTCAGCAACTTAGTGAGGCCCTAAGCTATTTAGTTAGACCCTGTCTCAAAACTTAAAAAAAAAAAAAAAAAAAAAAGGCTGGGGATGTAGCTCCATGGTAAAGTGCCCCTGGGCTAAATCCCTAATACAAAATAATTTCATAAAATTTAAATAATAAGAAGAATTTTAAAATTCAAAAAAAAAAAACACTTCCAGGTCCAAATCATGTCACTGTGTTTAAACGACTGACACCAGTTCTATGTGTTCTTATAGGTGTGTGCTATATTTTTATTGGTGCGTTATAGTTGTACATGTGTCTCTTCCAGAAAATAGGATAAAACAGTTCCCAATTCATTTCAGGAAGCCAGTATGACCCTAATACCAAAATCAAAAAATGAAAATGTGGAAAAAAGAAAGAAGAGTGCAGACCAATGAACTTGAACACCAAATTCTCAACAAATTAATAGCAAAATAAATTCAGCAATATGTTGACATAATTATGTGCCATGATCAAGTGCAATTATAAGAATGCAGAACTTGCTCAATATTTGAAAATCAATCAGTGTAACACACTATATCAATAAGCTAAAGAAGAAAGTGATGATCCCATCAATTAATAAAGAAAAAGCAGTTGATAAAATCTAACACCCATTTTCTTTTAAGACTTAGAGGTTTATTTAGGAAGGTAGATTCAAGGGAGAATGTGGGCTGTCTCGAAAGTGACAAGCAGGCCTGACTTGGACTGAGGGTTCAATATTTATAAAAGGGCTATATCAGGGGCTGGACTGAAGGTAGATTCCAGGTGGAGCTGCACAATTTCACCCCAGTTTGACTGTGCTTGTATATTTCCCTCCTTTTACAAGGTCACAGGCCAAAAGTGTGGGCCAAGATTTACAACTATGTTTTCTGCACCTCAGTGGCTTGATTCTATATTTCAATGGCTTGATTGATAAAATTTCTGAGCATTAGTTTCTGAGGTTTAGAAGGGAAACTTCTTGTTATGGTTTGGATGTGATGTGTCCCACAAAAGCTCAAGTGTGAGACAATTCAAGAAAGTTTAAAAGAAATTATTGGGTTATAAGAGCCTTAACCCAATCAGTGAATTAATCCTCTGACAAAGATTAACTGAGTGGTTACTAAAGGCCTGTAAGGTATAGCTGGAGGAGGTGGGACATTGAGGGCATGCCTTTGGGGTATATATTTTGTAACTGGCAAGTAGAGTCTCTCTGCTTCCTAAGCATCATGCAAGCCACTTCCTTCTGCCACACTCTTCTACCATAATGTTCAGCTTTACCTCGAGCCCTAAGGAATGGAGCTGGCCATCTATGGACTGAGACCTCTGAAACCATTAACCCCTAAACAAATTTTTCCTCCCCTAAAATTGTTCTTGTCAGGTCTTTTAGTCACAGCAGTGAAAAAGCTGACTAAAACACTTCTTCAACCTGATAAAGAACATCTACTAAAAATCAACAGTTCACATCAGGAACAAGGCAAGTATGTCTACTCTCACCACTCCTGTTCAACATAGTACTGAAAGTCCTAGCTATCCTAAGACAAGAGAAAGAAATGAAAGGCTTATGGATCAGAAAAGGAGGCAGGCTATTACTATTATTAACTATTATTTGCTGGTGATGCAATGACATAAAACTTACCCATAAATATTCATGTCAATTTTGTTTATAAAACAATCAAAAAGTAAAGACAATTAATATGTCTTTAAAAAAAGTAAATAGTTAAATCCACTGTGGTTCAACCATACTATGAAATACTACTCAGCAATAAAAAGGAACAAACCATTTATACATACATATTTATACATACTAGGATGGATCTCAAGGGCACTCTGCTGAGTTTAAAAAAAAAAAAATCCTATCTCAAAAGGCCAACCACTGGAGGGTATTAGTTTCTGAGGTTTAGAAGGGAAATTTATGGTATTCTCCAATGACAAGATTATAAAGAATGGATTAGTGACTGTCAGGGGTTAGAGAAGGTGGAGGAAGAAGAGTGAGTGTGACAATAAGAGGCTATGTGTTGGATGTGCTTGTGGAGTAATTATGAATCTTATGACAGCTACACAAATATTCATGTGCTAAAATGGTACAGAACTATTACATACATTGCACCAGAATCAATTTCCTGACTTCGATCGCTCTACATGGCTACATAAGGGTACACAGTACTATTTTTGTGACTTCTTATGAATATAGAATTATCTCCAAAAGTTTTTAAAATTAAATGTAGACATTTGTGATGAACATTTTTTAAGCCCTCCTTACCTAATCAGACTCAACGGAAAGGAATATTTTCTTGAGGACATGTAATTATGAACACAGAAGTCTGAACCTAATGGTAACATATAAATGCTCGGTTGTCTGCTCCTACTCTGTGGTCAGGGTCAACCAACTGTGATAGGCTCTATCCACAGCAGCAAAAGGCTAATAGCCCTGGCCAAGTTTCTAGCAGCATGCACACTGGGAGGGGTGACACCCACGCCCATACTTCTTAGGGAAGCACTTCTTGGAGGCAGGATGATGTAGGAGTTAGAAGTGTGGCTCTTGAGCCATATAGCCTGGTCACAACATCTGTGTGCCTTTAACTGCTGTATGTCCTTATGTTTCTCATAGATTCATTGTAAGGAATGCTTTGGAGGACCTGGAAGACTGGTGGCAAGAATTTCTTGGAAAGTACTCCAAATTCCACAAAACTCAAAGACATGGATCTATCAGATTTTAGCATCTCCCGTAGAACCATCACTGCACTAAGCTGAACATTTTTTTCAAATTTCTTGCTCAACAAACTCACTTGAGTTACATTCTTCAGATGTGGACTGAGATTACATGGAGATGCCCAAGTTCTGCCCCTTTATCCTACCTAGACACCTTAGAACACAGCTTCCCTGCCTCCATCTCTGTCAGGTTTAGAGCTTCACAGAGCAAACCTACCTAATCAAACTGAGGTCACACCTTTATTGTGCATCTCAATTGCAAACACCCATGTTTGAGTAGAGTCTCTCCCCAGTGCCACACACAGTTGTGCTATAGTGGTGGCCATAGAAGGGATGATTTTTAATATTTCACATGAAAATCTTCTTTTAAGAATTGAGAGCCAGAAACAATCACTCTTCCACACCATGAATGGCCATGCTTCCTTCTCTCAGAACTTGTAGGCTTATTTTTCTATGGACTTCTTTGTGATGAAAACCAGTATCACTCCTATAAACATTAGTCTCCTAATTTCTATTTTCATTTTAACATCTTGACTGATTGCACAACTCTTAATCTAAGGCGACTATAATTCCCTAAACTGGAGAAATCTAGCAACTACAGAAGACAAGGAAAATCCTCTTAGCACTAGCATTCTGGAAACAATAATATGTTTATTTGTATCATGTTTTTTTCTATTATTTCTTTTAATGATAAATAAAATATCATTAAAAATTTTTAGATAAGCAGAATCATGACCCCACTGTAACATGATTTATATACTCATTTTGTATATTCTCCTCAGTCATTATCCATTTATATAAATATTTATTTAAATAATCATGAACAAATTTTAAATACCAATGTAAAGATCTACTTGATATCATAAGTGTAAATGTTACATTTAAATTTATCTCATGGCTTTCCAATCATGATTTTTAAATGGCTTGTATTCCAGCAAGTTGGAGGTATCAAATTTACAATACTTTTTTTGTGTGTGTCAGCAGAGTAGCTTTAAAACTTAGAGTGCATAATTCCCATTTCTAGTTTACATCCTAAGGGATTCCATTTAATACAATGTATGCCTCTGTTTGAAAAGTTGCCATTCCAAGCCTATGATTTTGCTTCTCTGGTAACTGAAGGAAAAAAATAAGAAAAAACAAATTGCCCCTAAACTACTTTACAATAGAAGCATAATTTATCTGTGCACCGCACCCTCTTCTAAGACTCCCACCAAGGAATATGTCATAGCCAGGGGATGATGCAGTAGTTAGCATCCAAATGTGGGTTGAGAGCATATCCCTGTGGCAGCCTGTCAGCCACACACTACCTGTAAATAAATCCCTGCTGCCTCAAGCCTGAGCCAGGGAGTACAGTCTCATTCTTCTAAGGTCTTTCTTCATTCCCCTTAAAAACCTTTCATGTTTCCTCTTTTAAGGGTTACCTTCTGACACTTTAAGAGTCCTTTCTATTTTCATCAGCACTTTTTTTCATTTATTTGATCACCTTTCACATCTTTTCTTATTTCCTTCATATTTTTCTTTCCTCCCCACTTTGTTCTCAACCGCTCTATTTTGAAAGTCCACTGCACTTCTATTCTTCACACCATTTTTAATTATTTGACATTTCTTTCACCTTCAAGACTCTAAAATACACTCATTCTCATTATATTTCTTCTAATTATTCCAAGTTTTTCTGCTTTTTCTTTTCCTGGAGGCACTGAAGTATAGCAGCTCGTAGTACTGATGCCAGTTGCTAGGGTTCAAACCCAGCTCTGGGCTACATACCAGATATAGGAGCCTGGATATGTTACCTAACCTTTCCACACCTCAGCTCCTATTAGTATGTTCTAAAATTTGTACCTACAGTTTTATCTAATCAGTTTTGGTAAGATATACAGGCACAGAAATGAAGGAAGAAGTCTGTATTCTTCTAGGACTAGGAAGCAAGATACAGCATGCAAAGTCATAGAGGAAAGCACCAAGGACAGTCAGGAGACAAAAGGAGAAAGCCTGGGCCAGAGTATTTCTTATGTTTTCTGCAAGAAAAGCAAAGCAGGACAGGGTAAACAGCTCAGCGTAATTGGCAAGTATGAATAATTCTGGTGGGCTTTGAGGCATAGAGACTGTCCCTAGTTGTCTGGTCACTGACCCTGGGTTGATTTAGGGCAGGTAAAATACTGGCTTGGTGTGTGAAAGTCTGATACAAGAGATGGTTGGGGTGAGGGTCCTGGCTTGATTAATTGGTATAAAAGTTGCTCCTTTGCTATCTCTAAGGTTTGGCTAGCCCTGGGAGGGACATGTAAGATGCCTAGGCTGGAGTATCTGAGAGATTAGATAGATAGATAGATACATAGATAGAGGTAGGTAGGTAGATAGATATAGATATATAAAATCACAATATCTCAGAAGGAAAAATATGGTCTCATAGTCACTATGTTTGTATTTGAATAAACTAATGGTTTTTTAGTCATAATTTTCCATTCCAAATTCTTTAAAAAGGACATTTAATTGTCCCTGAACAATCCAAGCTGGTTTGGGCTAATGGAGCAGATAACGTTGTAGAAAAAAATAGTACTCCTAAGAACCACCACTGTGGATCAGGCTGTGGGAAAATATTTAAAGTAGAGAAGTCATCACTACTGGGCTTCATAGAAGGACACTGTCTTACTCAGTTCAGGATGCTATAACAAAGTACCATAAATCAGTTGGCAGATAGACAACAGAAATTTATTTCTCACTATTCCTGAGGCCAGAATTCTAAGATTGGGGTGGCAGCATGCAAGATTCTGGTAAGGATTCTCTTTTAAATTACATACTACTGATTTCTTGCATCTTCACATAGCAGAAAGAGATCAAATAGACCTCCAAGGATTTTTTTAAAATGACACTAATCCCATTAATTAGAACTCCTTATGACATAATTGTCTCCCAAAATTTTTTTTCTTTTCTTTTTTTTTCTTTTTATGAGAGAGAGAGAGCCGGGGGGATGGTCTCACTAAATTGCTCAGGGCCTTGCTGACTTGCTGATGCTGGCTTTGAACTTGCAATCCTCCTGCCTCAGCCTCCCAAATCACTGGGATTACAGGCATGCACCACCACACCTGGCCCTCAATATATGAATTTTTGAATTTTTGAGGGACACAATATTCATTCAATGACATCCTATGTATAAAATACTGAAAAGAGTTGTCAAATTCTTGACAGATATGTAATTATAGAAATTTGCATCCCAGGGACAGGAACTGACTGTAAGAGCCTTATCCAACAATGCCTACTTAGCAAAGATCTCTATGGAAACATCTGTTTGAATCATTCTTTCAGTGATTCCCTCCTGTTAGAAAGGTAAATTCACAAAAGCGGAAACCTAGAAGCTGGGTTGGCACTGAGAGATTGGTGCTGCTAACCAGATTCCGTGTAAATGTGGCAAACAGATTCTCTACCCTAGTAATTTGGAACAACTAAACAGGTGCCACCTAGAAAACTAAATCTGCCCAATGTAATTATGTTAATTAACATTTCCTAGAGATTCCTTGCAAGGTCCATCTAGGCCTGCCCCCAGTCCTATACTTCTAATTCAAAAGTTGTGTTCATCTAAACAATGAACATCACTAAAAAGTGAGTTTAGATAGGGATACCTACAGCTGAGTGGATCTGGCCCAAGGGAAATACCAAAGTGGAGGACAGACTGCAGTTTGTTTCAATCAGAGCCAGATGGGCTGTGGGTGGAAATCCTTCCAACTGCTACAGACTTCAGCCAAAGCTTTAAATTCAGAGTGAACTGGATATGGGCTAGTGCCATGTAAAATGGAGATTGAGTTGCCTGATGTGCCCTTGGTGAAAATCTTCTCCTATCTGGATGCCTTGAGCTTGCTACAGGCTTCGCAAGTGAGCAAGGTAAAGGCTCCAGTCTCTCTACTGCTTTGACAGAATTGACCAGCTTCCTGCCCACACTCCTCTACCTTGTCAGACCCCTTCCACCTCTCAGCCTCAGCCATGGATCTTGGCTACCCCAGCATTACACCCACACAGCCTTCCTTCATTCCTTAAGTTTACTTTGTTCAGATCCACCCACTTAGCTCTGATACCAGTATCCCTAGAATCCATTCACTTCTCTTAACCAGTTGTGCATCAGTTTGCAGAATAGCAAAATACTTTGAGGGTTTGGGGGTAGTCCTCATTCACTGAGTGCCTCACATTCTGTTAAATGGAAAGGATAAGCTGATACACAGGACTTATTTTGACTAAATGATCCTTGAGGTTCCTATTTCAAGTCCTAGAAAATCACTTCTTCCTCGGAACTCTCACAGGAATATGGAGTGCCTGGATTAGCAATGATAGGTCTCTGCTGTTCCTACTTCCCTCTCTCCAGACTGGGAAGGCATTGAGAGCTGGGATTGTGTCAGATTAATCTTTGTGGGTCCAGGCCCGAGAATAAATGCAAGCAGAAGAGAAGCCAATGTTTGTGTATTGATTGCTTATCCATTGCCTTCTCTCTCATATTGGAATAAGGTTGCAGAAAGTGATTTGCTATGGAGGTGAGTAAGAAAACGGGGAGAGTAAGGTGGGAAGGAAAGAGGAGGCCATCTAATTGTGTGTTTGCGCTGTGTACTTTGGTCTGTGTGCATCTGTGTTGTGGGAGGCCCATAGAAAGGTTAGCATGAATATAGGGCTCATATGACAACAGTGGCTCTGAGGAGATGAGCTGAGGGTCACCTGATAGGATTATGACTCCTGTTTCCAGGAGGATGTGTCTAAAGAAATGGCACTTCTGCAACTTCACCTATGAGCACCTGGGCACACAGACATGGAAGCAGTTATTCCTCCACCAAACAAAGCAGGAGCATCGGATGGCATGTGCACAGCCAGAAGACTTCATCTACAAAGAAGCAGCTGGGAACCTTGGTATGCCTTGGAGAAGCATGATAAACTTGTTTTCAGAGGTCTACTCTATTTTTCCCCATATGCAGTTTTGTGTACTCATTCAGTGAAAGGGAAAGGGATTAAAATTTAGTGTGCCTGGGTTGCTGTGATAGCCACATCACCAGTGTTCCTGCTTCCTGTGTCTGAACAGAATGAAGGAACCAGAGTGATTGTTTCACAACATAAAATAGGGCTCTACTACTCTCTTTTTCCAAAAGTTTCTACCTGTCCTAGAAAAAATATTTGGGGGGGGCGGAATTAATGGATAAACTCCTAAATAGCAAAGGCTCTACTGTTCATTTTATCCCTGATACCTCTGTTAATACTTGTAACAGTTCTCTGAAGAGTTTTTTAAAGAGCATTATAGTTGTACATGGTAGTTGGGTTCATTCTGACAAAACCATATATACAAAGAATTTTATTTTAATCCCCATTCCCCCATCTCTTCTCTTTCTCCCTCCCTCCCCCTATTCTCCTTCCTCTACTCATCTTCCTTTTGTTCATTTATTTATTTGGTTGGTTTTTGGTACTGGGGATTAAACTCAGGGGCATTCAATCACTGAGCCACATCCCCAGCCCTATTTTGTATTTTATTTAGAGACAGGGTCTCACCGAGTTGCTTAGCACCTCACAGTTGCTGAGGCTGGCTTTGAACTCACAATCCTCCTCTCTCAGCCTCCCAAGCCACTGGGATTACAGGCATGTGCTACCACATCCAGCTCATTTATTTTTGATTGGTACTTTCTATATATTCATAAAGGTGAAATTCCCTTTGGTACTTTTATATATGCCTATAACATGATTTTTCAAATTTATTATATATTTTCATGGAGAGATTCTAATATCCATGAATCTATGGATTAATTCTAATACCCATTAATCTATGGAAACAGATTAAAGAGAAAAAGTAAGTTTTCCAATATCTCCTAATCACCAATTACCAATCTATAACAGGACCCCATATTTGACTGACTCTAAAGCCCAGTTTCTGTCTTTTCCATAATTGCTACCCAGAAAAGCCCTGGAAGGGTGCATCGTCCCTGTGGTCCCTTCCCCCTCCCTCTCTCTCTCTGCTTCCTCACTTTACAGAGAGTTGTTTAGCTTTTCTCCACTGGGCCCTTCCCCCATGATGTGCTGCCTCACTTTGGGCCCAGAGCCATGAGTTGGCTGCCTGTGGACTGAGACTTCTAAAACCATGAGTCCCACATAAACTTTTCTTCTTCTAAGTTGTTGTCAGGTATTTTGGTCACAATGATGAAAAAGCTAACTAGCCGGATGTGGTGGCACATGCCTATAATCTCAGAGGCTTGGGGGCTGAGGCAGGAGGATCACAAGTTCAAAGCCAGCCTCAGCAATTTAGCAAGGCCCTAAGCAACTTAGCGAGACCCTGTCACTAAATAAAAAAAATTTTAAAAGCCTGGAATGTGGCTCAGTGGTTAAGCAACCCTGTAATCAATCCCCACACACCACACAAAGAAAGAAAGAAAGAAAGAAAGAAAGAAAGAAAGAAAGAAAGAAAGAAAGAAAGAAAGAAAGAAAAGGAATGCTAACTAAAACAGAATGCATTGTGATATATTCATACATGTGCATAGCATAATGTGGTCAATTTCATATGCCAGTTTCTCCCCTTTTCCTCCTCTCCTCCCTCACCCTTTCTCCCCTGTTTCTATTTTACTGCTCTCCCCTGTTTTCATGAAATATTCTTTCTTATTTCTTTTTTTCCTCTTTAGCTTCCACATATGAGAGAAAAAGTTCCACCCTTGATTTGGAGCCTGGCTTATTTCACATAACATTATGTTTTCCAGTTCCATTCATTTACCAGCAAATGACATAATTTCATTCTTTATGGTTGAGTAGAACTCCATTTGTGTGTGTGTGTGTGTGTTTGTGTGTTTGTATGTGTATGTTTATCCATTAATTGTGTGTGTATGTGTGTGTGTGTGTGTGTGTATCCCTTCATCTGCTGATGGACACCTGGGTTGGTTCGATAACTTGGCTATTGTGCCTTGTGCTGCTATAAACATTGATGTGCATATATCACTATAGTATGCTGATTTTTAGTTCTTTTGGATAAATGCCAAGGAGTGAGATAGCTGGTTGTTCCATTCCTCGTCTCTATTCAGCTTTCCAAAGTGATTGCACCAACAATGCATAAAAGTATCTTTTTCCAGCCAAGTACCGTGGGGCACACCTATATTCCCAGCAGCTCAGAAGGCTGAGGTAGGAGGATCACAAGTTCAAAGCCAGCCTCAGCAAAAGCAAGGAACTAAGCAACTCAGTGAGACCCTATCTCAAAATAAAATACAATATAGGGCTGGAGATGTGGCTCAGGGTTTGAATGCCCCTAAGTTCAATCCTTAATACTCACCCGCCAAAAAGTATCTTTTTCCATGGATGAGAGGGTAATATGGTATGATATCCATCACCACATTGATTGCCAGGGTTGATTTGACTGATCTGGCTGGCTAAGCAGGTGTTCCCTTCCTTTCCCCAACACTTGTTTTTATCACATTTTTCAAGAATCAGTTGGCTGTAAATGCATGGAATTATCTGGGTTCTCTATTCTGTTCCCTTGGTGTATGTATCTGTTTTTATGCCAATACTTGGGTTTTTTTATTGTTTGGTTTGGGTTGGGTTGGGTTTTATTTGGTTTGATTTTGTTATTGTTGTTTTGGTACTATGGCTCTGTAGTATGTCTTGAAATCAGGTATTGTGTGATCTCCAGCAGTTCTCTTTTCACACAAGATTGCTTTGACTATTGTGGGTCTTTTATTCTTCCAGATGAATTTTAGTATTGTATTTTCGGGTTCTGTGAAGAATGTCATTGGTATTTTGATGGGAAGCATTGAATCTGTAGATTACTTTGGTTTAGTATAGGCACTTTAGCAATAATAATTCTTCCAAACCATGAAGTTTTTCCATCTTTTAATGTCTTCATCTTCAATTTGTTTCTTCCATGTCTTAAAATTTTTCGTGCCTGGCTATTGTGAATGGGATTGCTTTCATGATTTCTTTCTCAGCAAATTGATATATATTGGTATATGGACAAGCTACTGATTTCTATGTTGATTTTGTATCCTCCTACTTTACTGAATTTATCAGTTGTAATGGTCTTTTGGTGGAGTCTTCAGGTGTGTATTTGTGTAGAATCGTATCATCCACAATTAGGGATAATTTGACTTCCTCCTTTCCTATTTATATGTCTTTTATTTCTTTCTCTTGCCTAATTGCTCTAAAATTTCTAGTACTATGTTAAATAAGAATACTAAGAGTGGACACCCTTGTCTTATTCCTTAAATAAACAAGTTTTACCCCATTCAGTATAATGTTGGCTATAAGCTTGTCATATATAGTGCTTACTATGTTGAAGTATGATTCTTCTCTACCTAATATGTTCAAGGATTTTTATCATGAAAAGATATCAAATTTTATTGAATGCTTTTTTTCTGCATCTATTTAGGTGATCATATGATTTTCATCCTTGATTCTGTTTGTGATGTCTATTAATTTTCATATGTTGAACCATGCTTGATTCATATTAGTTTTCATGAAACCAATTTGACCATGATCTATGATATTTTTGATGTCCTGTTGAGTTTGATTTGCTAGTATTTTGCTGAATATTTTTTCATCTATGTTCATCAAGTATATGTTCTCACAGTTTGAGAAGCATTGTGTTAAATGTTTGGTAAGCCAGGCTCAGTGATGCTCATCTATATTCCCAGTGACTCAGGAAGCCAAGGCAGGAGGATCACAAGTTCAAAGCCAGCTTCAGTAACTTAGTGAAGGCCTAAGTAATTTATATAGCCCTTATTATGTTGAAGTATGCAAGACCCTGTCTCAAATTTTAAAAAATAAAATAAAAAAGGCTGGGGATATGGCTCTGTGTTTAAGCACACCTGTATTCAGTCCCTGGTAGAAAGAAAGAAAGGAAGGAAGGAAGGAAGGAAGGAAGGAAGGAAGGAAGGAAGGAAGGAAAAGTTAGTTGAATAAGAGGCTAGAGTTGTAGTTCAGCGATAGAGCATTTGCCTAGAATGCACAGGGTCCTAGGTTCAATCCTCAACCCTACCAAAAAAAAAAAAGTTTAGTAAAATTCAATACTGATGCCTTCTGGTCTGGATTTTTCTTTGCTGGAAAACTATACTACTGATTCAATTTCATTTATTGTCATTGGTCTATTCAGGTTTTTTATAGCTTCTTACTTCAATTTTGGTAAGCCATATAGGTCCATAAATTTGTTTATTTCCTTTAGATTTTCCAATTTTTAGCAGCTTTTCAAAATAATTCCTAATAATCTTTTAAAAGTCCAAATGTCTATAGTATCAGTTGTAATATCTCCTTTTATCTCTAATTTTATTTACTTGGGTCTTCTTATATGATCTCTATCTCTCTAAGATTTGACAAATTTATCTTTTCAAAGAACCAACTCTCTTTCATTGATCCTTTGTATTGTTTTTAGGACTCTATTTCATTTATTTCTACTCCGATCTTTATTATTTCTTTCCTTCTAATTTTGAGTATGTTTTATTCTTGCTTTTCTAAGATCTTGAGATGCATAATTATGTTTACATTTTTATTTTAAATCTTCCTCTTTTTTAATTTAAGTACTCAGTGCTATAAACTTTCCTCTTAGTACTGCTTTTGCTGTAAGACAGGTTTCTGTATATTGTTTCCATTTTCATTTTTTTCAAGGAATTTTTTTAACTTCCCTTCTGACTTCCTCAATGACCGCTATTTGTTCAAAAGTGTGTTGTTCAGCCTCCATGTATTTGTATAATTTCTAAAGTTTTCCTTGCTGTTGATCTCTAGTTTTATTCCATTATAATCAGAAAAGATACAAGATATGATTTCAAATTTTTTAATTTGACTTGTGGCTGACTACAGAAATTTCCATGTGCTGACAAAAAATATATTATTCCACAGCTGTTGGATGGAATGTTTTCTAAATGTCTGTTAAGTCTATTTGATCTATATTTAGTTTAATTCGGATGTTTCTTTGTTGATTTGGTGGCCGGAGGTAGGATCTGAATGATCTATCCATTGATGAGAGTGGGATATTGAAATCCCCTACTATTATTGTATTGAAGCCTATCTCTTCCTTTTGGTTTATTAGTGTTTGTCTTATAAAACTGGCTGCTTCATTATTAGGCATGTAGAGATTAATAATCATCATATCTTCTTAATTAACTCAGTAATCATTATATAGTGACCTTCGTGGTCCCTTCTTATTGTTTTTGTTTTAAAGTCTTATCAGATACAAATATAGCTATTTCTACTTATTATCACATTCCATTTTCTTGGAATATCATTTTCCATCCTTTCATTTTCAGCCTGTGTGTGTCCTTATTGAGAGATGAGTTATATGTATGCAACATATCATTTGGTATTGTTTTTAGTGCATTCAACCAGACTATAACTTTTAACTGGAAAATTAAGACAGTTTACATTCAGAATTATTATTGAAAGGTATGGACTCATGCCTGTCATTTTGTTGATTTTCTTCTGGTTGCTGAATATTCTGTTTCTTCTTTCTTTAATCACCTTTGTGGTTTGATTTATGTTCTGACAATATTTGATTCTTTTCTGTTTACTATTTGTGTATCTACCCTTCTAGTGGTATTTATATTTTCACTTGCTATCATGATGCTAGTTCTCTTTCTTCCACTTCTGGGTATAGGACTTCCTTAAGCATTTTTTGTAAAGTTGGTCTAGTGGTTAATTTTCTTTAGTTTTGCTTATCTTGTAAGGTCTACTTCTGCTTCAATTCTGAAGGATAGCCTTGCTGAGCATGGTAATTTTGATTGGCAGTTATTTTCTTTCAGGATTTGAAATATATCACTCCATGGCCTCCTCCTGGAATACATCATTCCCTGCCTTCCTCCTCAGTTTCTACTGATAAATCTGCTCTTAGTCTAATGAGGTTGCCCTTAAAAGTGAAGTGGCACTTTTCTCTTGAAAATTTTAAAATTCTTTCTTTGTCCTGTAATTTTGACAGTTTGACTATAATATGTCATGGTGAGGAGCATGTCTACTTGAAGTTGTATAGACATCACATGCCTCAGTGTCCATGTATTTCCCAAGATTAGGGAAGTTTTCTGATATTGTTTAATTGAAGAGGTTTTCTGTGCCCTTAACTTTTTTTCTTCCCCTTTGAGGAGAAAATGCTGAGATAAACATTTGATCTTTTAATGGTGTCCCAATGATCTTGGATGCTCTCTTCATTCTTATTTCTGATTTATTTCTTTTTTAAAAAAATACTTATTATTTTTAGTTGTAGTTGGACACAATCTCTTTTATTTTTACATGGTGCTGAGGATCGAATCCAGGGCCTCACACATACTAGGCAAGTGCTCTACCGCTGAGCCACAAACCCAGCCACTCTGCTTTATTTCTGAATGTAATATTTCAAAAGACCTGTCTTCAAATTCCAATGTCATTTCTTCCACTTCTAATCTATAGTTGAAGCTTTCAACTGAATTTTTTCTCCATTTCCAATATTTCTAACTAACTGGGTCTTTTTAACCAAAAAAAAAATCTCTCAATCTCTCTCTCTCTCTCTCTCTCTCTCTCTCCCCACACCGCCCTCCTGATTTTCTTAATCACATCCTGCATTATCTCCCTAATTTTGTTTCACTTGTTGTCTGTTTTCTGTTGTAACTTATTCAGCTTTCTTAAAATTAATCTTTTGAATTCTTTTTTTTTTTTGAAGCACCAAAAACTAATTTATTTAAGAACTTTGACCAGGTTATGGAACAATAATAATGGATAATCACAAACTGGGTGACCTGGGAATAGGAATGGAGATAGGATCCTTAAGAGATGGGAAGGAGGAGAAAGATCATCAGAAAAGAAGAGGAGATAGACTCCCTGTAAGCTTGAGGGTGTAATTCTTGACACATTCTGCCCTTGACTCCAGAGGCTGCCTGCTGTTTATCTGTTTTCACAGGTTAGAGTTACCTGTTATTTGCTATTCTCTCTACAGCTCTCCAGAGACCCAACCACAGCAGGCGCAGGGAGAGAAACATTCTCCAGTCCAGAGGTAGCATCAGTAATTTTACCTTCAGACTGAAGCTCAGTATAAAAAAAAAAATAAATAAATAAATAAATAAGGCTACAAAGCTTAGATTCCAAATGTTGACTCATCATTAAATCTTTTAAAAGAATTTTCATGGCTCTTTTTTTCCTAGAATCAGAGAAACACTCCATTTTATACTATAAACTTTTACCAACACAAAGTGCACACTAGTGCGTAGGTGCGGTAGTGCAGGCTCCCATCCCGCTGCCCCGGTTCATGCCTGCATTCTATAAACCTGTAGGAATCCCACCTAACAGCTTTTCTCAGCAGTGTGAGTTGTTAATATGTTATGTAGCATCCTCCCTTGATGACAAATGGGAATTGATGGATAAATAGCCCTGGCAGGGGAACTCTGAGGTGTCAGCTATGGTGCTGTAATAAGCACATTTTCTAGTTTCTGTATTCGGTGCTTAGATGCTTAGACCTAGGAGTCTTTGCTGACTCCAGAAAAACCGTCCCTCCCAGGGCTACCCAGTTCCTAGTGATAGGAGAGGACTTAACCTGCAGATGCACTTGTCATATGCAAACCAACCCATCCAGAACCCATGCCTTGGTCACCACCTTTAGATGATCTCACTGGCTCCCACTCTAGGCCATTATCCACCTGCCCAAATCACCCCAAGGCCAAGTACCAGATGACTGAGCCCTCTTGCCTTAGGATCTGCCCAAATTATCCAAACTAGCCCACTACCAGCCTGCTCCTTCCCTGCCCATTACTTCCCTCAGAAACCACAAGAAAGTCTTTCGCCCATGTTTTCTCCTGATTCCTTGGCCTCCTGACCAACCTGGTGCTTCCCTAGGTGGCCTCTCCGGGGTGGGACCTATCCCCTCCTCTTGAGATCTGCAGGTGTAACAAGTTACCTTTTCATCATCTCCTGATCTTCCAGCCTTGTCAGACCTGAATAATAACTAAACCTACGTTTTAAAGCAACCATCTCCCACACTTCTCCAATGAGTTTGAGCCCCAGGTATCCAAAACACTCATCTGCTCCACAGCTTTTGAATTCTTTATCAGGAATCTAGCCACTTAACTATCTTTGGAATAGTTACTAAAGAGTAACAATCTTTAAGAGGTGTCATATTGCCTTGCTTTTTCATATTTCTTGTGCTCCTACATTGAGATTTGCACATCTGGTGAAATGGATACTTCTATCATTTTTATGGGATGGCCTTCTTATTATGCAGCTTTCTCCTCAAGATGAATATTCCAGAATCTGTTTGTTATGCTGAATTTATCTCCAGCTGGGTACTATAATGTAATTTCCTTGTAGCTTCTTGGGCTATGATAGGTCAATTTGGGTACAGTGTACTGTATCAGAGTCAGACACTGTCTCTGTGGGTCATGCATGAGTGGGGACTCAGTAGCAGTTCAGGAAGATATTGTGTAGGTAGCAGAGTGTGTGGGGTGAAAGCTGTGTAATTACTCTGACAATGGAGTGACAGCCCCTATCAGGTGGAGGGAGTTTTCTCAGGCACTGATCATAATTCTGTTACTTGAATGGGTCTCTGGTATTCCATTAGTGAGAAGGGGCCTGAAGCACTTGTTATCTAATGAGATACTGGTGTGAGGCCAGGTGCTTCATGGGTAGAGGCAGGAAAGGAATCCCTGTACCCTTCTGTGCAGTCACACCCAGGCTTCCCAGCACCATATGTCAGACCAGGTATGGGGGCAACAGATGCAGCATGCCTGCACAGGTAAAGTCGGGGCAACTGAGCAGGTTACCTGCATAAGTGCAGTGAGAGCAAATGTTTTGTGATTCCTCTGTACTGCTACTATAAGCAGAACCTACCAAGAGCAAAACCTTAGACACCCCCCACAGCTGTGCATACTTAAGGATAGGGCAACAGCCAGGGGCATTTCTCCCCCTGATTCAGTTGTAGTATCCACCAGGGATCAAGCAGGAGTGGATCATGGCTGGAGTTGGGTAAAATTCCTCTCATCTGGGGTGCTTGAAGGATAAAAGGAGAGCAGAACACACTGGGCTTGGTGGCACACGCCAGTAATCCCAGCAGCTCAGAAGGCTGAGGCAGGAGGATCAAGAATTCAAAGCCAGCCTCAGCAAAAAGCAAGGCCCTAAGCAACTCAGTGAGACCCTGTCTCTAAATAAAATACAAAATAGGGCTGGGGAATGTGGTTCAGTGGCCAAGTGCTCCTGAATTCAATCCCCAGTACCGAGAGAGACAGAGAGAGAGAGAGAGAGAGAGAGAGAGAGAGAGAGAGAGAGAGAGAGAGAGAGCGCAATACAAGGTCAGCATAGAGCAAAGACTCTTTTCAGACCTTCTTTGGTGTGCATCTTGGAGCATGACTACATTTGGAGCTGCAGTAATGTTGTTTAAAACGGCCCCAACACCCCTCTGTGGGTAGGGGAGCAATAGACTCTCAGAGCTGTTTATCCACCTTGTTATTTGGTAGGCACCCTTGCATGGTTCTGGGAGAAGGGTGGCAGGAACTATGCAGGCAACTTCCTTCAGTCCTGGCAAACATGTGAAACCGCAGAGGCCAAGTTCCTGGCCTCAGAGGGCACACTCCCCATCCCCCAATTCTTATAGAGGGCACCTCCTGTTCCCCTCCACATCATAACACCCATTCCCCACTGAGGAGTGCTCTCAGCAATTTGTGTCAGCCACTCCACCAAGCCAAGTCTAGTTCATGAGGCAGTCACCCCCTGAGACAATGCAGTGGAATGTCTGTGGGATCCTAGAAATGAGAATATTGCAGCAGTTTCTGACTCCTAAAGCAGTCCAAATTCAGACACTAGGTCCCTTCTCAAGATGGCTTCTATCTGCAGCATTCTTGGTTCACTGGGATATAAAGTGAATTCCTTTTCCAAAGCCAGACTACTGTAAAGATCTCAGTACAATTGTATATTTAGGCTGTAAGACTGCCAGGGCCATGAAACTTTGCCAATATCTGAACTGATAGAGTTTGCTGGAACTTTTTTACCTTCATTCCTTCAGAGGGGAGATTAACCCTCCTCCAGACCAGAATGTCAAGTAAGGAGATATTTTCTCTTGCTATACTGCCATCTCAGGTCTCTGGACTTAACAAGGTTTCCATCTTTCTACTGTTGAATTCCAGTGTTCCCCTGTCGCCTCAGTCTTCACATATACACCTGTTGCTTTAGTTCTTCCTTGTGAAAAAGCAAATGAATGCTGGGTACCTCTATTCAGCCATCTTCCCCCCACCCCCAACCACCCGCTGTTGTCTCAGGAATTTGCTTTTCAATATGTATTTCTATTGTTTAAACTTGTATAAGTTCTTATTTACTACCAGTAACACAAAGTGACTTCATGAAATAATCTTTTGGTGTTATGTATCTTCATTACCTTTTTACTGCCTCTTTGTCAATGATTGGCATTTGTTATGTTGGCTTTTGCAGAAAATTATCTCTAACTGATTTCCTCAAAGGTGTATAAAGTTCTTGTGAGAATTAACAAGGTAGTGCAAGGAACACTGGATTGGGAGTTGGAAGACTTCAAAGTGGGTCCCCAATTATTGTATTTTCTTGGATTTTTCTATTTGTATTTCTCTCTCCCTTTCTGAAAAAAAATGTGTAATGACTCTTAAATCCCAGGGTCTTTTGAAGTATGATAAGTGCCCTCTTACAAATATTTACAGAGAAACTTTAAAACTTTCAGAAGGGTATCTCTTAGGTGACTTTTTCTAGATGATGCCAGTCATCATATCCCTGAGAACATTTAAGCAGCCCAATGATCAGACAGCAAAGAATCCTGACATCCTGCCAACAGCAAACACCAACTTTCAATTATGCTTGTTTGTTTTTGTGGTGACGGGGATTGAACCCAGGGCCATGTGCATGCAAGGCAAGCACTGTACCAACTGAGCTATATCTCTAGCCCAACCAACTTGCAATCATATGATTGTGTCATCTTGGCAGCAGATTCTCCAGCCCCAGTCAATCCTTTAGCCAATGACTTCTACAACCTCATGAGAGACTCTAAGCCAGAATGACTCAGTTAATCCATTCTTCGCTTTTTAATTCACAGAAACTGTGTGAGATAATGAGTATTTATTGCTTTAATTCTCAATGTTATTTGTTATATAACAATTTATAACTGGTATAGTCTTTAGAACCTAGACGCAGAGTGCTGCTATAACAAAAACCTAAAATGTAGAATAAGCTTTAGAACCAGGCAGTGGGCATAAGTTGAGGAGACTCAGAAGAGACAGTTGAGTTTTAAATGATTATCAAAAATCTCATAGCTTTCATGAGAGCTTCAAGGAAAATATAAGAAATATTATTAGACAATGGAGAAAATGGGTCCTTGTCATAGTGGCAGAAGTTTAGCAATAGTGTCACCCATGTAAAGTGAAAAATTAGAAAATGTATCCAACAAATTGAATAATGTTGCTAAAGACATTTCCTGGCAGAATTCTCAATGCTGACCATTTTTGCTGCTCATAGTAAAATGCAAGAGAAAATAAAGCAGTTAAAGTAATGACTTCCAAATAAAGGTGAGTTAGGAATTACTGGTTTTGAAAATCCACAGCCTCTTCAGATGGAAAATGATGCTAAATCAAGTAATAGGTTCCAAATGAAGATCAAATCAGAAAATCATACTACAAAGATAAAACCAAAGGAATGGTTGCAAATTTCTTTGATATATTTCAGAAATAAGCAAGGAAGTGCCTTGGAGAATTGTTAAGTCAATGAGACTTATAAGAACCTTAAGGCATTATCCTCAGTAGCCACAGCAGAATACCAAGATATAAAAGGATAAAAGGATTCATCTCAAAGACATGTGAGTATAGTTGTATAGTAGCAAAAACTCCAATAAGGCTCTTAAAAACCCACAAAGTTTTTCAAAGAATGACACTGGAAAAAGAAAAAACAATGACATTGGCAGAAACATTGCCAAATTGAGTTTAAAGGGGAAATACATTACAAATATATTTTACAAAGGAGAAGCAGGCTTTAGTTCCCAAAACTTTTACAGGCAGGAAGTAGGCTCCAAAAACTACTCAGCTATAAATTTGGCCCACTGTACATGGTGGACAGAGGACAGAACAAAGAGCCACAATGAATCTTTCTTAAGAGCTTGACTCCTAATCAGCAAACTACCAGCATATTCTCTATTGAATTTTAAAAGTTCTGTTTACCAGTGGTTTATTGGTGCTTCCCATTCTATTTTTCCATTTTCCACTTTTTTAAATGGCAGTGACTATCATCCTATACACGTGTACCCTGCCCTTGTATTGTGGGGACATGGAGGATAAATAACTTGTATATTTAGTTCAAAGATTTCACATCAAAATCAACTGAATCTTTACCTGTACCTAATGTATACCTGTATCTAATTAAACAATGAGATCTGAGATTTTTCAATGATGCTGTAATTAATGAATTGGAAGGTAGTGAGTGTATTTTCATGTGGGAGGAAAATGAAATATTAGGGTCCACAGGGTGGACTATGGCAGCCAATCTCTAAGATGGCCCCAACATCTTTGCCCCATAGTATTCATGATCTTGTGTTTACTGCCACATTGAATAGGGCTGACCTACGTAACCAATAAGATGTTGTAGAAATAATGGTGTGTAACTTCTGAAGCTGTACCATGAAAGACACTTATACTAGGGTCACTGGCTCTTAGAATAGCCATAATATGATGAAGATAGATAGTCAAGCAGACTTATAAAGATTGTGTGGTGAGGTACAGAGGACTCCTGCCAGTATTCAGCACCAAATTGCTGGCCATGTGAGTTAGATATTTTGAAAATGAAACTCGACTGCAACCTCATGAGAGATCCAGAACTAGAACTACCTTCTCAAGCTGCATCTGAATTTACAACCCAACAGAAATGGATATTTAAAAAGCATGTTGATTTAAGTCACTAAATATTGGGATGGTTTATTACATGGCAGTAGATTACTAGCACCAGAAAGGTAAATTGTTATAGTGTAATCAAGTAAAGATTACATTTGAGAAGGATGAAATGGTTATTAAATAAATCAAGGACAGTTTGGAGGGGGGCTTAGAAATTGGTTACCTTGAATTATAACCAAGTGGTTATAATTTACTAAATTCACACACATATTTGTTTTTATATGATATACCTCACAATTTTAAAAAAGACTAAAGAAAAGTCTGCAGAAGTAACAATTTCTTCTGTTTTGTTTGCAGTGTAAAATTTTGATGATAGAATAATTATTTTCATGATGATTGCTACATTTTGAACTCCTAGAATTCCCAAGACAGAATTCTGTTTCGAAACGTAATAACAGCCCCAAAAGAAGCCACGATAGGAGGTAACTTGCTGGATGTTGCAAGTTGGTTAAGAGGCAGAACTGATTAGAGCACAGAGTCTGATCATTCTTTATGTTCTTCACATTCTGAGTTCCTGCCTCTGAGCACAATGCATAGTTCCTGTTTTCATATTCACTCCCACCATCAAATAATTGAGATGTTTAGGATCTTGATGTCCTTTTCCCAAAAGCAAGAAATGGGTCTGGGTTGGGATAGGGTTCCAAGTAAGCATTAGCAGAATGAAAACACAATGGGTATGAAGAGTTCCTGGAACACCAAATGTTGCTCTTGCTCTCTAGGGCACTATGATCTGGTCAAGCCCAGTACAGCAGTTCAATATCACCAATTTGGAGACCCTCCCTCAGATGCATCTCGCGATCACTGCAGATATGGGAGAAAACAAGTGGAACTGTCGTGACAGGGATCCTCTGGCTACCTGCGCCATGGCTCAAATCTGTTTTTCCTTGAATGCTTTTCTCACAAAGGATGGGCCATTCCTGATGGTAAGTGAGCCCCACACCTTAAGTGGGTGCACAAAATAAAATTCTTGCTGCTGCTTTGAAGACACTGAGGTCCTATTACTGTCATATCTCGATCTGTCTTCTACCCTAGGAGTTGATCACAAAATACCAACGATTTTTGACCATAAAAACCTGCATTCCATTTTGACTTTTGACCTACCTCATGTATATTTCCCCAGCCATAATTCTATGGGGAAAATAAAGTCCCTGAATTATGTTGTATCTCTGTCTCTTCTTTCAGTGTACATTGTTGTCCATGAACTTGGGCAGGGACAGTGGAGAGTAAGATGTGAATTTTGGCAAACATTGAGAAGAAAACAGTGCCAAAGTGCCTATAAATAACTGTCCTTGGCAAGAGTGTTTGGGGGCTTAGGAAATTTTATTCCATAGTATTATCCCAACAATTTTGGGAGGCAAGCTGATCAGAAGTTTGGATCTCCAATAAATGACTGAAGAAATGGCAGTATATATTGAGTACTTTAGGATATCACATCTTTTTCTGTTGACATGGTGGTGATGCTTTGGTTGCAGGTGGGTGATTCTGATGGTAACATCCACACATTTACAATACCTGAGTTAAGGGATATTTCTGAAGTCCATGCATTTCAACATAGCATTGATATTCTACACTGCTCTCCTGACAAGAAATGGGTCTTTTCATGTGGGATACATCAACATATTTTTTCAAAGGTAGGTGCTGTTCTGTGAACTTCAAGTTTAGGATAGGAGGGTCAAGCATTAGGAAGATCAAGTTGGGAAGTATCTGAGGAACTGCAGGGCCAGCAAGGAATTGGCATAGTGCTCCCTCCTCTCTAAGGAGAATCTGTTCATAAGCAGAATCTGCTCAAATAGTCAGAAAACAATATTTCTTTAAGCAGAATCTGCTCAAATAGTCAGAAAACAATATTTCTTTAAGCAATAGTATCCAGTTGCAGTGACAAATGTTTATTAATGGAAATATGTTCATGAAACCTAAAGGAAAGTGAAAGGGAGATCCAAAAAAAAAGGAGGGGCTGGGATTATGGCTCAGCAGTAGAGCGCTCACCTAGCATGGGCAGGACCCGGGTTCGATCCTCAGCAGCATATAAAAATAAAGGCATTGTGTTGTGTCCATCTACATCTAAAAATAATAATTTTTTTAAAAAGTATCTTTAGTGAGCTTGTTCACTTTTGCTTTCCAAATTTTTATCTACCTTGGTTAGAAAGTAGAGAAGTCCAAGAAGAAATCTATGTATGTCTCTTAGAGTTACCCTAAGGAAGTCTTTGGCCTCTGAGCAGGCCATCTGTAGCATGGCACCTTGACTAGTTTTCCAAGAAGGGAAAATTGATATAACCACCTCATTTTGATCAGGAGTCCAATGTGGCAAGATGATTTTGTAACCCTTCAGCCTTGCATCAAGGACTCCATTCTATCTGTGAACATCCTGGTAAGATAAGAAGACAGTGAGCTCCTCTTTATACTTTGGAGTGGAAGCAGTAATTGTTTAACCTTTCCTAAGAGGCAGAACAGAGCTTTGGGCATAGGAGGAGAACTCTTACAGTGGCTTGTCTGGAGTCCCTCCTATACTGAGATTCTCTACCTTCCCCCTTCACCTGATTTCACTCTCTCCTTAGATTGTTTTCACAGAGTGTTTATTGAGACCATCAGAACATAGCACCCCCCTGTATTTCACTCTCCCATTTGCATCATGCAACAGAGGCTGCTGGACTCCAAGGAGAGAAAACGGGATAACACTGATGTACCAGAGAGGTTCCCACAAAAAAAAAACAGGATTTACCACTTTTGATCTAACAACAGAAAGCCCTGAGGGTTAAAAAGTCATTCCAGGTAGATTATGCAACATTAGAAATACTTGTTTCTATTCCTTATTCCGCATGCACTCCTATTAAGCTACAAATAGACATGAAGAGGTTGGTCTATGTAAAGGGACCAGAGAATTTCCTTAGCTGGGTGTGACCCCGTGCCTATTTGACTCTTATTCATGCTGATCTCTTAAGTTCACCCTGCTCTCTGGGGAAGAAACATTTTGATTTCTATTATGTTTTAGGGCCTGGGTTCCAATGCACATTTCCAGTAAAGGCTTCTTTTCAATGTTTAAGCTATTATGTATTGTCCATAATCTTCTGTTCCTATGTCAGGGTACCTATTATCTTGGTGGCATGGATTTGTCAGGCCACTTCATTGTCCTCGCTGGACTGGAGTTCCATGGAAGTAGGAAGTATTTTTTTTTTTTTTTTACTCAATGCAAGATTATCTGTCTTATTCCTTAAGAATAAAACATTCAGGGTCACTCCAGGTGAATTGGGCTGCACAAAATAACCATACATGAGATAGAGATACCTTTTTCTTTGGGGTCCTGTGACGGTTCCTCTGACCTTAAAGGTCTGCAGAAAGAACACAAGTGAGCACGTGCTGAACCCTTTTATTGAGGAGAAGCCATTCAAATGAGGCAAGGGGTCAAGTTTCAGGGGGGTTGAGTCTAGCTTCATGATGTTTGCTGTCAGCGGATTGATATCTAGGAAGGCCATCCACAAAGGCAGAGCAAAAGAAGGGGACACACAAAGGGCATTTCCATGGAATATTCTATCCCAAACAGGGCAAAGGGGTAAAATCACAAAGGAATAGGTGAGCATAGCTCAATCCACGGGGCAACATGCCTATGTCTGAAGACGCATTCTCAAACTTCCGGGACTGGGGCAACATCCAGGTCACTACAAGATGTAGTGATGGCCAGAGCCTCTCTGCTCAGGGAAGGAGAATGTGAAATCATTCAGACTGGCTGCCCACAGTTATTGTTCTAACTAAACAATTTGCCTATAATATGTATATGTGTGTATGTGTGAGTTATACGAAAACAGCACATCAGATTGCAAGTTTTCTGTTGCCAGTTCATATAGACAGCCCTAATTGGATGGGAGTCAGTGATGGAAGTATTATTGTTGTTGAGAGTGGGCCATACCTGTTCCTCTTCACCATTAATGGCCTCATGCTAGAACGATGTGAGAGCCACCAGAGCATGATCAGCAACATATGGGTGGTACATACGATGCTTCTCTCTCTCTCTCTTTTTTTTTTTCCATGTCAGGGATTGAACCCAGGGCCTCACTCTGTCACTGAGCTGTATCCTAGTCCCTTTCCCTATTTTTTGATCTGAGCTTGACTCATTATCCATTCACTCTCAGGTGTCCTTTGAAGGATTCTCTCCATATCCTTGCAGCATCCATGGATTGTTCTTTACATGTGTACATGTGGGAAGAGGGAGGCTATTACCCATATCTCAAGAAGTGCTGTCACCTGGAATACCTGGGGAACAGTCTGACACCAAGCTGGTAAGCCCTGTTTTGTGACAAACTTTTCTTGTGAATTCTTATTTCTACATAAAAATAAATGAAAGGATAATAGGTTTTTGAAATTCTTTGTAGATAAATATATGAATAAACTTATAATTGGAAACAGAATTGCTGGGGTTATAGCTCAGTGGCAGAGCCCTTGCCTAGCGTGTGTGAGGCAGTGGTTTTGATCCTCAGCACTACATAATAAATAAATAAAATAAAGGTATTGTGTCCATCTATAACTAAAAAAAAAAAATTTAAGAGAGAATTGGTAGTTCTTGGAGTCACGGTACTTGCAATAGACATAAAAAGACTTTCCAAAATGGCACTCAATTTTTATTTCCACAAGCAGTAAGTGGAAGATTGGATACTCAATATCCTATTTTACCTGCAAAATTTGGGCCTTTTATTTTTTTAAGTTTATCAGTCATTTGTGTTGCCTCTTTGTGAGCTGCCTTTACTTCTACTTTGCTATTTTCCTTTTGGAGTGCTTGCCTTCAGCAAAGATGTCTCCTTAAAATTTTACACATTGCCAGGCAAAGTGGTGCATGCCTGTAATCCCAGTGGCTCTGGAGGCTGAGGCAGGAGGATTGTGAGTTCAAAGCCAGCCTCAGCAATGGCAAGGTGCTAAGCAACCCAGTGAGACCCTGTCTCTAAATAAAATACAAAATACGGCTGGGGATGTGGCTCAGTGGTTGAGTGCACCTGAGTTCAATCCTTAGTACCCAAATAAATAAATAAATAAATAGTACTGTCTCAATTTTTTTTATTACTAGTATGTAGAAATACAAGTGTCTTTTATATGTTAACTTCGTCCTGCAAACTTGCTAAACTTATTTATTCTTTATTCTAACAGGTTTTGTTTTTTGTTTATTCTTTGTGGGGGACAGATTTTTGGAGGGGTTTTGTTTGTTTTGTTCTGTTTTTGTGGTACTGGAGATTAAACCTAAGGGTATGCTACCTCTGAGCTAGATCCCTATCCTTTTTATTTTTTATTTTGAGACAGGATCTTGGTAAGATACTGAGGCTGGTCTTGAACTTTTGATCCTCCTGGCTTATCTTCCTTTGTCACTGGGATTACAAGTGTCTGCCACTGTTTCCAACATCTAATATATTTCATTTCTATTTGCAGATAAATTATGGGAGGTTTCTAGGTAGACAATCATATTATATTAATAGAGACTATTTTCTTCCATTCCAACATGTGCATTTACTCCCTAATCCTGCTTTACTGTTTTGGCTATAACCTTCAGCACAATGTTGGAGTAGATAAAAAGTGTTCAGTCTTTCACTATTATTATATTCACCATTTTTTTTGTAGATGCCATTTATGGGATTAAGTTCTCTTGTAGTCCTAGTTTGCTGAGAGTTTTGTCATGAATAAATGTTGAACTTTTCCAAATGCTTTCCTCACATAAATTGTGATAAGCATATGGGTTTTCTTCTTTAGATTATTGGTAGGGTAAATTATATTAATTAACTTCCTTTGTTTTGATCAGGACATAAAACTTTATTTTTAAATCCATGATTCACAAATAATTGTATATATTATGTATGTCTTCATGTATGTATACATTTGTATATAATTAAATCAAACTAATTAACATATTCATCACCTCACATAATTTTTTGAGATGAGAACATTTAAAATCTACTTTTGGAAATTTGCAAAGAATTAATTACTACTAACTGTAGACATCAATAATGCACCAAAGATCTCCAAAATTTATTCCTGTCTAAAACTTTGTACGTTTTGACTACATTTTCCCATTCCCCTTCTACACCCCACACTCAATTGCCATTCTACTCTCTACTTCAATGAGTTCAGTTTTGTTCTAGATTCTATATATAATTGAAATCAAACAGTATTTGTCTTTCTGTATCTGGTTTGTTTCACTTAGCATAAATGTCACATAGTGACATGATGAATCCATGCTGATTCATCTTGGAGTCACAGCACTTGCAATAGACATGAAAAGACATCAAAATAATGACAAACGTCCTTATTTTCCTGAATAGTATTCCATGTATATATATATACCACATTTTCTTCCTTAATCCATTGATGTACACTTAGGTTTATCCCATATTTCGGATATTGTGAAGAATGTCTCAATGAACAAGGGAGTACAGGTATCTCTTAACTTATCTCCATTCCTTTGGATATATACCCAGAAGTAGATTACTATATCATATAGTAAATCTATTTTTAATGTTTTGAGGAACTTCCATACTGTTTTCCACAATAATGTACCAATTTACAGTTTCAACCAACACTTTACAAGTGTTCCCTTTTTTCCACACCTTTGTCAACACTTGTTATCTTTAGTCTTTTTGACAATAGCCATTCTAACAAATGTGAGGTGATACTTGTATTTTAATTTCCATTTCTTTGATGCAAAATATTAAGCATTTTTTCTTATATTTGTTAGCTATTTATGTATGTGTTTTGGGGATAGGTCTATTCAGGTCATTTGTTCCTGTTTTTCATAGGGTGATTTATTTTCTTATTGAGTTATTTCAGCTCTATTATCTATTTGGATATTAGTCACTTATCTGATATATAATTTGCAAATATTTTCTCCCAATTTGTGGTTTTTTCTCTTCACCCTGTTAATTATTTCCTTTGCTATGCAAAAACTTTTCAGTTTGATGCAATACCATTTTTCAATTTTTGCTTTTATTGCCTCTGAGTTTGGAATTTTATCCAAGAAATCTCTGACCAGACCAATGTCATGGAGCTTTCACCCTTTATTTTCTTCTAGTAGAGTTTTACACTTTGGGGTTTTATATAAGGTGTGAGATAGATCTAATTTCATTCTTCGGCATATGGATATCCAGGTTTCCCAATACTAATTATTAAAGAGCCTGTTATTTCCCCATTATGTGTTCTTGGCAACTTTGTCAAAAATGAGGCAGGAGGATTGCGAGTTCAAAGTCAGCCTCAGCAATGGCAAGGCACTTAGCAACTCATTGAAACCCTGTCTCTAAATAAAATACAAAATAGGGCTGCGGATGTGGCTCAGTGGTTGAGTGCCCCTGAGTTCAATTCCTGGTACCCTCGCAAAAAAGATTAACTAACCATAAATGTGTGCTTACTTCTGGGCTCTAAATACTACCTATTTCATTGATTGATGTGTCTTGTTTTTATGCCAATACTATGATCTTTTGATTACCAGATCTCTGTGTAATGTATTTTGAAACAGTATTGTCATATCTCCAGATTTGTTCGTTTTGGTCAAGATGGCTTTGACTACTGAGAAATCCATTGTCATTCAAATCTGTCATTCTATAAAATGTGCTATTCTCTGATTTAAAGTTATTTTCTTTGTCTTTAGTTTTCAGAGACTTGATTATGATGTTTTTAGTGTGAATTTCTTAAGAGTTTAACATGTTTGGGTTTGATCAGCTTTTTGAATCTGTAGATTTACCAGTTTGGGGATTTTTCTTTTGTTTGTTTTGTTTGTGCTGGAGACTGAATCTAGGGACTTGTATATGCAATGTATGAGGTCTAGCACTGAACTGTACCCCAGCTCCTTAGGAAGTTATTACTTGTCTATGCATACTCGAGAGAAAGGGGATACCACTTCTACTTACCATAGTACAAAGGTGGTCAACAAGGCTGTAACCCCATGAGCAGATTGGGATTGCTACTCCTTCAGATGATACTCAGTATAACTTGGCTGGATCTATGCAGTTACTCAATATTTAAGAGTATGATTAAAGAACCAATTGGGATAAATACTTATAGTTTTGTTGGGTTCTAATTTAATATCAACAATGGATATATCTAGTTTCCATTTCACCCACTGATCTTGTTTCTTCTGCCAGCAGCCAGGTCTCCCGGGCAATATGTGATAACATGAGCATAGTACGCGTGGTGTCAAGAGCTCATGAATCCAACATTCTGGTGATAAATATTTTGAATGTGTAACATGGAAACCAATGGAGTTAATTTTGCATCCTCATCCTTCTCCTTGATGTAGTAAAGATAATTCTGTTTGCAAGACCAGAATGATGATTTAAATGCTATTAAGAAATGGTTATATATATAGTGAATTAGACTCATGACAGATGTTATGAACAGGCGCTATACAGATAGAGTGTGGAGCAAAACATCCTTTAGAATGCAAATAAGGTAATAAAATGCAAATAGTCATAGATACACAGTTCCAAACAATTCAAGGGGAATATGTTATGGGGAAGATTTTCAACTGTAAACTTAGATTGACACAGATTCTTTCACTTTTAAATCAGCCTCAATCCATGTTCTTGCCTATAAACAACCACACACACACACACACACACACACACACAAAAAAAACCTTTGTCAAATCTGAGCCAAAAAACAAAGTATTAAAAAGACATAGAGGTTAATATTTAATGACCTACCTGACAGCTGTTCAAAGTAGATATGATGGGCTGGGGCTCAGCAGTAAATAACTTGTCTAGCACGCGTGAGGCATTTGGTTGATCCTCAGCACCACGTAAAAATAAAAGTATTCATCTACAAATTTATTTATTTATTTATTTATTTATTTATTTATTTATTTATTTATTTATTTTGAGACACTGTCTCAAAATAAAGAATTCCTTGTGTGTGTGTGTGTGTGTGTAAAACAAATGTGACCCCACTAAGAATGTCATTTATCATAAAGGCAGATGGTTTGTCTTTTTTAAAAAAAGACATATCAGGCATGGTGGAGTACACAAGTTCAAAGCCAGCCTGGGCAACTTAAGACCCTGTCTCAAAATTTTAAAAAAGGGCTGGGGATGTAGTTCAGTGGTAAAGTACCCCTGGGTTCAATCCCCAGTACTATTTAAAAAATAAAAAGGAACTGTGCTGGATACAGTGTAATTCCAGCAGCTCTGGAGGTTGAGACAGGAAGATCATAAACTAGGGAACTTAGTGAGATCCTGTCTCAAAGTTAAAAAAAAAAAAAAAAAAAAGGGCATGTGGGGGGATCCAAGATGATGGAATAGAAGAGAAACTGTTTCTGGCTGCTCTGTGCATGAATCCAAGGAAGCAGTCAGGCAGCTTCTCCACAAGGTCTCCCTAGACGGAATACAACATCTCAGAGCATGCGACAGGACCCCTAAACAACAGATTTTCACAGAAACAACCAGTGCTGCGACTACCTATGCAGAAAGCAGAGCCTCTGTGTTCCACTAAGATTCCAGACTCCAGACCCAAAGCCCGCAGTTCGAGCATACACACAGCTCTCAAGCGGCGGCGTAGCAGAATCACTAAATCGGCACCTCTGCAGAACTCTAGACTGCGCTCCACTCCGACGCAGGTCACCTGACTGCGTTCTAGCCACAGCACAAGGACATCCCAGCTACCCCCACCTCACCAGACACCCAGGTGCTGGAAGCAGACCAACTCCATTTTAGAAAACCTTTCTCACCATTTTTTGGTGGGCATGGGTGCAGATCTCCAACTGAAGAGGTACCTGGTTTCTAACTCCCCCTCCCCCCATCTGCAAAAACTCGGCACAGTGACTACCCAGCACAAAAATTTCTCTCAGTAGAACAGAAGCGCAGTGCCACCAGGGCGCTGCCCACCTGGTGTGAACCACCAACTGCGAGAGGTCCTGAAGTTGGGACCTGATAAGCAACAGAGAGTCTAAAACCAGGCAGGAGAGGGAAGATGATAGGGGTGTTGGGGGGGGGGGACTCAAGTCTTCTCACCCTGGTTACCTACACCACCCTGAGGGCAGAGATTCAAGCTTAAAATAGACAATTCCACCTACTGGAAGAGAAGCAGGAAATAAACGGAATTCTAAGAGTATTTTTTTCCTTCTTATCCTTTTTCTTTCTCCTCTACCCTTCTATCCTCTGGCACTCACAACCCCAACATATGTGAAACCAAGAACTTTGCATGAAATAGAATATTGAGAACTGAGTCACCAGAATAATATAATATAGAGGAATTGCATAAGCCCCGCCCCTTTTCTTTTTTTCTCTTTCTTTCCTTTTCTTCTTTCAACCTCCAAATTTTACTATTTTTATATCCTGTAATTTTGTAAATACATATGTGTGTTTGTTTTTATGTACTCTACTGTCCTCCCACGTACTTGTCTACCCTAAATTACCTCCTTTCTATTCCCCTGTTACTAACCCTCTTCATTAGAGTTCGCCTCCAAATTTCCTAAGTTATATTAACCCCATACCCTCACATCTTTCCCCCTTAGCATATTGTCCTACCCCCGACTCCCAGTTCACTGTCTGCCACCAGAAATTGTACACCTTTTATGAAACTACTGATTATATTTTAAATAATAATCCAACATTTCTGGACATTGAGACTAACTATAAATGTCTTAATAACAATAATTTGTTCATTGTTGATGTATTGTTGATATTGGAATCTATTAACACTATCCTTCCCCACAAAGGAGGGATCTCAAAGGAACCATACAAGAGCACTACAAATCTATAGGGTAAAAACAATAACACATCAGTCCCACAGAGCTGGAAAGAAAGAAACACGAGCAACATGAAAAGACAAGAGAAGAAAGTACCACAAACAATTCAAGACAACACATCATTAGAAGAATGGACAGCTCCAGCAGAAAAAAAATACAGAGAAAGATTTCAGGATATACATGATTAAAATGTTTTGGGATCTCAAAGAATTCATTGGAGAACAAATACAGGCAGTGAAAGATCACTTTGACAATGAGCTACATAAACAATACAAGAAGCAAAAGATCACCTCAACAGGGAGATAGAAGTTATGCAAAAAAAAAAAAAAAAAAAAAACAGAAATACTTGAAGTGAAAGAAATAATAAACCAAATTAAAAACTCAAACAAGAGCATCACCAACAGAGTAGAACACTTAGAATATAGGACATCAGACAATGAAGATAAAGTATATCATCTTGAAAAGAATGTAGCTAGCACAGCAAAAATAAGAAACCACTAGTAGAACATCCAATAAATATGGGATAGCATAAAGAGACCAAATTTAAGAGTTATTGGGATAGAGGAAGGCATAGAGGTCCAAACCAAAGGAATGAGCAATCTGTTCAATGAAATACTACCAGAAAACTTTCCAGACATGAAGAATGAAACAGAAATCCAAATCCAAGAAGCCTACAGGATGCTGAACGTGCAGAATCACAACAGATCCACACCAAGACACATTATAATGAAAATGCCCAACATACAGAACAAGAAGAGAATTTTAAAAGCCCCAAGAGAAAGAAATCAGATTACATATAAGGGTAAACTAATTAGAATAATGGCAGATTTTTCAACAGAAACCCTGAAAGCTAGAAGATCCTGAAACAACATATTTCAAGCCCTGAAAGATAATAGATGCCAACCAAGAATCTTGTATCCAGCAAAATTAAGCTTCAGATTTGAAGATGAAATAAAAACCTTCCACAATAAACAAAAGTTAAAAGAATTTACAGCTAGAAAACTGGCACTACAAAACATCCTTGGCAAAATATTTCATGAAGAGGAACTGAAAAACAACAATGAAAACCAGCAGAGGAAGGTAGTACACTAAAGGAAAAACTAATAAAAGAGGAAAACCAAGTCAAGTTAAATAACAAATATGGCTGGAAATACAAACCATATCTCAATAGTATCCTTAAATGTTAATGGCTTAAACTCACCAATCAAAAGACAGGCTAGCAGATTGGATTTTAAAAAATATCCAACAATATGCTGCCTACTAGAGACTCATTTGATGGGAAAAGATATACACAGACTGAAGGTGAAAGGCTGGGAAAAATCATACCACTCAAATGGACTGCGGAAGCAAGCAGGGGTTTCCATACTCATATCAAATAGAGTAGACTTCAAGCCAAAGTTAATCAAAAGGGATAAAGATGGACATTATATACTGTTCAAGTGAACCATACACCAACAAGACATAACAATCATAAATATATATGCTGCAAACAATGGTGCAGCTATGTTCATCAAGCAAACTCTTCTCAAGTTCAAGAGTCAAACTGACCACAACACAATAATCTTGGGGGACTTTAACACACCTCTCTCACCACTGGATAGATCCTCCAAACAAAAATTGAATAAAGAAACTATAGAGCTCAATAACACAATTAATAACTTAGACTTAACTGACAGATATAGAATATTTCAACCGGCATCAAGCGGATACACTTTCTTCTCAGCAGCACATGGATCCTTCTCTAAAATAGACCATATACTATGCCACAAAGCAACTCTTAGCAAATACAAAAAAGTAGAGATACTACCATGCATTTTATCAGATCATAATGTAAAGAACTTGGAAATAAACGACAAAATAAAAAATAAAAATTTCTGCATCACACGGAGACTGAACAATATGCTACTGAATGAACAATGGGTTATAGAAGACATCAAGGAGGAGACTGAGGGCTGGGGATGTGGCTCAAGTGGTAGCGCGCTCGCCTGGCATGTGTGCAGCCCGGGTTCGATCCTCAACACCACATACAAACAATGATGTTGTGTCCAACAAAAACTGAAAAATAAATATTAAAATTCTCTCTCTCTTCTCTTCTCTCTCTCTCTCTCAAAAAAAAAAAAGGAGACTGAAAAATTCTTAGAGGTAAATGAGAACACAGACTCAACATATCAAAATCTCTGGGACACCATGAAAGCAGTACTAAGAGAAAAATTCATTGCATGGAGTTCATTCCTCAAAAGAAGAAAAAAATCAACAAATAAATGACCTCACACTACATCTGAAAACCCTAGAAAAAGAACAAATCAGCAACAAAAGCAGTAGCAGGCAAGAAATAATTAAAATTAGAGCTGAAATCAATGAAATCGAAACAAAAAGAAACAACTGAAAAAATTGACAAAACTAAAAGTTGGTTCTTTGAAAAATAAATAAAATTGACAGACCCTTAGCCACGCTAATGAAAAGAAGAAGAGAGAGAATTCAAATTACCAGCATATGTGATGAAAAAGGCAATATAACAACAGACACTACAGAAATACAGAAGATAGTTAGAATTTATTTTGAAACCTTATAGTCCAATAAATAGACACTGAAGGCATCAATAAATTCATTAAGTCATATGATCTGCCCAAATTGGGTCAGGAAGATACACACAACTTAAACAGAACAATATCAAGTGAGGAAATAGAAGAAGCCATCAAAAGATAACCAATCAAGAAAAGCCCAGGACCTGATGGATACACAGCCGAGTTCTACAAGACCTTTAAAGAAGAACTAATACCAATACTCTTCAATTTATTTCAGGAAATAGAAAAAGTGGGAGCACTAGCAAACTCATTCTATGAGGCCAATATCACCCTAATTCCAAAACCAGACAAAGACACTTCAAAGAAAGAAAACTTCAGACCAATATCTCTAATTAACATAGATGCAAAAAATTCTCAATAAAATTCTCACAAATCAATTACAAAAACATATCAAAAAGATTGTGCACCATGATCAAGTGGGATTCATCCCAGGGATGCAAGGTTGGTTCAACATATGGAAATCAATAAATGTAATTAATCACACCAATAGACTTAAAGATAAGAATCATATGATCATCTCAATAGATGCATAAAAAGCATTTGACAAAATACAGCTCTTTATATTCAAAACACTAGAAAAACTAGGGATAACAGGAATATATCTCAACTTGGTAAAGGCTAGCTACACTAAGAGCCTCAGGCCAATATCATTCTACACAGAGAAAAATTGAAGGTATTCCCTCTAAAATCTGGAACAAGACAGGGATGCCCTCTTTCTCACTTCTATTCAACATAGTTCTTGAAACACTGGCCAGAGCAATTAGACGAAAGAAATTAAAAGGATATGTATAGGAAAAGAAGAACTTAAACTAGCTCTATTTGCTGACGATATGTTTCTATACCTAGAAGACTCAAAAAACTCCACCAGAAAACTTCTAGAACTAGTAAATAAATTCAGCAATTAGCAGGATATAAAATCAACACCCATAAATCAAAGGCATTTCTGTATATCAGTGACAAATCCTCTGAGAAGGAAATGAGGAAAACTACCCCATTCACATTATCCTCAAAAAAAAAAAAAAAGATACTTGGCAATCAACTTAACAAAAGAGGTGAAAGATCTATACAATGAAAACTACAGAACCCTAAAGAAAGAAATCAAAGAAGACCTTAGAAGATGGAAAGATCTATCTTGCTCTTGGATAGAAAGAATTAATATTATCAAAATGACCATACTACCAAAAGCACTATACAGATTTAATGCAATTCCAATAAAAATCCCAATGGCATTCCTCATAGAAATAGAAAAGGCAATCATGAAATTCATCTGGAAAAATAAGAGACCCAGAATAGCTAAAGCAATCCTAAGCAGGAAGAGTGAAGCAGGTGGTATCACTATACCAGACCTTAAACTATACTACAGAGCAACAGTAACAAAAACACCATGGTATTGGCACCAAAACAGGCTAGTAGACCAATGGTACAGAATAGAGGATACAGAGACTAACCCACAAAATTACAATTATCTTATATTAGACAAAGTTGCCAAAAATATGCACTGGAGAAAAAAAATAGCATCTTCAACAAATGGTGCTGGGAAAACTGGAAATCCATATGCAACAAAATGAGATTAAACCCCTATCTCTCACCACGCACAAAACTCAACTCAAAGTGGATCAAGTACCTAGGAATTAAACCAGAGACTCTGCGTCTAATAGAAGAAAAAGTAGGCCCTAATCTTCATCATGTGGGATTAGGCTCCAACTTCCTTAATAAGACTCCTATAGCGCAAGAATTAAAACCAAGAATCAATAAATGGGATGGAATCAAACTAAAAAGTTTTTACTCAGCAAAAGAAACAATCTGTGAGGTGAACAGACAGCCTACATCCTGGGAGAAAATCATTACCCCTCACACATAAGATAGAGCACTAGGGTATATAAAGAACTCAAAAAGCTAAACACCAAAAAAACAAATAACCCAATCAACAAATGGTCCAAGGACCTGAACAGACACTTCTCAGAAGAGGATATACAATCAATCAACAAATATATGAAAAAATGCTCATCATCTCTAGCAATCAGAGAAATGCAAATCAAAACTACTCTAAAGATGTCATCTCACTCCAGTCAGAATGGCAGCTATTATGAAGACAACAACAAGTGTTGGCATTGCTGGTGGGACTGCAAAATGGTGCAGCCAATTTGGAAAGCAGTATGGAGATTCCTTGGAAATCTGGGAATGGAGCCACCATTTGACCCAGCTATTCCTCTCCTCAGAGTATACCCAAAGGACTTAAAAACAGCATACTACAAGGACACAGCCACATCAATGTTTATAGCAGCACAATTCACAATAGCTCAACTGTGGTGCCAATCTAAATGTCCTTCAGTGGATGGATGGATAAAAAAATGTGGCATATATACACAATGGAATTTTACTCAGCATTAAAAAAGAACAAAATCATGGCATTTGCAGGTAAATGCATGGAGTTGGAGAAGATAATGCTAAGTGAAGTTAGCCAATCCCAAAAAACAAATGCTGAATGTTTTCTCTGATATAAGGAGGTTGACTCATAGTGTGGTAGGGAGGGAGAGCATGGGAGGATTAGATTAATTCTAGATAGGGAAGAGGGGTGGAAGGGAAAGGAAGTGGGCAGGGGATTAGCAAGGATGGTGGAATGGGATGGACATCATTAACAAAGTACATGTATGAAGACTTGAATTGGGTGTCAACATACTTTATATACAAACAGATATGAAAAACTGTGGTATATATGTGTATTAAGAATTATAATGCAAAAAAAACCCAAAGTACATGTATAAAGGCATAAACTGGCGTGAACATACTTTATATACAGAGATACGAAAAACTGTGCTCTATATGTGTAATGAGAATTGTAATGCATTCCACTGCTGTCATGTATTTTAAAAAATAAAATAAAATAAAATAAAGGCATGTGACTTCAAGTGGTTTTCCTTAACTATGAGTCTACAGAAGTTACCAATGTTCCTTAGTTGTTTCTTTGAATGATATTTGCTGAGTTAAAGTAACTAAAGAATTAGCCTTTATGAGTAATCTGCATGGAACAACAATATGTGAGAATACTTTCAAACAAACTGGAAAAAGCCTGAAGTAGAACATACTAAAATGTGTTACTACTGGTGGCAATAAATATCCTATAAATAGAGTATTTATAAATGCTGACAACAGTCAATTCAAATCACAAGTCAGAGACACATATTCCATGTTCTATAACCACAATATAATTAGACTGAAACAAACAAACAAAAAAAGTATATTTTTAAGACTCTAAACTTCTGAGTAACAGATGGGTCAAACAGTGACAGTCTAAGACTATTAGACAAATTTACAAAATTTGTGAAAATATAAACGTATAGTTATTCATTGTATTATTTATCAGCAGTTACTCTAAGGTAAATATTTAACTATCACTCATTATTGAACCAGTAATGTCAATGGTGAACTTCATTTATTGTGATGAACTTAACTATGGTCAGTTCCCTAAATTTCTGTTAGAAATACGGGTTGATATCCTGACTTAACTAACCACATATCAGTTTCTTGACTTATCAATAATAAACTTTCATTGCAGCTTTTAAAGCTTATAGCCAAGAATTGTCCTCAGCCATTGGGTGACTTTACAAATTAGCTTTTGCTGCTGTCTTAGTTTTCACTGCTAAAATACCTGAGGCTGGGTAACTAACTATACAATGGACAGATATTAAACTCTGCATTCCAAAGTTAGAATATACAGATTACTTAAATACAAATAGAATATTTCTTTGTTGTCCTTCCTTTTCTTTTTTTAACCAGGGGCACTTAACCACTGAGCTATATCCCCAGCCCTTTTTATGTTTTTTGTTTTTTTGTTTTTGAGTTGGGGTCTTGCTAAGTTGCTTAGGGTATCTCTAAGTTGCCAAGGTGGCTTTGAACTTTCAATCCTCCTGCCTCAGCCTCTCCCAAACCACTGAGATTACAGGTGTACACCACCATACCCAGCTCCAAATAGGATATTTCTAAATGCTGATAGTATTCAACTCACATCACAACCATCACAAGTCAGAATCATATATCTCATGGTCAGTAATTATAACAGAATTAGACTGAAACCAAAAATGGATAGGAAAAATACATCTTTAATAATATAAACTTCTAGGGCTAGGGTTGTGGCTCAGGGGTAGAGCACTTGCTTAGCATGTGTGAGGCTCTGGGTTCAATCCTCAGCACCACATAAATATAAAATAAAGATATTGTGTCCACCCAAAAAAACTAAAAAATAAATATTTTAAAAAATAAATAAATAAAATAAATTTTTAAAAAAGAATATAAACTTCTAAGTAACCATGAGTCAAATAGTACATTATACTTGTAATGAGATTTGGATTGTACTTCAAATTGAATAATAATGAAAACATTACTTTTAAATTAGTCAGATATAGCCAGGTGCAATGGTGCACACCTATATTCCCAGTGATTTAGGAGGCTCAGATAGAAGGATGGCAAGTTAAAAATGAGGCCCTAAAGAACTTTGCAAGACACTGTCTCAAAAAGTAAAAATGGCTAGGGATGTGGCTCAGTGGTTCAGTGTCCCTGAGTCCAATTCCTGGTATAAAAAAAAAAAAAAAAAAAAAAAAAAAAATTCAGATATAGTTAGACCAATACTTTGTGTGGGAAAATACGCAAAAACAAATGATTTTTTGGAAAAAGAAAATTAGCTAAGCTTTTTATTCAAAATATTAGGAAAAAAAGCAAAGTAATCCTAAAAGAAATCACAAAGTATAAAATACAAATAATCCAAATTAAAGAGAGTCAAAAATTTTATAAGTTGAGAAAGCAATCCCATTCACAATACCTACCAAAAATAAGTACAGATGAATTTAACCAAGAAAGTGAAAATCTCTACAAAGAAAATTACAAAACACTGATGAAAGAAATTAAAGAAGACATCTAAAATGGAAAGACATGGGGCTGGGGTTGTAGCTCAGTGGTAGAGCATTTGCCTGGCATGTGTGAGGCCCTGGCATGTGTGTGGTGTTCACTTCTCAGCACCACATACAAATAAATAAATTAAATAAAGGTCCATCAATGACTAAAAGAAAAATATTGAAAAAAAAGGAAAGACATCCATATTCACTGATTGCAAGAATTGTTAAAAATGTCCATATTGGGGCTGGGGATGTGGCTCAAGCAGTAGTGCGCTCGCCTGGCATGCGTGCGGCCCAGGTTCGATCCTCAGCACCACATACAAACAAAGATGTTGTGTCTGCAGATAATTAAAAAATAAATATTAAAAAAAAGTCCATATATCCAAAGCAACTTATAGATTCAATGTAGTCCCCATCAAAATCCTAACAATATTCTTCATAGAACTAGAAAAAAAATCCTATTTTTTTTAAATTTTAATTAACAATCCTAATCTTAAAGGTGATGTGGAAGAAGAAAGACCCCAAATAGCAAAGCAATCTTGATTTAAAGAGCAAAGCTGGTGCTGAGGTTGTAGGTCATGGAAGAGCATGGGTGAGTCACTGGATCGATCCTCAGCACCACATAAACAATAATAATAATAATAAAATAAAGGTTAAATTATTTTTCTAAAGAGCAAATCTGGAAACATCACAATAGCTGACCTCAAAACATGCAACAACAACCAAAAAAATGCAACAAAGTCATAACAACCAAAAGAACGTGGTTCTGGCATAAAAACAGACACACAGACCAATGGAGCAAAATAAAAACAGAAATACATCTTTGGTAAAAGTGCCAAACATACATTAGAAAAAAAGGCAATTTCTTCAATAAATGGTGCTGGAGAAACTGGATATCTATATATAGAGGAATGAAACTAGACCCCTATCTCTTGCCACATATAAAAACCAACTCAAAATAGATCAAAGAATTGAATGTGAGATCTAAAACTGTAAAACTATGAGAAGAAAACACAAAACACTTTAAATCATTGATATAGGCAATGATTTTTCACATAAGACCCCAAAAGCACAGGCAACAAAAAGAAAAATAAACAAAGTAAGAAGTTTCTGTTCAGCAAAGGAAACAACAAAGTGAAGAGACAACCTGCAAAAGGGGAGAAAATACTTGGAAACTGCTGAACTAACAAGAGATTAATATCCCAAATGTACAAAGAACTCAAGAGCAAAAAAAAAAAAAAAAGCCAAATAACCCAATTTTTAAATGGTCAAAGCAGCTGGGTATGATTGTACATGCCTGTGATCCCAGCTACTCCAGAGCCTAAGGCAAGAGAATCACAAGTTTGAGGCCAGCCTGGGCAATTTAGCAAAACCCTGTCTCAAAATTTTTTAAAGGTGGTGGTGGCTGGGGATATAGCTCACTGAAAGAGTGCTTGCCTAGCATATGAGGCCCTGTGTTCAATTCACAGTACTGAAGGAAAAGGGAAGTGGGAATGATCTGAATAGACAGCTCTCAAAAGACATAAATGGAACTGGGATTGTGGCTCAGTGGCAGAGCGCTTGCCTCACACATGTGAGGCACTGGGTTCGGTCCTCAGCATCACATAAAAATAAATGGTATTGTGTCCATCTACAACTAAAAAAAAAAAAAAAAAAAAGACATGAATGGCTTAGAAGTATCTGAAAACTGCTCAACATCACTGATTATCAGGGAAATGCAGATCAAAACCATGAGCTATCATCTCACCCTAATTAGAATGGCAATTACCAAAAATGCAAAATAAATAAATAAATAAATAAATGCTAGCAAGTATATGGAAGAAGGGGATTCTTATACATTGTTGGCGGGGAGGTAAATTAGTGAAGCCATTATGGACAACACTGAAAACAGGACTACCATAAGAACCAGCAATTCTGCTACTGAGCATATATCCAAAGAAGATGATAGATGCATGATAGATGATGGACAGATAGATAGATAGATAGATAGATATCAGTATACCAAAGGGATACCTGAAAGTCCATGTTTATTGAAGCACTATTCACAATAGCGAAGATGTGGAATTCAATGAAGACGTCTACTAATGGAAGAATGAATGAGTAAGTGCCTAGCATACACAGGCCCTAGGTTAATCCTGAACACCATACACAATGTACCCACACAAAAAAGCCAAAACAAATAAACTGTGGTGTATATATACACAGTGTGCCGCAGTCTGGCTGGGCACAAATTACGAGCCACTCAAGCAGGAACAAACTTTATTTCCGAACTCCCACAGCATTCCACGCACACTCCCTGGGAACTCTCCAGAACGCCACCCACACGGTTCCTGCAGGAACACACCACACACTCACCTCGCGAGAACTCAACGGGAACTCCAAAGTAGCGGGCGCCCTAGGCAGCAAGAGCCATCCTATTACCGGACAGTAAAGGTCTAATATACAATTGAATACACAACCTGTTTCAATCCAACATCATCTTAATGGCTCGCCTCTCAACCATACTTCTGGTAAAATGCCAGGGGCCATTCCGACTCGGCTGTGGCTCTCAGCAACAGTGGAATACTTTTCTGCCACTAAAAATTAAATTCTGTAATAATTGCAGCAACAAAGATAAAACTGGAGGACATTATGTTAAGTCAGACACCAAAAAACAAGTACCACAAGTTTTCCTCATTTACAGAAGCTAAAAGAGTTGATCACATGGGAGTAGAGAGTAGAATAAAGGTCACTAGAATCTAAGAAGGGGGGCAGTTAGGGAGAATAGAGAGGATAGATAATGGGCATCAAAATACTGTTAGAAGGAAGAAAGTAGTTCTGAAGTTCTGTAGCACATAGGAGAACTATATATATGTGTGTGTAAAATGTAATATATAATAATAATGCCACTGAAGCCAGATTTAAAGTTAGGTAGTCAGTGTAGTTAGATAAATCGGGTCTAATATCGAGTGAAATCTAAAATGGAGACCATGCGGAGAATGACTCAGGGAAAACACAGGACAACTCATGGAAGTCCCGAAGTCCCGAAAAGGCCCTAGGCCAAAGTCCACCTCAAAGAAATGTTAATGAACAGCCCCCAGAGAAAAGGTGCTGACTCAGAAGTCCTTCCTGACCAGATTACTTCTTTGGCCCACCTGTGTCCCACCCCTCAGGCCTTCCCACCTACATTCCATCACTGAAAGAACTATAAAAAGGGGAGACAACATCCCTTCCACGGATTCCACCTCTTGGGTCCCCTTCTTCCTCCGGGAGAAGTCTTTTCTGCTGTCCTTTAATAAACTTCTAATTTCTACTCTGACCTTGCCTCGGCGTGCTTCTTTGGTGTTATTCTTCAACATTGGGGAAGCAAGAACTCGTCACCGTTCAACAGCGGTAACACCACTTGGGGTATTCTTGAATATAGAGAATATCCTCCAAGAATAGCTTGTCCTTATGATTTTTAATTTTTAAAATATTATAGCATTCAAGTTTTATTTTCTTTTATTTTCAATGAAATTAATAGGTTAAGACTCGTAATTTCAATATTTTTTACCATATGGTTAATTTTATTTTCACTGCCTTTTCTTTGCTTTTTATTAAAAATTTTAAAAGTGAGTAAGTACTAGAAGCTATGAATCAATTTGAGGGCTGACTTTGATATATTTCCTTTTGTAAAAATTTGATTTTTATCTTAAAATCAAAATCACAGTTGTATTACTAATATCTATAACAACAGGTAATGAATTAAAGTTTAATTTCATGAAAGTCAAGAGTTGTCAACAAGTGACCCATTATAGAATTTTCAAAGTGGGTTCAAATACTTTCATTTTTCTAGAAGGGAGAAAGTAGTTCTGATGTTCTGTAGCACATAGGAGAAATATATATATATAATAATGCCACCTGGGGTATTCTTGAATATAGAGTAACCAATTAATTACATCTTTTAAAATAACTAGAGAAGTGTTTGAAGATTCCCAACACATAGAAATAATAATATTTAATGGAAATGCTAATTACTCAGATTTTATCATTACACATTGTACACATGTATCAAATTATACTATCCCCCATAAGTAAGTGCAAATATTATGTAGATTAAAAATAAATATTTTAAAGTTTGTTTTATTATACACTGGATATTGAACAGCATTCAAACAGGAAGTGCAAACTCCAAAAGTATTACCAGATTATATGAATATACCACAATGAATCCCACTTCTGTTTATAATTATAGTGTAATAACTAAAATAACAGAAGGGAGATCAATAGAGCAAATAGATCAGGGAAAGGGAGGACAGGAGGGAAAAGGAAAGTACTGGAGAACAAGATTGAGTAGATTGTTATGTGAATGTATGAATATGGCATAATGAATTACACTATTATGTATAATTATTATGCACCAATAAAAATAAGAAGTATTACTAGAAATAAAAAGGAAGTTTTAATAATAAAAAAGGATAAAACATTAAAGATAAAAAAAATCCTAAACATCTATCCGTGCATGTAATAGTCCTTCAAATGTAGGAACAAAGACTGATAAGAGTTAAAATGAGAAATGGACTATGAGAGGAATGAGAAGGGAGCTGATAGGAAACCAAAAGACTGAAGTACAAGGAGGCAGGGAACAAGAAGCAGAGAAGGAACTGGACTTTGTTGTCTCCTAAAAGGCTCAGAATCCTGGTCCAGTATGGAGATAAAGGCACAGAAGGTTCCAGAAGGTGACCTGGATGCATCCAGGGAAAAAGAGTATGGTGAGAGGTTGAACTTGGGCAGCATTGAAGCAGCAGAAGCCTGGATTCCATTTGTGGGTCCAGAGATCTAGGTTCTAGTCCCATTTGCTGTGTTCTTGAGCAAGTCATTCCTCTTCCCTTGTCTCAAGCTCCCCAGTGAAGGGACACCTTCTCCATCTTCTCCAGCCTACATGCCAGAGCAGCACCTTTCACATATATGGGGGTCATATATGTGAAAGTCAGAGGCAAAGGGCCTTCCTCTATCTCTTGGATTCTAGATCTCTACAGCCTTGAAGAACTCAGGAATCTACCCTGAGCATGGGAGAAAGAGGTGAAAAACCTCTCAGGGGATTGCAGGGATGGGACAGGTGGCAGGGCAGGAACTTGGTGTCTCTGATCCTAGCAGTTGATGTGCCCTTCGATTTATCATCATAAAAGTCTTTCTGCTCACCACACAATGGAAGCCAACCAGTTAAGAGACAAGGCAGAGGTAGAGAAAGAAGTTAATTAAGTGATGAGCTAGCCAATCACAGCATGACTGGTACATAAGGACCATCTTGCCAGGAAGCCGAATTAACAGTAGTTTATATAGGAGATAAATAATTGTAGCCTTCTCACAGCTGAAGATTTATGGCCAGATTAACACACATTTGTTTTTTTGTGTGTATTTTTGTTGTTGTTGTTGTTGTTTGTAGTTGTAGAATGAGAGCACTATTTGTTTTTGTTTTTATGCAGTGCTAAGGATTGAACCCAGTGGCTTACACATGCTAGGCAAATGCTCTGCCACTGAGCAACAGCCCCAGTCCCTACACACATTTGATTTTAATCACCTAGTTACAAAATGTTTTCAGTTCTGCAAATCTCAAAAAACACAAAAAATCCCAGCATCTCAGGAGGCCGAGACAGGAAGTTCAAAGCCAGCCTCAGCAATTTAGCAAGGCCCTGTCTCAAAATAAAAAGGGCTGACAGTATAGTTCAGTGGTTAAGTGCCCCTGGATTCAATCCCCAGTACCAAAAATAAATAAAAAGTGATTATTTTTGTCAAAGACATTATTTCCTAGCCAAGTCTAGCCGTTATTTCCCAGCAGCTTGGGAGACTGAAGCAGGAGGACCACCAGTTCAAAGCCATCGTAAGCAATTTAGTGAGGCCCTAAGCAACTTAGCAAAGACACTGTCTCAAAATAAAATATAAAAAAGGCTTAGTGGTTAAACACCCATGGGTTCAATCCCGGTACCAAAAAAAAAGAAAAAACACCATTATTTCTCAGCTATTCTTGTTACTAACTAGTTTGTTTATGTGAAGTACCTGAGACATTACACAATGAACAGGCTAGAGGGATAGCTGTCCAGAGGGCCTGCTGTCAAATTCACGGTTATGAAAGAAAACATACTCCAACTGATTAAAGATAAGGGTCAGGTGAAATTAAACATGGAGCCAGGCATGCTCAGCTTCAGATCACAAACCCAGCTCAAGGTGAAGAGGCCCTCATGATAGAGGGCTTTCTTATGCAGTACACAGTAGTGGCATTGAGGCCCAGCTGGCACAGGACTTCTGGATCCCAGCTTGTGCCCCTCCATGTGCTCATGTTTCCCTCCATCCCAGTAGAGGCCATGGTAAGATATACTTCTGACTGCCCCTCTCCTTTTCCAACAAAGCCTCAAGTGTGTGTTGGTGGGGGGAGGGATGTCACCCAGTGTGACACCTACAGCAGGGGTAAGCCCAGCCCCTGGGATGTAGAGGATTTCTAAAAACTCTGAGAGTCACCAGGGCCCTTCCCCCTGCCATGAGTTTTCAAAGGATGCTTCCTCTAGAAAGGTGGTTATAGACCCAATTTTACAGAAGAACCACCCAAGTCTCAGAAAAAGAGGTAGTTGTCTCACAGTGGTCAAGCCCAGGCCAAACCCTGACTTCATGCTCTAACTCCATGGGACTTTCCACCACAGCACCTTTATAACAGAGGTTCTGCCTACCCCCAATGATGTATACATCATGAGTACATGTATGCACAAATACAAACACACAAGTACAATGAGCAGGCTGGCCTGGGTGCAGGTGAGATTCTCTGCAAGGGGTTTGGAATGCCTTCACAAACTTCAATGGATATGAGGAATGCAGGGGCACCAGCTTCTGCGTCTCTGGGTTGGACAGAGAACTGTAGACAGAGAACAGAAAAGATGTCTTCCACAGCCTGCAACTTCTTCCTTGGGTTACTTCCTGGGTTACACCCAGCATCCCACCCAACCTGGAGAAAAGGTATGAGAGCCCTGAAAAGTTGGGGTTTCCAAGGTTCTTCAGGTAGACTATGTAGTCCTTCCCAAGTGACACCTGGGTATGGTGTGGAGAGAAAATCCTGGGAACTGGGAGGCTAAAAAAAAAGTCCTGCTAAAACAGGAACTACCACAGCCTTTCATGATAGAAAGCCTACTAGGTGTCTCACAGGGCAGTAGGTACTCAGGTGAGCTGCACCAATGGTCCTTTCTATGACTTGCACCCTGTTCTGCACTCCAGAAGCTGATCCCCATTATCTGCACCAGCAAGGCTCCCCTGTCCTCTGGCTTTCAGGGCCAGATACCCAAGCAAGCTAACAGATGTCTGAGCAGTGCAAGGAGCAGGAGGCCAGAATAATTATCCCCAGCATCCTCCTGCAGGTTTGCAGCAGCTGCCTTCCTTCTCTAAAGGCTGAAGCTACTTGGGGGGCAGCCCCTCCTCCAGTTACAGCCCCACTGGTCCTGATAACTGTTCTGTCCCTGCCCCCTTGGGGCCCAGGGCTAGTGAGAGCTACACTTCACTGCCCATAATTGGCTTCCCTTATACCTGAAGCTCTATATGTAGTTCCCTGGTTAAACTCTCTTCTGGTTACATCTTTTCTGGTACATGCCATCAGCATCCTGCCAGGAGATGGACAGATCCAGCACCTAAAATATTTCATTAAATCCTGCCAGGTGCCAACCTGGATGTAACCCAGGACTCAGGGTGGCTCAAACCACATGCCAGAATCTCTACCCTTCTCACCAGGTCATAGCAGGGAAGGAGAAACTAGAACCCAGGCCTTCTGTCACTCAGAACAGGGCTCCTGTCATTCAACTCCCTATTTGTCCCACTTAGGAACTCCTAGAGTGATTTGTTTTCCTGACTAGTCACTCAGTGTTATAGTATCTCAATTCTGTCCTTGGATGTAGTAATCTAAAACCAAAATTTACATTAGAGACCAGCCCCAGAGCTACAGACTCCCACTGTAACTTTCTAAACAGCTCAAGATAAAGAAACTCTCCTTATCTGCTTCATATTCTACACTATGGCCAGAAGATGGCAGTATATCACCATGCCCACTTTAATACTTCAATAGGGACCCAGATACCAGCTGGGACTGGACTGGGCAATGAGCACATTCCTGCACCAGAAAATTCTTCATGAGGCTTAGCCCACAGCTCACCTGTTTAAGGTGCACATATCAGTAAGATAATCCAAGCACTTAAGGTAGAGAATCCCAAACTTGTTCTCAAGGAAGAAATTCCCTTTCAAACATCATGACAATATTCTTGTCTTCTATTTTTGGTAAATTTGGATTTGGATAAACTATCAACCTTTATTAGGACAGAACACTTTTAAAGAGACCCATGAACCATTGCCAATCAGCTGATCTCAGTGATGTAGGAGATGTGTTTTTTCTTCAATGTGTTATATTTTAGGAGCCTGGCAGATGAAATAAAAACATCAGTAGGTGTTGGGGTCCAGCAGAGAAACCTGGGCAACCAGGCTCACCCTGTGGCCCCCAACACAGCCAAAACCACCTGCTGGCATTGGCTAGTAGGAGTCAGGGTGCTTCTGTCCATTCCCAAGACTCCAAGTTCTTTCAAAAGATTACAAAATGTATCCGCACAAATTCAGCTGTTACATTGACTGGCAAATGATTCTTTCCACATCAAAAAATAAACACAGGGGCTGGGGCTCAGCAGTAGGGCACTTGCCTGGCATGTGTGAGGCACTGGGTTCAATTCTCAGCACCGCATATAAATAAATAAAATAAAGGTCTGTCAACAATTAAAATAATATTTTTTTAAAAAATAATAAAGTAAATAAATAAATACAAACCTCCTAGATCTTATAACCATTTGGACAATGACTCCAATATTTAAATTAGTGAAAGCTATTTTAATAAAGCAATTTGCTCCATAAATTCCCTAAGGAGTCCCAGGTAATACTGAGAAACAAAGGTGCTTTGTATGCTAACAGGCTTATAGAAAACAGTAATGAGAGCATACCTTTGAAATCTTGGTAAGAAAAAGACTGATTAAACTTAATTACAAACATTCTACTTTGAAATTGTGAACTGGACCCAAATGAGCAAAGCTTGTCAGTGATGGCATCTCCATTGTGAGCCATGGTGTTTAAGTGAAGACTTGAAGGGATTCCTATCTTATTGTGGTAGGATTTTTTTTTTCTTTATATTTCTTCTATTACAACAAAGTTCCGGACCAGGGATGTACCTCAGTGATACAGTGCTTGCCTAGTACCCATGAGGTCCTGGATTCCATTCCCAGCACCACAAAACAAATATTTTGTGAAGGTGAGCCACAAAATTGAGTAACTCAAAACAAGTTCACTACTCACCCCTCCTATGTACATGTGCCCAGGTATGCAAGTACTTGGCCTTCTTTTCCTGGGAGCCCTCACCTTCAGTTAAAGGCCTCTAAAACTTGCAGAGGCCCGAGTATGGAATAGAGGCTTGGCTTTGTGGTCTTTGTGGTATTAACCAAGACTGCCTCCCTTTATGTGCCTGCTTAAAGTCCACCCCAAACTGCATTCTCCATCTGCCCTGCTTCTAGAGACTGTCAGCTCCATAGTTTGCCAAAGCAACTACTGGGGGAGCATCAGAACCATTCTGAGTGACTATAAAAACCTGGCTATGGCACCCATTTGAAGCTCACATGCTCCCAAATGACAATACCTGACCACTAACCTGTCCAACTGTGGTCTGACCCACATCTAGCAGAAAGAGAGAAGGAGGGACATTAGAGCTAACAGAATAGCAGCTATGACTACCTCTGGCATGGACAAGACCAATGTGAGTCCTACTGCATTAAAGAATTTTACAGATGTTTTTGGGTACCAAAGGGAGGCAGGGAAAGGACTCCTAGAATTATAGCAGCCTGTCCCTTCAAACCCTCAAGGAAGACCCCAAGGGGAGGCTGGGGGTCACAGGGTTATAAGGAGTAGGCAGAAAACCAAAGGAGTGTACTTTTTGAGGACCTTAAGAGATGAAGGGCCCCCATTTCACCATTGTTCAGTGAGGGACTGGTCTCCTGAGGGAAGTCTCTGTCACAAAACCATCAACCCCAGCCTACTAACCCAGTTAGCAATGTAAGACCCCACTAGGACTGTCTCAAAGATCACCTCCAGCTATGTATCAGGTAAAACCACCCAAGCTGGCCTTCATGCAGGTAGGCAGTTGGGTTGATCCCTTGCTCTAAGGGTGCCTTGACTTGGAAACCAAATGTCTAGAAATGGAGCCATAGAAAAGGGCCCTTAAGACCTATGCTGCCTAGAGTCACCTGTAATAATGCCACCCTTTCCCAATTCCTTTCAAAATAAATGAAACATGAGTACAGAAGTTATAAAACTTAAGTTGAAGAGATGGTGGACCCCTCCAACTTGGGTCACAGGCCTTCCCCAACTGGTCCTGGATGAAGTTCTCCCTTTCCAAAAGCTTTGGTCCCAGGAGCCAAGGATAGCCAGACCTGCAACGGGCCTTTAGTAGGGGCCTTGAGAGACCTCCAAAGTACAAAGTTCACCCCCCAACACACTTACCCTGTGCTTGCCAAGCATAGCTACCACCCTCATATGATGGGAGGGGCTGGGTGAGCCCACACATCACAGTCTACTTACTCAGTGTGTTATCCTTTAATGAAAAGCTGAGTCAGTGGGCCACCCTTCTCCCCAAGACCCCCTCAGCAGATACCCCTCATTACTGGCTGCCTGGAAGATAGGATGGCCCTGAGGCAGCCAGCCTTGCTGAGGGGTCAGTTTGCAATGACCTAGGAAAGGCTTTATCTAAGAGACCTTGGATGTGGCAGCAGCAACAAGGACAGAGGAAACTAAACCAAGGTCAGGGATGATGGAGGACAGAAAGTCTCTGAATCCTGTTGGGATAAAGGCCGGTGCTCAGGAATAGTACAGTCTCCCCAGGGTCCTGGAGGCCCTTCCAAACACTCTGGAAACCCTAAATCCCATATCCAAGCAGGCTGATGTCACACAAGAAGTAGTACTCAGGGCCACTGAGCTCAGAGAGCAAGCCAGGCACCACCTCATGAGCTTCAAGGTCCCACGCCTACAAGGTGAGTCTAGCAGGGCTAAGGCCAGAGCCACCAGGAGACTAGGAACCACCTTCCACTAAACCTGCTTGTCAGTCACTATAGACATCTAAGAAGGTGGTCTTCTCCTTAAGGTTCCAGGAGTGTCCAGGCAGAACTGAGGCAACAGCAGGCCAGGACACCCTGGTCCCTATAGATCCGTGACCTTGTTTTCCACAGCAGCTGCAATCTGCTGGAGACGATAGCCCAATTGCATCTTCTGAGCTGTGCCATCCTCCTCCAGGGCAGTGATGATCTGAAACGCAGACACCAACACCATTAGGGGAGATCTTTGGCCCACACATTCACTGCAGACATCAACAGGCCTCCAAAGAAGAACAACTGGCAGTAAGAACCTGAGAAATCCAGCAAAATGCCTCACTTCCTGTATGACCTCAGAATCTCACTGGAGATCATAGAGTAAAGTCACCATGGAGTTTTAGGGATTAATGAGGTAGGGAATGATATATTTTACTCAGTTACCTAGCACTTATGTTAAAAAAAAAAAAACATATACCTCACCGAGTAAAATTGTTGAATGGAGACCAACCCCTTACTGGTTTCTCACCACAAGCCCCTCAGAAGCCCTGCTGCAGCCATCCCAGCTCACCTGCCCTCCAGCCAATAGCAAATCCTGAATCCCTGTGTGTCAGATGCCAAGCAGAGATCAGGGACCAGGGACCCAATTATGGCCAGAAAGATGTTGTATGAGAGACAAGTAATGAGCAACCATAAACAGGGGGCTGCCTCAAAGGTAACAAGGAAGCCAGGCACATGCCTGTAATCCCAGCAGCTCAGGAGGCTGAAGCAGGAGGATCACAAGTTCCAAATCAGCCTTAGCAATTTAGTGAAGATGTAAGCAAACTAGTGAGACCCTGTCTCAAAATAAAAGATAAAAAGAAAAAGAAAGGGAACAGGAGAGCAGCAGAGTTGGGGGAGAGGAACGGTCTCCCACTCTGTCTCCATACAGGAGCACAACTATATCATACCCCCACCTGCCCAATGCCTTAGCCCCCATGCTGCAGAGCCTGGACTCCACATTTGTGGATCCACTCATTGTCAAATGACTGCTGTCCCACTAGGCTATGGGCCACAAGGAAGGTTCAACACTGAACAGCAACAGCCGTATCACTAGTGCCACCCAGACATGTGAGTGAATGATTCCATTAGACAATGTAGGTTGACTGATGAACACTTAATGTAACAGGCCCAGCCCAGGGGTCCCCCAGAAAACCCCCTTACTGACTCTGTTGTACCCTAAGTCATCCTCATCCTGTGCCTGAACCCTTCTCTCTCATGGTTCATGCAGCCCAGTCAGGTCTGAACCCACAGAGGTGCCCATGCCCCGAATGCTGCCTACTTCAGAATCTGATAAGGGTTGAACAAAGGCATGGCCCAGGTAGAGATGGCAGTTATATGGTCCCAGAGCACATCCTACACACCATTTCCAGGCCCTGATAGATTCCCCAGCCCCACTCAACCACTATCACCATGCCTGGGGGCCCTGCTAAGGAACTGGGATGGGGAGTTGGGAAGAGCAGAGCCAACTTCTTAGAGCCAAGAAGAGCTATTCTTTTAACCAAGAAGCATGCCTACAGGACACTTTCCAAACCATTAAAGGACCCAGTCCCTACCCTATTCCATGCTGAGGGAGCCCCCAAAGACTCCCACCTACCCTGAGTCACAGAGTCACACCTCTTCACATCTATCCCTCCCCTCAGCCTCCCAGAGGGTACCTTGAGGTCAGCTTCCCAGTCAGGGCCCAGAGCTGCCCACCTGGTCATAGTATTTGTTGATATACTTGTAGAGTTCATGCAGGGCCACTCGTGCCCCGAGGTCACCAGAGTAGTTCTAGAAGGAAGGCAGATAAGAAGTTAGAGAGATGAGGGGTCTGGCCAGCCATGGGAGCAGGCCCAGGACTCCAGGGGAGGGTGAGAAGAAAGAAGGAAGCCTAAGAGGTAGAGCAAGGGACAGGCCCTATAGTGGGAAGTAGAACCCCACCACAGACTAGGGACTTCATGCTAGGCATGCCTAGGCTGTCCTCATGCCTAGCCTGAGGACAGGAGTCTTCTTGGTAGGAAGAGCCTCTATTCTGCAGTTTCCTCAAAGACTTGCCTCTCTCTCTGTCAAGAATGTCACTTGGAACCCCCACCTTCCCAGGGGACATGTAACAGGCCCAGCCCAGGGGTCCTCCAGAAAACCCCCTTACTGATTCTTTTGTACCTTTAGTCATCCTCATTCTGTGCCTGAACCCTCCTCTCTCATGGTTCATGCAGCCCAGTCAGGTCTGAACCCACAGAGGTGCCCATGCCTCTTGGTTCTACAGGGCCAAGTAGAACCAAACTCACTTGTAGGCTGTCAACCCAGTATAATTCTGCTCTGATCCCACTCAAGGATTTCCTAAAGTCTTTCCATAGAGACACCTGAGTGTCAACCTCCTAACTGGGACACTGGTGTTGATATCACCTAACTTGTGGGGGCAGTAATGGGGATCAAATAAAATAAAGCCAATACCCCAAAAGTACAGCTGCTGTTAGTACTGTGCTTGTGATCAACATCATCATTTCAGAAACACTTTTCTGAAACTGTTTGAGGGGTAGGTAGGGGCATGACTATACCATAAAGGCTAGCAGAACAGTGGGAAGATGTGGGCAGGCAAATGCTAGCAGGCCTAGAGTTGATCCCAAGCATTCCACAGACCCCAACAGGCATCCAAGCACCTGACTGAATCAGATTAAGTGGCAGCTTCAGAATAAGACCCCTGCTTACTCCGTGATGAAATGCTCGGAGTGCTGATATCTTGCATTAGTAATTGGATCATTCTACATTTATACTGGTGGTGTGTATCATGTCCCAACCAACTTACAGGGCTGTTAAGGTCCCAAGGGCTTCCCTGCCAAGGAGCAGTATGAAGAGGGCAGGATTGTCATGGTAGGAGGCTTGTACCCAACCCAAAAAGCAGAGGCAGGCCTTACCCGGGACAGCTCAGCCAGGACAGAGTTCATCTCTTGATCACTGGCTGGGACATTCTGTTTGATGTCTGCATAATACCTGCCAAAAAGCCAGGTACAACAGCTGCTTGGTAAATAAGCCCACTCCTCCCAGTCCCCACCAGGACCCACCCCCAAGACCTCAGCTGTATGCACGCCCATCCACCAACACCCTCTCCAGACTCACTCCCTTCCCCAGTACCTTTCCACCATCCCTTTGTAACGGGGAATATCACGAGCATACAGAAGTTTGTTGATGGGGGAGTCCTAGCACCGCCAGCAGGAGGGTAGTGAAGAAAGAAAGAAGGATGACAGCCTCTGTTAGGGTGATTGACTCCCTAGGGTTTCTCAGCAGTGCTTCAGTTTTAAAACTAAAAGTCCCACATCCTGGGAACCCCTCAGTCCCCAGCAAACCAGGATGATTTGTAACCCTAGCCCACTTTCTTCTGCAGGATCCTCCTCTATTCCCTCTGTGCTTCAACATTCATTCTCTGAGATCCTCAGCTAAGGATCCTCCCCTGTTATTCTGAGATTATGCCTCCATCTGGAGCCAGAATGCAGAGTAATTCCTCATGTAATTATGTTAAAAATCAGCAAATTGTGACCCAAAATATCATGTAAATTGCCCCAGACCATCTCACTCCCCAGTGACTGAGCTAAAATTTGAAGCAGGTCTCTCAAGTCAAAGACCATAATTCTCACACACTCAGATACAGCCTATATCACCAAACTGGGTTCAAGTCCCAGCAGCCATGACCTCTGGGCCACATACTTCTGCTCTCAGGACTTCTGGTTCATGCTAAAGCTGCCAGGAAGAGGAGAAAGATCTTTGGATGGCACTGCCCTATTAGAACAGGTCCAGGTTCTACCTCAGCCTGAGTCGGGATGTATGCTATCTCCTCAACTCTCCACGTTTGGCATTCCTGGCTTAGACTATTCCCCTAAGCTACCCAGGAACTATTTGCTGTTCTGTAGGAAAGAGGAGGCAGATAGAAAACCTGGCCGAAAAAAAAAAAAAAAAAACATCACCACACAGGATCCACCCCTAGAGGTGACCCATGAGTCCTGATATGGCTTTGTGATTTTCAGCTCATCATAGGCAGAATAATGAGAACATGTGGAACAAAAAATGGCTACAAAAGACAGCACTACAAAGTGGAACTTTCTATTTTGCTTCTTCACTAACTCTTACAGGTATGTCTCTTCAGAGATCAGAGACCAACCATAGCCCAGAGGTCTGAGCTAAGCAAAACTTCATTCATGGAACTGCAAAGCCATAAAGGCCCTGCCTAATGGGTGTCTGAGCAACACGTAAGGACCCCATATATGATGGGACTCAGGCTTTGACTACATACTCCCAACCTTGGTACTACCAGAGACCACTTGTCTATGCTTCCCAGATGCCCTTGTCAGCACAACCCTCAAACCTAACTCTCTCCTGGACCTTCCTCCCCTCTAAACCACTAGCAGACAGACATCTCCACCACCCTAAAGAACCAAATCCACCAGGCAGCCCAGAGTGGCACTCAGATTGGAGAATCCATGTCTCCACTGGAAATCACGTGGTAGCCCCACAAATACCAAAGGCTTACCTCTAAATCTGAACTCACCATAGCCAGAAGCATAGGGATCATGCGTATTTGTCCTTCTTCTATATCCCCCACATCCAATCTACAGTTTATCTCTGCCCTGCACCTTGTTGCTGGCTTGAATCTGGCCACTGCTTGTCCAAAGAACAGCATAGCTTCCTCTGGACCCCCACTGCTTAGCTGCCATGATGCTCTGCCAAATTCTCATAAGACCTGATCATACCACACCCCCATTCCTAGGTCTTCTGTGGCTCCCCATTGCCCCCAAGGGGAGACCTCACCAAGTGGCCCTGGACTACTCCCAAAGCCTTCCAGGTTACAACTGCTATCTACATCTTAATCTTGTAATTAGGCACATAGTGCCCCCTACTCTTGCTCATCCCTTAAAATTAACCAATTGCCACCTTCCAGAAAGCTCTTGAAACAAAGCTTGGCTGGCGAATGTCTTAGGTCAGTGGCCTCCCCTAACCCTCTTCCTTGAAACTTTCAGGAGAACCTGAAAGCTGTGTGCACATACAGCACTGCTCACCCCCAGCCCATGCCACCCATGCCCCCATCCCCTTCCTGTTGTATCCAGCCCAGCCTGCTCACCCGGCCCAGCTTGTGGTCAGCCAGGGTGCAGGCATCCATGAAAGTCTGTGCAATGACAAGGAGCACTGCATCCATGTTATCAGACGTCTGCACATCAAACACAAACTGTGGGTTTTTGATTATATTGATCCAGAACCTCAGTGGCAGGCTGTGAGTGGGGAAAACATGGCTGATGATCATGTTGCAGGGGTGAAGGGGGGACCCATATACATTCTCTAAGCCCTGCCCCTGCCCACCTGTTGGTCTTCCAGATATGGATAGTGTCTTGGTCAGAGATGCCATGCTGCTGGGCCTGCTCATCCAGCAGGTCAAAGAAGTACTTCACAGCTAGAGGCACAGGGCGGCTGGTACTAAGAATTACCTGGAACAGGTCATCCACAAACTTCTGTAGGGTGCCCTATAGTAAAAGGGGAAAGCAGACAGGTGTGATCAGCAATGGGATTTTCAGCACCAGCCCAAATCCCATTAGTAGCCACTTTCCCTCACAGTCCAGACCCCACTGCTTGTCTTATAACCCTGACCAGTCCATCCAGCCCCACCTTCATGGATAACAGGCGAGTCAGGTAGATCTCAGGGATGGCCTTAGCTCGCTCACGCTCTCCGCCCCGAAGGCTGCCCCTCCGTGGCCTGGGTGGCTCTGGTTCCTCACTCGGTTTCACCAGGTGCCAGGGTCGGATGCCCCCCTCATCTACATCCTCCAGCATTGGAGTTCCTGTGCCAAGACCCCATAGTTTGTTGCCCCACATCAGGTGCCACCTCCTGGGCCTCCAGGGTCCTGCCAACCTTCCCAGGAGTGGAGATACCTGATTGAGGCTTCTTGGGTAGAAGGAAAATAGGCACAAGCCCACCCTGAGGTCCAAAGAACTGTCCCCCATTACCCAGGACTGGGCAAAGCAAGTGTAGAAGACTGGGAGGGTTAGGTACTCACGTTCTCCAGGGACATAATCCTGGTTTTCCCTGAGTACATGTTTGGTGAGGCAGGGAACAAGGGCCACAGTTGCTCCATCTGGGACCTGATGACCACAGCTGGTGACCCCTCTACCACTTCCACCCCATCATACCCCTCCTCCAACTCCCACCCTCCTACCTTATAATGCTGCAAAGTGTTCAGGCGCCTCCACATACCCTGAACCTCAGAAGTGACATCCTCATCAGAAAGGATGAGGTGTCCAGCCACCCCAGATCGCCATTCTATAAGAATAAAATAGGACTTGGTCCAGGGCTTCTTAGGATCCCCTTGTCATAATGGAACCCATCTTATCCTCCTAAAGGACAACATCCCTTTATCAGGGGCAACCCCTCCCCAAATTCTCTAAAAACCAGCAAGGGCCTAACCACAGGAGAGATTGTCTAATATCACCCACTCTGAGTGATAAGATGTCCCCGTAGGGCTGGTCCTAGGCCATCCCAGGCCCAGCACTATCATAGGTCCCCAGGCCATGCCCCTCTCCACACTTACCAACATCTAGGGTACGAGGTGCTGGCCTTTGGGCAAGAGGTACTCCTTTATAAAGCTGGTCCAGCATCTTCTCCTTGGCTTGGGAGATGGTGTCACAGTCCAGGACCTTCACAGGCACACCCTGAGCCTCTCCTGCCCCAGTCCCCACAGCCAACAGCGCATTCAAGGTCTAAGCAGGACACGTGGGAACCATCAGTATTGTGTGACATTTCAAATGACCAAGACCCAAGGCTAAAGGCAGCAACAAACATGAGAAAGCCACAGCCTCTGACCCCCAAGTACCAAGCAACCCTAAATTCTTGTCTCATCACCTGCCTCCCCCAGGAACAGCAGCTTCCTACATTCACTGACCCCAGCACATAGACAGTGTGCTTGTAAACATCTATGGGGTAAATGGCAGAATACCTGAGTGACACAAACCCTTCTTCACTCAGGTTCCCAGGTGCTTGGCTGAGCTGGTCAGGCTGAAGTGCCTGAGGAAAACCTGCATAAGCCAAGATTCCCTGCCCTATCTGACAGAGAAGCAAGTTTAATGGAGTCTGCATGGCATTTCCTCAGAAGAACCCTCATGTGGAACTAAAGGAAAGCAAATCCAGAGGAAAAACATGCAGATCAGCCAGCCTTCTGACTTGGTAGACAAGGCCACATCCCTAACAGGGTGATCAGAAAGATATTCAGGCCCAATCACAACTCAGGTTGATGTTCCAGGACAGGGCAGACTCCTCTCAGACCCTGGACCTTCTGAAGTACTCTCAAGGTCTGGCTCTCAATCCTCTATCCTCCTAAGATTGTCTAAAGGCCTCTCTTAGGCTGGGAGTACATCTGAGTGACAGAATGCTTATCTAACATATCTGAAGCTCTAGGTTTGATCCAGCATCAAAAATAAATAAGCAAAGACCCCCTTCAGCCTGTAGCCAGAGATCAGCCTGGCTCTATGTCTAGATACAGACACTAGAAGCTAGTACCTCAACTGAGCACTGATATTGCAGACCACACACATGCACACCCTCACCAGGGGACGGTACTCCACATCTTCTCTGAGTAGGCGGTTGTCGTTCAGAGTGTATTTGGCTTTGCCAGTCACGCTATCCACTGGCCCCTTGTCCACTTGATGCTTAATCCCTCGAAAGAGCATGTACAGAGGCTCCCCTACTGAATCCTAGGAAAGAATAGGCAGTTAGGGCTCCAGGCAGGCAGCAGAGGCCTATGAGACAGAGTGCACACTGGGGAAAGGGACAGGATGCAAGCTGAAGGTGACTGAGAACATGCTAGGCAGGGTCTCTGCTGTGGCACAAGTATGCAAGCTAAGTTGCATTGGGGGATATAGGGCTTGTGTTTTAAAGGTCTCAACCCCCTCTGAATAGAAGCTCTATCAGTCTCTGCCTCCCTCACCCTCACGAAGGTATAAAGACAGATGGACATCCAGTTGGTGAGCAGCTTTTCCACCACAGTCTCTGTCCTGGGAGGACAAAAAATGGGAAAGCCAAAATTAGCAAGTGCAACTCAGGGTTCTCTATTCTATAGATCCCAGACCGGACCCAAAGCCCTGCCTCAACTCCTGCCTCCAACTGTCCACTACCCACCCAGTCACAACAGCCTTACAGACCTGCGCAGCATCAGCTTGGGGTTCTTGGCCACATACTGGGCTACCAGGTCACTGAGCAAGGTGCGAAGGATGTCAGTAAAGTACTCAAGCTTCCCATGCAGGGCCACAGTAAGTAGAGATGCAACGTAGGCACGGTCCCGAGCAGAGAAGGTTCGCTGACTCTCCAGTGTGTAGATGAACTGGGCCAGGGAGAAGATATGTCGGGGAGGGGATTAGAAATGGTGGAATGGAGAAGGGCCGGGCCAGGAGTCTAGTTAGGGATAAGATGGGATAGGAAGGGTCCAGCTGAGGGTGGGAAAGCACCTTGGTAAGAAAAAGCTTGCTGTTGAGCAAGTTGGAGAGCTGCCCCAGGCCCTGTTCCACAGTGGGTCGCCTGCTCTCAGGCACACCGAGATCCCGGTGCAAAGGTGACTCCCGGTGCCCAGGGAAGAAGACCCTCTCGGCATACACCTTATAGTCGAGGAAGGGGATGCCACTTCCCAGAAGGTCACTTGTGAGATCAGTCATCTCTGTCATGAGGTCTGTTGAGCAGAAACCAAGTTGGGTGCCAATCCTGTGTAACAGGAGTGGACTTGGGAAGAACCCTAGAGGCAGGAGCCAGCTCTAGGGCCTCACCTGTGAACTCCTTCTTGCAGCGGTCCCGTACACTGCTCTCCAGATTTTCCAACTGGATCTGAACCTTCTTATAGTCCCTCAGGGCCTGCTTGCTCTTCCTCCTGCTTAGCACCAAGATCAGGAAGGGACAGCCAAGAGGCCAAAGCCCTTGCTGGGTTCCACTTAGTCAGGCCTGCTTGACCCAGCCCTATGCACACCCTGACCTTGTCCAGCACAGTCTAACCCAGGGATGACGAGGCATGGCCCAGAATAATTCAGCCTGCCCTATCCCAGCAAGCCACACCCACCCGTACCCTATCAGTGCAGTTGAGCCTAGGGATCAGCAAACTACAACAGCACCAAATTTGGTTTGTGACCTATTTTTACAAATACAGGTTTATTAGAACACAGCCACACTTATGTGTTTTACATACTGCCCCTGGCAGCTTTTATGCCCAATTACAGGGTTGGGTAGTTGATTGCAACAGACACATCCATCCTACAGAGACATCCATCCCACAAAGTCTAAAACATTTACTCTGGTCCTTTGCTGAGCCCTGGTCTAACCTGCCCCTTCCCCATCCTGCCTCATGCCACTTACTGCCCCAGACCAGCCCAGCCCAGCCATACCTGGCTACACCCACCTGTACATGAGGACTATGATGATGACACCCAGAGCCAGAAGAGAGGCTCCCACCCCCAAGCCCACCTGGGCTGCCACAGGAAAAGCCACAGGGCTCTCGCCATCATACTGCACATGACCAAGGGAGAAGTGCAAGTTTCCCATCTGCACCTGTGTGGGGAGTCACCTGTGAGGAAGGGTTCAGCACATCCCCAATGCCCAGCCCTGCCTGGGACCGGCCCACTGACTGTGAACTCAGGCAAAGTATCAGGTGCCTCCCGGAGGGCATGGTGCCGTGGCAGTGGCTGCTCCACAGGGGGCTCACAGTACAGATGGTGCCGGGTCAGTGTCTTCACCACACAGGGGCCATCTCCTATCATGGCCACCACCTCCTCCTTGGATATTGCCAGGTCCAGATTCTCCCCCTGGAACATGAGGTCACTGATCTGTCACTTAGAACACTTCCCAGAGAAAGCTGGTCGCCATTCAGATCCTATCCCCCCACATATGGGAACAATGGTTCTGAGACCCACCCAAGTCACAGGGCTAACAGTCCCTTAGCACTACTCCCCCTGTAGATAGGGCTGACAGTCATGGAGATATCCTTCAGGCTGATCCTCATGACCTTTTTCTGCCCCTCCCTACTTTTTCTATAGAGCTAAAAATGTGGAGAACCTAAAACTGCCTACAGAGTGCTGACCAATTAACTAACAAAGCCAGAGCCCCCATTGTCTGAAGACCCCACAGGTGGGTGATGGATTACCTACCTGTGGCCTGAATACCCACCTACTGCCCACCATGCATGTCAGAACATGTGCCTAGTGTTGTCTCTGTAAGCCAGGCTGCCACATAGGGATCAGCCCAGTTACCTGTTAAGTAGCACACCACTCAGCTACTGTGTGTGCCAAGTTATTTACTGATTGTCATGAAGACACCCATCATGAAATGTTAGAACCCAGGCCAGTAGTCAAACCCCTGCCAAGAGCTAGGGTTCCCCTACTCCATAAACCTCTTAGCCCTTGCTCTACTGTCCTGGCCTCTCTACCATTAGTGCAGTGCTGTCCTACAAAGGGAGGGTCTTTGGGCCCTGCCAAGCTCAAGAAGGAACAGTACCTCCACAGAGAACACACTTCCAGGTTTGTGCCGGAATGGCATGGTGGGGTCCTCAGGGTTGAGGGGCTGCAGAGTGGGATCAGCCTCATAGGAGAAGGGTATGCGGCTCAGTGTTGCAAAGTCAAAGACCAGGTTGTCAAGGACAAATTCCACCTGGACCCAGGGGTCCTCAGGTAGGCCTGGGAGGGCAGGTGTACGGCACATAATGAGATGGGAGGAGTTCACATAACATGGCTCTTCAAACTGGCAGAAAAAGACAAGAGAGGGTCAACTGAGGGGCCATGTAGGAAGAGGGCAGAGCTGGTACCAGCCATCTGTGGTTGTGGGGAAAAGGGACAGCAGCAGCCAGCCCAGTGCAGGCAGGGAGGTCCAAGGGTTTCCTACGTGATGACTGCCACAGGAGGCTCCAGGGGAACACGCTGTCTCCAGGACCGCACGGCGCCTCCGCCCATTCCCCTGGCTAGGCTGCAGCACTCCTAGGGCCACTGTCACGCGGATTCTTGGTGTCTGCACCACATCCAGATTCTGGCCACGAACCCATATCTCACGTCCTCCACTGAAATAGAGCCCATGAGCCACTCATGACTTACATGAATCAGGGTTTTCTGTTTTATTTTGTTACCAAGGATTGAACCCAGGGATGCTTTACCAATGGCCTATATCCCCTGCCCTTTTTATTTTTTATTTTGAGACAGAGTCTCACTAAGTTGCTTAGAGCCTCGCTAAGTTACTGAGGCTAGCTTTGAACTCAGCCTCCCTAGCTGCTGGTATTACAGGCATGCACCACTGCCTGGCTATGAATGAGGATTTAAAAGACAGCCAGTCCCAGCTAGCTCAGCCCAGCCCAAGCCACATGACCCCATTTCCCTATGCATGGGATTCAAGGGCCCACACAGAAAGCCCTATCCCCACTAAGGGAGTGGCAAAAGCTCACTTGTCATACAACCATGCCCATGGTCCCATACCTGAGAAAACTCTTAGTGGGGCCAGCTGAGGTGACATTGGGATCTGATGTGTATTTGAACTGGCCATGCTGAAGCCTCCGCTTAATGGTCCCAAACCACACTGTCACAGGAAGCGTGGCAGGTATGGAGTGTGGGCTGGTCTTACACTGCAGCTGCTCTGACTGCTGTTCCAGCAGTCTGGGGAGAAAGGTGAAAGTAGAAGGCAGGTCACCTGGGCTGGAGGATGTGTAGGAGAGGGGAACTAGAGACCCACTCAAGGCCTCAGCTTACTTTCCTTTCTTGCTTATTGCCATCTCCACCAGGTAGCTCTGAAGGCTGCTTTCCCACTACAGCCCCAGCTTTAAGAGGGCCTGACCAAAGTCTCAGAGGGCAGATTTGCCTTCTCCCACTTTTGTTCTCCCCAGCATCCCAACCCCTCCCATTCTCTCCCTGGAGCACATGGAATTTTGAAGGATAAGGAAACAGCTCTCACAAGTGACAAAGCTGGTCTCCAACCACCACTCGGATATCCTCTAGCCTCCCAGTCAGTAGCTTGGAACCATGCAGGGTGAGGTGGGTGCCCCCAGCTCTGGGGCCACGGGCTGGGAAGATGGAATGCACCTTTGGGTCCTATACAAAGAATGACAGGGAGTGATAGAAAACAAAAACAAGGGAGCTTGAGTCACACAAAAGGGCCCTGGGGTGGAGAGCCACATAAAGGCAAAACCAGATGGGGGTCAGCTGGGAAAATAACTCAGTTGGTAGAGGGCTTGCCTCACATGCACAAGGCCTTGGGTTCAATTCCCAGCACCACAAATAAATAAATAAATAAATGATGAGGGGCCGCCAAAGGGACTAGCCACTTGGTAGCTAGGGGGAGCTCAACAATCTGGCACCTGGTAGGCAAAGTTGAGCTCTGAGATGCTGCGCCCTCTTCCTGGCACCTCCACTGCAGCAGCACCAACCACCTCCTCTCCACTGGCCCCAGTGATGCATACGAGACTGTGGGTACAAGGCAGGCAAGAAGTATGAGGCTGTATCAAAGGCCCCCTTCAAAGTAACCCAGTAGTCCCTCTCCCCACCCCACTGCCAAATGGTTTTCCTTTTTCCATGCTCCATGAAACACATCGGGATTCTCTTGTTTTGGTACTCCTTAAGGCACACCAGCTGGCCTTGGCATCTGAGAATTAATATTTGTGGTTTAACCATTCAAGTGCTACCCCAAAGAGGCTCTCAACAAGGAAGAGTTGATCAAACCTCTGTTATGGCATAAATTTAAAGGAGCCCTGTAAGGCTGGTGTGGCGGGTGGTCAAGCTGAAGAGTGGGCCTAGCCAGCCACCCTGTCTTCTACCAACACCTCATGGCATAGTACCCACCCACAAAGTGGTAAAAACTTGATCTCTTCTTGAAAAAAATCTGAAAGTCTCCAGTCAGATCTGAGGGTAGAAGTGAACAGCCTAAGAAAATGCTGGTTATCAGCCAGAAGTTGGGGAAAATTAATTTCCAGAACATTAAGTCTCAGGGGCTCTATTCCATGACATTGTCACAGTCACTGCAAACACTCAGGGAAAACAAAACAAGTAAAGTGTGAACCACCCAGGGGAGGTTCCATTCAGAATATATTTTAATCACTTTATAAATTACTTTGTAACCCATGTAAGTCTTAAAGTTCTGGAATCATTAACAGTCCATAAAGTCTCCTTAGGTTTTTCAGTCATAACACATTTTAGAGAAAACTCCATGCTCTTGCAAAATAGTCCTTGTTTAAAATACCTATTGTGTCATTTGCTTAGCATGCACAAGACCCTAGATTCAATCCTAAGCACCACAATCAATCAATAATAAAATACAGATTGTGGAGTCTCACCAAAAGCCTTCTGAATCCACATCTCTGAGGGTAGAATCAGAGACCTGTTCTCTCTCCAAGTTACCCTGATATTCAATCAGGTTTGGGCCACTGATTGTGGCCACCACCTCTAGAATGTCCCACATGTGTACCTTGGGACCCTGAACCACTGACCAGGTTACCATGACTAGAACCTCAGTAAGCCATGGGCCCTGGGGAGGCGGCAGGGTTCCCAGAGGCTGGACAGAGAAGTCTGGCATTCTACAGGTGTGCCACAAGTATACCTCCTGAGAGCCCAGCAAGACCAATACTTGGGTAAGGACAGCTGATGAGAAGGCTAGCCCCTTAGCCCAGCTATTTGGATCTGGGAACCCTACTTAGCACCACTATATCCACTATCACTCAGAAAGTCAGATAAGAAGACCTAACCAGAGCCAAGATGAAGAGTTACCAGTCCTCTCTGCCCCATACAGGCCCTGGAAGAACCCCAAACCAGTGACCTGCAGGTATGTGCAGAAAGCCAAGGTGAGTACTTCAATGCCTCAGTGGCAACCCCAGCACTAAGGCATTAGAACCAGAATCAAGGAAACAGGGAGACAGAAAGCACATGAGTAGCAGGTAGTAAACCCTGAGTAAGAAAGTCAGCCATAGAGCCCTCCCATGTTGAGTCCAGCCAGCTCACCTGCTAGAGACCTCATACTCCTGGGCATCCACAGCACAGGGCACTCCAGCCACCATGACCATGCCCAGCACATCCTGCACATGTTGGCCCAGGTTGGAGCCCCTGATGGTGACACGGGTACCTCCATCTATAGGCCCAGTCAGTGGTTCCACCTGTTCCAAGACAAGGACTGCTCACCTCTACCCACCTGTGTAGACTTCTGGCAGTCTGCAGAGGCAGCCCAGCCTCCCACCTTTAGGTTCCCTGAATCCATGGCACAGGCACAACCCTCCCACCAAAGACAGCACTGAGGAAGGGATGTGCCAGCATTTCAACATACTGAGTGGATGAAAGGTGCAGGGCACTGGGTGGCCACAGCCTCAGCCTTTCCACAGGCTTCCTGGGCCACACAACGTGGATATTCTCCATCACACCACACACAACCATATTGGGGCATGGCAGTTTGGCAGCGGCTACAGTCCCAGTGGCCCACAGAACAGTTATATAGTATCACTGGAAGTAGCAAAGACAAATGTGAGAGGCAGGCCCAGAAGAGCCTTGCTACTACCAGCCCACCCTCATTACCAGTGAGTAGCTCACCATGCAGCCCATCAGCACTGTCTACACGCAGGCGGCCAGCCCGACGCAGAAACAGCCCCACCTGGAGCTCTGGCTGCAGAGCCTCATAGCTAAGCTGAAAAAGTAGGAGTGTGATCACAGCCTAGGGTTGGGGTGCTCAGAAAAGGACTAAAATGACTAGATATGGTAACACAGGATCAGAGATCAAAATTGGGATGCAGGGACCCCATAGAGTGAAACAGTTGGAGGTAGGAGGCAGAACTGGAATGGAGGGACTCTCTGGGATTTCTATTTACAGATCAGCCTCAATGCAAAGACCCCATGTGACACAGAGTCAGAGGTAGGGTACCCATCTGTTTTCCAGGGTCAAAACATGGATTGGGACAAGCATGATGCAGCCAGCCTGTGGCCAGTGCACCCTTGCCCACCCAAGTTTCTGTGGTTTGCACCTGGTGCTGCTGGCACGTGACATGGCACATGGTATCTGGAGGCAGCTCACACTCAACCCGGGCCTCAACCACCACTTCAAGGCCCTCCAGCTCCAATACACACTCATTGTCTCCTGGGCTGTCCTGGGGGCAGAGAACACAGTTGTTGGGGCAGTTTTGGGAACAGGCCCCATGAGTCACATGGGTCCACAGGACAGCTTCTGACCCAGGGCCACACCCTTTTTTTGCTCCCCAGGAGAAGTGTAGAATTTGTCAACAGCCAAAAAGCCTGCAAGGACAGCTGCAAGCAGGACACACACACCTGGAAAAGGCGCAGATTCCTGCCTTGCAGATGAATTTCTTGTTCCACGTGGACTGGCATCAATGTGGAGCCCTGAACACTCTCTACACAGGGGCAGGAGCTTGGCCCCCAATTCACCTCTCCCTGCAGGTACCAAGAGCAAGGCAATCTATGGACCCCATGCTGCCTACCTCAGGCCTCTGTCTTGCTGGACTTCAAGAGCAAGACCCTGCCCCTGCCCTTCCACTGGGAGAATCACAAGGCAAGAGAGGGGCTACATTTTCCCAATCCCCTCCCGAGGCCTCCTTCCTGGGCTGGACCTCACCAGCTCCCAGAGCCCGGGGGTGTCGTACTGGTAGTCGAGGCTGGACAGGAGGATGAGGGGGGCAGGAGGGCCCTCGTGCTCTGCTGAGTCTCCATCACCTGAGAGGAGGGTGGAAGTGGAGAAGGCGGGCGCGTCACCCCCTGTCCACTCGTCGGCCTCGGGCAGCTCGCCACCTTCTCTCATGAGCCAGTCCAGAGCGGGCTTCGTGGAGCCAGTGGCCCCTGGGAAAGTGGTGGCAGGTACAGTGCCAGGGGGCTGATCCAGGGCCACCATGGAGGGAAGGGTCTCAGGGCCAGGTTCTGCAGGGGGCATTGGTGCTGCATCTGAGGGTGATGGATGGGAGGCTGAGAGGTCCTCAGGTGTGGCTGCAGGTCCCAAGTTAGTGGGGGCAGGAACAGTGGTTCTAGGTATGATAGGGAGGTTGGGAAGGAGGGGCTTCTCATGGAAATGTGATTCTGAAGAGGTGGGGGAAGGAATGGGACCAGGACCTGCCCATGGCCCCCAGGGGCTGAGCAAAGAAGGTCTGGCCCCAGTTGGGACATCTGAGTCTGTGGCTCCTGGGTCCACAGGAAAAGTGTCAGGTACAGGAGTGACTGTGGATGCAGGGGCGGTGGGTGGGAAGAGGGTGGGTATATCTCTTGCAGGGGGGGCTAGGGAGAGAAGCGGGCTCTGAAGGGGAAGGCAGAGAAAGACAGGAAGGGCCACTCAGCAGGCAGATGCAGGAGCAGGAGGCAGGCAGGCAAAGGGTATGTTAAAAGGAAAGGAGGCCAAGGAAAAGAGAAACAAAAACAGCCCATTAATTCTCCAAAGGAGAAACACAGAGGGCAGGCTCCAGGGGTGTCTGTGCTGAGGTGGGGCACGAAGGCCACACCTCCCGCCTCTCAGCTACAAATGTCCTCTCCTGAAACAGGATGGACGGATCAGCAGCCACTCTTTAGTGAGTCCGTCACACACAGCAGGTTGGGCATTCAGGACACAGTCTCACATGGGCAGGCAGACACACAGACCCCGGGCCATCAGAAAACCCTCACACTGGGGACCCAAAGCCCATGTGTGGTTCATCCTGGGGTCCCACTCACCTGTTTGCTCATCACCATGGGCCCAGCATCACATGAGGCCTTATGTGTGCACAGGTGCTGCCAGACACACCAGTTACACCCCCAGTGGCTGCTCACGCAGGCCTGGCACCTGCACAGAGTACAACCATGGGGCAGGAATCACCACAGGGGAGCTCAGAGCTGAGGGACAGGACGAGGAACTCACTGTGCAGATGGGCGAAGCTCAGTGACTGCCATACAGTCGTAGAAGGAGAGGGAAGCTTTGGTGATTACCACGTCGCCAAATCTGAGCTCTACACTCACGGAGATATGGTCTGCAAAGTGGGAGAGAGGCCCAGGGCTAAGGAGTGGGGAGTGCACTCAGACCCAGAGTTAACATGCTAAGACCACACAGAGGTGGTGCTACCATCCAGAATGGGTAAAGGAAACCAGGGTCAGAGAAGGCAGTCTACAGGGCACAAAATAGACATTCTAGGGTTTGGGGCATCAGTGAAGGGACTCAGAGAAAAGCATCAATTCAAGGTTCTTGTGCCTGGATTCACACCTCACCCTGACCACACCCTTTGGAACAAAATAAGAGCGGGGTAGGGCTCCCCAGTTGTGGCAGCTTTTCTCACCCACCGGTTCCTCTTTGCAGCACTGGGGCTTCACTAGGGTCTGGGGAGGGGCACATCACACCAGATCCGGTCAGCAGGGCAGGGCTCTGATGTTCCCCAAAGTGGCAAGAATATGACTCCCCCGGCCACAGGGGTGGCAGGTTCGGCACTGACAGGAAAACCTGCCAAGAAAGGCCAGCACACACTTTTAAGGCCCCACTACGGCTTAGTAGGTAGATCAGGGCTCATTAAAGGGTACCCAATGTGGGTTGGCACCAGTACCTCCACCCAAAAACCTCACAAAATCCTTCTGAACTAGGTTGATAACAGATGGAGAAATTGAGGCCTCAAAAGGAGTAATTATATAAGGCCATGTGGCATTTGGTACATCTAACACCAAAATGCAAGGTCCCATCCCCAAAGCCCTCCCCTCGGGGGCCCTGCCTACTCTGGTCACTCACCTCCCTCCTCTCCTCTCGGCTGATGTTGGCAGGACTTATGGCTGCCACTCGCAAACAGACCACCTCAGTTTGGAAGCTCCATAGCCACTGCTCTGGCCCTTGGCCCCTTGAGCACTCTGAACGGCGACTACACCTGAGCAAGAATGACCAGTACCTAATCTGTGACGCTCAAGAGCCCACTGGGCATTCATAGGGCAGAGACAACTACAATACTGAGGCCCTGGGCAGGCCCTTTCAGTGATAGATAACACCAGGATCCTGTGTCTGTCCTGGTAGGACAGTGATACAGATAGGGTGGATGATAGGGGTGTCCAAAAGTCAGAGTTTAAGAGTCAAGGGCCAAGGGTCAAGAATCCTGGATGAGACAATTACACAGTAGCACTTCAGGCATGAGGCTGGGTCAGGAGGGGTCAGGAACTGGTAGAACACTAACCTGCCGAGTAGCACACACCACCCACAGTAAGGATCCCTGTGAGCAAGGCAAGATGCACAGTCCAGATGTTGAGCACAGGAAGCCACAGGAACCTTCACAAGCTGTGAGAGCAAAGAGGACCTGAGGCCAGCAATCCAAACACCAGTGGCTCACCCACATGTGGGTCCCCAGCCCCACCCAGAGGACCCTCCCAGCAATCATGCCCTTGCATATGCCTGACACTCACTGTAGTCTGGGTCATAACATACAGGTGCTCAAAAGTCCCATCAAAGGTGAGGTCTCTGCTCACTGCAGACCCCTGCTGGATGCTCTGTATGGAGTATCGTTGGCCATCACTCCCCGAGCCCAAATACACCTGAAATTAGAGACCAGGAATTGGTCTGGCACCAATTCCAGGGCCACAGACCCAAAGCCTTCTCCCATTCACAATTTAAGCAATTTACAGATAAAATCCCCTCCTAGGAAGTCACAGCTCATTACAACCAGTCCCAGAGTGAATAGAAGAGAGTTACCGGTAAACCCATCCATTTCTAGGAAGTGGAACACAGATTATCTCTCCCAGCCCAGGTCTTGGGGGCATATCTCAGCCTCAAAGAACACTGGGGTACCTCCACATAGGCTGGGTTCTCCAGAAGCCTGTACTCTCTAGATCCTGGAACAGGGCTGGTACTTCCTGTAGACTCACACTGTGCAGCTGTCCTTGACTGTCACCCAAGAAGGCGATGGTGTGTCCATCCTCCACGGTGACTGCCACAGCTGTTAACTGAACCCCTGGCAACTCTAGAATCGGTGTGGCTTCCAATGGAACATGGCTGGCCATAGGGCTGGGTGTGTGATCTGAGCCACAGGGATAAGCATCCGGGGTGTCCTGCAGGTAACAAGAAGAATTGATTAAGTCTCTCACTAAATAAACTTCCTGCCCCATCCTTCCTGGACAACCTCCTCCCAGCCCAGTCTCTCTGCCAGACCTCCCTGACAACCCTAGCCTGGGCAGCACCTGCCACAACTACATCCTTATCACTAACTCAATGCACTTAATCTATGACTGCCATAGACAGTTACCAGTGGCTCCTTTCCCTCTCTTGATTCCCCATCCAATGCCTACAGCCGCATCTTTTCCCATCCCTGGCCTGGGAGCTGCTTCCTCTGATCTCTGTGTTCTGCCTTCTCCTAAGCCACTTCCTAAAGCTCTTGCAGCTGGCCTCCTCACCTCCCAGACCACTGGCTTAAGCCCTCTGCATTTCTCACTGACTCAGTCTTGCTGTGAGCAATTTCTTCCCTTCTGTATCCATCCAAAGACTACAGCCCCAAGTCCCAACCTCTTCTTCATCTCTTGCTCCAGAAACTAAAACAATGTCTCATTTCAACATTTCTGCTTTTATCCTAGAGCCTCAGCCCACCTCTACAATGCTACTTCTTCAACATTCTGTTCTAAGCCCATCCCGGTTCTATTTTCTGCCACCCTGAATGTTCTGCTGTGTTGAGGGGCCCCTTCATCACCTAGGCCCAAAGGAAATACCTAGTACTTGCTAACCTGATCATTCCCTGCCCCACTACCAGCTTCCTTTCAGGCTCCCTGGGTACCTTCTTGGCTGCAAATGCCTGGCCAGTGGCTTTGGAGAAGGGCAAAGGCCAGGCCATGCTGGAACTCACCATTGGCAGCTGATCACAGCAGGAATTGACATCATACTCAATGTAGGCCACCTCAGTCCCATCCTCAGCACGGCCCTTCCGGGTGTAGCAAGCATCTCGTGTATGATTAGCAAGCCGGTCCACCTCATTCAGAGGGAAGGCACAGAGTGCCGAGGCTCCAGATGCCCCAGTAGCCACAGATGGGGGCCGGCCCACAGTGGGGGGAGCCGCTGAGGAGAAAGCTGCAAAGAGCACTTCCCCACGGGCCACCTCCTGGGACACAGCCACAGCTGCAGCCTGGATCAGCCCATAGTGGCCACCCTGGCAGGCCAGAGGCAACTCTACATAAGAGTAATAGTGCTGGTCCCAGAGGCACACTCTAGACACATAGGCTCGAAAAGCTCTAGACTGAGCCTGCAGGTCCCGTCGCAGGAACAGAAAATAAGCATTGGTCCCATGTGCAAAGGCACTCACAAAGTGGTGGCTGTACTCAGAGAGGCGGCCCACTGCCAGCTTGGCTGTCTCTTCATAGGAGAAGGCAGCTTGGGGGTCTGGTGGCTGCAGGGCCCGGGTTGTAATAGGGGGGATACCACCCCCGACACCTCTGCTAGTGTATCCCCGCCCTACAAATAAGAGGGGCTCCCCTGCTAACCCCTGGGCCACCAGCCCCACTGTGCTGACTGCAGGGTCATTGGCAGCCACATACTGAGTGTCCCCGGGCCGCTCTGGTCTCAGCAGCAGCTGCCCAAGCTGTCCCAGTCTCCGCTGCTCACAGACACCCTGGTGCACACTCCCGCACACTACCAGGGCTCCCGGGCTCACCAGGAGCAACTGGTTGGGGTTGTTGGTAAGCTGGGCTTGGGGGCACTCATCAGACAACACAGGCGGCAGGCAATCCCTGCTATCTAGCACAGGACCTGTGGACACTGTGGCCTCCAGCTGCAGCCCAGGGCTCAGTTGAAACAGGAAGTTGGTGGCCCCTAGATAGAGGGTGCCTGATGTGGGGTCCCTCACCAAATGCTGCAGATGTGTGCCATTGGGAGTGAAAGCAGCTGGTGGAGATGGCTGGAGAGTGAGGACCCACCCAGCCCAGAGTGTCTGGAGAAGAGCTGGGCCAAGAGCAGGCATGATCACCTATCAGGAAGAAAGGTTGAATGGGATTCATGTGGCCAGCAGAGTGCCCTAACATCACTAATAAGGGATAGGAATTGCCTCCTAACCTGAGTGTAAGCAGAGGAGGACTAGGCTTAGATAAGCACTATGGTCAAGGATGACCCTAGGACCACATACTATCTGGGGAAGAAACAGGGACACTTAACCCTGGAAACTTCAACACCAACCCTTCTCTGTAGGCATTATGCTCTCCGGAGTCCTACATCCACCCCACTCCACCCTCACTCCTGCTATGCTGTGCCACCATATGGATCAAAAAGAGAAGGGCCTTGGGCTGGGGTTGTGGCTCAGCGGTAGAGTGCTCGCCTAGCATGCACAAGGCACTGGGTTTGATCCTCAGCACCACATATATGTAAAATAAAGATAATGTGTCCACCTAAATCTAAAAAATAAATATTAAAAATAAGAGAGAGAGAGAGAGAGAGAGAGAGAGAGAGAGAGAGAGAGAGAGAAGGGCCTGGAAGAGATAGGAAAACAAGTGAGGAAAAGGAAGGGGCCAAGAACACTGAGAGGCCCTCTTTGCATGAATGTTGGTTTCCTGGCAGAGTGGAGAGGGAAAACAAAGACTCATGGGCCACTAGCATATCTGAGTAAAGCAAGAACTGGGTGAAGGGCCTTTCTGGCCAGGAATCCAGAAGGGTGATAACCACAGAACCAACAGGCCAGAGAGAAGAGGAAAATCCAGGCTGAGAGGGGTGGGAGGTAAAAGCTTGGGCCCAATCTCGGAGAGCCCTGAGCACAGGTAGGAATAACACCACCCCCAGATGCCTAGGAGTAAAGTTAGACTCACCTGGTAGGGCCAGCTGGATCAGGAGACAACAGCATGACCTAAGTAGGAGTCACCTAGCCAGGGAGAGAGCAGAATATGAATTTGGGGTCTAGGCTGTAGGCATGTGGAAACCCTGGGCTCCCCACTGTGGAAGTAGCACAAAACTACCCCCTCCCCATTGCCCAGCCTGCCTGTACAGCTAGGCCCAGCCTGGCCCTCAGCCACCAAACACATTCCACAGAGGATGCCTCCTCAGCACCCACATGAGGAGGGGGAGGGCAGCAAAGCCAGGCACCAGAGGGGCCTGGGAAAGGTCAGCTAGTAAGGAGCCCCATGGCCATCAGGGCCAAATCAGGCCCCCAACATGGCTCTCTCACCCAGTTCACTTCCTCTCAGCACTGTCTACTCTCCTACCCTCTGTCCAAACGCTTCCCTGTAGAGGCACCCGAGTATACACCCTCCACACCAGCCAAGGGCCATCCCAGCCCCAATGGGAACCAATACATTGGCAGATACGTATTTGTACACACCAACCAGCCTGTGTGCATACACCCACACATAAACACATGGGTAGTTGCACATACACATACACACATGCAGATACGATGAGTACACACACAGAAACACAGGCACATCCCATGTCCAGACACCATATAAAGTCACATCCATACAGAGACAATCCCTACACACCCAAACACATACATGGCACACTCTGCACAGGCACATGTCATACCCACCGACCAGAGACATAGGTAACACCACCCACATTTAGACAATCACACATACACACACACACACACACACACACACACACACACATGCTTCCCTGGCTCAACTACTAAGTCCTAGAGAACTATGGAAGGCAGGCCATCTTTTGCTATTTCCTCCCATGGAGGACAGAGCTGAGCCAGGGCCCAGGGTGTGGGATGAGTAGGGTGTAACCTGAGGAAGTCATCATGCCTGTGTACACCAACCGCAAGTCCATCCAAAGGTCCATCCCTAGGACCTCACCAAACTTTGGGTACTTGCTCTTCTTACCCTCCAGCTGGGGCTCCTGAGTCCCAGAACCAAGAAACCATGGTAACACCAGCTTTCCCAGACCCCAGTGGTCCCCAACTAGGAACACCAAGCATGCATCCCAAACTGGGAGACACCTCTCACTTATCTATGCTCAGGCCATGTTGCTCAGCCCTCCCACTACCCGGCTGCCAGGCTGTCTGTGCAGAATGTACCAAGGGTTCTCACTTCGAATGGCCCAGCTCAGCTTATCCCTTCAGTGGCCTCAGCAGGGTGCTCTATGGCTGTCCCTATGTAAGCAGGGCTGGGCACAAGGCTCAGAGGAGGGTCCAGCAGCCTGGTGGGAGCAGGGACACAGTGGCCACAGCCTGGCTGGGCACTGCTCCCAAAATAGCTTGGGGGTTTCCATTTTTAGTGTGCAGAGAACAGGGCAGCTCTATGGGAGCGGGAACAAGGCTGCCTCTGTTTGCCACCCAAGGGGGGGCGGGAGGTGGCAGGGAAAGTCTCAAACCAGCCAGAAGCTCAGGACAGTGGCAAGGCCAAGCTGTTTAGGAGCCCCCACCTTGTTTCCACAGAATGGGGGGACAAAATTTCTTCCTCTAGGAAGAGAATCCACCTGAAGATAGTCAGAGGCCACCTCCTGCACTTGGCTGCTGCCCATTCCTTCAGCCACCTCATGCCAAGGATATGCCCTGGGCATAGGGTCCTATAGTTAGACTGACATTCACTGTTTCATTTGCTGGCAAATATTTGCTTAGAGCCTACTGCATGCCAAAGTTCTCCAGGCCTCAAGGGGCAGCAAAAACACACTCACACACATACAAAAAAAAAAACACTCCCCAAATGTGAAATCACAACTGAGTTGAGGGGCACACAGGAAGAAAGAAATGCATGGGAACAGAAGAGCTTCTGACCAGGGCACATAGAAAATCGAAGGCTGACCCACTACAGGGAACTACGTCAGGCTTAATCAATCAGTTTTCCCATGAAGCAAGGCCTTGCACTCTTCCCCGCATACCACGGGCAGGTGGAAGACAAAGGACAGTGACATTTTCTCCTCCATGTTAGGCACACTTATTTTACTTAACCTCTGCCACACAGCACAGAGCAGCCTCTTTAATCTACCCCCACCCCCAACCTCACAAGATTTTCTTTGAGCAGAAATGGAGTGCATCTCTCTCTCTAGAGCTTTTGGGGTACCCCAGAGCCAGAGGGATAAAGGTCAAGCTCCTAGAGACCATATCCTCCCCCATACATGCTCTTCATTCCTGCCTGAACTGCAGGCTGTTCCACTTCTCCCTGCTGTCACAAGGACTGTTCCCTCTACTTGGAATGCCCACTCCCTCTCTATCTCATTAACTCCCACGCCCAGCCATCACCTCCCTGGGGAGCCTTCCCAGTCCTCCCAGGCTCCTGAGGAAGTTGCCTGTGTGGCAGATAGAATGGACACACCCAGTCACCAACCTAGAGTACAGTGCTCTGCCAGCTGGGCTCTGAGCCTCTGATTTCCCAATGATAGAATGATAGTCCTCTGATCAGTAAAAGTGATAATGTGTGTGCCTGGCATTAGTTGCACTACCCAAGAAGACCACTTCTCCCCATTACATCATTCCACACTGGACCTGAAGCTCCTTAAAGACAGAGTACAGCTTTTGATTTGGAGTCCCCAGCAACTAGCACAGATATTAGCACAGGGCAGGGGCTCCCAGCATGGTGAATGAACCTCCATTTCACTTCCAAGGAGATTCTGTCCCTGGGAGAGATATAAGGCTTACACATGCCTCTCAAAGCCACTTGGCCTTAGACAGGGCAAAGCACTGGCTCCACTTTTATTAAACCACGAGGCAAGAGCACATCGAGATGGCTGATTTGAGCCAAACCTTGAGTCCCCAACTTGCACAGGCCGCGATCTCCTGCCTACTCCCCACAACTCAGGCCCTGCCTAGGCTCACAGCCAAAGCCTAACTGCCTGTGCCCAGGCCTGTCTGGCAGGTCTCTTCTGGGCCCATCTCTCTCTGAACTTCTTCAGCAGGGCCCAAGATTGCTTGCAAAGTTTGCAAAGAGCAAGCACCACCGGAACCTCCTGCAGCTGTCCTCACCAACCAAAAGGGTCACAAATTTGGTCCTTCCACACCTGTATATTTATTTATCTTGTCTGAGAGTGGGAAACTGGCATTCCCTTTCCATCCTCCTGCCCCACTCCCATGGTCCACCAAAGGGAGAAAATATTCATTGATAGTGGTGCGCAATGCCCACTCTCTTTTCTGGGTGTTGAGTAGGGTGAAGGGAGCCACCATTTACCAGCCACCCACGATGACCCGACGTGCTCATCAATCATCCGCTGAATTTGAGTGTGGAGAGGGGGTCGTACTCTAGTGTAAGGAGACTCGTGGTCCGCCTTTGTCAGCCTCACCAAGCGCAACCTTAAAGAGCTGCTTCTTCTGAGGGAATGCCTCGACCACCCCATTCGGCTCTTCCCCCAACCCTCCTCCCTCACTCTGCGGCAAGGAAAAGGACCCCACCAGTGGTCCTGGAAGGGCGGGGAAGGGGCCGGCCGGACCGGACCGCGGCGGCGGTGGTGGTGGCGGCGGCGAGGAGGGGGCGCGGAGGAGCAGCTCCACCTCCTCTGTCTCCCAATCGCGTTACAGGCGGAGCCACCAGAGTTTGCTTTCGCGCTCAGAAGTGTAGTTCCAACTCTCTTGATCCAAGCCGCCCACCACTCACTAAGGCAACCCCTGCCCGACCGAATCGAGGCCTCAGGCCATGCCACTCGGGGAGCGTGGTTTCGTCCCAGTCCCACTGCCCCGGCCCGAGCCCCGCACTCACCACCCAGCCAGCCCGCGGGATGAGCACGCTGAAGCGGGCGCCGGCCGCTCCGGACTCGCTTGGGATCTGCGCGCAGCGGCCTCCCCCGGGGAGGTGGGTCTGGCGAAGCCGCTGCAGTTACCCGGAGACCGAGGGGCGGAAAACTGCGCCCGCTGCCCGCCCCTCCCGCCGCGGCGCTGCCACCGCTGGGAACAAAGGAGACAAAGCCGCGTCGGCCGGGCCGGGCTCCGCTCCTTCCCCCCCTTGCCCGCCGGGCCGCCCTTCCCCCTCCCGCCGCCAGGGCCTGGCCGGAAGCAGCGGGGAAAGCGGGACGCGCAGCCCTGAACCGCCCGGGACCCCGCATTCTAGTCCCCCGGGCTTAGTGTTTGCCCACGGATGTGGAATGGGGGGGACGGTTTCCAGCACCGGGGTAACGCTTCACCCTAGAGGTAGTCATGGCAACGCGGACCGCAGGGGGGAGGGGGGTGTTAAGGAGTGAAACCTGGAGCAAGGGCGATCCCGCCCCGCCCCCTCCGGGCCTCACCTGCGCTCAGGGTTGGCACCGAAATTCGCGGCCCCACCTCCACCCAAAGAGGCCCGGATGGTCGCTGCGGTTTGCACCCCAAGTGCTTTTGGTAAAGCGCCCCAGCCTCTTTGCCTCACCAGAACCGGGTGGGACCCGCGCCTCTCACCTGCCTGGCCTGTTGGCCCGTGAACACCACCACCACCCCGCCTCGCCCAGTGCCTGGAGCTCTTTTTTCCTTCTGGTACCGGGATCGTGTAGTCGATCCTCCCCAATTTCCTTTGTCTGAACTCCTAGGCGCCTTGTTTCTCCTCTTCACACCTGGCTCTGCCCACCGCTCCTTCTTCCAGATCTCCCCAACAACCAAGCTCTCCTTCCGGCCCCCACCCCTGGCTGTTTGAGAAGAGCTCGGGCTTTGGACCTGAGTTTGCGCCATCACTAAACCATGTAACCTGACACCCACCACCACCACCTATTTGCTAATCTACAAGTGGGGGTGACAGCACCCCTAGCCGGTCTGTGAAGCAGGGTACACAGGCTGCGGAGGTGCACAAGCAAGGTCTCACTTCCTTTCCTCTCAGGACTGTACTCTGACTCGCCCCAAGCTGAGAAACCTTGGGCAAGTCTGGGCTCCCTCACTATCAAACAACTGGGCCTTCCTGAGGAGGAAACGCTGGGCGAAGGGTTTTCTCCTGAGGCCTATTTGTGTCTTAAGCAACGACCAGGCCCAGCCATTACCACCGCTTCCAATGAAACAAAATTTGTCACAGAACCTTCCAGGGCCTTCACAAACTAGAGGAAACCTCAACCCGGGGCTCAGGTCTTCCACACTGGCTACTCTTCAAACTTCCTGCCCCCTCAGGGTCTCCATTCTCATTCATCTGCCTTCCAGATTCACCCTCCCATTACCTCTCAAGTCACCCCTCCCCTTCATCCCCACTTCCAGTCCCTAAACCCAAGCTTCCAGCACCTTACAGGCACTAGCAAGGCAACCCTCTCCAGTTCCCTCACCCCTAGGCTCCAGCCTCAGAGACTGACAACTCTCTTCCCCATTCTCTAAATATACAATCTCCAACTTCCCTACAACCATCCTTACCTCAGCCAGGAGAGTTTGCCCCAAATCCCTCACCCACTTTGGCTTACCTGTCTCTACAGCTTGTAGGATCCAAGCTGTTCCCCCGCCCTTTTTTTTTAGTTGTTGATGGGCCTTTATTTATATGCAGTGCTTCACACATGCTAGGCAAGCACTCTACCACTGAGCCACAACCCCAGCCATTTGTATCACCTTTTGCATGCCTAGAATCCTCTCCTCCCCAAATCCATTCACTCAAGTGCACAAACATCAAGACCTACCTTACCCCATAGGTAAACCTGGACTCACCCCACAGACCTCCTGATCTGTATACAGATAAGGTAACTCCTGTGCCATTAGAATAATGAACACTCAGTACAGAGGTCATTCCATCCCATGCCATTCTGGGGAAACATCACACACTGAAGATGGATTGACCAAATGACTGAGGGACCAGGTACTCAAAGGTTCAGAGGACTAGTGGGGTCATCTGGGCTGAGCACAGGCTCCAAGAGGAGGGTACCCAATACAAAACATTTCCGCTTTACTGACTTCTGCAGAACACTTTTACACAGGCACAGACGAATGAGCTCCCATCCACAGATCTAAGGTACAACTTCAGGGTACTCTGAAAGGGTAGGTAGGCTTTCTACTATATGCCAGATCTCCAGTACTCCAACACAAGTACAGAGCACCACCTTACATTCTAAGACATTTTAATTGCACATTCAAAGTTGTGATAATTAATGTAAATAAGCATTGCCTGCAAAGCAAAGTACATGCAGATGGTAAGCCATGCAGATGGTGTTCAGACTCAGGCTGAGGCTGTATATGTCCCAAGACTCGCTTCATCACTGAAATTCACTAATGAAAGCCACATTCTACCCCCTTAGACCTTCAATAGGCAGATCCAGGGGCTAGCTGGCCTTGAACAGCATGTAGAGCACAGGCAGTGTCGCCATAAACGTCACACAAGTGACCAGTGTGCTGTAGATGGTGTTCCTGTTGCCTTGAAGTTTTACCCTCTGCTCCATGTCAGACAGAGCCAACATCACACTCTGCTGTTCCAGCAAGGAGCCAAGCAGAGCCCCATCTGCTGGCTCCACCAAGCTTGGGTGTGCTGCAGCCTTTGCAAGCTGAACCACCCCAGCCATTTGGCTGCAAGTCTTTTCCAGGCCATCAAGCTGCTCTCGTAAACCCTCTAGACAGGAATGGACCTGCCGAGAATGACTGAGCTGCTCTTTCAAAGCAGCTGAAAGGACATCGGTGTCTCTGTTTTGATGCGGGGAAGTACCTGCCAGTGACCCAGATCCCTGGCCCTGCCCAGCATGCACCAGGCTCCTCAGGTCTACCATGAGGTTGTGGAGGTCCCTCTGTTGGAGGGAGTAGCTAGACGCCTGTTCACGGATGGCCTCTTGGAGACTCACAGGCCCTTTCTGTGCCTCCAGAAGTAAAGCCTTCAGTTCCTGTAGCCGAACACGGTTTACATAGGTGGAGCCAGCCACACCAATCAGGGCTCCTAGGACTGACCCAATGAGGGACCAGTTCTTGGTCCTCTCGGCCCTTGCCCGCTCCTTCTCGTGACTCTCACGCACAGCTGCAGAAAAAAGGGAGAACTTCTCACGCTCAGAGTCTTCTGTATGCATATAGGCAATGCGGAGCCTCTTCTCCTCCTGTGGAAACAAAACATGTCACATAGCAGCAAGAGACCCTGTGGCTACAGCCAGTGGCACCTGGGTCACTTCCCTGCCCCTGGTTCCACTACACCTGCTGAATGATAAAGGCCACACAAACCTGGCTAGGTGTAGGGGCAGAGAAACAGGGAGTGTAGAAGTAGTGGCATGATATTCCCATCTGGGCAGTCTAGGGTCTGGCCAGAAGTGCACTTATGTTTCCCAAAGGTGTGTATAGGAAATGATGTGTCTGGAGCTGCCTGGGCTGGTCCTTCTTAGTAATCTGGGTCCTAGAATGTCAACCCCACTACTCAACAGGAAGAACATGAACAGGCTCTGGAAGCATGGGGCCCTACCCCTTCACAAGAGCTTCTGGTTTACCTCTTAGTCTCTCTTCAATTTACCAGGCAAGGGGCCCTGTGCAGGTGAGAAAGGCTACCTCATAAGAGGCTTACCTGCAGCATCCTGTGCTCCAGAGTAGCCAGTTCCAGGTACTGGTTATCTTCCCTGGAAACACGGTCCAAGCGATCCCTCACCTCCTTCAGCTTTGCTTGCTGAACTTCCAAGTCCTCCCGAGCCTCTCGGACAAGCCCACGAGCCACCATGAACACTTTCTCTGCCTGTAGAAAGAACAGCAGAGGTCATCAGTCCCCTCCCTCAACACCCACACAAGCTCAACTCCTTGGCCAAAAAGGCAGTGGTTAAGAGGTCACTGGGGTGTCAACTGCAAAGGGTAGAAACGGTTCTTTTGATGCTCTTCCTGGCTCACCCAGTGGTATAGCCCTGGGCCACACCCCTCCAAATCACCAGATTTATCCATTCAAACAGAAATAATGTGCCCCTGAGAAAGTTGAAAACAGCTAACAATGCATATAATCGGTGTTCACTAAATCCAGCCAACTCAGATACAAAGCACAGTAGAACCCATGTTCTTACAAAGCACAGTAGAACCCATGTTCTTACATTGTTTCCCATGTATTACCTTACTTATGCCTCAGGACAAGGCCATCAAAGGCACTGCTACAACTCTCCAGTTTATACACCAGGAAAGTCCAGCTTGGCCAAGCTCACAATCCTCAGATTCTTCCTGCCTTGCTACAATGTTTTGTGCCTAAGCAGGAGTGGGACTAGAGGTGACACAATAAATTTCTGCTGCCACAAAGGACTTGACAACTGCCTCAGGCCCTCTACCTTCACATAATAAGGCAGAATCACACCCCCCTTACCTGAAAGTCTCACCACCAACCCTCCCTATCAATCTGTGAAGGATGTTCATTGGCTTAATTGAATGTATATTAATGGCCAAAGACTTACTGGCACACAGCAACTATTTTCACAAAGATTAGGGGGCATAGTTACATAGAGACCTTCATCCCAGAAGTGTCAGACCCAAGTTTCCATGCAAGAATAAGTCAAATCCCTCCTCCAGAGATGTTTAAGAAAAGGAAGGTCTGGCCAGGCACAATGGCACACACCTATAACCCCAGCAACTTGCAAGAGGAACGCAAGTTTAAGGCCAGCCTGGGCAACTTAGCAAGACTCTTGTCTCAAAATTAAAATAAGAAAGGGCTAGTGGTATAGCTCAATGGTACAGAACCCCTGGGTTGGAAGGAAGGAAGGAAGGAAAAAAAACAAAAAGTACTGGGGATATAGCTCAGTGGTAAAGCAGCCCTGGGTTCAATCCACAGTACCAAAAAAAGAAAGAAAGGCAAATTTGGAGTGGTTTCCCAGCACCAGCATATGGCTGATATACCTGGTAGTAGCCAACATAGCACATTTCCCAAGTCTGAGGGCAGGGCCAACCACCCCAAGTCCCCTGCTCACCTCAGTCACATTTCCCTGGGCCTCTCGAACCTCATTAAGTCCAACAAACTCTTCATATCTGTCCCACCAAGTCTTGGCTGTAGAGGTCGCCCTTTGTTGAATGTTGTGCCCCAGGGCTCTTCCTAGTGCTGGGAGGCGGTGATACAGCCCAAGGGCTGCTTCCTCTGGTCGCTTATCCCCAGGCTGAGTGGGGCCTGGGCTGCAGAGAGTCCTGGCCACAAAGAGGTCCCTTCCAAGGAGACCCCTTCGCATCAGTACATGGGATAGATCCATGATGTGCTGCATGGCAAACACAGGACTACACCCCATCAGCAGGAGATCTATGAGGAGAACATCAGAGAGATGAGCTCACAGCTAAGAAAGGCTGGACAGAAGCTAAGTCTCAAGGCCTAGGGATAGTTCTGAACAGATTCACACTAAAATTATCTAAACCAAGCACCACTCTGTTCAGCCCAGAGACTGCAGCCCTGTGGTAAGAGTTTCCCCCAGGTCTCCTGAACAATGGAACACATTCAGGGAAAAGCTTATGTAGAACATCATGTCTTCCATGTTCCTCCATGACACCACCCAAAACAGACCTTCCCACCTCCTTGCATCCCTCTGATGTGACCTGGATGATAATTCTACAACCCAGTTTTCTGATAATGTCAAAGAAAGAAACCAAACCTGGGTTATGTCCATGCTGACAAAGCCTCACAAAGATTCATGAAGACTTCCTGGAAAGTGATGGAACTGAGGGCAATTCAGGGAAGATTAAGATCCAGGGTCATTTCTGGAAATAACCCTCACATTCAACTTCCCAGATTTCTGAAGCCATCCTCCCATTGGGTAAGCAAAGTTTCAATTATGTGCAAGGACATAAAGATACAGGTCATTCATATCCCAACAAAGAAAACTCTCATCACTCTTTGAGAAGATAATTCCAGAGGAAGAAAAAAAAAAATCTGCTTTCTCCAAAGAGAACAGCTTTTCTTAGGTTCACAAGCCTTCTCCTGCCATCTAACTCAACTTTCCAGACTACCAAGTCCCAGTCTCACATTTCTTGAGAGCTTTTTCCTTCCTCTCCAACTTTAGGCACTGCTCAACAGGTTAGGTTTCTCTAGTTTCCCTTTTAGCCTTGCTTTGATGTTTGGGCCTTAACAATGCCTACTTTCCCGAATATGAACAACATAGTGAATCTCCCAGTATCCCAGAGTCAGGCCTTGCCCAGCCCAAGAACAGCACTAAAAAGGAGGTCAGTTACCCATATTCTCAGGAAAACCTGGCACCACCTTCTGGCCAAAGCACATTTCAAAGCCCCTAAACACTGATCCTAGCTGTCAGAGTGACATCTGGTGGCCAAATAAGCAAGTCAGAAAAAAAGCAAAAGGAGCTAGGCACAGAAAGATGGAAGGAGGTACATCAGATGCCAAACAGAAAAAGGCTTCCTGAGGTAGGATGATGTGAAACAGAGATCTGCCCACAGCATCCCAGCCTCAACCTCATCACCTATGAAGAAGCTCAGGCCCTCATGAAAATAAGCCTCATGGGCAGGGACATGCCTTCTGGTCAGAGTGCACCCAAGCTAAGAGCCATTAAAGGGGACATCCCAGTAACAGAGTTTCCACGGTGTGCTGTACAGGAACCCCCAGCCTCATTCATAAGGCTGGGAACCATGGAAAATCACACTTTCCATGCCCCAGTGAATGGGTGAGCCTCACAAGCCTCAATACTAGTGCCCTCAGCACACAGACCATGGCCCCACAACAGCCCTGCCAGTGTACCCTTCACCAAAGCAAAGCACATGGCACTGCACCCCACCAAACAGAGCACCCACTCTCTTTCCCAGCAACACTTGGCAAAAGGGTTCATCACCTTGGCTATCACCACTCCCTCCTCTTTCCCTCTCTTGATCCTACTCCATGATCAAGGTTGTTCCCTACAAGCCCCTCAAAACTTCCAATTTTTTAGGTTCCTATTTCTGCTTCTCAAATTTCTTCTCCAGCCTCTCTGCAATTTTTGATACCCTCTCTTCCTGAAATCACTGCCCTCTTGGCTTCCTCCAATCTGCTCAATCTCCTTTCCTCTGGCAGAGGCCCACTCGTGGACCCCAAGAGAGTCACCCATCCCTGGGAGAGATGATAGCTACAGCCTCCTCTTGTGCAATCTCAGCTTCCTCTCCTGCCTTCCACAGACATTCTCCATCAGCAGCCCAGAGGTCTGTTAACATGTGAGAGAGATCGTATCTTTCAGCTCCCAGTTTACCTAGCATGAACCCCAAGCCTGGAAGCAGCTAACAAGTCTCTCAGCCCTTACCTTCTTCCTTCTCTCCATCACTGTACTCTGCTCCAGCCACCTTGACATGCTAAGCAGGATCCTATCACAGGCTCTATGCCCCGCTGCTCCTCCAACCCAGGCCTCTCTTCCTCAGTAAATCTACATGGCTTATCTTGACATTTATGTCTTTCCTCACAGCTCACCTCTCAGTAAGGCCTTCCTTGGCCACTCATTGCATGGCCATCTTTCCTGCTTCATTTTTCTCTATTAGACATCCATTTCCAAACTAGAACATAAGTTTGGTGACACAGGGACTTCATGAAGAAATGTGTCAATAACATTTGGAGTTGTTTCTCCACTCCTTTCCCTCCTCTCAGCCTCTCTGGCCCATCCCAATCCCTGGCCTATCTTCCCCACTTAGGTATCTTCCAGACCCTTTAACCAGCAAAGGGAGAATGGTACTGGCAGAGGTAAAAGGTGGAAAGCACTTGAGGTTGTCCAAAACCTGAAAGGCAGTCAGTGCAATGCAGAAGTAGAAGCAGACAAGGGTGGATGGAGGAGAAGCTGGACAAACGGACAGAGGCTCAATTGAACAGGGTCCCAGGAGCCAAGCTTGGAATTTTGCCCCTCCAAATCCATTCTCCCACTCCATCTAGATGACTGTCTCCTGCCAACTGCTCTTTCTTAAACCCTCTGTTATCTGTACCTTATCTTCATTCACAGTTGATGCCCTACTTCATTCCTCACCAAGAAAATATGAATTTGGAAGGGAACTTCCAACAAACTCCCATAATATCTTCCCAACTGCCGATTTCTGCTCCATTTCCCTTTCTCTCTTTACTCTTATTATTCTTTTATTATTCTTTTTTTTTTTTTAATGTTGTACAAGGGATTGAACCCAGGGGCACTCTACTACTGAATCACATCCCCAGCCATTTTTATTAATTTTGAGACTGGATCTCACCAAGTTGCCCAGGCTAGCCTTGAGCTTGATGATCCTCCTGCCTTAGTTGTTTTACAGGCATATACTACCACACCTGATTGGGCAATTGCTTTTTGATGACCATACTGTAATAATTCAACAGAGAAATTTCAAAATGGTGTTGGGGGCTGGGTAGCTCAGTCAATAGAGTGCCTGCCTCATATGCACAAGGTCCTGGGTTCAATCCTCAGCACCACACACACATATATATATTAAAAAAAAAAAAAAAATGGTGTTGGGCTAGGAAAGGAGGCCCACACCTGTAATCCCAGCAACTGACTATGGCAGGAGGATCACAAATTCAAGGTCAGCCTCAGCAACTTACCTTTTGTCAAAAAAATAAAAAAGCCTGGGAATGTGGCTCAATGATAAAGCACCACTGGGCCCAGTACTCCCTGGCAAAAATGGTGTTGGAGGGGCTGAGGCTGGGGCTCAGTGGTAGAGCGCCTGCGTAGCATGCATGAGGCACTGGGTTCGATCCTCAGCACCACATAAACAAATAAAGATATTGTGTCCACCAAAAATTAAAAAAATAAATATTAAAAAAATGGTGTTGGAGTAACTGCAAAAGAATTAATTTAGACTTGTATGTCACACTATATACAAAAATTAACTTGAAATGTATCAAAATCCTTAATGTAAGATATCAAACTACAAAAATCTTAGAAGAAAATAAGCAGTGACTTCTTAGATGTGATACCAAAAGCACAATAAACAAAAGTTAAAAAAAAAAAAAAAACAGATTTAAAAAAAGAGAGAGAGAGAGAAAGAGAGAGAACTGGACCCTACCAAATGAAACACTTTTGTGATTCAAAAGAGAGTATCAGGGCTAGGATTGTGGCACAGTGGTAGATGTATAAGGCACTAGGTTCAATTCTCAGCACCACACATAAATAAAATAATTAAGTAAAGATCCATCAACAACTAACAGAAAATATTTTTTCCAAAAAAATACACTATCAAAGCCAGGCGTGGTAGTGCATGCCTGTAATCCTAGCAGCTCGGGAGACTAAGATAGGAGGATTCAAAGCCAGCCTCAGCAACTTAGCAAGGCCCTAAGCAATTTAATGAAACCCTGTCTCAAAATAAAATATAAAAAAGGGGTAGGGATGTGGCTCAGTAATTAAGTGCCCTGGGGTTCAATCCTCACAACCAAAAAAAAAAAAAAGATGACGACACTATCAAAAACATAAAACGATATGGGCTAGAAGTGTAGCTCAGTAGTAGAGCACTTGCTGAGCATGCTTGAAGCCCAAAGTTTGATGTCCCAGCATCACAATAAAAGGAAAAAAAAAATGAAAAGTTAAGTTTATAGAATGGACTCCCCATCTCTCTTGATTCTCAGGATAAAGAATCTATGCTTCTAGGGAAGACCAATGCATGCCCCAGGTCCCATTTCCTCTCCTTCCTCAGATACTGCTCAACAACTGATGTGGCACCCCCTTCAGCAACTGCCCCATTTCTATGTTCTTCACATCAGACTCTTCCACAGATTGCCTGAACTCACCGTCTCCACTTGTTTGCCTCCTGTTCTCTCACAAACCCTGTCTGCTCTGGCCTTCATACCCACCATGCCACTGGAACTGTACTTGTCTGGATCACCACACTACTAAATCCAATGACAAGCTTTCAGTGCTCATCTCATTTGCCCTATCAGAAATCTGTGCCTCATGATAGCAACTTTCTTCCTTCAAATGCCACTTTCACTTGGCTCCGAATCCCCCACTCATCTCCCTAACCTCTAAACACTTGCCTCAGGGCTCAGGGCTCAGACTTCTAATACAGTATTTTTAAATGCTGGGTACATAATGGCGCATACCTATAAACCCAGTGGCTTAGGAGGCTGAGGCAGGAGGACCACAAGTTTAAAACCAACAATTTAGCAAGATCCTGTTTCGAAATAAAAAATAAAAAGGGCTGGGGATGTTGCTCAGTGGTTAAGCACCTCTGGGTTCAATCCTTGGTACCAAAATAACAAAAAAAAAAATGCTATGGTACTGGGTGCTCACTTCAGCAGCATAAAATTGCAATGATACAGAGAAGATTAGCATGGCCCCTGCAAAGGATTACACACAAATTCATGAAGCATTCCATATTTTTCCACTATGTATAACTACTTTTAAAAAAGAATTAATACTAATGAAATTATGCCTATGGAATAAATAATGTTAGATCTTGATTCATTGTACTTACAGAACATTAGTAGCCCTATTTAGATGACAAATTACCACACACCCAAGGTGTTTTAAAGGATTAAATTAAATCTGTTAGACCTATACCTGGCAGAACAAAATGAGAAGTGGTAGCAATTGTTATTATTGATTATAACGAGAACAAATAAGTACTTGATGTTAGTGGCAAATATGTTCTTCCAACAAAATTGTCAAGTGAGTATTAAAAAAAAACAATGCAACAGAGCTGAAGTGCAGTGAAGTGGCAGAGTGCTTACCTAGAATGTCCAAGACCTTGTGCTCAACAACCAGCACTATTTTAAAAAAAAAAGGGGGGGGGGGGGCTAGGGTTGTGGCTTTGTGGTAGAGTGCTTGCCTAGCATGCTTGAGGCACTGGTTTCGATCCTCAGTACCACATAAAAATAAAATAAAGGTATTATGTCCACCTATAACTAAAAAAATATATATAGGTTGTGGCTCAGTGGTAGAACACTCAGCATGTACGAGGCTCAGCACCACATAAAAATAAATAAATAGACAGATAGATAGATAGATAGATAGATAAAGGTATTATGTCCAACACCAATTGAAGAATATTTAAAACACACACACACACACACACACACACGGATGAAAACGCTTTTAAAAATTATTGCGGTAATGTCTGCACATCTCTGATTATACTAAAATCTACGGACTGTATATGTTAAGTAGGTTAATTGAATTGTACGATAAATTATATATGAATAAAGCTGTTATTTAAAAAAGAGAGAGAGTGCTTTAATTGAAGTACAGCTCATTGGTAGAACATTTGCCTAGAATGATGGGCTCAATCTCTAGCACCTCAAACACAAAAATTAAAACTATACAGACTTCTCCTCAGGATTCAGGCTTATTTATCAAACTGCCCAACCCTTATCTTTGCTTAAAAACTAACAGGGTCGGAAGGGAATGTAGCTTAGTGGTTAAGCACCTGTGTGCCCCAAGACCCTGGGTTTGATACCAAGCACCACAAAAAAATAAAATCTAATGGTAAATCTTATCTTCCCCTCTATTTTGGTTTGATCAATTTTTCCTGGCTGTGACAAAAATACCTGACCAGAACAACTTAGAGGAGGAAAGATTTATTTTGGTTCATATTTCCAGGAGTTTCAGTCCATGGTTGGCTAGTTTCATTGCTTTGAGCCTAAAGTGAAGCAGAACATCATGGCAAGGACATGGTGGAGGAAAGCTGCTCAGCTCATGACAACCAGAAAGCAGACAGGGAAGAAGGACCAAGGATAAGATATAGTCTCCAAGAGCATATCCCTGGTGATCTACTTCCTCTGATCATGCCCTACCTGCCTACAATTTCTACCTCCTCCCAGTAGTCCATTCAAATTATTAATCCATCAAATGGATGGATCTACTGATGAGGTTAGAGCTCTCCCGATCCAATCATTTTCTAAAAGCCCTACCTCTGGACATTGCTGCATTCCTTCAACACATGTGTTTTGTGGGGACATTCCAGATACAAACCATAAAGCCTCCCAAACCTGCTTTTCCCATAACCTTCTCCATCTTAGTTGATGGCAACTTCAAGTCCAAATGCTGAGGCTGAAAACCTCACATCCTCCAAAACCCCGTACTTTCTCTCCTACCCTGACATCTAATTGATCAGCAAATGTCCACTAGGATCACTCCTCCTTTCATCTCTGCTAGTGCTACCAAATGGTCCCAATGACCAACATCCCTTTCCTGGATTATCCCAAGAGCCTCTTGACAGGTTTCCCTACTCTAGCTCTAATAGACTACTGTCAACAGAGCAGCCAGTGTTCCTCTCAAAACACTGGTGAGACCATGTCTCTGCTCAAATCCTCAAATCTTTTCTCACAAAGTAAAAGTCAGTCTTTTCCACAGCCTACAGGGGATGGAGCCCCAAGCTCCCATACCTCTCAGACCTCATTTTCTATTATTCTCCCTTTCCTCACTCTGCTCCAGTCACATGGACCTTCATGATGCTAGAACACACTAGACTGTTCCTCCTAAAGGTTTTCCAATCCTTAAGTGACCAGTGATCATGGTCAGCACTGCTTGCTCTCTGGCTTTAAGTTTTGCTCAAATATGAATTCCTGGGGAGGTCTTTTTGTGTCCACCCTATCAGCAATGGCCATCCACTCTTATCCCAGTACTCAATACCCACTTTCCCTCTTTTTCTCCTAAAACACCTCATGAACTCTGATATGTATTTCACTTTTACACTTTGTTTATAATCTGTCTCAGTTGAATTTAAGCTACACCAGCACAAGAAGTATTGTTCACTGCTGAATCTCCAGAGCCTAATATACTATCTAAATATAGTACATACTCAACAAAAGTGCAATGGATGAATAAACAGAATTCACAAACAAGTGCACTCCTGATTATCTTATAAAAACCAAACTCCTTCCAATGACTTCCAAAGTTGTAGGATCTGGTGACTTAGAGCCCTCCCACTTCTGCCATCTTCCTATCTCCCTTCAGTAATTACTTTCTGAATTCAAGAAAAGCTCCTGGCACTTGCACTCCCCTCTACCCGCAATCCTCTTTTTTCCGGTGCACGCAATTGCAGGCCCGGCGCATTCAGGTCAGGTACCCTTCCCACAGTTCCGGAGACCCCTGGGGAAACGACCCTTCCCACTTGTACCTGGTACACCTAGTCAGGAGCACCGGAGCTGTAACTCCGACAAAGCATCTGCCATTCAGTTGACCTCTGACCCTTTAGCGCCTGCCCCTGGAGAGCCGCATCCTGTAGCGGGAGGGCAACTTCCTGACTAGGACCCAATCAACGGGCCCGCAACGCGGTATACGAACAGGAGGCGGGACTCGGATCTCCGTTTCCGGTTTAGGAGCAAGGTCTAGGGTAGGGGCGGCAGGCGCCATGTCCGGCCGGGAAGGTAAGTGTGTTCGGATTGCGGGGACCGCGGGGAGGTGCTGAACGGCTGGGAAGGGCCCGGCGGCGGGGACGGGCTGACCGTGCTCCTGTCGCCTACAGGTGGCAAGAAGAAGCCCCTGAAACAACCTAAGAAGCAGGCCAAGGAGATGGATGAGGTGAGAGCGGGCTCGGAGGCGCGGTCGGAGCGGGCGTGCGGAGGGACTGGGAGACTTGCCTGGAGTGAAACTTGTGCTTCTCTCTAGGAAGATAAGGCTTTCAAACAGAAACAAAAAGAGGAGCAGAAGAAACTTGAGGAGCTAAAAGCGAAGGCCGCGGGGAAGGGCCCCCTGGGTAAGTGAGGACCGAGGGGCGCTCAAATCGGACACATACTTTGAGCATCTTTAGGGATGAGGGCCGAGATGTTCCCTGTATCATTGGTGAGCTGCGAGGTCTCAGTTCCTGGTGTCCGCCCCGGCGGATCGCTCTAGCCAATCTTGGATTTGAATGCAAGCCAGAACTGGAGAAGGTAAACCCTTAGCAAAACCCTGTACAAATTAAGTATCCCTTATCTGAAAAGAAATCTTACCTTCCAGGCAGTCTTGGGCTTTCATTCCTAAGAAAGCTGCAGAAATTTACCCCAGGCACAAATTTATATGGTTAGGTTTATGGATATTTTTCTTCCATGCTTTCTTGCCCCAAATTTGTAACTAACTGCTTATTGATTTTGTTGTGTTATGTTGTGTTTCTTGGTACTGGGGACTGAATCCAGGGGTATTCTACCACTGAAGTACATACCCAGCCTTTTAAATTTTATTTTGAGACAGGGTCTGCCTAATTTCTCATTCTTTTTTTTTTTTTTTTTAAGAGAGAGAATTTTTTAATATTTATTTTTTAGTTTTCGGCGGACACAACATCTTTGTTTGTATGTGGTGCTGAGCATGGAACCGGGATGCACGCATGCCAGGCAAGCCCTACTGAGCCACATCCCCAGCCCATAAGTTGCTCATTCTGAACTCAAAACTTGTGATCCTTCTGCCTCAACCCCTTAAGTAGCTGCTATCGGACATGAGCCACCACACCTAGTTTATTTATTCTTTGTAACACTACTCAACTAATAACTTTTACTTACTGCTCATATTATTTATAATAAATGATTCCTCATTTTGAGTTACTACTAGGTGTGCCTAGACTATAGTCCAGGTTCCTTAGAGTGCTATTGTTCCATGTGCTTTTCTAGTCTAACCCCCCCACCATTTTTTCTCTTTTCCTTCTTGTGAGAGGAATGGATTACATTTTACTTGCTGTCCTAGTACTGTGTGCTAGTTGGAGGGTAATATACTGTGAATTGAGCCCAGGGGTACTTTATGGCTGAACTACTTCCCCAATTCTTTTTATTTTGAGACTGGGTCTCAATAAATTGCTGAGGCTGGCCTTGAACTTGTGATCCTCCTGCCTGTACTTTCTGAGTCATTGGAGTTAAGGCCTGCACCACTGCAACTGGCCAGGGCCTACTAAAAGCTGTTTTCAGAATTATATCAGGTACCTTGCACCTTCCCTTAATTTGCAACTGTATATAGGGAGAAGGTAAGTCCTTAGCAAAACCCTGTACAGATTGAGCATCCCTTACCTGAAAATCCAAAATGCTCCAAAATCTGAAATGTTTTGAAAATTCCACACCTGGCCTCGTGTGGTGGCTTGGAGTCAAAATGCAGATGCACTAAACATAATAAAATTACCTTCAGCTATGTATATAAGGATATGCGGAGCGAAACATTAATGGATTTTGTGTTTGTTTTGGTACTGAGAATTGAACTTACCACTAAACTATATCTCTTTTTTTTTTTGGTAGGATCTTGCTAAATTGCCAAGGCTAACTTTGAACTTGCAATGCTCCTGTCTCAGCCTTTAGAATTTCTGGGATTTACAACTTGGGTCCCATCCCCCAAAATATTTTATTATGTATATGTAAATATTCAAAAATCCACTGGGCACAGTGGTGCATGCCTATAATCCCAGTAGCTCAAGAAGCTGATGCAGGAGGATCACAAGTTCAAAGCCAGCCTCAGCAACTTAGCATGACCCTGTCTCTAAATAAAATATAAAAATGGCTGAGGATGTGGCTCAGTGGTTAAGCACCCCTGGGTTTAATCCCTGATACCAAAAAAAAAAAAAAAATCCAAAACACTGCCAGGTGTGGTAGCATATGCCTGTAATCCCAGCAGCCAGGAGGCTGAGACAGGAAGATCTCAAGTTCAAGCACAGTCTCAGCAACTTAATGGGACCCTGTCTCAAAATAAGAAAAGGGTTGGGGATGTGTCCCAGCCCCTGGGTTTAATCTCTGGTCTAGTAAAAAAAAAAACTTGTGGTCCCCAATCGTTTCAGATACAGGATACTCAACCAGTACTATTTGTTTCTCGTAGAGCATCATCTGACTTTTTTTTTTTTAACATCTTTTTTTCTTTTCTTTAATATTTATTTTTTAGTTTTAAGTGGACACAATATCTTTATTTTACATTTATGTGGTGCTGAGGATCAAACTCAGTGCCTCAAGCATGCTAGGCAAGCACTACCACTGAGCCACAACCCCAGCCCAACATCTTTTTTTTCTAATTAGTTACATGATAGCAGAATGCATTTCATTTCATTATACACAAAGGGAATCATGTAACTTTTTTAAGACTCATTTTGTCAGAATCCTTTTATATCTTCATTCTGGTATCAGGAATTAATTCTACAGTTATTGCTAAAATTACCTACAGGTTGCCAAATGTATTATCATTTGTTAATTGGGTAAAATAAAATCATTGAGTAAACCAGGCCCCAGGAACATAATATGGAATGGAGTGTAGTATAATGTGGCAGTTAAGTATGGATCTAGAAATCAGACTACCGAGGTTGGAATTCTGGTTTGTCACATTACAGTTTAAAACCTTGAACAACACCAAATATAAAGACTATCTGTAAAGTGGGATGCATGGCAAGAGGATTATGAGCTAATCTGTGAAGTATATGATATTGTGGATGCAGAAAAGTACACAGCTATTGCTTGGGCCCCTGCCTTAACATCATTCTGCCTTTGCTCAGAATAGATGGTATCAGTAAAGCCACTGTGCACACTTATGTGAGAGTGAATTCCCAGGGTAAGAGTTAAGCTTTACTGGAATATACATTAAGCTCATTGGGATTTTTGCCATAAGAAATATGTTTTTCCTTAACTGTGACTTTTCCTTTTGTAGCCACAGGTGGAATTAAGAAATCTGGCAAAAAGTAAGCCGATTCTTGTGCCTGAAATGATGGTGACCGTTGATTCCATTCCTATTTAGACATCTGGATCCCCGCTGTAACATCTTTTGCCACCTATAGCTAGAATGAAGTGTTATGTTGGAGTCTGTTGTAAATTTAATAAACTTTTGTAAAATAATAATAATAATACACAACAAGTGGCTCATTGTCTCTTTAGTTTCATTCAGGCATTCCTACCTCAGCTGTGAATTTAAAGTAGACCCATCCTAGAATCTTGCCAGAGTTTGAATTCTGTATCACCCGGAATTAAACAAGTTCATCTGAAAGGCTGTTATCATGTGATGTATATTCAGTGGAATGCCCAGGACCTCTCACATGGGCAAGTTCTCCACCACCAAAGTACATCCCCAGCCCTTTTTAATTATTTTATTCTAAGTTGGCTCTTTTTAATGCTCAGGTTGGCCTCGAATTTGCCATCCAACTGCCTCAGCTCCCAAGTAGCTGAGATTACACACATGCATGGCCACACCCTACATATATATTTATTGAAACATTTGGTTAAGAGCCACCAGTTTGATTTCCTCTCCAGGCCTTGATAGAACTTGGGAATAATGATAAGCTTTGTATTTTAAAAGGACTTTCAAATCATTGAAATCAGAACTATAAAAAGTTTTTTTTGGTTTTGTTAACAGGGATTGAACCCAGAGGCACTTATCCATTGACACACATTCCCAGCCCATTTTTTTGCTTTTTCACTTGAGACAGGGTCTGGAAAAATTGCTTAGGGTCTCACTGTTGAGGCTGGCTTTGAATTTGTGATACCCCTGCCTCAGCCTCCCAAGTTGCTGAGATTATAGGTGTATGCCATCACACCCAACCCTAGAAAAGGTTTTGGTAGACTGAAACTGTTTTATGACTACAATGAACATGATATTAATAGGGGGGGAAAAAACACCAGTTTGGGTCCTCCAGAAAGTTGCAGTTAGCAGTACCTTCTTTGGGTTTTAGGCATTACTCATGGGGCCTTGCCAAGCCCTGTGCTGCTGTAAACCACCATTCTGAGTGCATTGCCCTAAAAGGAAGTTACTGCTCTTTTATTTGGTCAACCAATCCCTTCCACCAAAAGAACGATTCTGTTTCCAGGACCAGAGGCATGCAGCAATTAAGACAACCACTCAACATTTGGGCAGCTATCTGAAGGAATCTACCAGTTGCTTTAAAAGACTGAATTTTTAGGCATTCTAGGCCCTGACATCTCCCTTTTCATTTAATCTTTCATGTAATGTTTTGGCAAACATTCATGGGCTACTCACTGAGCATGCAAGAATGAAAAAAGTCTTGATTGAAAAAGTCAAGATTGAAAAAAGTTGCTCTCCAATACCAATGCCTAATTGCTGCTAGCTGTTCTGCACACCACTGCTGCTCAATAAAATCCTGGCAGGCACTCAAACCCGGCTCAAATTCGTGCTCCTTTGTGAAGCTTTACCTTCTATAAAAAGGTGTAGTTTTTTTGTTTTGTTTTTGTTTTGTTTTACCACAGATTGCACCCAGGGGTATTTATCCATTTTTGCCATAGATAACTTATTATCTGGCTTTCCATGTTAAATTCTTGTCTGAATAAACCCTGTGCTACAGCCTCCTACATATTTTTCTGGCTAACTTCCACTCAACCTGTAGGAAAATCTAGAGGACATTTCCGGGAAGGGAAAGTCTTTACCTCCTGAGCCTCATTCACCTCTATACAACCAGCGCTTGGCACAAAAACACTATTGTACTCCCAGAGGCATGAATGAATGTTAACAGTCTGAGCAATTCTCATTCCCTCCAACACCAGCACAATATTCCTCAGGATCCTTTTTCACCTCAGACCTTTCCTGCTCCTGAGACCTCCCCAGAGGAAATGCAAATGCAAACATTTGAAACATTTACTTATTCTAGAAGATCCCTGCTCACAACAGCTCCACGCATACTCCGCCCTCAACCCCGCTCTTCCGCCCTCAACTCCCTTAGGGAGTCTCCTGGTAAGTGAGAGGTATGTCAAGCGAGGTAAAAGTAAAAAAGTGAGGTAAAAGAGACTAGATCCCTTGAAGCTACCTGCCTCGATTCAAGGGCACACGTGCGAATGTGAAGCCAAACTGATCCTGCACGACTCTCTATTCCACACAACGCAGGGAGGGGCCTCGGAGCCATAAGTGAGAGCGGACAGATGCTTGTCAGACCCGCGCTCGGGGTAACTCTAATAGCGCCGCTCCGAGTCCTACCGCCGACTAGCGAAGCCAGCCACTAGCGCTAGGCGCCAGCCCGAGCGGGGCGGAGCCAGATGGTCAGGGGCCTGGCTGAGCGCTGCGGCGCGCGCGCCTATTGTATGTCATTTCTCGGCGCCTGGCGGCTGGCTGCTAATTGGCCCTTGGACTCGGGGGCGGGGCACTAGCTGAGGCGAGCGGCGGCGCGCGGGCGGTTGGTCCTGCTAAGGCTTCAATTTCACTGTGTTGGGATCAGCGCCCTCGGACGCTTGGGGCCCAAAGGAGATATGGCTGGGACACCCGGGCCAGGCAGCAGGAGGCGGAGCGGGCCCCTGGCACCTCGCCCTGGCCCACCGCCCGGCACCGGATACCCTCCGAGCAAGCGAGCTCGGGGCTTCCCGGTGGCCGCCTCCCCGGATCCCGAAGACCCCTTCGGTGCGCAGGGGGAATTCACCGCCGATGACCTGGAGGAGCTCGACATCCTCGCGTCACAGGCCCTGAGCCAATGCCCGGCCGCCGTTCTGGAAGTATCCAGTGAGTGCTCCTGAGGGTCTTTTCCCCGGCGGGTGGCGCAGACCTCGCCTGACCTCTTGAGGGCTGTGGCTTCGGGATCCTGAAGCGAGTGCTGCCCCTGTGTCTAGCACTGATACTGCCTTTTCTACTTTTTAAACCCTGATTTAAGCAGGGGTTGTGTTCCAAAAACACTGTGATTGGGGCGGGGGCAAAATATCAAACAGCCGATATGAAGCGTGGACAGCTAGATTAACATTTATTTTCTAAAGTTTAGGCCATGTGGTTCTTGGTTCTAAGCAGAGATCCTTAGAACACAACTACCACCACTGTCAGAACCATCACAACCCAAGTGACAGAGTTTAAATTTTGTGAAGCCACTGTTCCTTCTGGCGGTATGAGTAGAGGAGCGGCCTGGCAGAGGCACGACATGAAAGATTTATTATTTTGTACAACCAATATTCTGCACTAGGTGCCCAATGGTTAGGAATTACAGCAGACCTAGCAATGAACACAGGTTAAAAATTCCTTCCTCCATGGATGCATTAGGGTTTTCTAGAGGAATAGAATCAACAGGAAGTATAATTATAAAAAGGGGATTTATCAGGTTGGCTTACTCAACCAGAAGTTGAATAGTACACAGTGGCCGCTTGCAGGCTTGGAGAGCTGGAGGGACAAGTAGCTGCACAGTCCAAGAGGCTGAAGGCCCAGAACAAGAGGGATCTACAGTGCTAGAGGGTACTAGTCAGAGATCAAAGGCTCTGGAAACTCTGGAGGATCACTGAGTGAAGAAGGGAGAGTCCTGATATCCTCAGAGGATCCCTGCAGCAATCTAGAACCTGGTCAAGAGAGGAATTGAGCTTGCATCTGTTGCTGCTTCCTTTTTCTTCCAACTTTTATTCTATCCAAGCCACCATTCTATTCAAGGGTGCTGCCCATACTTAAGGAGGGTCTCCATTTCAGTTGGCTACCTCACATGCCAATTATTCCTTGACACACCCAGAAGCTTCTTAATCATCAGCATCTCTTAATCTAATCAAGTTGACAATTCAAATTAACCATTACAATGGAGATCATATTCTAGTTGGGGAATGAGTGAAATCCTGCCAGGTTGCCAGAAAGAATGGTCTTAAGGTCAGCTAACATCTGTACCTCACAGTTAAGACATCATTAAAAAAAAAAAAAAACAGTTATTTCCTGTAAATTCAGCCCTCGGCATCTGCAGCACAGACAAAACAGAAATTTAGAAAGTACTCACTGATGACCAACTGTTCGTGTGACAGATGACTAGAACCACTCTCCATCCAGTGGCACAAGGCAATTTCTCCCCAGTCCTGAACGCTACATCTAACTCCTTTCTAAATCTTATTATCAACTTTATCTTCTTTATTCATCTCTGGTATTCATCCTATTCACATCATTTCTACCAACTCTGATCTATGCCACCATGATACTTAACCCTAAACAGCAGTCTACTAAATTAACTCATCATTTCCAGTCTTGACTCCCTTCACACCACAGCCAGAGTCATGTTTTCAGAACTCAGTTCTGGACATGTTTCAGACAGACGCATATGTGTATCCATATTGAAAACCCTTTAATCAACGCAGGTTTGCATTGTTTTGGAGTAAACCCTATGCAGCAGCTTAAAAAGAGAGAAAGAAAACCCTTTAATAACTTCTCACTACTCCTAATATAGAGACCAATTTTTAACACTCTGCAAAGCCCAACCAACATGGTCTGACCCTTTCTCTCTTTCCTCTCTTCTCTTTAGCTTCTAACCACAACAAACCTTTCTTTTTTTTTTTTTAAAGAGAGAATTTTAATATTTATTTTTTTAGTTTTTGGCAGACACAACATCTTTGTTTGTATGTGGTGCTGAGGATCGAACACGGGCCGCACGCATGCCAGGCGAGCGCACTACCGCTTGAGCCACATCCCCAGCCCACAACAAACCTTTCTTACTTTCTTGAATTTTCCCTGCTTCCTTACAATATAGGAACTGCACATGCTTTTTCTTGTATTTAATTGTCCTTTCCACCCATTCCCCATCTCCATTCATCTGTTTAATTCTTGCTTGTCCTTCAGCTCTCAGCTCAGTAAGGTCTTCCTTAGGGAAGCATTCTAGACATTCCATTTGAGTCAGATACCACTATTATAGGCTTTCTTGTATTTGTCCTTAGCGGTTCTTATCATAGTTGTAATTTTACATTTATTCCTGTGTTTATTTGTTGAATGTCCTGTAATGGTAAGGATCGTTTTCATCACCATTGTATCTTTAGAGACTCTCATCATACCTGCCATATTCTAGGTGCTCGGTAAATCACAATTCTGGCCTGTAAAATCTCCGTGGTACCTTTCAACATTTAGATGAGACCCTTGAAATTCAGTGAGCTTTGGAGAGAGGGTACAGGGTCTGTTGTTTTGTAAGGATTATTTATATGTTTACATTATTTTCTTAGGTTGGAAAATATTGATGTATATTGCTTGCTAGATCTTTTCTACTTTGCTTTCAAGAGCAATTCCATTCTGCATTTTCTAGCAAAAGTAGGAAAATGTTGAGTCCAAAAATGTACACAGGAATTGTTTTTTATAGGTGTTCATAAGGTCCGCAGATTAGATGGAATGTCAAAAAATCCTTCAGGGAAAAACAGAGAAAGTGCTCCAGTTAAAGATAATTTTGAATTAGAAGTTCTTCAGACACAATACAAAGAACTTAAAGCAAAGGTAAGTGACAACTTGTGGGATTTCTTTTGTTGTTTCCTTGCTTGCTTACAGGACAGGGAATTGAACCCAGGGATGCTCTATCACTGAGCTCATCATACAGTAGCACATGCCTGTAACCCTAGCAACTTAGGTGCCTGAGACAGGAATATCACAGGTTCAAGGCCAGCCTGGAAAACCTAGGAAGATCCTGACTCAAAAAATAAAAAGGGCTGGGGATGTATCTTAGTGGTAGAGTACCCCTGGGTTCAATCCCCGGTACCAAAAAAAAAATAGTGGGATTTGGTTTGGTTTGGTTTGGTTTGGTACCAGGGTTTAAACCCAGGGCCACTTAACAACTGAGCCAAATCCCCAGCCCTTTTTTGAATTTTTACTTTGAGACAGGGTCTCACTGAGTTGCTTAGGGCCTAACCAAGTTGCTGAGGCTGGCTTTGAACTCACAATCATCCTGCCTCAGCCTCCCAAGCTGCTGGGATTATAGGCATGTGCCACCACAACCGGCTAAAATGAAATTTTAAAACAGCCAGATATGGCACACACCTATAAGTCCGGCTACTTGGAAGACAGAGGCAAGAGGATCAAAATTTCCAGGCCACCATAGACAACTTGGTGTTGCCCTGTCTCAAAATAAAATTTAAGGCTAGAAATATAACTTTGTAGAGCACTTGCCTGGCATGTGGAAGGCCCTGGTTTCAGTCTCCAGTTCAACAGCAACAAAAAAAAAAGGTTTTAAAACAAGCATCTAGTTTTGTCCCCATGAAATGAAAGATGGTTGAGGAAAGAAAGCCAGAAAATTTAGACTAAAAGACACTAAATAGATTTCCAACAGCAAGGCAAGGGAATGGAAAAAAAATATATAAAACTATACACCAGATCCAAAAAGAGATATACACTGTGAGAGCACTGAGATGAATTTATAGTATATATTTTCTCACAAAACTGCTAACAAAATAGCAACATCATAAAGGTTGCTATTTTGTTAGCAGTTTTGTGAGAAAACAAGAAAGACATCTTTCATGTTCTGTAGGTCCTAAGAGAACTAGAAACATAATGTGGCATTTTAGTTGTGGGACATTTGTGACAAAGGTTGTTAAATGCCTGTTAAAGCCCAAAGATTCTGCATGTGTTAGTGACAAGTATGTCTTTAAGCTATTCTTTTTTTTTAATATATTTAGTTTTTAGTTGCAGTTGGACACAATACCTTTATTTTATTTATATTTATGTGGGTGCTAAGGATCGAACCCAGGTTCTCGAATGTGCTAGGCAAGCACTCTACTGCTGAGCCACAACCTCAGCCCCTAAGCTATTCTTGCTAAATATCTGCTATTAATCTGGTATTTACAGCTGAAGGCAATGGAAGAAGAAGTCCTCATTAAAAATGGGGAAATTAAAATTTTGCGGGACTCACTGCATCAAACGGAATTCATTCTAGAAGAACAGAGAAGATCACATTTCATTCTTGAGCAAGAGAAAACCCAAGCACTCAGTGACAAAGAAAAGGAGTTCTCCAAAAAGGTGACTTAGAGCATTTGTTTTGCATGTTACGGACACAGCAGCTTTGCTGCTCTTGAGTTCCTTTAAAAGCAATGATCAGTGTTGCCTATAAATCTTCCAAGGAGGCTTCAACAGTTTCTTTTATGCTTGTTTTCATTTTTACTTTGTTTTTATTGGTCCATTATAATTATACATAATGGTGAGATTCATTGTTACATATTCACACATGCACGTGACATAAATTTGGTCAGTTTCATTCCCTAGTATCTCCCCTTTCCCTCTTCTCTTCCTTCCCTCCTAAACCACTCCTCTACTCTTCTGATCTCCCTTTTATTATCATGAAATCCCCTATCTCACCTTTTTTTTTTTTTTTCCTTTTTTCTCTCTAATTTTTACATATGAGAGAAGACACAGCAAGACTTGCTGAGTCTGGCTTATTTCACTTGTCATAATTCTCTCAAGTTCCATTCATTTTCCTACTAATGACATAATTTTGCTCATTTTTATGGCTGAATGAAACTCCATTGTATATATGTACCACATTTCTTTTTCCATTTATCAGTTGACTAACACCTAAGCTGATTCCATAATTTGACTATTGTGAATTGTGCTGCTATAAACCTGAGCATGAATGTATTGCTATAATATGATGACTTTAATGTTTTTGGATAAATACCAAGGTATGTCTAGGTCACATGGTTCCATTTCTGGTCTTTTTTTTTTTAAGAGAGAGAGAGAGAATTTTGTTTAATATTTATTTTTTTAGTTTTCGGAGGACACAACATCTTTGTTTGTATGTGGTGCTAAGGATCGAACCCGGGCCGCACACATGCTAGGCGAGCGGGCTACCGCTTGAGCCACATCCCCAGCCCAAAGATTTTTTAAAATTTATTTTTTACTTGTAATTGGACACAGTACCTTTATTTTATTTGTTAATTTTTATGTGGTGCTGAGGATCGAACCCAGGGCCTTGCTCATGCTAGATGAGCACTCTACCACTGAGCCACAACCTCAGCCCCTTCATTTCTGGTCTTTTGAGGAACCTCCACATGGGCTTTCTTTTTTTTTTTTAAAGAGAGAGAGAATTTTTTAATATTTATTGTTTAGTTTTTGGTGGACACAACATCTTTGTTTGTATGTGGTGCTGAGGATCGAACCTGGGCCGCATTCATGCCAGGTGAGCACGATACCGCTTGAGCCACATCCCCAGACCTCCACATGGGCTTTCCATAGTGATTGTATTAATTTACAATCCCACGAACAGTTTGTAAATGCTTCTTTTCCCCACATCCTCACCAGCATTTATTATTTGTGTTCTTGGTGATTGCCGTTCCAACAGGAGTGAGATAAAATCTCAGCATAATTTTAATTTGCATTTTCTTGATTGCTAAAGATGTTGAACATTTTTTAAATTTTTTCTGGTACTGGGAATTGAACACGGGGGCACTTAACCACTGAGCCACATCCCTAGCCCTTTTTATTTTTTATTTAGAGAAAGGGTCTTGCTAAGCTACTTAGGGCCTAAGTTGCTGAAGCTAGCTTTGAACTTGTGATCCTGCTCTCAGTCTCCTGAATCACTGGGATTATAGGCGTATACCACCACACCCAGCTAAACATTTTTTCATATAATTGTTGGCCTCTTGTATTTCTTCTTTCAAGAAATATCTGTTTAGTTATTTGTTTTTCTTAAATACTTTCTGCTTTTAGCAAATTGCCATTCACTTTTCTTCTAGAGTCTGCTTATGGGTTGAAAAAGAACTTGAGTTTGCTGTGGTAGCCAGGAATAAATCACTAGCTTAGAATTTCTAGAAACATGCTTAATTAAGGGTTCTTTGTAATCAGAAACTCAGTTGATATAGCTTAGTCCAAAAGGAAATGTACTGGACTCCATAACTAAGTTTTGGAAGACAGGGGTGTACTGGGGCCTCAAATGACTTAAACCTTACCAGGATCAGTCAGGGAAATGCAAATAAAAAGTGTGCTGAGATTTCATCTCACTCCTGTTTTTATTCTCTATGCTGTAGACAGGTTCCATCCTTATGATAGAAGGTTTGTTCTCCAGTAGCTCCTGAGCTCCTACTCCTATTTCATAACTCTACAGCACAGTTCAGACTTGAGCTTCCTCATCTCAAGTGTTAAAATTCTGAGAAAGGCTCCGATTTGTCTAACTTGAGTTGGGTGTCTATCCCTGGACCAGTTGCCATACCAAAGAGATTACAGCTCCCATTCAAATCACATGGTCTAAGATAGGGAAATGATTGTATCTCAGGGAAAGGGAGATGCTGTTCTGGAAAGAAAAACAAAATAGTAGGTAACCAGTATATACCACCACTTTCTTTCATCACTTCCCAGTGCTTTAGCCTAAAGGACATGGGGTCTTATTCTGCCATTACTTCATTCAGCAAACTTTAAATACACACATGTGCCCAGCACAGTAGTTGAGTTTTAATGTAAATGAGAAGAGCAAGGAATTTGCAGTCAGCCAAACTAGAATTTGAATCCAGGCATCATCACATACAAGTGATGACCTCATGACTCATTTATCTGTTTCAGAAAATAACCAGAAAGGGTAATTTTTTTAAATATTTATTTTTATTTATTTGTTAGTTGTAGTTGTCAATACCTTTCTTTCTTTCTTTCTTTCTTTCTTTCTTTCTTTCTTTCTTTCTTTCTGTGGTGCTGAGGATCGAACCCAGGGCCTGCCACGTGCCAGGCGAGCGATCTACTGCTGAGCCACAACCCAGCCCCAGAAAGGGTATTAAGAGATTCAAACATTTCTGCACTTACTGTTACTGATGCTGTGTCTGGTACAGTGTGTATGTGGAGAATACTGTTTGGCTACAGGCCTGGAGGCAGATCATCTGGTGTCTCCCCCACCACCACCCCACCCCCTGCCTCTCTTTTTCTTTCCTCTGTATATGTATGTATGTGTGTATAGGTCCTCTTTTGTGAAGAATTCAGTGGTGGTTTGGATCAGGCTGAATAGTTTGAGGTATCACAGCGTAAATACACACACACACACACATATGCATACAGGATTTAGGTAAAACTTCCAGATACTCTGCTAAGACTTTCATGAAGACCTGGAATTGTGACCACTATATTGATGAAAATATAACAGTCAGGTATGGTGTCACACACCTATAATCCCAGCTGTTTGTGAGGCTGAAGCAGCAGGATAGTGAGATTAAGGCCAGCTTGGGCAACATAGCAAGACTCTATCAAATAAAGAAATATGTTACCGCTAAGATATGGCATCCTCTCAAGTTCTGTGCTGAGAGGATGTTCATTGTTCTTGATCCTCCCAAGTATGAAGAAGACAGTATTTATGTTACAGATTCAGCCAGGTTAAGTAAATGGTGGGACCAGATTTAAACCCTCACAAACTTTCTTCACAATAGTTAAAAGTATCGTGCTGTCTTTTAGGAAGAAGGCTAATGTTTGATATTTTAGGACATTTGTATCATAGCAAACTTTCATATGTATTTTTCATTGTATTTCTTTTTCTAGCTTAGGATTTTGAAACCCAGAGATATTTTTGTGAATGTGGTGGTGCCATTGCAAGTATATTTCCTTTGTCTTTCAGCTCCAATCATTGCAGTCTGAACTCCAGTTTAAAGATGCAGAAATGAATGAATTAAGGACAAGGCTTCAGAGCAGTGAACGAGCAAATAAACTTTCTGTTTCTTCTGTTTCCCATGCCAGGTAAGGATAGTGCTGGAGAAATTATTAAGTTTTGCATTATTTAGTAAAAAGTCTACAGAATTCTCTCAGACTGGTCCTAAATAAAGGCCATTGAGATCCTGCCACCTGGTCAGAGGTCCTCTTTTGTAAAGAATTCAAAGATGGTTTGGATCAGGCTGAATGGTTTCAGGTATCACAGCATAAAGGCCCACCATCTGGAAATACTTTCTCTGAATCATACATTATAAACACAATACCTGAGACTAGAAAAATAATTAGCAAATTTGTGGGATGGGCCAGTCTTCATTTCAATATAATTTATTTATTTAACATAACAGGTTTTGCCCAAGCATGAGTATATTTCAATGCTAGTTCTTTAGAATATTTCTGCTGATTTGCTTCTTTGGAACCTTTGTCTATCAGCCCCCTCCTTTGCTGAGCAGATGTGCTCAGCTTAATTGTATCCTGCCCTTTGCCTGGCAAAGCAGTCTGGCACTGTCGTATCAGTCTTGAAACTTAACAGTGTCAGTCACAGTAACTTTTTCTGGTATTAAATATTCTGCCTTTGCTCATAATAGGCATGGAATATAATTGAACTTCTTGCCTTATATAAATTCAGGTGAGACAAGAGAGCTGACAACAGGAAAACCCAGCTAACAACAGGAAAACCTCAGATCAGAGGGCTAAGACTGCTTCTCTGATATGAAGATGTTGGCTCTGAACACCTTGCTCAGTTTTCAACACATTTTCTAATAGTCCCTATTAAAAATTAGCTTCTTTGCTGGGTATGGTGGCACAGGCCTGTAATCCCAGCAGCTTGTCAGGCTGAGGCAGGAGGATGTCAGGTTTAAAGCCAGCCTCAGCAACTTAGCAAAACTGTAAGCAACCTGATGAGACTCTGTCTCAAAATAAAAAAGGGCTAAGGATGTGGCTTAGTGATTGAGCACCCCTTGGATCCAGTCCGTGGTGTCCAAAAAAAAAAAAGGGGGGGTGGGGGTGGGGGCTGGGATTGTGGCTCAGCGGTAGAGTGCTCGCCTAGCACATGTGAGGCCCTGGGTTCAATCCTCAGCACCACATAAAAATAAAATAAAGATATTGTGTCCAACTACAACTAAAAAATAAATTTTTTAAAAAATAGGTTGTTTCATGTTGAAAAGTTTCAGTGGAATTGGAAATGGTAAAGGAATCATGACCAATATTTTTGGGTGATTAGGAGAATATGAAAATAAATGAAATACTTTTTCAGTAATTTAGATCAAAATAACCAAATGAACATTTTATACTGTGTTTCTGGACAAAGAATGACACATAAATAACAGATGCAGTCTGGTCAAACACCTAGACATGAAAAGTTTAAATTTTGTTGAAAGTTTTCTAACCAGGTATTTTAAGTGATTTTAGTAGATCATTTCTTTGCTTTCACAGTTAACTTTTTCCAGTCCTAGGAAAAGCCCTTCTGTGGTTATAAAGCCAGAAGCATATTCTCCACAGTTTGGAAAAACATCTTTCCCTACAAAGGAGTCTTTTAATGCTAACATGTCCCTTCCCCACCCTTGCCAGACAGAGCCAGGATACAAGTCTCTTGTGGGCAGAGAGGGTAAGTCAGTCTATTAGTCATCTATTATGGTTTAATTGACTACCCAACCTTAAACAACAATTATTTATTTTCTCCTGATTTCTGTGGGTTATAATTCAGGTGGGATATAATGAGGATGGCTTAGCTCTATAGGGACTAGAATCACTGAAACCTTCTCGAGGTGGCTCTTTCACATGGCTGACAACATAATCCCTTTCCATAGGGCTACTGGGTGGCCTCATAACATGATAGATGGCTTCCTCTAGAGCCAGCAAACTCAGAGAGATCCAGCAAAAAGCTTTTCTTTTTATGGCCTAGTCTCAAAAGTCACATACTATCACTTTTGCCACATTCTCTGTCAAAAGCAAGTTAATGAGGATCTGGCACATTCAGTGGGAAGGAAAAGAGGCTGCACTGTTTGAAGGGAGGTGTGTCAAAGAATTTGTAGGCACATTGATTGTTTGTCTGTCTTGGTCATCATCACTCCCGTACTGGTGATTGAACCCAGGGGCACTCTACCAGCCCTTTTTTATTTTCCATTTGGAGACAGGGTCTCCTAAGTCACCCAGGCTGGTCTCAAACTTGAATCCTTCTGTCTCAGCCTCCCAAGCAGCTAGGATTACTGGCATGTGCCACTGCACCTGGCTCTTGTTTATTTTTGTCTGTTTGTTTCTTCATCTGCTGTGCACTCTACCATTAAACTGAGCTACATCCTCAGCCGCTGTGACCATCTTTTGAAACCATCACAGTCATTTTACATGGACCATACCAGAAACATAGCTAGATTGCAGGGACCTGTGTTCCTTTTATAGTCCAGCCATGAGTTGTATAGCCACTCTAGACAGGGAATGCTGCCACTGTCTAGAGAAAGATCATCTACATTAATAGTTTTCACTCTGAGATTCTGCCATGCTAGATGACTGTATAATTCAGCCTTTTCAAATCACTGACCATCACATCACTCCTGAGAAACTGCAGACCACTCATATTTTTGGTGTCTAGCAACTAATAGGGTACTGCAGGATAGTATTACAAGCAGACAGTAGAGCCTAATAGTCTGGATATAGATCCCATCCACATTGCTTACTGGCTTAGCTGATGTGGGCAAGTGCCTTAACCTCTGTGTCTCAACTTTCCTATATCTAAATAGTGAATGATAACACCTCCTGGTAGGATTGCTTTGAGAAGCAAAGGAGCTAATATGTTTAAAACTCTTAGAGCAGTGTCTGACCCTTACTTAGCCCTGTATAAATGTTAGTGGTTACTGTTTTCACCTTATTATTTCATTTTGAAGTAAGGCAAACAGCTTGATTTTCTTTTATGAATTCCTGTTTTGCATGAGAAAGGCAAAAGATGTGAGGGACCTTGAGCTGCTTTGAGTCTTTCTTTATCCAAGGTTAAAGAAGTAGAACAACCTGATTGTGTTTGAAATTCATTGCATGTCAGAGTTGCAGATAATGCCTGTGCTTTTGTGCTCAACTTTTGATTCTCATTTTTTCTAGTTTCAGATAATAAGACCCACAGCCTGAGAGGTAATCCCAAAATGCAAGAAGAGGTACAGAAAAGTTTTGCTGATAACTGGATGCAAAAGTCAAAGACTCAAGGTACCAAAAATTCCTGCTTTTCCTGCAGGGACTTACATGACTCTTATCATCTTCTGTCACACACAGTATAATTGCCTGTAAACTGTCTGGCTCTCTGAGAATCCATGCCCCAGGCAGACCTGCAGAGTTCAGGCAAGTAGGAGACTATGACTTTATAAAATGGAAAGGGCAACTAGGCACAGTGGTGCACATCTTTTATCTCTACAACTCCAAAAAGGACTGAGGATGTAGCTCAATGGTAGAGCACCACTGGGGTTCAATCCCTAGAACCACAAAATGAATTAATTAATTGAAAAAAAAAGAAAGGAAAGGGCAAGCTTGGTGCAGTGGTGCATACCTGTTGTCCTAGCTACTTGTAAACAGAGGCAGGATGATTGCTTGAGCCCAGGAGTTTAACCTGAGCAGCACAGCAAGACTTCATCTCTAAAAAGAAAAGGGCAAAGAAGCCAAATACAGTGGTACACACCTGTAATCCCAACAGCTCAGGAGACTGAGACAGGAGGATTGCAAGTTCAAAGCTAGCATCAGCAAAAGCAAGGCTCTAAGCATCTCATTGAGACCCTGTCTCTAAATAAAATACAAAATAGGGCTGGGAATGTGGCAGTGGTCGAAGGCCTCTGAATTCAATCCCTGGTACACACACAAAAATAAAGGGGTTGGGGGGGCAAAGAGCAGGTACATCCCAGAGCCTTCTGCATCTTACAGAGCTTTGTGTCAGCTTAGAAGACACTTGGCATCCAAAGAGTTCTCATCTTTTCCTTCTGAAGCCATAGAAAAGGTCTCACATATGTCAGAACCTTCTAGGTTATCTTGTTTTCTCCTACAGGTTCCATTTTGATAAATCTGCTCCTGAAGCAGCCTTTGATCCCAGGGTCATCCCTAAGTCTTTGTCACCTCCTAAGCAGTTGTTCTGAAACTCCTACTAGCACCCTCTTGCAGCCACCAGGGTTTGGCAGGTAAGCATGATACTCCTGAAAAACTTGTCTCTAGGAAGTCAGTCCAGTCCCTATCTGGCCCTGGCCAGCATTGGGAGATCTATGGGATGTGCAGAGAGACTGGAGAATTTGGCAGGCAGGCTATTTGAGGCCCTTGACCTTATCTATTTTGTTTTGTTTGTTGCCAGTACCTTGACTGGGATTTCAGGCCTCAGAGCTACAAATTCTCGAAGTGGATCGTTTTGCCCCTTGGCCCTGAGAGAAGCACAGAATCTGGCATTCACAGGACTGAATCTGATTGCCAGGAATCAAGGCTTATGTGATGGAGACAAAGAAGGAGATAAAATGGCCTTCCCACTCTGCCAGCTTCCTGGAGCCGTGCACCTTCTCCCCCTTATCCAGTTCTTCATTGGCTTGTATTGCCAGGCTCTGCAGGATTTGGCAGCTGCTAAGAGGAGTGGAGCACCTGGGGACTCTCCAACACATACCTCCTGCTTGAGCTCTGGGGTAGAGGCCAACCCTGATGACTCAGTTAGCAACTTGGAAGGTTTCTCTGCAGCTTCACTTAGCATTCTTCAGCACCTGGTATGCCACAGCAGAGCAGTTGTCTGCCTCTTACTATCAGGAGTTGAGGCAGACTCTGCTGCTTGGGAAGGAAATGAGAGCCTGGTTCACAGACAGAGTTGTGGAGATACAATCTCAGTCCCCAAGGAAGTTGCGGACGACCAAGGACTGCATCCACTATTGAAGATGCTACTTCACTTATTGGCTTTCTCTTCTGCAGCAACAGGTCACTTTCACATCAGTGTCCCGAGCCAGTGCCTCAAAGTTTTGGTGAAATTAGCTGAAAACGCTTCCTCTGATTTGTTGCCCAGGTATAAAGCAGCATGGGAGGCATGATTTTATGTGTCTTCTCTGACCTCTTGGCCCTTGTACATTGCTTACATCTTCACTTATCCCACTACTCAGCTCTGCTTGGTGCAGATAGTTCTGAGGTGTTAAGAAGTGGGATCACGTGTCAGATAACCAAATAAGTGGGGTTTGTGTGGTTTAATTCTAGACTGCAGGTAAGCAAAAGACACATGTGATAAGGAAGCTGTTAGCCACTGTGGAAGAGTATCCTGTCCCAGGACAAAGGCTAAACCAAGAGGCCCTGAACCTGAGATAATGGAACAGGTGAAGCCTATGTGGCACAACATGTTTAAGTTTGTTGAATTTCCCTAAGGAAGCAGAGGGTATGGGGAAGGTCTGCAGCCACAAGCTGACCTTGCTGAGTATCTGCCTCTCATCATTGTTTCTACCTCTAACTTGAGTTACTTGTTGCTTGCCTCTCATAGGCTGTGTTAGAATTGGAAGTATAATGAACCTAGCTTACAGTGTTATCATAAATTCCTAACTTAGAGCCACACGCCCTATAATCCCAGCAGCTAGGGAGGCTGAGGTAGGACGATCATGAGTTCAAAACCAGCCTTAGCAACTTAGTGAGGCCCTAAGTAACTCAGAGAAACTCTTGTCTGTAAAGAAAATATTAAAAAAGGGCTGGGGATGTGGCTCAGTGGTTAAGTGCCACTGGATTCAATCCCTGGTACAAAAAAAAATTCCTAACTTGAGAGTCCAGAGCTGTGAGATGGGAGCAGATATAAACACCATTCAACCCACCATTGTCCAGTCTCCCTCATAGTACTCTTCCAAGATGCCAGCGCTTGTGTTGGAATGATTCCACTGACTGGACATAAACTTTAAGTTTTCTCATCTCTGAGCTCAGCATGCCTGTTCCCTAAAAACACTTCTGGATCCTAGTTTCCATGTGAATATTTTCTGGTTGATCTGATCCATTCCAAAGGTGCTGCTCAAGAGTTGGATACAACTACAGCACAATATGGGCAACACAGTAGGGGACAGAATCATTACACAAGAGCCAATTCACAGTGACTATTTGCTTTTTCATGTATATTAAGTGAATGAATTCTAGAAACCAAGTTCATACCATTTCTCTTGGTAGATGCACCCCATTCCATTCCTGTTGAACTTGTCCCCAGGGGTATTCAAAAATAGCAATTTAATGGATAGTCAGTATAGGCCAGATACAGATGCCCTCCAATCACTGGTTCATGTGACATACATGGCCCTGCATCCTCTGCTTCACACAGAACCTGGCTCACTCTAAGCAGTCAGTAATTATTGAATAAACCTTATGGTGAGAGAGGAAAACTTGTCTGAAAAATCCCATAGGGAGTGTTCTGGGGTTGGTTCTAAACCAACTACTGTCCTGAGCCATTGCCTAACTCTCTGACACATCTCCCAATCAGTGCTTCTCTTCAGAATTCTCCATGCTTAACTAGGCCTGGTGGGGCATGCCTCTAATCCCAGTGACTTAGGAGACTGAGGCAGGAAGATCACTGAGTTCAAGGCCAGCCTCAGCAACTTAGTGAATCCCTGTCTCAAAAAATAAAAGGGACTAGGTATATAGCTCAGTGGTAAAACACCCTTGGTTCAGTCCCCAGCACTAAAAAAAAAAAAAAAATCCTCATACTTCCATGCTCAAGTTGAACCCCACTAACACACCACTCTCTTTTTGCCACAGAGAAAACTAGGGCAGGGGGTGCTATCAGGGTTTGAACATAGTATGTGATACAGTACAAATAGCCAGGAAACTTGCCGTCTTTCCTGCTACCAATCTTTACCTACCCAGTCTTCAAAGCAGTTTGTCCCTTGTCTTTTCACTATATTGTAGTTTGGGGTTCCGAGTTAGAAGGGGTTTTTATTTTGGTGTTTTTTACTGTTTGTTTTGTTGTTTGGGCGGGGAGGTCGGTATTTGTTTTGCTGTACTGGGGATAGAACCCAGGAGTGCTTTACTACTGAACTACATCCCCAGATCTTTTTTTTTTCTTTTTTTAGTTGTAGGTGGACACAATATCTTTATTTCATTTTTATGTGGTGCTGAGGTTTGAACCAAATGCCTTATGTGTGCTAGGCAAGCACTCTACCACTGAGCCACAATCCCAGCCCCAATCCCCAGATCTTTTGATTTTATATTTTGAGACAGGGCCTCACTAAGTTGCTGAGATTGACCTCAAACTTGGGATCCCCCACCTCAGCCCCCTGAGATATTGGGATTACAGGAATGCACCACTACTCCCAGCTCAGCCTTTTTTTTATTTTTGAAAGATCTCACCAAGTTGAATTTTGCAATCCTGCTGCCCAACCTCCCGAGTCACTGGGATTACATTTGTGATCTACTGCACCTAGCTCATTCCCAGTTTTAACTAGAACAGCATGACTTCTCTTGTATACAAAGGCTATACATGAAATTTCATTTTTAAAAAGTTCCCAGTTCTAGCAAGAAATAACTTGGAAACCACTGTGTTTTATACAAAGGTGAATTGTTCTTGCAGATACTTTCAGGAGCCTTAGTGACTAATTAAGGGCCACTTACAGCTGAACAATGAGAGCAGGTAACCAGGTTAAGTTCCAGTTTCCCACAAAGTTCCAGGGTCCCTGGCAACTAAAGAAAATGCAACTTTTTCCATGCTTACAGGACATGCCATAAAATGAGTTCACCCAAATAGTGGCATACTGAGGGATATTCTTGATCTTCATGCTAAGATATTATATAGTCTAACCCACAGAGTGTTTTAGATGGTGGCTCCCCAATCACCAGGCCAGTTCCCCGTTATGCTCTTGCAGGCTGGACGATTGAGCAAATAGCAGCAGTTGCCTTGAGACTTGGTTCTTTGGTCCCTTGGTCATAGCTATCCCTTTCCCCCTAAGACCTGGGAGAAAGTATACCCAGAGCCTCTTACCCATGCACACCCCACAGTGACAGCAGAGGTGACCAGTGTTTACTGAAGAGAAAATGGTCTTCCTTGCTCTGTGAGTGGCCTTATAACATCCAGCCATAGCCAGGTCCATTTTTTGTCACTTCTAGAGTCCTGGTGAGTCCTGTGGTGGTAAGCAGCAATTTACCAAGTTATGCCCTGCATCCCTATTTGGGAGCACAGGCAGGGAAGAGACCAGGAGCTTGTAGAGGCCAGGCATCCCAGGTCCAGGGAATCCTCTCCCATTTACTGGGTGTTGCTGTGCAAGGTGAGGGCTGTCATCTCTGAGCCATAGCAGTCTTCAGTAAAGGTTAGTGTCCACTCGTTCACATGAGACAGCTTCATAGTAAGTAGTCAGTGTGAGAGGGAGCAGCATTTGAACCAATCTCCTTTTAAGGAGTGTCACATTTCTTTGGGCCCATCTTTCAGGTTCCAGTGTGTGTTGCCAGTGCTGCCACGGTGCCTCAGCCCAGAGACACCCCTGCCTTGTGTGCTGCTGGCTGTCCAGCTGCTCTCCCTCCTAGTGGACCATGATAGCCTTGCACCTCAACTCTGTTCCCACTCTGGTAAAGGTGGGCCTGCACTCTTACAGAGGGAGGGAGGGGTTGGGGCAGGGACAGGGGCCTCCTGAGGGCTTCTGCAGAAAGGGGACCCTGAGTGAGATAGGGGTATCCTTTTCAGAAAGCTGCCTCCTCCTGCTGCTGTACATGTACATCACATCAAGGCCTGATAAGGTGGCTTCAGAGACACAGTGGCTTCAGCTGGAACAAGAGGTAAAACAGGGAACCTTATGGAGATTGCTCATCACCCCATCTTAAAAGACCACAAATTCTCCCCTCCTCTCTGGAGAGAAAGGGGACTGTAATTCTTTTTGGTAACAAGAGTTTTTATCAAGCAGCTTGCAGCTTATCAAGCAACTCATTTAGGGACTCCCCACACAGATGCAATACAGGTTGTAATGGGACACAGCTGAGTTGCGTGATAATTGATGCTATCCTGGCTTTGGGGCCTGGTGGCTGGAAATGAGTCTGGAGGCAGGCGGGTTATTGGTGAAATTCAGGTGCCAGTCCTGAGTCTAGCCTGGAAACCCCATACCACTGCTTCTAAGACCCCATTTGTACAGACAAGCAGTTGCCAAAGCAGCTAGAGCTCTTGTAGGAGATGCCTGAAAGAGCCCTTGCACAGTGACAAGGGTCTTATTCTGACAGGATAAAATGGAATCTTTTTTTATTCCAGGCAGTGTGGCTCCTGGCCAAACTGGGTGTGTATAGCCCTCCCCCCACAGTCACTGGCTCTGACTGTCAATGCAATGTAGAGGTGAGTATCCAGTGCCAACAACATGGCAGCTCTGTTTGTGGATAAAGGAACCTTGCACAAGTCCCAATTAGAGCCCTGCTCCCCTGGGGCAGCTAGGCTGAACAGAGTGTTAGGGCACAGAAAGGTTGGAAACCTCAGTCTGCACACTTTCTCACTCCAGGTGGTTAGAGTTCTCACAGTGATGCTGCACAGACAGTGGCTGACCGTGCAAAGGGCAGGGGGGCTCCCAAAGACTGACCAGCAGAAGCGGACAGTGCGGTGTCTGCGAGACACAGTGTTGCTCCTGCACAGTCTGTCCCAGAAGGACAAGCTCTTTACTGTGCACTGTGTGGAAGTCCTGCATCAGTATGACCAGGTTATGCCAGGGGTCAGCATGCTGATTCGAGGGCTTCCTGACGTGACCGACTGTGAAGGTGAGCCAATAAGCCCACGCACGTGTGGGTTCTCCCTGATCCTTGTGAGCAAGTCAGATTCCTATTCTGAGGACCTCCTGCCCTGCATGCTGTGGTTCTTCTGAAAATATTGGGCTGCCCTTTGCCCATATTTGTTGAGTTGACCTGGCAGAGCCACGGTTTTTCCAGAATATCCTGATCTGAATTGCCTTTGTTATCACTTTGCTCATAATAGCTGAGGGAGCAAGGCCTGGGCATGGAAGGGACTGGTTAGTTCCTGCAGGTGCTGGGGGAGGACAGGTGGGACTTCCCCCAGGTCCTAGCACCTTCAGGCCTTCACCATTGAACCCTCCCTCTTCCTTTTGGCTCAGAGGCAGCCCTGGATGACCTCTGTGCCACGGAGACAGACATGGAGGACCCTGAAATGGACTGTGGCTGAGGCCCTGAGCATCCTGCCACAAGGGGGCACCAGCACTGCTGCTTTCCTCACACACCACATCCTCTGATTAAAAGCAATGACCGGCAGTTGCCGAGAATGTGAGAATGCGTTGTTTCTCTGATCTCCTTGGCTGAGTGGGAGGGAAGGAACTGGACGGGGACCCAGGAAGACTTAATGCCTCCCCCACCATCTCCCTGGCTGGAACTGAGACGGTCCCCATGGTAACTAATCTGCCTTGAGGAAAGCCCTGGCCTGTTGGTGGAATTGTCCTGAGTCATTGCTTTGGCTGGGGCCGTGGGGAGAAACCATTGTGTGGCAGATAGGAGGCTGCCCTAGGCCAGAACTAAACCTGGGAAAGTAGGCCAAGGACTAGGCACAAAAGGGCCATGGCAGGGGCTCACAGCATTGCTTGAGACCTGGAACTAGCCTGGCACCTGGAGATAGCTGAGGCAGCTGTTTTCTCTGTGGGCTCTCAGCAGCATGAGGGCCCCCCCCTCCCCGTGCACAGTGTCAGCCAGCAGGCCCACAGCTGTGGATCTGAGCAGACCTTCTGGGATGCCTGGGGAGGGAGGGGTTTTAGCAAAAGAGGCACAGACTAGGCAAGCTGATGAGCAGGGCGGGCCTTGCTCACGAGGCAGGCTCGCAGGCGGGCCCAAACCCAGCTTCACTTCCCGCCACTGCTGCCAACAGCAGGGCCAGCAAGAGTGTGCGTGCCTGACTCTTTCTAGTCACTGCTGCCTCCCTATTCCGGTAAGTGTGGACCCCCAAGGGGATGGGGCAGGGCAAGAATGTCATGGGTTTCCCCCACATTGTACTAGGTGGGCACTAAGGTCGGGACCAAACCCATGTGAGGAAGAAGGAACCTTCCCCAAAAGTACAGTCATCCTCTAAGGAAGCTACCCCACCCTCACCAACTTCCTGCCCTGAAAATGGGCTCTAGAGCTCTCAGACAGTGCCTGACAATGTACTTATGCCCACTCTCCTCCCACCCTTGCCCCCAGACCCTGCTCACTTCAGATCTTTCCCTTGCATTCACATGCTCCACCTCCAACCTCATGCTCCTTCCCAGGCACAGCAGCAGGTACCTACCCCAGCATGGGCTCACAGGCCCCACCTCCTGGTCCCATGCAGACCCTCATCTTCTTGGACCTGGAGGCCACTGGCCTGCCATTCTCCCAACCCAAGGTCACGGAGTTGTGCCTGCTGGCTGTCCACAGATGTGCCCTGGAGAATACTCTCACCTCTCAAGGGTTATCACCCACAGTGCCCCTGCCACCACGCGTGGCAGACAAGCTTTCACTGTGCGTGGCTCCTGGGAAAGCCTGCAGTCCTGCAGCCAGCGAGATCACAGGTCTGAGCACAGCTGTGCTCGCAGCACATGGGCGTCAACGCTTTGATAACAACCTGGCCAACCTGCTCCAAGCCTTCCTGCAGCGCCAGCCACAGCCTTGGTGCCTGGTGGCACACAACGGTGACCGCTACGACTTCCCCCTGCTCCAGGCAGAGCTGGCTATGCTGGGTCTTGCCAGTATTCTGGATGGTGCTTTCTGTGTGGACAGCATTGCTGCCCTGAAGGCCTTGGAACAAGCTAGCAGCCCCTCAGAGCATGGCCCAAGGAAGAGCTACAGCCTGGGCAGTATCTATACCCGCCTATATGGGCAGGCCCCAGTGGACTCACACACGGCTGAGGGTGATGTTTTAGCTCTGCTTAGCATATGTCAGTGGAAGCCAAAGGCCCTGCTGCAGTGGGTGGATACTCACGCCAAGCCCTTTCGCACCATCAGGCCTATGTATGCCGTCATGGCCTCTTCTGGGACCAACCCCAAACGGTCTGCGGTCACAGCCACTACACCCTTAGCCACTACCAAGAATGCTAGTCCCAGCATTGGTGAAAGCAGAAGACCCAAGGCTGTTACTTCAACAACAGTCCCTGGAATCCCACCCCGGGAGGGGCTGCTGGCCCCTCTGGGCCTGCTGGCCTTCCTCACCTTGGCGATAGCCACATTGTATGGACTATTCCTGGCCACACCTGGGCAGTAGATTGAGAAGGAAAATCTAATAAAGACCCCCCACAACACTGAGTAGTCATTTGCCTCCTAGCTTCCTTGGCAGCTGGGGCCTCTACCTGTACTAGGGACCTGGGGAGCAGTCCTTGTCCCTTACTCTCTTCACAAAATAAGCAAACCTTTGAGCCCAGTAAAAGTAGGAAAAATACATATATCCAAATAGTGAATGGAAACAATACTCAGCCTAAGGCTCAATCCCAGTTACTAAGGCTCTGAAAAAAAAAGGAGATGGCAGCTCTGAATATTTGTTTTTATTATAAACAAGGGTGCAGACTCTAGACTCTTAGAAACACATTAACAGATTGAAAGCTAAAACAGACCTGGTCAAACATTAACAGGGGCAGGGTACACCGAGGTATTTGTATCTGGGTCAGAGCTGCCACCGAAGCCCCCCACCCTCACCTTTGGTCCAGATGGTCCCTTGGCCCTGGTGTCCCTACTGCTAGGACAACTATAGATTGGGGTATATGAGTTGGATATTCCTATCAGGCTAGGACCAGGGGAATCAGAGTATCAGAGGTTAGGTTGTGGATCAATTTCTCTCCATACATTTCAGCTTCACATCAACTATCACACATCTTAAAACAGAAAACAGGCAAAATATTTGGCTAAAAGTAAAAAACACTGCAGGAAGGATACCTGAGTGTGTTGGTGGAAAGGCCCCCTTGCCCACCTGTGGCAGGGGCCGGGCAGCAAGGGGGACAGCTTCCCCACTGGTGGTAGGAATCATGAGTGCATCTGGCCCTGCAGGAAGGATGGAAGGACAGTCCAGATAGAGAGCTGTCAGGTAGATGGGACTGTGCCTGGGGTGTGTTGACATCAGGAGCCGACCAACCTCCACTGAGTATGGCACCCACTCCAGGGACACCTACCCAAAGCACTGAGCTTCAGCCAGATCCCATACTTTGTCTACTTGCCTGCTTCACAGCACAGGCTCTGCAAAGGGTAACCCAAACCCTAGGAAAAAGCCATGATTTTGAGCAGCAACTGGCCATTCCTAAAACCAGAATACATGGCCCATGGTGCCCATAAAAATTGCAATCCTAATGTGACAGACTGAACCTGGTAACCCTGGAGTGAGTTGGAAAAGACCTACCCCATTTTTTAAATATGCTTGAGATTTCAGGAAGCATGATTTCAAGTGAGGAAGCAAAAGTTTGGTCCCAGCCTACTCTGGCAAGGATTGTTCCCTACCTGGTCAGTATCAGAGGAAGCCACGTGTCTAGACAGGACACACACACCACACACAGGGCAGTAAAGAACTGTGCCTGCACACCACTCACACACAACATAATCAAGTGGCAGCTAGAGAGGCAAACTCAGGGGGCTGCCTTTGGGGGATCCATGTAGGCCGGGTTATAAGGAGGCTGGCTGGCAGGGTATGGCATGGCTGCACCTCCTGAAAGTAAAGAGGACATTAGTTAGCTGTGGCACAGTGGGCTATAATGCAAATGGGCTGGCTAGCAGAAAGGGACAGAAACATCCAATGACATACCCTGGGATACGGGGGCACAGGCATGAGCTGAGGGGCAGGCAGAGTCACAGAATTTGCAGTGGTACTCACCAGCTAAGGTCTCATGGTAGGCTGGTGGGCCCACGGGCTGGGCTGGATAGGGTGGTGGGTACTGTGTCGGGTAGGGTGCTGCTGGCATCCCTGGCTGCGGGGGCATGGGATGGTAGCCCTGGTATGTTGGTCCAGGATAGCTGGGGGGCACACTTGGAGGCTGAGGGTAAGGCGCATGCACCACAGTGGTGGCAGTGGTGGTGGTCACAACGGCTGCAAAGAGAATCCCATTTAAGACACTCCAGTTCCCCAGGTCTTGCGGGTTGGCTTGCCCCTCATCCCTCCAGCTTGGCCAAAGTAGGGCTCTGGTCAGCTGCCCTTGCCTATCCAGGAATCTGGACCTGCACAGAAGAAGGGTCCCGGTAGGATGAGGGGTGGGGTGTGGGGCATGCTTACGACGTGGTCGGCGGCACATCTTGTACAAACAGCAGCAGGAGCAGGTGAAGCAGACGATGATGGTGACAACAGAGAGCACAAAGATGGTGAGGCCGATGGCTACAGTTGCTCCAAACCTGCCAAAGAGCTGGTCATGACCCAAGGCCCCTCCCCCTCCCAGGAGAAGCAGTCCATACCTCAACTGCTCCAAGGAACATCCCTCTTACCAAAAAAGACTCTAAGCAATATAGATACCGAAACTTCCTAGTTGTGTAGTTGAACCTGTCTCAGTGTCAGTTTCCTCACATGTAAAATGGGGTTATTTGTGAGCTAGGAGCTCTGTAAAGCTCCTAGCCCAGGGTCTGTCCTCTGCTCCCCTCTCAGGTCCTCTGCACCTTACCCTCAGCCTCCTGCATATACACCTTGTCCATCACCACCCCGGCCCCTGCAACCACAAAGCAGATGGCTATCAGGAACGTGCCACAAGCTAGGTACTGTGGCATGGTTGCTTCCTAGATGAGAAAACTAAAAGTAGACAGGATGATTTGGAGGGGCAGGGTGGGCAGAGCAGTGGTCTCTGTAAGAGACTTCCCTGACCAACCCAGGTGCCCACAGAATGAGGGCTTGCCCTGTGAAAAAGCAGGGTAGGAAGTTCACCAAAACAGACTTCCAAAGATAGACAGGGCCCCTTACTATCCTCCCATGTTCCCAGGGACCCCAAAGTATTCTTATAGAAGGTAAATGCTTGGTAAATAAATGCACCATGTACATTCAAAGTTGGAAATAGCTTTGTTAGCTACAGGGCATGTGCCACCTTGGAGGCCAGGGAGGGTGTGGGTCCCACCCTACCCCAACATGGGCTTCCAGTTCACAGCCCAGAGGAGCAACACACTCTCAGTATGGCTGGGCTCCCCAGCCAAAGAAAAGGCTCTGCACACTCTAGGCTCAAAAGCACCCAGGCAAGCTCCCAGGATGGGAGCCATCACCATCAAGTGGCCAGTACAAGCCCTTAAGACAGGACCATCAGACCATAGCTGTCTCCCTGCCCAACTAGAGGCAGGAATGTAGGAACCCACATTCATACACAATCAATGACATGCCCAGGCAGAGCCAGCGTCAGTTCTGGAGCAAGCTCTGTTTCCTGTCTCAGTCTCTAAAGAATGGCGCCCAAGCTCACCCCATGTTAGCCTCCGCCTTCACCCTAGGGCCTCCTGCATGCCTGGAATTTCCCCTTTTCAAGAGAGGCCACTCAGTTTCAATCTCCTCCCCTTTCAAGGAAAAGAAAAGCAAATCGCCTCCTCAGTCCTGCCCATCCCTGACGTCAGCGGCAGGAAGGACAGACACAAGAGGCCCTGGAGCCACCCTCTTAAAGACACAGTCATGGCCCAGGTGCCAGCAGCCAGGAGGGGACTAAGGGGGAGAAGGAGAAGCCAAGGCACTGGGAGCCTTTCCAGAGCCACCTTTGATCCTCACTTGCCTCAGCTGTCTGCTACCCAGAATAGCTCCACTGGGGGATCTGAGAGATGCCCCAGCCTGGGCATGCCTGAACAACACACAAGCTCACCTCTAGCTCCTCACCACCCTACTGTCTACTCTGTTGCAGCCATTCTCCCAGATGAGCACCTTCATCCACCTACCCCCTCCAGCACAACCCTAGGGCCCTGGATGACAAACATGATACTTCCAGCAGGTCCCTTTTGCTTCTCCTCTTCTGCCAGCATACTCTCCAAGCTTCTATTTGGCCTTACTAAGATGCAGTTGCCACCCCACTGCACCATCCTATCAGGTCTGACCATGGCACCCCCTGCTGAAATGTACACTATGACTCTTCTAGCTGTTGGAAACAATAATTTGCTTTATAAGTAAAGTACTTGCTAAATTGTGGGTATATGTATAGTTTTCTGTATGTATATTATAGTTGACAATTAAAGAAGAAAAAAGTCTGGAGTTTGTCTAACTAGACATAAACTTAAAATAAAGAAATTTCCAATTTTTAACTAAAAATTTAAATAAAACTCCCTGTTAGATCTACAAAATCTGTCATGATCTGGGACTCTCACACTCCCTCCTTGTCTGTGCTCCAGTCACATGAACCTTTCAGTTTTTGAAAGTACTATGCTGTATCCTACCTCAGGGCCTTTGCACAAGCAGGTCCTTCTGCCTGGTGGGTGCTTTTCTTCCCCCCATCCTCACTCCTACATAATTAATTCCTTCTCGCTCTTCAAACCTCAGTTCAAAGCATCAGCTCCCTACAGATGAGGTCAGGCTTCTTGACAAATGCTTTTACAGAATTAAGTTCCTTTCTACCTCAATATGTAAACAAGAGTTCCTTTGTGCTGGGCGCAGTGGTGCATGACTGTAATCCCAGCAGCTAGGGAGGCTGAGGCAGGAAGATCATGAGTTCAAAGCCAGCCTTAGCAAAAGCAAGACACTAAGTAACTCAGCAAGACCTTGTCTCTAAATAAAATACAAAATAGGGGTGGGGATATAACTCAGTGGTCCAGTGCCCCTGAGTTCAGTCCTTGGTAAACCACCTCCCCACCAAAAATAATAATAATAATTCCTTTGTGTGAGCACTTGATAAACTGCATCTTACACCTGCCTTAGGCAATTACTATATTTCCAGGGCCTAAAACATAGCAGGTTCCTAATAAATGAATTATTAAATTCACTCAGGGACCCCAAGGGCAGCCCCTGGCAGGACTGTCAGGCCTGATGCTCTGAGGAAACCAAGCAACACTCAAGAGCGGTTGCAGAATGTGGCAGAGGACCATGGCCACATCAGGTTTCAGAATTAATGGAACTACACCACCAATAGGAAGGAAGGGGCGTCCCCAAAAGGGGTCAAGCCAAAATCAAGGAGTCTGAAGATCAAGTTCAGAAGACAGAGTCAGCCTAAGCAGGAGACCAATGGAGCGAACAGCTTGAGGGTTGGGGCTTGAGGGCCTCCAGGAGGTGGAAGATGCCCAGTGTTTAGACAATAAAAGAGCTGTCTCTGGACTAAGACAACCCATGATACTGGCAAGACACCAGACAGTCCATAACGCAGTGCGTGGGCCCAAGAACCACAGAAAGAACACTTTGAGGACAGGAAGACATCCCAGGTTCATGATGCTCTCACATCTCACCTCATGGACCTGTCTTTCCTGCTCATCGTCACAGCAGAGTCAGGGCAGAGGGTCAATAGTGACTGGCCCCCCAGTTACTATGACCAGAGATTCTACTACTCAGGTCCTTGAAAACATACCAGTCAAGTCCAATAGTCCTGTGAGTGGCAAGGAGCTGGGACAGGACAATGAAATCAGGATCCAAAACAACAGTGATAGAGGGACCAACAAAACTCTAAAGAGGAAACACACCAAGTCGATGCAGGCCACCAACCATTCAACAGGGCAGGGCAAGAGTCACTTGCCAAAGCAAGGTAGAGAAGACCTGGGCTGACATAAAGCCAACAGGCCACACGGCCATACTATGGGAAGCCAAGGTCCACGTTGAAGGAAGACACAACCCAAGCAGGGTGTGATGTCTCCAGGTGAGGCAGGTCTGGGCTCTTCCAGGTCCCTGTGCTCTAAGAACCTGGTGCCTCATTCCTCGGGAACCCAAGAAGTAACCCAGAGATGAGAGCCAAAGGAGAGGGCTCAAGATGAGGAAAAGAGGAAAGCTGATAAGAGAAAATGGGGGCAGAACTGGTGCAGACCTCTGGCCCACAGGGCCTTTCCTCCTCTAGGCTTCTCCCAAGATCCTGGCCACAGCCAGGGCAGCAGGAGCTGGACCTCCACCAAAGAACCAACCCTCTAGTAGGCAAACAGAGCCCTCAGCCAAGGATGGTACACAGGAATACCCAGCAGAAAGGGTGTCTCCTAGGGACTCGGAAAGGCAACCACCTGAGGGTGTTCACAAAAGTATCACTGATAGCAGGGCATGGTGGCACATGCCTGTAATCCCAGCAGCTCAGGAGGCTGAGGCAGGAGGATCACAAGTCCAAAACCAGCCTCAGCAAAAAGCAAGGCACTAAGCAACTCGGTGAGACCCTGTCTTTAAATAAAATACAAAATAGGGCTGGGGATGTGGCTCAGTGGTCAAGTGCCCCTGAGTTCAATCCCCAGTATCAAAAAAAAAAAAAAAAAAAGAAAAAGAAAAAGACTCCTTATTCTATGTTATCACCTCTGTACTCTCACAGCTCAAGTCTCCACCACTGCCAATAAAGTCCTGCACACTAATTCCTCCTCCAATTCCTATCTCACTCCTCTGTTCACTGCCAAGTCTCTCCAGGGAGCTGTCTCACTGTACACACTTTCAACGCAATTCTCAATCTACTCCACTGAACAGCTTTTGCCAAGGGCACCATGCCTCTGCAAGGTGATGTCCCCAACTCACAGTGCAGTTTACAATACTACCTTCCTGAACTTCCTGATGTTCTATCCCCTCTCTGAACCCTTTCTCTCATCTCCTCCTGCTGCCATTTCTCAAACACCGCTGACCCTCAGATTCAATCCTCAACATTTTTCTCACTGTTCTCACCCAAAGGATCTGGGATGAGTCTTTCACCCCAAACCCATGAGTAGGACTTATCCTGCATATGTCCTGTATCCCCACACAGGGATGGATGCCCAGCCCGGTCTCCAAAGAAGAGACCAGGGCAGCCCCTATGTCTGTCCACCCTCTTGTGTCTTGCTGGCTGGCAGCTGCTAAAGGCCAGACTCCATCTTCCCCCTCCCCCTATCCTTCCCCTCAAGTACTGTCTCCCTGCTCACCTCCAACACCTCTGGCCAGCGGGCCACAGCTACTTCCACTGGCTGTCTGCCATACCCACTCCATCTGCTCTTTTCATCCTCTAGAGAAGCCAGAGTGGTCCTCTTCCTAAAACACCACATAGACCCCAGCACTGCACACAACCTTCTATAGTACCCACTATACTCAAGTTGAGGCTCAGTCTTGGCTGCCCCCAGGTCTACAATAGCTGGGTATCAGAATATCCTATGGGGCCACCTGAAAGCCCATGTTCCTGCATGAAGGCTCTCCCTGGATGTGGAAGAGCTCATTGAGGTCTCAGTACCTGTCCTGCCAAAAGAACAACCAGTCCCCAGGACTACAAAAGAGGAAAGGAAGGAAGGAAGAAGGAAGGAAGGAGGGAAGGAAAACAAAGGGGCAACTAGGCCTGAGTGGGCCCCTTCTGCTGAAAGGAACTTACAGACACATCAGGGCAGGAGACAGCTCAGGAAACAGACTCCCTTCAGAAAACACATGCACACGTGGCTGCATGCTCACTCTACCCACACAAACATGCATTTCAACACCTGTAACGGTGGTGACAAGACAGGGCAGGAGCCTGGTCAAGGGGACTGGAGTTTGGGGAACAGGGTTGCTTCTAGGTCCCCTGAGATGAGGGTCTCAACACAGTGACTAGTGACTATGATCCATAAACTCTGATACAATAACCATGGCATCTGCTCTCCCAGCACCTCTGCCCCACCGTTATCACCCTATCACCACACTCACTGCCCCTACCATTGCCCCGATCATAGCCATCATTACCCCACCACCACGACTGCCACCATTGACCATCGCCTCATCTGATCACCACTGCCCCCATGACCATCACCATTGTTGTGGTTTGGCTGTGAGGTGTCCCCCAAAAGTTCACGTGTGAGACAACGCAAGAAGGTTCAGAGGAGAAATGATTGGGCTGTAAATCTTAATCCAATCAGTTATTTAATCCCCTGATAAGGATGAACTGAGTGATAACTGAAGTGGTAGAGTGTGGCTAGAGGAGGTGGGAATTGGGGCATGGCTTTGGGGTATATATTTTATCTGGAGAGTGGAGTCTCTCTCTACTTTCTGATAATGTGAGCTACTTCCCTCTGCCACACTCTTCTACCATGATATTCAGCCTCATCTGGAACCCCAAGGAAAGGTGCTGGACTTCTATGGACTGAGACCTCTGAAACCATAAGCCCTCAAATAAATCTTTTCTCCTCTACAGTTGTGCTGGTCAGGTCCTTTAATTACAGCAACAAAAAAAAAAGCTGACTAAAACAACCATCATTACCTCACATTTTATCACTGCTGCCTTCACCACCTGTCACTTCCTCCTCTATCACTTAAGCCTATCAGTCACCGCTGCCCCACCCCATCACAGCTGCCCCCCACCCCAACACATTAAGGAAGACAATTCTCCAACATAAAAGTTAAAGGTCCTGTTGGCCAGGCACGGTGGTGTGCACTTATGATTCCAGTGACACAGGAGGCTGAGGCAGGAGGATCACAAATTCAAAGCCAGCTTCAGCAATACATATATATATATATATATATATATATATATATATATATATATATATATGCCTTAAGCAACTTAGTGAGACTCTCTCTCTCTCAATCAAAAATTAAAAAGGGCTAGGGATGTGGCTCCTTGGTTAAGTGCCCCTGGGTTCAATCCCTGGTACAAAAAAGGTAAATAAAAGTTCTGATGGTCAGACATGATGACAACTTCCTTGGGGCCCCACTGCATTGACTCTGCACCATCCCGCCCCTACAGGTCTCACCAAGCCCACTTGTCACTTCTACCAGGAAGCTGCATCACAGTTTTATTTACCCTGACATGGGGTCACTGTCAAAGCCAGATCCAAACCTCAGCGCTGAGCCCAGCTGCTCCAGTGGCTCCGTGTGGATGGGTGCACTGCAAAGAAGGAAGCTCATGAGAAACCCACTTGAACCCCACCTGCATACCAGGAACAAACACACTATCTTAGGGCATAAACATAACATGAATCAAAGCTATCATGTACTGGTAGTTTTCAAGGTTTCCAGAAGAGCTATTACACACACCAAATCTCACACTGCAATGTCACACATTCTTCTCAGGTGCACCAGGGACAGTATCCAGGACACACCACATGTAATGTTACAAAATAAGTCTCAGTAGTTCTCAAAAGACAGATATACAACATATCTTTTCTAACCACATAGGGTAAGGTTACAAACCAATAACAGGAGACTATGCTGTCACAAAGTTAAAAATACAAAAAAGGGCTGGGCCCAGTGGTGCACACCTGTAATCCCAGTATATCAATAGGCTGAGGCAGGAGGATTGAATTCAAAGCTAGCCTCAGTAACAGGGAGGCACTAAGTAGCCCTGTCTCAAAATAGGGCTTCGGATGTGGCTCAGTGGGGTTGAGTGCCCCTGAGTTCAATCCCTGGTACCAAATAAATAAATAAATAAATAAATAAAAGAAGTGCTTAAAAAACAAAACACACACACACACACACACCCCACATACTTAACTAACATGATTCAAAAAGACAAATTTTTAAAAAACTTGTGAATTATAGTATGTTAAATAAGAAATCATGAAGGAAATTAACAAATATATAGATAAAAAATTATAAAAAAAATAGTACAGATCAAAATTCATGAAATATAGCCTAAGTAGTTCTTGAAGGGAAATTTATACTTTTAGTAGAATTTATCAGGAAAGAAAAAAGGTTAAAAATAAACAAGATTGGCTGGCCATGGTGGTGCACACCTATAATCCCATTGACTTGGGAGGCCAAAGCAGAAAGATCACAAGTTCAAGGCCAGCAGCAACAATTTAGCAAGGCCCTAAGCAACTTAGCAAGATGCTGTCTCAAAATAAAAAAAAATAAAAATAAAGGGGGTGTAGCTTACTGGTAAAGTACCCCTGGGTTCAATCTCCAATACCAAAATTTAAAAAAATATATAAGACTATTGAACTCAAGAAGATAAAAGTGAAAGCAACACAGTATGGCACAATGGTACATGCCTGTAATTCCAGCTACTTCAAGAGGCTGAGGCAGAATAATAAAAAATTGGAGTCAGACATGTATAACTTAGCAAGAATCTCTCTGCAAATATAAAACTTAAAAGAGCTGGGAGTATAATTCAAAGGTAGAGCACCCCTAGGTTTAATTTCCAGTACCATTAAAAAAAATGAAAGTAATAGAGAAAACCCCCCCAAAAAACAAGGAAGAAACCAAACAGTAAATAACAGCCACAGAAAATAATAGAGAAGATAAATCCAAAGCTGAAGGACCTCTAGCAAGACTAAGTAAGGAAAAGAAAAAGATACAAAACAGAGGGAAAAAAGTAGAATAAAAAGGGAAAATCATAGGTACAATAGATACATTAAAAATGGTAACCTAAGGCTGAGGTAAAAAGCACACACCTAGTATATATAAGGCTCGATGCAATTCCCAGCACTGTAAAAATAAATTAATTAATAAAATAATTTTGTCTGGATTCTGACTTTAACCAACCACCTCTGGAAAGGCATTCTGGAAGATAGGGGAAGTAACTGATCACACACTAATATTGAAAGCTACAGAGTTACTGTTAATTACGCCAAATATATCACTGATATGGTAGTCGTATTTCTTTTTAAAGAACTCATTTTAGCCTGACTGTAGAGCATGCCTGCGATCCCAGCAACTTGAGAGACTGAGGCAGGAGGATTGCAAGTTCAAAGCCAGTCTCAGCAACTTAGTGAGGCCCTAACCAACTTAGTAAGACCTTGTTCTCAACATAAAAAAATTAAAAGGGGGCTGGGGATGTGGCTCAAGCAGTAGCGCGCTCGCCTGGCATGCGTGCGGCCCGGGTTCGATACTCAGCACCACATACCAACAAAGATGTTGTGTCCGCTGAGAACTAAAAATAAATAAATTTAAAAAAAAAAAATTAAAAGGACTGTGGTTGTGCTCAGTGGTTAAGTGCACCTAAAATAAAATAAATAAAAATATAAAGGCCTTATTTTTAAATTTTTTTAATTTGTTTTAATTAGTTATACATGACAGTAGACTGAATTTGTGCACTTTTATATATTATACATAGCTGGGATATAATTTCTCCTTTTTCTGAGTGTGTATGTTGTGGAATCACATTGGTCATGCAGTCACATATATACATAAAGCAATAATGTCTGTTTCGTTCTACTATCCTTCCTATCCCTACCTCCCCACTCCTTCCCTCCCTTCACTTCCCTCCACCTAATCTAAGGTAACTCTACTTCTCTAGTGCCCCCATTTATTGTGAATTAGCAACCACATATTAGAGAACACATTCAGCCTCTGGTTTTAGGGATTGGTTTATTTTGTTTAGCATGATTCTCCAACTCCATCCATTTATCAACAAATGCCATAATTTCATTCTTCTTTAAAGCTGAGTAATATTCAATTGAATATATATATACCACATTTTCTTTATCTAGTCATCTATTGAAGGACATCTAGATTGGTTCCATAGTTTAGCTATTGTGAATTGAGCTGCTATAAATATTGACGTGGCTGCATCACTATAGTATGTTGATTTTAAGTCTAAAGGCCTCATTTTTAATGAAGAAAGCTAACAGTTAAGGAGAAATTCTTGTAATTCTGGAATTTTTTTTTTTTTTTGGGGGGGGGAGGTTACCGGGGATTGAACTCAGGGGAACTATGTATCTTTCACTCCTTTCCATAGTTACCAGGACTCTGAACACTATTGTTTCATATACCTCCTCCTACTTTTTTTTTTTAACCTGGATTATAATTATGTTTCAGCAGTACTGGGGATCAAATTGAGGGCCTTGTGCATGCTAAGCATATGCTCTACTGCTGAGCTACAGCCCCAGTCCCCCTTTTCTGAATTATTTTAAAGCCAATTCCACCTGGGCTCAGTGGCACATGCCAGTAATCCCAGCAACTTGGGAGGCTGAGGCAGGAAGATCACAAGTTCCAGACCAGCCTTGGCAACTTAGGCCCTAAGCAACTTAGCAACTAAGCAACTCTGTCTCAAAATAAAAAAATAAATAAATAAAAGGGCTCAGTGGTGAAATGCTTCTGGGTTCAATCCCCAGTACCCCAACCCCCCAAAATTACTGTGGGCTGCTCCCTTCAGCAGCACTTATGCTAAAATTGGAACAATACAGAGAAGATTAGCATGGCCCCTGCACAAGGATGACATGAAAATTTGTGAAGTGGTCCATATTTTGTGTAGTTCTTAAAAGATTATTTGACAATTGTATATTCTTTTCAAGAAGACACACTCAAGGTACAATGAGTGGCACCTGATATTGAAAGAGAGTCTTTCATATTTAAAAAAAAAAAAAAATCAGTGTGGAGCTGAAAATTAACTCCGTGTAGAATTTTTTTTTTTTTTTGTACCAGGCATTAAACACAGGGGCACTGGACCACTGAGCCACATCTCCTATTTTGTATTTTATTTAGAGACAGGTCTCACTGAGTTGATGAGGACCTCACCACTCCTGAAGCTGTCTTTGAACTCTCAATCCTCCTATCTCAGCCTCCCAAACCCCTGGGATTACAGGCATGTGCCACTGTGCCAGCTCCAGGACAGAACATTTGCCTAGCATGAGCTAGGCCCTGGGTTTGATCTTCAGCACTGCATAATTAATTAATTAATTAATTAATCAGTTTGAAAGCATTGGAGGGTAATGACATGGAGAATACACAGCTGGGACCCAGTGGCAGTAAGGCTGGTAACAAAGATCATAAATATGCATCATACCCAAGGTCTTTCTTCTCCTAGGGGAGTTACAAGGGTGGGAGGCCCTGATGACACTCATCCACTTGTACTGTGACCTGAAAAGCTGTTTCTTGAGAAGAAAGGAGCTTCTAATCATCTCAGCCCTGCAATCAGGCCAAAGTGATCTTAGAGTGCTAATGTCCCTGGAGAGTCCTGAGCTCCAAATTTCTATAATCAATTTTGCAAATGTACCATCAAGCACACAATCGAAACTTTTCAGGATCACTAAGACACTAAACAACAGGAACAGAAAAACAACAGCAATAACTGACAATAAAAACATCCACAGGGACTTTAAGTACTGAAGTTATCAGACACTGACATTAGGATAACATGTTTAATATTACAGTGAAGGCTGGGGATATAACTCAGTTGGTAGAGTGCTTGCTTCGCTTGCACCACAAAAAAAAAAAAAAAAAAGAACACAGTGAGACTAAAGAAAAGAAGATCTTACAAAGACTAAAGAAAAAAAAAGTGAGTGATCCTGAGAACAGGAAATAGGAAATATATTGGATATTTGGCTAAAGAAATTTCTAAGCAAACGTTGAAGGAGCAGCTTAATTTTTCTTGATGGCTTATAGTAAAATGCAAAAAGAAAAAAATGAATCAAAGACGGAATTAGCAAAAACTAATCATAATAAAGATTAGGAAAATTTGGGCCTAGGGGTAAGTTCAGTGGTAGAGCACTTACCCAGCATGCACGAGGCCCTGGGATTCAATATCCAACACTGCAAGAAAAAGAAAAAAAGAAAAAGAAAGAAAGAAAAGAAAAACTTTGGAAAATTCTCAGCCTATCATATACAGTCAATAAATACAATAGTCTATAGAGTCAATACAATCCAAGATGGTTTTACGAAACTAATTCTAAAATTTACAGTGCTAAGAATTGATCCCAGGGGTGCTGTACTACCAAGCTATATATCCCAGCCCTCTTTGTTTTTTTGTTTTTTTCAGACAGGGACTCAATAAATTGCCCGGGCTGACCTCAAAGTTGTAACCCTCTTGCCTCCAGCCTCTCAAATCACTGGGATTATAGGTATGCACCATTGCACCAGTTTAATTCTAAAATTTATATGGAAATACAAAGGCCAAAAATAACCACGACTCTATTGAAAAATATCAAGCCTTCCTATGAAACTACAGTAATTGTGAGTCTTCTATTAGTTCAAAGATAGACAAATAGACCAGTGCAACAGAACAGAACCTAGAAACATATCCATGCCTATATAGACACTCAAGTTGATAATAAAGTTGTCACTGAAGAATGATTAAAAAAAAAAAAAAACACTTTTCTCAGTAAATGGTCCTGGTTCAACTGGATATCTATATTTGAAAATGAAACTTGATTCCTTCTTAATCTACTATTAGGCATATACTCAAAGACTCAGGAGGCTGAGGCAGAATAATCATAAGTTTGAGACCAGGCTGGGCAATTAGGTGAGACTATGTCTCAAAACAAATTTTTTTAAAAAAGGGAAGAAGATGTAGCTCAGTGGTAAAGTGCCCCAGGTTCAATCCCCAATGAAAGGAAGGAAGGAAGGAAGGAAGAAAGGAAGGAAGGAAGAGAGAGAGAAAGAAAAATAAAGAGAGAAAGAGAGAAACAGAGAGAGAGAAAAAAGAAAAAGAGAAAGAGAGAGGGAAAGAAAGAAAGAAGGAAGGAAAGAAAGAAAGAAACAAACAAACTGAACATAGTGGTGAACACCTGTAATCCCAGCAACTCAGGAGGTTTAGGCAGAAGGACTGCAAGTTCTAGGCCAGCCTCAGCAACTTAGCAAGATCCTGTCTCAAAATAAAACATAAAAAAGAGCTGAGGGGACTGGAGTATAGCCCAGTGGTAGACTGCTTGCCTAGCATGTGTGACACACTGAATTTGATCCTCAGTACCACATAAAAATAATTTTTAAAAAAGGTATTGTGTCCATCTACAACTAAAAAAAAAAAAAAAAGCCTGAGGATATGCCTCAGTGGTTAAAGGCTTCTGAGTTCAACCCCTAGTCACAATAACCCCCCACCCCAAAAAAAAGAAAGAAAGAAAGAAAAGAAAAGCATAAACAAGGGTACCAAAAGATATGTACAAGAATGCTCAAAGCAGGGGCTGGGATTGTGGCTCAGTGGTAGAGCACTTGCTTCTCACGCACGAGGCACTGGGTTCGATCCTTGGCACCACATAAAAGTAAATAAATAAGATAAAGATATTGGGTCCATCTACAACTTAAAAAAAAAAAGAATGCTCAAAGCAGAGCTGGGAACAGTGGTGCATACCAATAATCCCAGCAACTCAGGAGGCTAAGTCAAGTTTAAGACCAGACTGTGAAATTTAGGAAGACCCTATCTCAAAATTTAAAAATTTTTAAATGGGCTGGGGATATGGTTCAGTGGTAGAGTACCCTTGGGTTTAATTCCCAATACCAAAAAAAAGAGAATAGTTATAGGTCATAGCAGCAACCATTTATAATAGACAAAAAAATAAAAATAACCCAGATATTCATCAACATTAGAATGAATAAATAAGTTATGGTGAATATTATAACACCATACACCAAGGAAATAACACAATGTGTATCAAACTCCACAATATTAACAGAAAGAAAACACACCAAACCACAGGCAATCTATGTATGATATATAGATTTTGTATGTAGGCATACCTGTATGCATATGTGAGAGAGAGAGAAAGAGAAAGCTGGCAAACAGCTGCTTTGGGGAAAACAGAAGAGATGTAAAATGAAAGGGAATGTGAGGGGCTTCTGGGTACTATGATGCTCTATTCTTAGCCTGAATAGGTTATGGTTATATAAATGTGAGGTGTTTTTTTTTTAATTATTTTTAGAGACACAGGACACTAGAATGTATTTTGGCATATTAAACATACATGGAGTATAACTTACTCTAATTAGAATCCCATTTTTGTGGTTGAACATGATGTGGAGTAAACCCTGGTCATGTATTAATATATGAACATAGGAAAGTTAGTCCAATTCATTCTACTGTCTTTCCTATTTCCATCTCCACTCCCTTCCCTTCATTCTCCTTTGTCTAGTCCAATGAACTTCTATTCTTCCCTTCCCTCCAAATGTAAGTCTTTATCTTGTGATAATTCACTAAAATTATATACTTCAGATTTGTCTAATTTTATGTGTATGTTATCTATTACCTAAGGAAGTTTTGGTGTCTGGCAGGGTAGCTCAGTAGTAGAAAATGTGCTTAGCATGAACAGACCCTGGGTTCAACCCCAACATACAAAAAAAAGTTTCTTCAAGGCTCCAAAGAAGCTATTCTCCCCTCAAGAAGAAAGACAAAACTGAACCATGGAATTTAGAGATGCATACTTGAGCATTATAACTCTAAAGAAAAGTTTACCAGAATCAGTAGCCTATAGTCCCTGCTACTTGGGAGACAAAGGCAGGAGGATTGCCAGTTTGAGTTCAGCCTTACCAACTAAGCAAGACCTGTGTCAAAAAAAAGGGGGGGGGGCTTGGGATGTAGCTCAGTGGGAAAGCACACCAAGGGAGGGAGGGAGGGAAGGAAGGAAGGAAGGAAGGAAGGAAGGAAGGAAGGAAGGAAGGAAAGTTTTTTTTTTTTTTTTTTTTGTTTTTTGGTACCAGAAATTGAACCCAGGGGTTCTTAACCACTGAGCCACATCCCCAGCCCATTTTTATTTTTTATTTAGAGACAGGGTCTTGTTAAGTTGCTGATACTGGCTTTGAACTTGTGATTCTCCTTCTTCAGCCTCCCCAGTCACTGGGACTACAGGCATGCATCACCATGCTGGCAAGAAGGATTTTTTAAAACTCTAAAAAATGGACTAGTGGTGTAACTCAATGGTAGAGCATTTGCCTAGAATATGTGAGGCCCTGGGTTCAATTTCCAGTAGTGAAAAGAGAAGAAAAAAGTTATGTAAAAGTTAGAATAATAGTTACCTTTTTAGGAGGTGGGAGAGATACTGATTGGGAGTGGGCTCAAATAGGCTTCTGAGTTGCAGATATATGTTCACTTCTGGGTGGTGGTATATGCTGGTAGTAAGTTTTGTGACAAATTACTGGTTTGTACACTTATTTGTGTGCTTTCTTGTGCATAATATACAGAATATATTGTGTATAATGAAATTATATAAAACAATCTGGGTGGATGGGTTGAGAATTATGTAAACTGAGTGGTTACAAGACATTATTCAGCAAGCATCAAGGAGACGAAATATGGAAGAGAAGCTAGAAAACAGACACTGGAGGGAGAAGAGTAGCATGTATCTAATTAGAGTTTCAGAAGAAAAGGAGAAGACGGGGGAAGGAGTAATATTTAAAGAAATAATGACGGCCAGGTGCAGTGGCACATGCCTGAAATCCCAGCTAGTCAGGAGGCTAAGGCAGAAGATCACAAGTTCAAGGCCAGCCTGGGCAACTTAGTAAGAACCTGTCTCAAAATAAAAAAATAAAAAGGACTGGGAATATAGCTCAGCCCTAGTTTCAAGCCTAGTACTTCCAAAAAAGAAAAAAAAAAAAAAAAAAGAATGATAGAAAATTTTCCATAACTAATGAGAGATACTAAACCACAGATTTAAAAAGCTCACAAATACATAGCACCAAAAGTTAAAAGGAACCCATACCTAAATATATTATAATGTAACTGAACAATATCAAAGAAGAATTTTTTTTTAAATGAGCTTTCAGCTAAGAATCACCACATATTTGAGAATTTTTTTTTTTAATATTTATTTTTCAGTTTTTGGAGGACACAACATCTTTGTTTGTATGTGGTGCTGAGGATCGAACCCGGGCCGCACGCATGCCAGGCGAGCACGCTACCGCTTGAGCCACATCCCCAGCCCCAAAGAAAATCTTAAAAAGTCCTCAGAAGAGATTTTTATTGAGGGGTAGAGGTCATGCCAGAGTACTTGCCTAGCCAGATTTATTTTAAATGAGGGACACACTGACTGTTTTACTCCTATCTGAACAGAAATAATGGATACTAAAATAGAACCTTCGATATGCCAAGAGAAAAATACAATCAACCTAAGTTCAATGATAGCCATAAAACTAAGTTCCATGCTCAGATAAAATATTATTTTAGAATGAGATTAACATAATTTATCATATTAAGAGAATAAAACAGAAAAATCATAAAATCTCAACAGAGAAAAGGCATTAGACAAAATTCAACACCCTGCTGGGCACAGTAGCGCATACCTGTAATCCCAGTGGCACAGGAGGCTGAGGCAGAGGAATCACAAGTTCAAAGCCAGTCTAAGGAACTTAGCAAGGCCCTAAGCAACTTAGTGAGACCTTGTCTCTAAATAAAATATTTTAAAAGGGGTGGGGATGTCGCTCAGCAACCCTGGGTTCAATTCCTGATACAAAAAAAAATAGCCCTTCGAGATTAAAACTACAAGTGAGGACTGGGGTTGTGGCTCAGTGGTAGAGCGCTTGCGTAGCACCACATAAAAATGAATGAATAAAACAAAAATATTGTGTCCATGGACTGGGGTTGTGGCTTAGCGGTACAGTGCTTGCCTAGCACATGTAAGGCCCTGGGTTCAATCCTTAGCACCACATAAAAATAAATAAATAAAATAATGGTATTGTGTCCAACTACAACTAAAAAATAATATTACCCAAAAAATATATTGTGTCCATCTATAACTAAAAAGAAAAAAAAACTGCAATTAAACCAGGAATAGCAGGGAACTTCCTCAACCCAATAAAGGGCACCTATTAAAAAACTACAGGTAATATCATAAGTGAAAGACTGAATGCTCTCCCTCAAAATTTGAAATAAGACATAGACATCTGCAACTAGCCAGTGCAATAAGGCAAGAAAAAGGGATTAAAGGCATGAGTTAGAAAAGAAGTAAATAGTGGGAAAAAATGGCATAAAAACAATACAGAAAAAAAAGAAAGTACAGAAGTACAGAACAAGAGAGATAAACAGTACAATAAAATAATACAATAATACACAGAGTATATTGTGTACAATGTAACAGTATATAAAACAATCTGGGGGGATGGGTTGAGAATTATGTAAACTGAGTGGTTATAAGACATTATTCAGGAAGCAAATAGAGTTCTATAATATCAATAACTTCACTACATTTAACACCTTTTTTTTTGGTATCAGGGATTGAACTCAGGGGCACTCGACTACTGGACCAACATCCCCAGTCCTATTTTATATTTTACAGACAAGGTTTCACTCAGTTGCTTAGCACCTTGCTTTTGCCGAGGCTGCCTTTGAACTCGTGATCCTCCTGCCTTGGGCTCCCTAGCCGCTGGGATTAAAGATGTGCACCACCGTGCCTGGCTTAGCATCTTTTTTTTTTTTTTTATAGTGTCAGAGTTTAAACCCAGGACCTCACACCTGCTAAGCATACATTCTATCACTGAGCTACACCTCCAGCCAATACATTACACTTAAATGGAATAAATGTTCCTGCTTTTTTATTTATTTTTTTTTTAATTATCATAGGCCAGGTGCCCATACTTGTAGTCCCCAGCTACTCAGGAGGCTGTGACAGGAGAGTTAGTTGAGTTCAGGAGTTCGAAGCCTGCCTGGGCAACATAGTGAGACAGACAAAGGAAGGAGGTGGGGGGCAGGGTGAGGGAAGGAAGGGAAGAAATAAAACAACAACAACAACAAAAATTTTTTAAATTAAGGTATTTGTGAAATACAAAGATACCCAAAAACTGAAAGTAAAAGGGTAGAATATGATCTATCTATCGGGAACCCTCAATCTTGGCTGAGAAGTATGCAGCCACTCCCAAGAGCACTGGGAAGTCCTTAGTAATTCAGTGACATCCCTCTGATCCAGCAATTGTACTCCAGTAGATATTTTCAGGTAATTCTTATAGGCTCCATAAAAAGAGGAAAGGAGGAACTATATAAGGATACCTACCACAGCCATCTATGATGGCAACACTTTTGGACTCACACCATGGAGAATCACACAGTTGGTGGGCACAGGCCAGATGTGCACACAGAAACATACAAACACTACACAGAATGCAAAAAGTAAGGGAGTTCATTGTAATCCTACATATGTGCCCACAACATAATATAGACTTGGCAAGAACACAATTAAAAGGATATAACTAGGGCTGGGGCTATAGCTCAGTGGCAGAATGCTACACGTGTGAGGCACTGGGTTTGATCCTCAGCACCACATAAAAATAAATAAATAAAGATATTGTGTCCACCTATAACTAATTATATATATATATATATATATATATATATTTTTTTTTTTTTTAAAGGATATACCTTAAGCTCAGCAGACTGGTTGCCTATGGAGTAGGAGAGGAATAGAATGGTCAGAAAGATTTAAGTAAATATATAAGATGGGGGGGCAGAAAGGGGCTAGTCTTGCCCAAACCAGTGATGAGCACCTGACATAAGCTGAGGAGTATGACCACTTCAACTCTCTACATCTGTGGTCAAACATGAAAAAAACACAGAATATGGCAAAGGGAGATATACCTTGGTATAAGGCCATGACAAAATCTACACCCCAGATACAGGGTAAATATGGGTCATGCTGGGAGGACATAACACTCATACCCTGTGCCCTGCACAAAGCACACACACAACCAGGTGCATGCACACACTATGGGTACACTTACACCCAGATGTAGGAGGCCGACTAGCTGGTGACTGTGTCTGTCTCCCCTGCTGACAGGTGTGGCATTGTGGCATTGTCAGAGGTCACTCTGAGATCTGGTTGCCTGGGTAACGGAGACGATTGCCCCCATCTTTTAGGGTGCGAGTGACTGTGTCTTCGTGCATGGGCATGCCTTCCTACATCCCCAAGGGTGGAGCTATGCTCACCTATTCCTTTATAATATTACCCCTTGCCCTGTTTTGGATAGAATGTTCCATGGAAACGCCTTTTGTGTGTCCCTTTCTCTTACTCTGTCCTTGGGTGTGTCCTACCTAGATGTCAGTCAACCTGCTGACAGCAGACATCATTAAGTAGACTCAGCCCCCTGAAACCTGACCCCTTGCCTCATTTGAATGGCTTCTCCTTAGTAAAAGGGGTAAGCATGTGCTCGCTCACTCTCTCTCTCTCTTTCTGCGGACCCTTAAGGTCAGAGGAGCTGTCACAGCACCCCCAAAGAAAAAGATATTTCTGTCTCTTGTGTGATTATTTCACGCAGCCCAATTCCCCTGGAGTGACCCCTGATGCAACCTGGCACCCAGATGCCCACCCTAAGGGCATGTTGATACAGGTACACACCCAGCGTGAGCCACAGGGACAGAGCCAGCTGAGGTCACTGACCCATGCCTAAGAAACCTGCTCTGCCCAAGACTGGGCAAACCAGTGCCCTTGAGGATGGGGGAGCAGAGCAAAGGACAAATTGTGTAGGTCTAGTGAATCAAGCCCAGAGGAGGGGGTCCAATGCCCAGTCATCATCTTATGAGGGTGTACAGGCCTAAGGAGCAGTACTCTCCTGCGGCAATGAGGCTCCGATCATCCACCAGTGTACCAACCTGGTCTCAGGTACAGCACACATTTCTTCATTCCACTCGAATTTCTTCAGCACATCAGAACAGCAGTATTGGTCGAAACAGGAACCACAGCAGAAATCAGGACAGGACTCAGGGAATAGGTTGCTTCCAGGAGCAGCCATGCATACCTCGCCGTGGGCTAGAAGACACAAGCACACCTGTTCCCTCTGACCCACAGGCACAGAGACTTCCCCAGCACAGCCACCAAGCACAAGCATGCTCTGGACCATACTTGTCAGTGGCCAATTGTCCAGCCTTGCCCTCTATCCTGGGCCTCAGCAGAAGTGCCCTAACTGATCTCACTCTCTCCCCCTGCCAATCTGCTGGCCTTCTGATGAAGAGTGACATTTTCAAGTTTGAGTCTGACTGGGCTTCTCCCCACTCTCAGACCTCCCCTGGTTTCCACTGCTTCAAGATCAGGCTGAGTCCTCAAAGCAGGATGAAGACTGCAAAGGGCCTTGAAAAATCACTCCAACTTTCCAGGTTAGCCACACTGCCTGTTTCTCATCTCCCACCTTCAACTCTACTCATCCTTCCAGACCTTACTCCAAGCCACCTCCTCCAGAAGCTGCCAAGACCAGCAGGTACGCAGTTTAATGGTAATACTCCTGACCACCTGCAGAGACCAGACACTGGACTATTCAGTTTGTAATCCTCATTTTCTCTCCAAATCACTCAGCCACAGCAGCTTAATTTACTGAATACCACATCTGCAAGGGCCTGACCTTCACAAGCCCCCAAATGCCTGCAGGCTGACTCCTGACCAATTCAGTCAGCCAGTCACACCCATCACAAATATCCATAAAAGCAGGTGCCTAGGAAATATCTGTGTTCTCAGTGACAGTGTATGAAGTCCTGGAGCTCTCACAAGGACTGTCAGACACAGAGGTGGAACCTAGTGACAATCTTGCAAACTTCAATATACAATATCATGCTGAGAAAACCAATGACCCAGGCCTCTGAGGTTTGCAAACCTTCAGGAAGATGCTACAGTCAGATGTTCTCATGTTTCCTTAGGCTACCTTAACATAGACTTAGACCCCATAAGCCAGAGGAATAGTACTAGATTCTGCCAAGGCAGATCCCTAATGGAACAGAAAGGCCCATATGACTACAGTAGGCTGAGGACAAGTCTGATGATAATCCCTGAAGTAAGCCTGGAAACAATCCTGGCACAGCACGTGGGCCTCAGACTTCACAATCCTAAACTGGCCAAGCCCCCAGGCAGTGTCTCGAAACCCAGAGTAGTTGGTGTATCATGCACCCTGAGGCTATGAAGAGGGCAGCCTAAAGACAGAGACACTGAGTGACTCCTTGAGAAACAAAGTGCCATGGGGCTGCACTTTGTTCTTGGCAATTCCAGGAAAAACCCTTCTCTGGGCAAAGCTATAGAGCAGAGGTTAGGACCACTGACAGGCCCAGCTCAGCTAGGTGGCCACCTGAAAACAGGTATTCTTAGCATGGCCCAGCTGTGGCAGCTAAGTTGAATCCACCTTTACTTGGGCCTTTACAGCAAGAGCTACAGGCCAGGTCAGGCTGAAGACACATACTGGTGAGTCTTTCAGGCCCAGGCCACGATACAAATGCTCTTCTGACAATCACTCTGCTCAAGGCTCCCCAGACATGGGGCCTGGGACCCTCCCACAGGCTCATGCTCACTCTAGGGGTTACTCATTCTAAGTACAGAACTCCCCCTTCTCATTTCTCCACCCCAGGTCCTCCAGTTTTGTCTTAGCCCTCAGGAAACAAAGCCTTTCTCCTCCAGAAAATCACCAGCCCCAAAGTGTCTTTGGCTCTTCAAGGATGGGCAGAAGACTGTTTTAAATTCCCATCCCTAAAAGGCCCCTAGCCTGCCCTCTCCAGTCTGAGTCATCAGTCTACAATCACATACAAGGTGGTGGTGTCTCTTCTGGCGCCTGCAGGAACACAAGGGCCAAGGAGGCGAGAGGGGCGTGGAGAAGGGGGTAGGCGAGGGGAGGGGAGACGGGGTAGGGGGGGGTCCCCAATCATGAAACAGAGGCTGAGAGGGACAGCCTCTGAGGGAGGGGCCCCGCCTCCTTGCTGCTATGCCTGGTCAATGCCAGGCAAGGGAATCCTACTCCAGCCTCTGGGGACTCAATCCCCTAGAACATCAGAGGAAGGCTGAACCCTCGTCACCATGCCAGGACAGAACAAAGGTGGCAGTTGCCTGGGGTCTAGGCAGTATGAATTCAGGCGAGGTGGAGTGCTGGAGTGGAGAAGAGGTCCGTCGTAAAGTTGGCGCACCGCCTCGCGGGTATTAGGATTAGGCGGGGAGCACTGTGAGGCTGGTGCTGCCTGGCTTGTCCTAGGAGCAGCACAGGGAAGTGAGTGACCCTGTCCCTGGGCAGGACACACCGCCCCTCCCCCCAGGCTCACCACCCGGAGGCGGCGATAACAGCAGCAGCAGCAACAGCAACAGGGTCGGTCGTGCCGAGACCGGCGCAGCCATGGTTGGACGGACAGACGGACTAATGGACAGACGGAAGCACAGGGTTGTGGGGCTGCCAGAGTCTCAGCGACCAGCGCGGCGGCCCACTTTCTTGCCCCGCCTCGGCCGGTTCCCGGAACCCCCGCCCGGTAGAGGAGGAGGGGTGCGGAGGGAGGGGAAGCGGACGCCCCTCCCAGCCTTGGGGCCAGCTACACGCTGGGTGTCTGCGCGGAAAACTTGGGACGCGTTTCCGGCACGCATGCCGTAGCACCCAAGTTGCCTTCTGCTCACCGGATACTTTATAGGGGAGACCCCCAGTCCCCAGCCCTCGGGGCTTGGAGAGGGTCCCAGTGGGAATCTGCAAACTAACACTTGAGCGCCTACTGTATGCCTCTGGAAGGCCGTGCCTAGCCCCTCCCTCCCTGCGCCACGGTTTCCTCTTTTGCTTTGAGGATCTTTTCTTTGAGAGGTGCTTAAAGTCCAGGTGAAGGGATAGGAAAAGGGTTCAGCGAAGACCTTAGCACAGTAGACGCCCAGCAAATGCCAGTTCCCTTCTGAAAGACTTTGTGTAGGACCCCGGCTCTGAAGGCAATCTGGAACCCCACGCCCTGGGATGACACTTCCATCCCCCTGGTGATCCGGGCTCTCAGACCAGGCATGCTCCCCTGGCTCAGGAGCCCGGACTGTGGGTAGGAACTGGCAGCTCCCAGGGCCATCTTTTGGCACAGGGCTGACAGCTGTTCCTGCCCCCTCAGTGTGGAGCACAAAGGTCCTGGCAGAGTAAGGAAAGGAAGCATTCTTCTTTTTATGCCCAGGACTTCTGACCTGTCCCCACCCTGTGTCTGTCACAGCCAGTCATTATACTCAAGGCAGAAGGCATGAAACATACACCAACAGAGACCTGAGCCAATGTGTACTCTCTGTGTGCCACCTATCTTATCTGGAGGTAGGGGCATTGCTGTGAACAAAGATGGGATCTGAAGGGACAACTTGGGATGGCTCCAGCACAGTTTCCCAGGCTTGGGAGTTAGAATAGGGAGAGGAAGTCCTGTGTTTCCAGCAAATCCCCAATACCACCTGGCTGAGAAGGGCTTGGCACACATGTTGGGGGCAGGGATATGACTGTCTCCAGGCAAGATCCCTCTCTGAGGGGCTTAATGAGAAATCTGAACCACATCCTTCCTGACACAGCCTCATCCTACCTCTGCCTTCTGAGTTTTACTCTCCAAAGCTGAATGAAGCCCAGATTCCCCTTCCCCTAAAGTATGACCACCTGTTCCCCTCCACATTCACCTTTTCCCACCATCCTCCTTGATCCCTGTTCTATGCCCCAGATATGCCTCCCCAGAGATTATTTCTGTCTTCCCAGGGATTGCTTGTTCCGTTCTGCCCTATCCACAAACTTGGTTTTCAGCCAAGCTCCTAGGTCCATTCTCACTTCCCATCACCTACCTTTGGTGTCTCTGAGCTACTGTCCACTCCCAGATCCTCCAGGGGCCTCTCACCTGGCCTTACCCTCCTGACGTTGTTAGTATTAGGATCCCCCATACTCCCTCATCTGCTCACAGCTCACAGACAGCCTATGTGAGACCTTCATGGTTACCCATTGCTTTAGGACTCAGTCAGGACTGTGCTTGGAAAGGACATGGTGGAGGCCAAGAGTACCACAGAGGCTTAGAAATTGCAACAATATCCCTGACAGGCATGTGCCCACATGTGTGGGCATTAGGTAGGTCAGGTATACAAGTCATATCCACTAGTGGTCTGGGGAAAGTGGCCCCTCCAAGGCAGAAATCAAACATGTTGTGCCAAATGTGGGTTGTCAAAAGATTGCAGAGACACAAATCTATGCAAGGACACATAATGTGAGAACCCAGACCAGCTAGACCAGCTTAGCATAAAAATGCCAGCCATAGTAACAAGGCGGAAGGACTGGGGGCAGCCAGGAACCAGTGCAGTGAGGTCTGTACCCCATAAACAGCCTTTCTTATGAGGCCTCTCCCCAGTACCCCTTTCATTCCAACAGGTGTCTAGTCCCTGGTTTGTTTGTTGTTTGGGTACTGGAGATTGATCCCAAGAGTGCTTAACCACTGAACCATATCCCCAACCCTTTTTAAAAAATATTTTTATTTTAGATGGACACCTTTATTTTATTTTTATGTGGTGCTGAGCTAAACTTCAGACACATCAGTCCTTTTGATTTTGAGACAGAGTCTTGCTGAGTTGCTTAGGGCCTTGCTAATTTTCTGAGGCTGGCTTTGAACTTGTAATCCTCCTGCCTCAGCCTCCAGAGTTTGCTGAGATTACAGGCGTGAGCCACCATGCCTTGCCCTGTCCCTGGTTCTTATTGGGCTAAGTCAATAGAAGGTAGTGAAGGTAGAAGTTATCCAAGGTAGCAGCAAGAGGTGGAAGGGTAGAAAGAGAGTGCATTTATAGAGCTATTTGTTCTTTGCTCCATCTCTTGTGGGTTGTCACACACCACCACTAACCCTTATCCCCAGACCCTGATCTCCACCCCCCAAAATTATAGGAGTCGAAACTGGAGGTACAAGGTAGACATGGAAGGTTGGACATGGGGAGGGGGTCCCACCATATTTCAGTCACTCTTCCTGCCTTGCCCCTACAGGCCTAAGAATGGAGAGGGCCCTCCTTGATGCCAAACCGATTTGCAGCTCTAGAAACAGCAGTTTTAGTAAACTCTCCTCCAATACCCAGCTTGATAAGAACAACTGTCCCCAGCGCAGGCGGTGGAATTGGGGTCCCTCTTCGTGGAGTAGGCTGGCTGCAGAATAAAAACTAAAAGAAGAAAACAGCAAGGAAAAAAAAAAAACCCACAGTACATGGGAAGTAATTTTGAAAAGCAGGGGCAGGACGGGTCTTCAATCTTAGGGATCGAGCTTACACACTGGAGAGAGAAAGAGCTGGAGCCCATGCTTGCTTTATTTATATGGGGGGAACATCAAAGGTTTTTGATGGAATGTCTTTTTGCCAAATAAGGTAGGGGGTGGGCTGTCCAGTTCCCAATGGGTTACGCCCAACTCTAGAGCTATGAGAGTTGTCTCACTAGTAGAGGGAAGACAGACATCTCACCCCTTGAATGGTCTGATACACACAGGGAAGCTGGGAGAGTTCCCAAGGAAAAACCTAAGTCTTCATGGCTCGGTACCAAGTAAAGAACCCTCATGTAGCTCATGGGTGTTTTCCCACACAACCGTTTCATGCTGGGACCTTGGTTACAGTTTGTAAATGGGAATTCTCTTGGGGCTTGCAGGTCAAAACAACTCCCAATTATGTTCAGAAAGCACAGTTGTCTTATAAGGTGGGAGTAACCAGATATGGACGCCACCTATCCATATCTGGTCCCAAGACTGGTCCTCAGGGCCAGGAATGATGCCTGCTAAAGCAGAGCACTAAAGGGTCCTTGCAATTCCTCTTACCAAGTACCTGGGCCCCTTTCTTCCACTTCAGACAATGGACATGCCAAATTCTCACTCTCCCAGCTTCCTTTGCCCAAGGCAAGAGCTTTTGCCCTAATCCCAGTCAATCAGACATACTCTCTCTGTAGTCTGATGGGGATGCTGGTGACCAACAGTAAGACAATAGATTCTGCTTTAGTGGTGTTATCAGAATCCATGTTAAGAGGCCTGACTCTGGAGTTCCAACAGACCATCAGCTGCCTTGAGAGTCTGATCAGAGAGAAAAAGATGGTTGAAGCAAGAATTTATTTGGTATGGCCATCTTGGAAGGAACAGGAGGACTAGCATCCTAAACCCAATCTTCAGGATACTGACACTAGCTCCAGGATTATATAGGAGAAGAACGAGGGCAGGGGGCAGGAGTAGTCAAGCAGTCTTGGTCAAACTGTGGTCTAGTTGATCTTCAAGCAGGTCCAGTTTTGCAAGGTCCTGATGGCACCCATGAAATCATTATTGCTTGAGGCAGCAATTGAGTTCCCATCATGAAGTGATCTGCCTGCAAAACTTATTGTTCTTGGAACCTGAGATACACTGAGGAGAAATGACTTAGAGACTAAGAAGAGGTTAGAGGAGGAAAATGGAGTCAGTCAGGACAATGACTGGGTCCTCCTTTAAATCCCCAATTAAAGGAGCCCTTGCTACAGGGGGGAACCACAGCAGTCATGGCAACAGCACACAATTCTGGGCCTATAGTGAAGGCTTAGTTACAAAGGTCCCTGCATGCCCCTGGTGGTGACAGCAGTGACATGCTCACCAGGCTAATCCAGAACTGTGATTTGGGCTGGAGATAATGTTGTATGGCCTCAGAACCTTGCTCTCTGATCCCCTTGGTGACTTTCAGAGATATACAAATTCCTTTTCATGAGTCTATTGGGCAGAGGTAGTTTCCTCCAGTTGATAAAAAGTTCTAACCAAGAATGGTAGCAGGTGCCAGGAAAATGGGGGTGTCCAGACTGATAATCTGCCAGGTGGAAGCTAAAGATGGTGGAAATGCAGCCAGGTTAGAGAGTCAGGCTCTGGCAACACATGCATGCAGAGAAAATGGGGCTAGTAAAGCCACCACTACTGGTGTATATAATGAAAAAGTATCTGGCCTTAGTTTAATCACTGGGGTGTCCAGTTGGGGTCCATGTCCTTGGTGTCCCGAACAAAGAATTGAGCAAGACACACAGAAGTAACAGGCAAAGTACAGATTTATTGAAGATGAAGGTGGAAGTGGCACTCCATAATGTAGAGCAAAGTGAGCCAAGCAAGAGAGGGTCAAGGTCCCGAGGTCTGTTTTTATATGCTGGACTGTGAGGCAATCTCTTCCCTATATGGACCAGATTGAAGAACTTACTCCAGTTGAGCCCACTGGTTACCTTATAATACCTGACTAGAAGGGTGTCCAATTTTCCCCCATTGGTTACTTTAGAAAACCTAATTAGAATACTGCCTACTGTACCCCCATTGGTTATTTTAGAATTCCGATCCTGTGGCAGGAGTATTATGGGCAGGAGTAGTCATGGTAAACAGGGACACGATGACTCATCTCCCTGTCTTGTCTTCCAGTGGCATTTTTCTTATACCCTGCCTCTGACATCTTGGTTTTCCTGAACTCCTACCTAACATTAGTTCCCAGCTTCCGGCTCCTACAGCCTTTGACATTTACTGTTTTTCCTTTGCTAATGAATAAAGGGGAAAAGAGGGGGCACACTGAGCTTCCGATTGCAGGCTAGTGACCAGAAAAACAAAATAAGCATGGGTTCCAGAGGGCTAGAATTTCAGTTCCAAACTCCAGGAAGAGAAGGGGCTAGAACTAGGTTCAATTTGCCATAGCCAATCAATGAATCAACCATGCCATTGTAATGACACCTTCCAAAACAACTCTAACAGTGGGGTTTGTGGAGTGGCAGACACACTTATGTTCTGGGAAGAAAGTGTGCTTAGAGAGGGCATGGAAGCTCTATGCCCTCTCCCCTTATGCATGTCTTCCATTTGGCTTGTCAAAAGACAAAATTATAATGAACTTAGTTATAGATCTAATTAGCTTTCTATCCTATAAAATAGAATGAGAGCTCTCACTGGGCAATGGCAGAATGGTGGGATTTGTAAAATGGGAACAAAGAAACACAACAAAAGATAAAAGATGACTGATAAATATCAGTTTACTATTGTAAGAGTTAAAAGCATTTTGTGAAATTTCTTTTAGCAGTGTGAGCAATCAACCCAGGGCCTCAGATATGCCAGGCAAGTGCTCTACCACTGTTATACCCCCAGTCCTTGGGCGGACTTCTTTAATATGCCCACTCAGGTGCACTGAAACCCCCTGTTTTCAAGAAAAGAATGGTCTACTTTAGGATTTGTCTGCTTCCTTATAGTTTCAGTTTGGGGCTGAAGTATACATAGCTCAGTGGTAGAGAGTTAGCTAGCATTCATGAGATTTTGGGTTTGATCCTCAGCACTTGAAAAACAAACATACATTTCAGTATGATTATGTGGCACATTACATAAGTGACCCCATTTTGGTCTAGTCTATTGGGGCCTAGAACAAAAAGCTCAGTCCAAAATGATAGCTAGTCTTTCATATTTTTTGTTTAACTGGCTGTTCCTGGGTGGAGGTGTAGCTCAGTGGTAGAGCTCATGCTTTGCCCGAAGTCCTGGGTTCAATCTCCAGAAAACAAAAGAACAACAACAACAAAAACTCAGGTTATCACTGAGTTGCACTCTTTCATGTTCTTTACAATGAATTAATAAAATAGAAGTAAAGTGCTTTCCTGAGTTCTATGAATCATTCTAATGAATCATAAAATGTGTTGTGAGAAATAGAAAGTCCAATGGTCCATTTTCAGAATATAGTATTTGGCCTTAATTTGGATGTAAGATCCAATCATAACCATTTTGAGCTTCCCAACCTATATCCAATCATAGCCATTTTAACTATAGTCCTTCTTTTCCCTTTCCAATTTTAAAATTAGCCAATCGTGTAGATTGTAACCGTGAGCCCCTCCTATCAGAGAAAGGGGCAGTGCAGGTTTAGGGATTAAAAACAGACAGATTTAGCCAGGCATGGTGGCACATGGCTGTAATCCAGCAGCTCGGGGGGCTGAGTTCAAAGCCAGCTTCATCAATTTAGCAAGGCCCTAAGCAACTCAGTGAGACTCTGTCCCTAAATAAAATATTAAAAAGGTCTGGGGATATGGCTCAATGGTTAAGAACTCCTGAGTTCAATCCCTGGTACAAAAAGAAAAAAAGAATGTATATGTGAGAAGTCAAAATATACTCTACTGTCATATAGAACTAAAAAGAATAAAACAGGCAGACTGCATACCCAAGTGGGCTTGCTTGTCATACTGTTCAGTAACATACCCTTCTGTAGAAGTAAAGTTTGCCTTGCCAAGCCACTTCCAAGCATGAGTTTGAGTCCTTGCAGCACTCTGGTATTTCTAACATTCTGGAGGGGGTTGTTGGAACTCTAGATTTATAGCCAGTCACTAAGAAGTATGGCCCCCCTGGACTTCTGACTGGTACTGTAAGTGGGTGGGCAGACTTGAGGGACTAAGCCCTTAACCTGTGGGGTTTGTGCTAACTTCAAGAGTTAATATAAGAATTGAATTAAATTATTGGATGCTCAAGTTGGTGTCAGAAACAGAATTGGCTGTTGGTGAGCTACCTTCTCCTTGCACACATTGATATTGAAAAAACGACACCGTAGGAGGCCTGAACATATTGAAGACAAGTGTTTTAGTCAGCTTTTTTTGCTGCTGTGACCAAAAGACCTGACAAGAACAATTAGAGTAGGAAAAGTTTATTTGAGGACTCATAGTTTCAGAGGTCTCAGTCCATAGAAGGCCGGCTCCATTGCTTGGAGCTTGAGGAGAGACAGACCATCATGGTGGAAGTGGGTGGCAGAGGAAAGCAGTTGAAGACATGGGGCCAGGAAGCAGAGAACTCCCCTTCCCATGCACAAAATATAAACCCAAGGGCATACCCCCATTGACCTACTTCCTCCAGCCACACCCAACCTACCTACAGTTACCACCCATTTAATCCTTATCACTGGATTAATGAACTGATTGGCTTAAGATTCTTTCTTATAACCCAATCATTTCACCTCTAAACTTTCATGCATTACCTCACACATGAGCTTTGGGGGGACATCTAATATCTAAACTATAACAAGGCCTTAGAATAGCATAAAGAGGGTCTGGGATTGTAGCACAGTGGTAGAGTGCTCACCCAGCATGTGTGAGGCACTGGATTTGATCCTTAGCACCACACAGAAATAAATAAAATTAAGGTATTAAAGATTAAAAAAAAAAAAAAAGACTAGCATGATGAGCTAAGAAATCCAGGATTGTAGTGTTAAGCGGTTGCTTCTATGTCAAGGCACTAATTATTAAAATTTAATTCCAGGACTGATTCTATGGTTTCCAGATTAAAATACTGATTGAATTCACAGCCTAAATTTTCTTTTTTTTTTTTTTTTTGGTGCTGAGGTTTGAACCCAGGACCTCTCACTTGCTAGGCAAGCAATCTACCTCTGAGTTATACCCTCAGCCCCTCATTGGGTCTATTATGTGAAAGTTAGGCACTGATCAGGTCAGAGAATCCTGGGAAATTGGACTCCACATGTCTATATCCAGTAAGTAGCTCTGTCTATTGCCCTTGACCTACTAGTCTTAGTGACATGGTAGGTCACCGCCTTTTCCTTCACACAGGCCTCACACTGCTACTTAGGCTGCTCTGCTGCCTCTTCCTCTTTGCAATGTGGGGTACTTAGGTTTTAGTCGTCATGGCTTATATCTTCTTCATAGTCTCTTTGTAGAGCTGGCCCAGTGTTATGACTATAAATATGATCTACATACCCATGAGGCCATTTCTTACCTGAAGCCCCAGGCTTTTTAACACCAGACTTGAAGCTGCAATCATCTTGTCAACATCACTTGGATATCCAACTGGCATTTCATCTAAACCACCTTTGGCTGAACTACTGACCCACATCTCCCACAAGCTTCCATGTACACAGGTGGTACTTCTACCCCTTGGCATATGTTTCTCATATGCCTTCCTCCAAACTGTCAGCAATCTTGGTTCTACCTTCAAAATACATGCAAAAGGACTATGAGTGTAGCACAACGGCTCAGTGGTAGAGTGCTTGCCTCTCATTGAGGCCTTGGGTTCAATTCCCGCACATATACACTGAAGTATATATATATAGAAGCTGGGTATGGTAGCACATGCCTATAATTCCAGCAACTCCAGATGCTGAGACAGGAGGACCCAAGTTTGAGGCCAGTCTCAGAAATTTAGCAAGACCATCAGCAATTTGGTGAGACCCTGTCTCAAATTAAAAAATAAAAAGGACTGGGGGCTGGGGATGTGGCTCAACCGGTAGCGCGCTCGCCTGGCATGTGTGCAGCCCGGGTTCGATCCTCAGCACCACACACAAACAAAGATGTTGTGTCCGCTGAAAACTAAAAAATAAATATTAAAATTTAAAAAAAAAAAAAAAAAAAAAAAAGGACTGGGGATATAGCTCAGTGGTTAAATGCCCCTGGGTTCAATTGCTAGTACAAAAAAAAAAAAAAAAAAGTGTGTACATATGGGGGTGGGTGATGCTGGAGGCACAGCTCAGTGGTAAAGCTCATGCTTGGTATGCTAGTATACATAAGACCCTGAGTTCAGTCCCAGCACCAAAAAATAAAAATAAAAAAATAGATGCAAAATCTGACCACTTCTCAGTAGCTCCACCAGAAGCATCATTGTCTTTTATCTGAATTATTGCAGCAGGTTCCACCCAAGTGTCCTCGCCCCATTAAAGTATATTCTCCCCAGCAGCTCAGGAGGCTGAGGTAGAGGATCACAAGTTCAAAGACAGATTCAGCAAAAGCAAGGTGCTAAGCAACTCAGTAAGACCCTGTCTCTAAATAAAATACAAAATAGGGTTGGAGATGTGGCTCAGTGGTTGAGTGCCCCTGAGTTCAATCCCCAGTATTTAAAAAAAAAAAAAAAAAAGTATATTCTCAACTCAGTAGCAGCCAGAGGAAAGATAATTTTCAAATGTTTATCAAGTCAAGTCACTCTTCCCAAGACCCTGAGATTGAAGTCCTAGATCAAAAAGAACTGGTCCTCCTTTATCTAGGGTTCAATATAATCTACTCTCCATGACTTCTCAGATTTAGTCTTCCTCCTTTTCTTCGTTCTTCCCAAGCCACCCCAGCCTCTTCTATGTCCTTGAACTAACTGGTGGCTGTGCAATGCTCCATAACCTAATCCAAGGCTTTGGCACCCTCTAATATGCTACATCTTTTGCTTATTTGTTTACTGTGTGTGTCTCTCCCCACTAGAATGTCATCTATCTGACAGCAGGGAAGTTACCCATTATGCTTACTCCTGTATTCCCACTGCTTAGCACTTGATAGGCACTTAACAAATGTGCTGAATTAATGAATTAAGTGTAATGCACAAAAAATTCAGATCACCACTAACCCCCAGTTTTTTTGGTACTTTCCTTGCCCACTAAAGTAAGGTGTCCTAGAAAGATATGAGGGAATGTGGCTTTGCAAAAGGGAGCCAACGATTCTTATGGTCCTTCCTCCCAATTTCTTAGTGTCTCTTATGCCTTAAACTAGAGATGGATCTCAGCATGTCTGGGAGGCTCTATTACATGAGCCAAACCCAGAGGGATAGCTTATACATCAAAAGAATTATAACACATTGTTACTTTATATTGGCCAAAATGTGAAGAAATGTGTGAGACTGAAGTCCTAGACCTAAAAGAACAAGTTTAGATTGAGCTACATTTATCAATATGGGTACAGAAACTTGGGGTTCACTGTGCTAGCTCAAGTTGTTGGGGATTGTTCTACATACCTGTTTGGTTAGCTGAATGAAAGCTGGATCTCACTAAATGCAGTGAGATACTGTATAAGTCCATTTTCCATTGCTCTAGCAAAATACCTGAGGCTTAAAAACAGAGGTTCATTTTTTATTTTTTGGTGCTGTGGATTAAACCCAGGGCCTGACACATACTAAGCATGCATTCTATCACCCAGCTATAAAACAGGTTTATTTAGCTCAGAATTTTATTTATTTATTTATTTGGTTGGGGGGCGTAACTTGGGATTGAACCTAGGGGTACTTAACCACTGAGCCATATGTCAGCTCTTTTTTATTTTTTATTTTGAAACAAGAGTCTTGCCAAGTTGCTTAGGGCCTCCCTAAATTGCTAACACTGGTTCGAATTTGCAATCCTCCTGCCTCAGCTTCCTGAGTCACTGGAATTATACGCATGTACCACTGTGCTCAGTGCCCTTTTTTAAATTTTGAAATAGGGTCTCACTAAATTGCCAAGGTTTGCTCAAATTTACAATCTTCCTGCCTCAGCCTCCCCACTCTCTTGAATTACAGGCCTGTGTTTGAAGTCTACCTCTTAAAGGTCCTCTGCCTCCTAGCATTGACACACTGAAGACCAAGCTTTCATCACATGAATGCTTGGGGACACAGCCAAGCTATATCCAAACCATAGCAGATGCCCAGAGCTTCCTAGTACACGTAGTGCTTAAGATCTAGTCATTCATTCAAAATAAATGTTGGGACTGAAATTTTATCATGGACAACTCACCTTTTCCCTGAATTCCTAGAAAAGGCCCAGAAAATACTCTCTTCACTGAGGCCATCGAAAATTCATTGCTGAGGCGAGCATCTTTGAAAACTTGTTAGACTACTATAGCAAAGTGCAATAAACTGATTGACTGAAACCACAGAAAGTTCAAGAAGCCTGGGCAATTTCGTGAGACCTTATGTCAAAATAAAATATAAAAGGGGCTAGAGATGTAGCTCAGTGATACGGTACACCTGGGTTCAATCTCTGGTACCATACACACACAAAAGGGGGCGGGCAGGATGGCATGGTGGCACAGGCCTGTAATCCCCGCAGCTCAAGAGATTGAGAAAGGGGGATGGCGAGTTCAAAGCCAGCCTCAGCAAAAGCAAACTGAGACCCTGTCTCTAAATAAAATACTAAATAGGGCTGGGGATGTGGCTCAGTGGTCGAGTGCCCCTCAGTTCAATCCCCAGTATTCCCAAAAAAGCAGGGGGAGAGGCTCTTAGATTTCAATTTAGATAACAGAATGCTAAGTAACAATGGTTAAGCAGTGTTGAGCTGCCAGAAGAAAGAGGTGCAGAGACCATGACATGTAGGACATGTAGGTAATTTGAAAGGTCAGAATTGCGGGGATCTTTCACAGTAGGAAACTAATCATCAGGCCCCCAGAACAAAACTAGATGAAAAGCCAGCAGAGTTCTACTTATATGACAGAACCTGTGGCTCAGCTAACAGAATCCTGACTGCAATAAAAAGGATCCCTCATCAACTTTCCAGATAAAATCAGTTCATGAACCCAGGAGCCCCTGAAGGGAGCCAGGTAGGCACCCTTTAAGGAGGGCCTCCAGCATGTCCATGAGTGTAGCTCAGGGCTCAATCCAAGGCAACATAATTCCTCTCCGGTGAGGGGTGTCCCCAGGGAGTAGGAGCTGAACCAAGGATTCCCACTCAGATTGAAAAGAAAGATCTCTATATGGGGCATGTACAGAACTGTCAGAGAGAATACCTCAAAAGCAGAAAACTGGCTACAAAATACAATCTTAAATTATCATGTTTTAAAAAGTATTTATTGCAAAGAATGCTGGACACAGTGTGATTTGTAGCTGAGATTCAATACCATCCATTCTCAGGAAAGCAGGAAAACATTTGCAACTTGGACACATCAACCATCCCAGCTACCTGGCAGCCAACCAGGCTTCTGGCTGCCTATGCAGAGGTTTCTCCAGGACAATGTTGAGGGAGAGGGCTGATCCTTGCACATGCCCTGACCCCAGACTTCCTTCTGCCCTATCCCTAGTCCTTGTAATACATCCATGTCCAGCAGCTCCTGCCTCTTCTCTATACGGGGAGAACCAAGGCTTCAGTGGTCTTGCCTCAGGTGACATTGAAATGTAAATGCACAGCCACTGGCCAAAGGGATCTGCTATAGCTAATAAGTATTTTCAGGAGGTGTCAAAAGTCACCAAAACTTCAAGGGACACAGAAGCAAAGGCTTCAGTCTCCATGTTTCAAAGGCAGTGATTTGGACCTCTGGCTTCAGTTTGGGGCTTGGTGGTCCAATAGGTAATGATTCTAGAAGGATCCTGTCCTAGCCCTGTCCCAGACATCTCTCTACCTGTATTTATTCAAAGATGCTACAGCACACAAGGATGAGAGACCACTGGCCAGGGACAGGGACAGTGGCTCCTCTCAGGGACAGGTGGTACTGACAGGCTGCAAAGTTAAGGGGGCTGGAAAAGATAGGCTACTCTAGCCAGGCACAGGCATGGAAAGATTCCAGATACAAAATGGGCTTGGGAATCCAGGAGCATGGCTTCACCAATGTCCACGTATGGCATCTGACAGAGAGAATCTGACTACTAGTCCTTCCAGACACTTTCCAGTACTGACCCACAACCTGACTGGTTGGGCTGTTGGCCAGCTATAAAAAGGATCCAGAAACCATTGCCTGGACCCAGAAGAACTCAGGGGCATGACAGATGTCAGACTTTGTAAAGCCATTTTCACCAGGCTTCATATGCACATGAATCAAAGTTGTGATGCAATTGGAGAAATGCTTTCTTGGCCAGGGGCTACCTCTGTCCTCTCCCTTCCTCAGTCTCACAGGTAGAAGTCAACAAACACCAGGACAGATTTTATAGGACCACAAGTTTTTCTGAACGATTTATGGCAAATGCATGTTTCTGCCACCAATATACATTCCTGTGTGGATAGAAGCTGCAACAGGCAAGAGGCAACCTCGTCCCTGGCTGCCAGTAGACATAGCCTGGGAAGGGGAGACTCAGCCCTCCCCTTGAGCACTTCGGTGTATGCACCAGAAAGGTAACTTGTACAACTACCCAGTCTTTACGTGGTTGCACTATGACCTGTGGGAAGGGGTGGCTTTGGCCACCAGCTTGCCCATATTCCAGTGTATGCACAGTTGGGAAGGGGTGGTCACAAATACTCTTCTTCCGACATGTTTCTACAGCATCACAAGATGCTAAAGCAGTGTGTTGCTTTCAGGAGTGTCCACAAATATGAGTGATATGGACCCAAGGACCTGGTCAGTGTCTTCTTCTCTTCAATTCCTGGATGGGAAGGATGGGGAAGGCTCTCCCGCTCACCTGAGGCAGCAGATGCTCAGGGATCCATGAAGACCTGGCCACTGGCTCAGCAAGAGGCCACAGAGCAGGTAGTAAAGGTCCTACAGGGTGTCACTTGGTCAGCCCCAGACAATTGGGCCACAGTGACAACATCTCAACGAGACTTTCTGCTTCACATTTAGGGATATACACTTCACAAAGCCATCTGGCCTTTTGAGAGTAACCACCTGAAAGCTGCAACAAAGGGACCAGCTGCTGGGCAGCCTCAGCCCACCGACGTGGCACAGTCTAGTCCAGTGATTCTTAGCAGCAGGTTAGCAGCCACGCCCAACCCTGTCACAGACTATCAACAAGGAGGCAGGTGAGCTGGGCAGGGACTCTGGGTGCTGCCAGCCATACACTGCTTTGAGAGTATTTCTGCATGGTGACTGTCACATACACAGACCTTCTGCAGAGATCAATGCCTGCCCAGGGGTTGCAGTGGATGAGAAATGGTCACTGGTGAGCCGGGACTGTGACAAGGGCTTCCTCTGGAGGCCGAGAGATGTCTACATTCTGCACAATAAAAACACAGAACATTCATCCTGTAGCAGGATAGATAGGAAACCTACTGCCTGCTTTCCCTATCATGTGGCCAGATGGGACGGGTATACATTCTCACCTCAGGAGACCCAGCCACAGGACTCTAGACCCTTAGCTTCCCTAAGAATGTAGTCACAAGCTTCCTGTCACACAATAGGTGCTCAGACAATAGGGCAAAGGTTGGGTGGGGAATGTCACTCAGCTCATTGCTCTATTATAGGCAGGTCAAAGCAAGGCTTTCAGTTACAAGGACCTACAGGTTAGACAAAGCAAGGTTAACTCCTGCTCAGGGTTGGGTCACATATAGAGGAACCCTTGGCTTATAGCCTGAGTCCTCATTAGTGGGGACAGGGAGGGAGTTAAACTCCTAGGAGGTGCCTCCCTCCTGGCTCTGTCAGAGCATAGGTGTCAGACATGGCCCCAGAAGTCCATGAACATCTCCTAGTCTACAGCCTGGTCTGCTCCTTCAGGGCTGGAGCACAGTCCCCTGAAGCTTTCAACTACAGATGGCCCCTACAAAACTATAGAACCCATCTTTGGTCTGCTGAGCTCAGGATATCTCAAGCCTGAGAACAGGGGTCCTCAGACTCCCCTCAGTTCTACGAGGCTGTCCTACATAAGCCCTATTCTTGTGCCCCTCCTCCCACCTGTGGGTCATGAGAACTATCACCTGAAGGAGCAGGTCACCAATGATTTGAGTTGCAGCCTTGTGCAATGTGATGCCCAGATCCACAGGGAAAGAGATAGCCCCCTTGACCTATACCATGGGCTCACAGACCAGCCACTGGAATTGTAGGGGCAGGTATATTTCTAACCTTGAGGTAGGTTTCCTGAGGGCCCCCATTCCCACCATATCCCAACCCCAAAGATGAGCCAGGAAACTATAGGATCCTATCTCCCTGAAAGGGAACTGTCTGGAAACCTATGGCCAATAATAGTAACTCTTTTTCAGAAGTATGCATCCTGAGACTGTCAGAGTGACTATCAGCCAGAGCATGGCCATGGGCTGGCAGGGTTAGCCCCCAAAGGCTGCCAGATCCAGGGACCTCACTCACCATTACCCTATCAGTGCTGGGGGCCCAACACCACCTGAGCTTTCCTCAGTGAAAAGGATGCCTGGTAGAATATGCCTTCCCCTGGCAGGGGATGTGGGGATAAGAAAGATAGTAGAATGAAACAGAAATTGCTTTATGTATGCATGTGACTGTATAACCAATGTGATTCTACAATATGTACACTCAGAAAAATGAGAAATTATATCCCATCTATGTATGATATATCAAAGTATATAAGTGCATTCTACTGTCATGTGTAACTAATTAAAAAAGAAAAAAAAAGAATATGCCTTCCCCTGTGCCCTGTAGGTGCTAGACAGCGTGGTTCAAACTTGGCCAAGACAAAGATTCCCAGAGCAAAGAGAAAAGAGGCCTGCATGGTGACTGGTCCTGGTTGTGGAAAGCAACGTTGGGAAGGAATAGGACACATTACTATCTGAAGGTGAGGAGGGGCACCTCAGCAAAGACCCTAGTCCATGTATGTGCCACCATGAATGGCAACAGATATGACTAAGGCCACAGAAGTCTTCCTGGTGCAGTGGACTCCAGAAGGGAAGGGAGGTCCTCTCCTTGGCTGCTATGAAAGGACCGCCACATAGTCAGTGAAACTGGTACTGGGTAGCACTTAGAGGAGCTTCACCACCATGAACAAGGCCCTTGGAGAACAGAGGTAGTGAGCTGTCCTTCTGGAGGCAGTTTTCTGCCTACAGCTAGGCTCCTCAGCATCTTCCCCAACAAAACATGATACTGTTCTTATGTTCAAAAGCACTTTAGTCAGAAATGATGCTCACACAAGGCCTGGACTGGCAGAAGATAGAAAAATCCCCACTTGCTCCTCTTTGTCTCAGACCTCTATGGTGGGGCTACTGGGAGTTGTGTGACTTCTCAAGAAGTGGCAGTCCACCATACCCAAATTCAGGTGCTTACTGACATGGTAGCCCAGCCCCAGGGATTCCCCTACCCCTAGAGCAGCTAACCAAGACACAGCCCCACCCAAGGACAGGAGAACTATCTGGGCAGAAAACAGCCTTGGCAAAAGATTTGAGCTCCTTCTGGCAGGCACCCAAGCTGGCCTTAAAGATTTAGAGTCTCAACACCTCTGGGCAACATGCCTGCCATCCCAGCAGTGACCCCAATACTACCTGAGGCCTGTCCCGGTGTGTGTTCACAGCTGCCACATTTAGGAATATGGATTCCACTTTACAACCTGTCAGAAAAGAGGAAAATTTAGTTCCCCCTCCCTGGAAAGACTGCTGGAGACAGAGGACAAAATCTTATCTCAGGAGGAGGTTATGGATTGTGGAATGGAGCAGCTATCTCAGCTTTACTCTAGTACTAGTACTCCCACCTCAGGTAGCCCTAAGGAGTCAGTCAGGAAAGATTAGGAAAGAGATGGTATCTTGTCAGTCTTGTGCTTATCCATGTATGACTGCCCAGACAGCTCCACCCAGAGGCCCCAAGCTGCCTACGCAGGGACCAAGAGCAGAGCAGCAACAGGCTTAAGCTCAACATGGGGTCACTTATTTGTGGGGGGGTCCTCAAACCACTGATAACCCTAACCCTGCCACACAAGGTCAAATCAATTTGTGCTGGGTGCTCAGTGCAAGGGGGAGGTTATCACACATTGGAATGAAATTAGCTGCCCATACAGCTTCATCCTCAAATGAGAACCTGTATCAGAGGAGTTAACACCCAAACTAGAAAGCTGCCTGAGCTCTCTGTTAGTGTAGTGAGAGGCAGGAGTGAGATATAAACTGCGCTGTACCCAGAACATTTTAAGATCCAGGTCCTGGGGGTCATGGGTGTTTGGGTGGTTTTCGAAACACCAGTAGAAAAGGCCCTCATGCAGGTGGGTAATGGTTAAGGAAGGATCATTGGAGACGCTTCCTGAGGTCACATAAACATCCCCCCCCCCGCCCCAGTAATAGAGATTGAATTCAGGGCTTTGCACATGCTAGGCAAGGGCTCTTACACTTAGCAACATCCTCAGCCTTTTTTTTCCCCCTCTTTTTTTGGGGGAAGGGCTCAAACTTATGATCCTTCCACCTTAGCCTCCCAAATTCCTGGGATTATAGATATGTGTGACAGAGTCCCATTTCAACATAAACTTTTAAATAACAAACTTAAAAAGCAAATTGGGAATGGTAGTGGTACAGGGACTGGAGGAATGGGCCCCTAATGGAATTTTCAAGTGATTTGCCAAAAATCACAAAATGCTACAGAAAGCTAAGATCAACTGTGGGACCCTCCCTTACCATAAGCCACAGGAGTCAGCTTCAGGACTGTGTGCAGTGGACACTTGAGGTAGGGAAGCTGTTCTGTGGACAAAGAAAGGAATGGATAACATGCCCAGGTGACAGTCCCTCTTTTTCACACACACACACACACACACACACACACACACATCCCACCTCCCCAGAGGCAAGACCCCTAACCTGCTGCCTTGTCAAGGAAGTAGGCCAGAAGACACCGCATCACAGCCTGGTGGCAGATGACTAGCACATTCTCTTGCCTCTCCAATTCCATAATGACTGGTTCTAGACGCTGGACCAGGTCCTCATAGGACTATAAGGGCAAACAGGAAGGTTGTCTCTCAGGCCTGGATTCCAGGGTAGGTAGGAACAGAAGCATCCTGGGCAATGGGCTACCTTCCCATTCCTGGAGCTGCTCACCATTCAGAAATTTGTGGCTAACCCTCTTCCAGCCTGGCTTCTGAGGGGATAGAGTTGGTAGACGCCCTTAGAAGACTGCCAGTGAGATGTCTGGCTTGAGAAGGAAGAAAGTAGGAGTGGGCAATGTGGGAAAGGAGCCACCTCCCCGTCCCAGGGCCAGGACTAGGTAGGACTGAGAGGGCTAGGCCTTAAGCTCCCATCCCAAAGGACTACCTCACACCCACTCATGGGGACATACACTGAACCCTATGGGAATTCACATTCTATTAACTGTGGCTGACGGAAAAGATGCAAGATGCAACCTGCTTTCAGTTCACAGCAGACAATGGTGGTAGGGAAGGGGAACAAAGGCCCCAGAATTTCCTGGAGAGTAATTGTCAGAAACACATGAGGTTTCTAGGAACAACCCTCACAGTGTGCCCTCTGCCTTCCCCTACCTCTGTGATAATATGTAATTTGGACCCTTGCTGGTCCCCTAATCAACACTCATATGTTAGGAGAATTGGGCTTAAGCCTTGAGGGAATTTTATTTCTCTGTATATAATGAGTAGCCCTTTAAAATAAAGTACCCATGGTTGAATTTGCCCCATGCTTTGACTCGGAAGCAATACCAATACACTGATTTCTGCTGGCCCCTAGTAGTTCTAGGCAGAACTTGGATCAATTCATTTAACTTCAATTTATCTAACTTCTACCTCAGGCCATTTCCTAGAAGGGAGAAGAGCTGCATGAGTGAAAAGTGACTCCCCAGTTTCTGACCTGGGGCCTAGACTGACCAGGGACTCTATTGGAGGGAAGGTGACAAGTGCAGATCACTTATAGTGATCACAATCTATCTGGGGAAGGTGCCTCTGGGTCTGGAACCAAGGCTGGGGTGGTGCCTAGAGCTGTAGAGAGGACAGGATCATCCTGTAATGATGGGAAGCATCCATAGGGAAAGCAAAGGCCCAGCATTGAGACATGAGTGGGCTAAGACCTAAGTCTCAGGCCTGGCATGTGTCCCTACTACTTAGCTATTTGAGCACCCTAGGAAGGGCTAACAACTTCCTGGCAAAGGAGCTAGGAATGTAAGGAGACCATAAACGAAGCCAAACCACACAGAGCCAGGCTCTGTTGTGCCTCCACCCTGGAAATGAGGAAAACAGGGACAAGGAACAGGGATTCAACAGCTCCCAGGGTTGGATACCTGCTCTATGTAATACTGTCCACCCACCAACCAAGGAGGGGGCAGAGGCCTGGACCACAGAGCTAGGAAGTGGCAGAGATGAAACACATACCACAGATCCTCAGTCACAGGCAGTATTCCCAGATAGGCATCAGGTAGTTGGAATAAGACCCAAATCCCACCTACCTCACCCTTGGGGTACCGGTACCGGTACTTGTCTTGGTCCCGCAGGGCAAATTCCAGTGGATAATGATACTGAATTTCCTCATATGTCATCTCCTCACAGACACCCTAGGAAGACACCACAGTCATCACATCTCTCAATCTAGGCCTGGAAAATCAGTCTTGCAGTGGTTGGGGAATTACAGGCAGAGAAGACCATTCACAGGGCATTTCCTAGGCCAATGGAACTCTCCCAGCCTAGAACTTAGACTATCTGGGGAAAGTGTGTCCTCTCAGAACACAGCCTGAGGCAGCCCCCTGTTTCTATGAAGCTACCAGAACAATCTTTGCCCATCCATCCAGTTTATGCCATAAAATTAAACACAAATGTTAAATGTGCATCTTTTTTCTGTGCTGTGAAAATATAAAGTCTTAGTATAGAGTGTTGTACAAATTATAAAGCAATTTTCACTTGTGTCATTCAGAACACACACACCCAACATAGATTACTTTATACAAATATATTAAAAAACAAAACACCAAACAAATAAACACAAATAAAACAAAGCAAACAAACAAAAAACCCACAAAAAACAACAATAACAAAAGTACCCAACCTGCAGAAAATGATTGAAAATAATTAAGTGTAATTTGAGGACACAGAGAGGCCCAGAGTGAATTAAACCATCTCTTCCTTAGCCTGGTGCACCCCTACTGAGCCACATTACCAGCAGCATTGTGGACCACTTTCCCAGGGCCCTGTAAAGAATGACAAACTCTCCCCAATCCATTCCTTCATTCAGGAGTCTAGGAATGTCTGAATTGACCAGTGATTTTCCTGAGGCCCAAGCCAAAAGCCATTAAAGAAGACATATCCAGAGAGAGAGAGAGAAACAATAAAGTATCCTAACAAAAAGCTGCATGTCTCTGATTTTGTTCATCTTTTTTCTACAAAGACTGGGCAGGGCTGGGGATACAGTTCAGTTGGTAGAGTACTTGCCTCGCATGCACAAGGCCATGGGTTCAATCCCCAGCACCATACAATCACAAAAAAGACTATAAGAAAAGATAGAGCCAGGCATGGTGGCACACACCTATAATCCCAGTGGCTTGTAGGATCACGAGTTCAAAGCCAGCCTCAGCAACAGCGAGGCACTAAACAACTCAATGAGACCTTGTCTCTAAATAAAATACAAAATAGGGCTGGAGATGTGGCTCAGTGGGCAAGTGCCCCTGAGTTCAATTCCCGGTATCCGGTGGGGGGGGGGGAATGATAGGGACTCGTGTTGTGGCTCAGTGATGGAATGCTTTCCTAGCACATGTGAGGCACTGGATTCAATCCTTGGCACTACATAAAAAAACAAATAAAATAAAGGTATTGTGTCCATCTATAACTAAAAAAGAAAGAAAAAGAAAAGAAGAGCTGGGGCTATAGCTCAGTGGTAGAGCACTTGACTAGCACATGAGACCCTGAGTTCCATTCCCAACACCATACACAAAAAAAAAGAAAGAAAGAAAACAAAAGATAGAGCTGGGCATGGCACACACCTATAATCCCAGTGACCCAGGAGGCTAAGGCAGGATCAACACAAGTTACATACCAGCCTGGGCAACTTAGTAATACCCTGTCTCAAAATAAAAAATATAATGGGCTGGGGATGTGGTTCAGTAGTTCAGCACCCCTGGGTTCAATCCCTGGTACAAAAAAAGAAAAACATCAGTGCAGAAAATAATAAAATAGAGAACAGAAAAAACAATCAAGCAACAAAATCAAAATTAATTTTTGGAAAAGATCAACAAAATTCAAAATTTATGAACTCAATTTAGCTAGAATGACCAAGAAAAAAGAAAAGAGAAAAGAAGGCTTGAGTTAGCAAAGTTGGAAATGAAAGAGAAGATACTACTACCAACCTATGGAAATACAAAATAAAAGAATGTTATGAACAACTATATATATAGATATTGTATCCATGGATTCAATAGAGGATCAAAAATATTTGGAAAAAAAGATGTGTATATACTGAACAAACACAGACTTTTTTCCTAAAGAATACAATGTATAATAACTATTTACATAACATTGTATTAGGTATTATAAATAGGTAAGATTTTTTTTTTTAATTTCTTTTTTTTTTTTAATTTTTTACTGTGGGTTGTTCAAAACATTACAAATTTCTTGACAATTATTTAGTGACTTTTAAATTTTATTTATTTACTTATTTGAGACAGGGTCTCAAATGTTACCCAGGCTAATCTTGAACTCATGGCCTCAAGCAATCCTCCTGCCTTATCCTCCTCAAGTACCAGGAATTAGAGCTGTCTACTACCATGCTTGGCTTAGAGATGATAGGTGTAGATTATGTGGAAATATTATACAATGGATTTAAGTATACATGGATTTTGGGTATTGACTAGCATTCTGAAACCAATCCCCCAGAGATTAGGTTGCTTAGATGAAAAAAATGTTAAAAAGACAAACTACCTGTTGTGGGTTGAACTGTATCTCCTCAAAAGGTATGTTCAAGTCCTAAACCCTTGTAGGTGTAAATGCCACCTTCTTTGGGAATAGGGTCTTTGAAGACATAATCAAGTTAAGATAAGAGCATATTGGATCAGACTAAGCCCCAAATCCAGTGACTGGTATTCTTTTAAGAAGATCACATGAAGACACAGACACACACAGGGAAAAAGACCATGTCATGATTGAAGTGGGGACTGGAGTGATAACTGCTGCAAGACAAAGATTACCAAGGATTTCTGGCAACAATGAGAAACTAGGAAGAGAGGAAATATTCTGTACTAGAGACTTCCAAAGGAGCAGGGTCTTGCTGACACCTTGATTTCACACTTCTAGGCTCCAGAAGTACGAGAAAATAAATTTCAGTTGTTTGAAGCTACCCATCTTATGGTACTTTGTTACTGCAGCCCCAGGAAGCTAACATATATTTTGGTACCAGAAGTGAAATGCTATAAAAAATAACCAAAAATGTGGAAGTGGTTTTAGAATTGGGTAGTAGGTAGAGGTTGGAAGAATTCTGAGGTGCATGAAAACAAAAAGCTTAGATGACTTGAAGACTCTATGGTAAAAATATGGAAGCTCAGATGGAAGAAGATGGTAGAGAAAGCTTCTGTTGCCTAAAGGAATACATATATCATCATGAACAGGCTGATAGGAATGTGAATGTTAAATTTCAGAAGGAAATGAGGTACATATTACTGGACTCTAAAGAAAAGATAATCTTTGTTATAAAGTGGCAGAGGACTTGGCTGAAGCATATTCTAGTATCAGGTGGCTGTCATCAAAAAGTCAGATAATAACAAGTGTTGGAAAGGACATAAAGAAATAAGAACCCTCACGCTCTGCTGGTGAGAATGCAGAATTGTGCAGCCATATTGGAAAACAGTCTGGTTGTTTCTCAAAAGATTAAACACAGAGTTACCATATGACCCAGCAATCCTACTCCAAGGTATGTGATGGAGAGAATGAAAACACGTGTCCACACTAAAACATACATGAATGCTCATATTATTATTATTTGTAATAGCCCCCAAATGGACACAAGCCAAATGCTCAGCAACAGATGAATGGATAGATAAAAATATATGGTATAATAATAAATGGAAATTATTCAGCCATAAAAAAGAATGAAGAACTGATACATGCTACAACATGGATGTACTTCAAAAACATTATACTAAGTAAAAGAAGCTATAATTCAAGTATTATCAAGACCATACATTATATGATTCCGTTTATATGAAATATCCAGAATAAGCAAATCTATAGAGACATAAAATAGATTAGTCATAGACTGAGGTTGAAGGAGGGGTTGGGAGGAAATGGGTAGTGGCTGATGATGAGTACACACATGATTTCTTTCTGAGGTGATGAAATGTTCTAAAACTGTGGTGATAGTTGTGTAACTCTGTGAACATACAATTACTAAACTGTTCATGATGAATGGACAAACTATGGTATGTGAATTATATCTCAATAAATCTGTTTTTCTTTTTTCCCCCCCCTTAAAGAAATATAGGCTGAGGATGTAGCTCAATGTTAGCATGTTAGTTAGCATGTAAGAGGCCCTGGGTTGTAGTCTCAGCACTCCAAAAAAAAAAAGGAATTTAAGGCTATAATTGTAGAATGACTAAGAAGAATATTACAATGTTGAAAAGACCAGCTCAAGAATGTTTATCAGAACAGAGGAAAAGAACAAAGATAAACATGGAAAATGATTTATAGATGATAATAATTATAACAGTTTCAAAACTTGCAAGTTTTGCAAGAACACCTATAGCATCTAAGGAAAGATTAACCTTAAAGGAAAAACCCTGGGAAGCCTCAGTTTTTTAGACAAAAATCAAAGGCTAGAGCCAAATCTGTGTACTTCAAGGCAAGAATGAATGGCCTATAACCTGCCTCAGAAAGCCACTATTTGTATGAGAAAGAAAACGGTGGCTACAGGCCTCCTCGACTGTCACTGGCCACAAGATGACTTAAAAGAGCCATGAAATAGGTTATAAAAATTGCTTTTTTTTAAAAACAGATAAACAATTCTGGAGAAAAAAAAAAACAGAAAAAACAAAACCATGGTGCTATACTCTGCCCAATTATGTTAATGAAAGGAAATAGAAGTAACAAACCCTCCTCTTTCCCAACAACAAATCAAAAATGATTTTCCTGTTACTAACTTTGATAAGTGTATTTTACCTAATTCATTCCCCCATTTATCTATCTATCTATCTATCTTTTCTTTTTTTTTAATATTTATTTTTTAGTTTTCGGCGGACACAACATCTTTGTTTGTATGTGGTGCTGAAGATGGGACCCAGGCCGCATGCATGCCAGGTGAGCGTGCTACCACTTGAGCCACATCCCCAGCCCATCTATCTATCTTTTCAATGCTGGAGATCAAACCCAGGGCCTCACACATTCTAGGCAAATGCTCTATCACTAAGCTACATCCCCTACTTTTTTTTATTTTTTTATTTTGAGATAGGGTCTTGCTAAGTTGCCCTGGCTGACATTAAACTTATGATCTTCCTGCTTCCAAGAAGCTGGAATTACAAGTGAGTGCCACTATGCCCAGCTTATTCCTCTATTTACGTGCATCCTACTTAGGAATGTCTTTGAAAGCTTTAAGGTACTACTGGAATAAGTACACTGCCTACCTTCTAAAAAACAGAAAAGATAATGTATTCAAGAAAAATTGGAATAAAGAGAAAACCAAGTACTGAAACAAGATCAAACAATACTACTACATCTAATAATAATAAATGAGGTTTGGGCATATACAGTGGTACAGCATTTGCATAGCACATGTGAGGCCCTGGGTTTGATTCCCTAGCACTGTCCAAACTAACAATAATAATAAATGTAAATGGTTTTAGACCCTCCTTCAATATAAAAGCTTTTATGGGCCGAGATTATAGCTCAGTAGTAGAGCCCTTGCCTAGCATGCGTGAGGCACTGGGTTCAATACTCAGCACCAAAAAAAAATTAATAAATACAATAAAGGGGGGCTGGGGATGACTCAAGCGGTAGCGCGCTCGCTTGGCATGCATGCGGCCCGGGTTCGGTCCTCAGCACCACATACAAACAAAGATGCTGTGTCCGCCGAAAACTAAAAAAAATAAAAATAAAAATAAAAATAAATATGTATATATAAATAAATAAATACAATAAAGGTATAGTATTCATCTACAACTAAAAACTTTTGAAAAATTAATTTTAAAAAGCTTTTATAGTATGCTAAAAAACATACCAAATATATGCTCCCTTCAAGCAAATATAACCAAACAATATGAACAAAAAGCAGAAATGGCACATAATAACCACAGTGAGATGCCACCTCACATACATTATTAGTATGGCTACTATCAAAAAAATAAATGGGCCATGTCAATGTTTATAGAAGCTCAATTCACATAGTTAAAGTTCCATAGCTGAACTATGGAACCAACCTAGGTGTCCTTCAATAGATGAATGGATAAAGAAAATGTGGTATATATATTCAATGAAATATTACTCAGCTTTAAAGAAGAATGAAATATGGCATTTGCTGATAAATGGATGGAGTTGGAGAATATCATGCTAAGCCAAATAAGCCAAACCCAAAAAGCCAAAGGCCAAATGTTTTCTCTAATATGTGGATGCTAATTCACAATGAGGGCAGCAGGACACTAGAGAAGAATAGAGTTACCTTAGATTAGGTAGAGGGAAGTGAAAGGAGGGGAGGGGAGGGGAGGGGAGGGGAGAGGATGTGGGGATAGGAAGGATAGTAGAATAAAACAAACATTATTCCTTTATGTATATATATGACTGCATGACCAATGTGATTCCACAACATGTACACTCAGAAAAATAAGAAATTATAACCCATCTATGAGTGATATATCAAAGTTCATAAGTGCATTCTACTGTCATGTATAACTAATTAAAACAAATTTTAAAATAATAATAATAATAATAATAATATAATAATAATAATAATAAATGGACTGGGATTATGGCTCAGTGGTAGAACACTTGCCTAGCATGTGTAAGGCACTGGGCTTGATTCTCAGCACCACATATAAATAAATATCAACAACTAACAAAATATTTTAAAAATAATAGTGGCACATGTTTGTAATTCCAGGAACTTGAAAGGCTGAGGCAAGAGGATCACAAATTCAAGGCCAGCCTCAGAAACTCAGCATGATCCTATCTCAGAATAACAAAACAAAACAAAAAAAAGCAAGGTTGTGGGAATGCAGCTCAGTTACAAAGTGCCCCCTGGGTTTAATCTCTAATAATATGAGGGGGGGGGGGAATAACACATATTGACAAGGATATGGAGAAACTGAACATTTGCACATCATTGATGGGATTGCAAAATGTACAGTTGCTGAGGAAAACAATATAGCAGTTCTTCAAAAAAAATAAAAATAGAATCACCACACGATCTAGCAATTCCACTTCTAATTATGTACCAAAAAGAACTAAATTGAGAACAGTATCTTGAAGAGATATTTCTACACTCATATTAACAGCAGCATTATACATAAGAGCTATAAGCTGGAAGCAACCAAACTGGCCATCAACAGATGATTGGGTAAGTAAAGCATCATATGAATATACAAACAAAGGAATATTTTCAGCTTTAAAAAGCAAGGAAATTCTGACACATGCTACAACATAGATGAATCTCGAGGACAGTATATTAAGTGAAATAAGTCAGTGATAAAAAGGTACTTAAAGTAATCATAGTTTTAAGGACAGAAAGTGGTTGCCAGGGACTAATGGGAAGTGAATAATGAAGAGTTATAATGTACTGGGTACAGAGTTTCTGTTTTACAAGATGAAAAGAGTTCTGGAAATGGATGACAGTGATTGTTATGCAACAGTGTGAATGTATTTAATCCCACTGAAAAATACACTCAAAAAAAATGGTTAAAATAGGCCAGGTGCAGTAGGGTATGCCTGTAATCCCAACTACTCAGGAGGCAGAGGCAGGAGAATTCCAAGTTCAAGGTCAATCTGTGTAAACTTAGGGAGATCCTATCTCAAAATAAAAATTTAAAGGGATGAGGATGTAGCTCAGTGGTAGAGTGCCTTGTATCCAATCCTTAATATTGAAAAAAAAATTACAAATTAAAACAAGATTGTTAGGGCTTGAGATGTTTCTGATGATTGAGGAGTTGCCTAGAATTTGTAGCAAAGGAGCTATGGTGGTCATGAAACAGAGATACAGCCAGTGAAAGCCAGTTATCTCCTCTTGGGGACCACCATCAATAAGAAGACATGTGGAGCACCCTCAGCAGAATCAGGCACAAAATCCACAAGAACAAGAGCCACCCTGATCTATGGCCACCATCTGCAGAGGTTAAGAGCAAACAACTCCAACCAAGAGCTCATGAGTCCCCTCCCATCAAAATAATACAGCCAGCTGATTTTCTTAACCAAAACGGGGGGAAAAAAAGCAGAAGTAAAAATAAGTGAACTTAAAAACACAGCAATAGAAAGAAACTATCCAAAATAAAATTCAGGAAAAAGAAAAGACTGAAAGGAAAAAAAAAAAAAAAAGAACAGAAGTCAAAAACAGATAAAACAGAAGTTCAGTGAGCTATGGGATAATACCAAGTGGTCTGGGGGTAAATATGGTTGGAATCCAGGGTGGGAAAAGGGGATGGCAGAAAACATATTTGAACCAGGCACAGTGGTGCACAACTGTAATCCCAGCGGCCAGGAGGCTGAGACAGGAGAATGGAGAGTTCAAAGCCAGCCTCAGCAAAAACAAGGCTCTAAATAACTCAGTGAGACCCGTTTCTAAATAAAATACAAAATAGGGCTAGGGATGCAGTTTAGTGGGCAAATGACCCTCAGTTCAATCCTTGGTACCCCCCAAAAGAAAACATTTGAAGGAATGATAGCTGAAAATTTCAAACTTTCTATTTAGAAACCCACAAATAACAAATCTCAATGAAGCCCAAATAGGATAAACATAAAGAATCCCATATCAGAGCACATCATAATCAAATGCTGAAAATCAATGATACAGAGAGAATATAAAAAAGCAGTTAAGGGTTGTGGTTGTGGCTCAGTGGTAGAGTGCTTGCCTGGAATGTGTGAAGTACTGGGTTCAATCCTCAGCACAACATAAAAATAAATAAATAAAATAGCCAGCATGGTGGTACATGCCTGTAATCCCAGCAGCTCAGGATGCTGAGGTAGGACAATCATGAGTTCAAAGCCAGCTTCAGCAAAAGCAAAGTGCTAAACAACTCAGTGAGACCCTGTCTCTAAATAAAATACAAAATAGAACTGGGGATGTGGCTCAGTGGTCAAGTACCCCTGAGTTAAAACCCCAGTACTCAATAAATAAATATAAATAAAGTTATTGTATCCATTGACAACCAAAAAAAAAAAAAAGCTGTCAAGCTGGGTGCAGCAGTGCACACCTGCAATCCCAGTGACTAGGGAGGCTGAGACAGGAGGATTGCAAATTTGAAGCCAGCCTCACCAACTTAGTGCGACCCTGTCTCAAAATTTAAATTTTTTTAAAAAGTGCTAGGGGTATAGCTCTGTTGTAAAACACCTCTGGGTTCAAGCCCCAGTACAAAAAAAAAAAAACAGTCAGAGAAAAAGAAGTTACATTAAGTACAGAACAGAGGAGAATGACAACAAACCTTTTCAAACCAATGCAACCCAGAAGAAAATGGAACAACACCTTTAAAGAGATACTGTGCTGTTTCATCCCATTTGTGCCTCCCTTTCCCCTTTTCCACTGCTTTCAGCCCAGGAAGCTGACCATTATAAGACCATGAGGAACCCTGAAAGGAAGTTACAGGGAAGGAAGTGAGTGAAGTTCAAATGTTCATTCCCAGGCTCATTCTGTAATTACAGAGGTTGCTTTTAGCAATCTAGGTCCTCACCAAGGACCATCCCATTACACTGCCTTCCCTCTCTGCTCCCTGCCTCAGGTTCAGTATCCTCTTACTTTCTCTTCTCTCCTTTGTCCAAGGGGAGCAATGGTCCCTGCAGTTAGGAGGTCAACACAACGTAACAGGCCTATGGTTTCCACATCCCCTGCCCATATCTTTGTAAAGAGTCCCTTTATACACTGTCATAAAATTAGACTAATTAAAGTGGCCATCTGTTTTCTTTCATATCTCACAAATTCATAGGTAAGAGATTTAAATTACTTCACAAAAAATACCAAAATAGGTAAAAAAAAATAAACTATATAAAGCAAAATAGAAATGTGAGAAAAACAAAGTCATAATTATAGGTTTTTGTTTTGTTTTGGTTTTGGGTTTGTTTTGGTACTGTGAATTGAATCCAGGGGTACTTAACCACTGAGCCACATCCCCAGCTTTTTTATACTGTATTTAGAGACAAGGTCTCGCTAAATTGCTTAGTGCCTTGCTAAATTGCTCAGACTGGCTTTGAACTCATGATTCTCCTGCCTCAGCCTCCTGAGCCACTGGGATTATAGGCGTGTGCCACTTTGCACAGCATAATTATAGATTATTTAGCATTCAACTATTACTTTATGATGAGGGGTAAACAAAAACTAAAGACAGAAAAATTTGAATGCTATAAAGAAGCTGAAATTAAAGAGTTGTACATATAAAAATTTTAATAGAAATTTTCAGCTACACAGAAAAGTAGAGACAATAGTATAATGAACCCATGCACCCACTTCTTAGCCACAAATATTAACAATACACAGCTAATCTTACTTCAACTAAACCCACACTTGCTTCCCCATTCCTAAACAATGAGATTATTTTGAAGGAAATGGTGATATGACTCAGAGGGAGAAATAAATAGAAAGTGAAAAAGCAGATACAGTAAAAGGCTGACAGTAGAATCTGGCAGGATTGGAGTTCTTGACTTCCATAAGCCAAGCTCTTACATAATCCCCTCCCCCTGAGTACAGGCAGAATCTGTGAACTTCTTCTAATCAACAGACTATTGCAAATGTGATAGGCTGTCAATCTCATGGTTATATTATAAGATTTAATTTTAGCAGATTTAACATTTCATTTAGAGAAAGAGAGGAGGTGGAAGGAGGGAGGAGGACAGAAAGAGAGAGATTGATTATCTCTTACTGACTTTGAAGAAATAAGCTGCCAAGCTGTGAGAGGTCCATATGGCAAGAATTATAGATGGCCTCTAATAGCTTAGAACACCCTTACTGACAGCTAGGAAAAAAACAGGACCTTACAACTTCAGCAATGAGGAGATAAATTCTGACAGTCAATGTGAACTTGGAGGAGATCCTGAGCCTCAAATGAGATGGACACCATAGCCAACACCTTGAGTGTAGCCTGGTAAAAACCTTAGCAAAGAATTCAGCCACACTTTGTCAGGCTCCTGACCTACAGCAACTGTGAAATAATAGATGTGTATTGTTTGAAAATACTGTTTTTGGTATTTGTTATGTAGCAATAGAAAAATAATACAGTAGATATACAGGTATTCCCATAAGTCTTTCAACTCTGTCATATGTTTCAAACAGTTCTGGAGGTAAGATGACTCAAGCATATGTTTTTAAAGAATGGACTAATGAGTAAATTTTAATTATTATCAAACAATTATCTCAAAGTACGAAGGCCTAGCCTAAGCCAGGCATAATGGTACATGCCTATAATCCCAAGTTGAGGCAGGAGGATCACAGTTTCTAGGCTAACCTGAGCAACTAAGTGAGCCCCAGTCTCAAAATAAAATTTATAAAAAAGGGATGGATCTACTGTTATGTACAACTAAGTAGAAAAATTAAAAAACATATAATAATAATAATAATAATAAAGCTGGAGAGGTAGGTCAGTGGAAGAGTGTTTGCCTCATGTGTGAGGTCCCAGATATGATCCCAAGACACAAACCCACATAAAATCAAGTTCAAGAATAACTTATCACAATCAATTAAGGTTTACTCTAAGAATACAATGATCTGATACTAGAAAACAATGTTTCATTATCAATAGGTCCAATGAGGAAAAATATTACCTCAATAAATGATTTTTTAAACTCTTTAAAAAAAATGTGGAGTATGGTGGTACATGCCTGTAAACTCAGCAACTCCAGAGGCTGAGGCAGAAGGATCATGAGTTCAAGGCCAGCCTCAGAAACCTAGTGAGGCTCTAAGCAACTCAGTAAGATCATGTTTCTAAATAAAATATAAAAGAAGGCTGGGGAATGTGGATTAGTGGTAAAGCACCCCTGGGTTCAATCCCCAGTACCAAAAAAATTAAAAAAAAAAAAAAAAAAAAAGGGACACTGTGTACATGCAATATGTTGACTTGATTTAAGTTCTTTTTAAAAAAAATTTTAATTGACACATAATCATGTACTTATTTATGGAGACTAGTGTGATATTTCATCACATATATACAGTGTATAATGATCAAATCAGAGTAATTAGCATATCCATCACCTCTAACATTTATCATTCCTTTGTGTTAGGAACATTCAAAATTCTCTCTAGCTATTTTGAAATATACAGTTGTTAACTACTATCACATCCTATTGTTTTGTGGAACAGAACTTATTTCTACCTAATGTGTTTCAGTACCCATGATTCACACTTTTTCTCTCCCACCCGCTTTCCAGCCTGGATCCTCTGTTCTTATTCTATAAGATCAGTTTTTTTAAGATTCCACATATTGGGCTGGGGATGTGGCTCAAGTGGTAGTGTGCTCGCCTAGCATGCGTTGAGGCACTGGGTTCGATTCTCAACACCATATAAAAACAAAATAAAGATTAAAAAAATATATTCCATGTATGAATGAGATCATGTGACCTTTGCCTTTCTGTGGCTGGACTATTTCATTTTTCATGACGTCGTCTAGGCTCATCCATATTGCTACAAATGACAAGATTTCTGATTTAAGTTCTAATTTAAACAAAACAACTATAAAAAAATTTTATAAGACAATCAGAGGAATTTTTTTTTGAGGTTTCATAATGACAATACAGTTACAGTAATGAGAAAAAAGTCCTTAATTTATTTCTAGAGATATATACTGAATTGAAACATTCTGCCTGGATTTGGGGGGATGGAGATTAAACACATATGTTGAACATGTTGAAGTTGGTATTCTTCATCATAATATTCTCTTGATCTTTATGTATAACTGAAATTCCGTATAAAAAATTTTTAAAATAAATCAGGACAGAATCATCTCAGTCATCTATCACCTTTCCAAAAGATGGAAGCCTAAAGGACAGGTCCATTAAATTAAGCACGAAAGGGCTGGGGATGTGGCTCAAGTGATGGCGCGCTCGCCTGGCATGCGTGCGGCCCGGGTTCGATCCTCAGCACCACATACAAACAAAGATGTTGTGTCCGCCAAAAACTAAAAAATAAATATTAAAATTCTCTCTCTAAAAAAAAAAAAAAATTAAGCAACAAAAAGAACATGTACACTGCTCATCACATACTCTTGCCAATGTAATAATATGAAACAGAAACACAAGATACCTAAATTAGGAAGGAAAAATCTGGATTATCCTTATTTCAGATAATAGCTCCTCAAGAAAATCCACAAAAATCAACTGGAAACTTACTAGAGTAAAAAAAAATCTGGCTATGAGTTTTGGGTGGACTGGGAATAACCAGACAGAGCTAGACTCTAAGGAAAAAGACATCAAATTTTTCTGTGCCCACGTTCCCCTCCTCCCCTCCTGTTACTCAGGAATCTGGGCCTCTGGAACCTCTCAGGGTCCCTTGAGCCTCCACTCTCTCCCTTTCTACCAGCCATACCTTGTCAGCTTATACCTGGCCAGGTTCACCTCTGAGCCTCCTTGCCGTCCATTCACTTCCCACCCATTCCCACAGGGCTCCAGCCCCACCAAGCTCATATCAAGAAGCCTAGTGACACTGTTGACATACAAGTGGTTAATTTGGAGCCTGACCTCAGTGCCTCATTCCCAAGTATCAGCCCTCCCTGATACTGTGTCCTTCTTTCTGCCTTGATTTCCAAAGGATCCCATCAGCTTGGTTTCCCTTCCACTTCATTAGATGGCTATTTAAAGGCTTCTCCTTAACCCTTAAATGTTGAGGTTTCCCAGGACTTTTTCCTGAGCCCTGCTTCGTCTCCTTCTACCCTCTTATCCATTCCACAATCTCAAGTATCATGCCTATATGGAGATGAACAAGCTCAACTCTCTCTTAAGAGATCAAACTGTCTCTTAGGTATCTGTTTTTTAATATTTCCCAGGAATTCCTTTCTCTCATTCAGTGCATATTTACTGAGCATCTACCATGTGGGTAAAGAAAAAGACAGCTTGCTCTAGTGTGAGTTCATCATTTTCCTTGCTCCAGAATTCATCCCAGTGACTGGAAACCTACAGTCATCCTGGATACTTTTTTCCCTTTATCCCCACAAGTTCTACCACTTCCCTCTCTGGTCCTGAGAACCTGGCCATAGTTCCTTGGCACAGGGTGGGCTCACAAAAGTTTGAAGGATGAATAAACATCCCTCAAATCCATCCATTCCTCCCTCTATCACTGTCATCACCCAAGTTTTAGATGTAAACACCTTACCAATCCACTCAAGTGCTCCAACTAGTCTCCTTCCCCAGCTCATCTCCCACTTCACTCCAACAAAAACATTCTCAACATGAGTTGAGGTGATCTTTCTAAGATTCAAATCTGATCCTGTTAGAGACTTCTGCTTCAGGCAATGGAAAACTAGCTTGTTTCAACCAACTAGAAACAAGAGCAACTAGAAAAACCAGAGAGAAAAATTTTTTTTAATCTGTTTGATATCATCATAGAGTTACCAGGATAGAGAGGACTTGAGAGGTCAAGATCTTAGAGCAAAGGGAGGTCTAAAGAGGTGAAGTTGATATGTGATACGTATCACTTTTTCTTTTAGATTTTGCCAATCTGAAAGTGGAAGCTGAAAGGTAAGAAGCCAAGCAGAAAATAAGAACTGAGCAGAAGCTTAGTAGAGCTTTCAGCAGTCTTGGGCCAAAGAGACAACAACAACAAAAAAGGCTGGGCCCCTAGGGTTTTCAGTGAAAACCTTAAAGACTACACTCCAACAGTAAGAGTGACTTCAAAATTGAGTAGCCTCCACAGAAACCAAAGTACCACTTTGAAACAACTCTATTCCTGACTAAACTAAGGTGATCCACTAACTGCCTTCCAGAAGTAAAAATAAATCTTCCGGAGAAAGATAACATAAACTAAAATCTCAAATTATCTCCATAATTATTCTTCAAAATGTCCAGCACTCAATCAAAAATTACCAGGTATGCATTAAATCCAAAACATATAAATTACTCCTAAAAATCAATAAGAAAAAGAGCTGGGCAAGGTAGTACATAGCTGAAATCCCAGCTACTCAGGAGGCTGAGGCAGGAAGATTGAAAGTCTGAAGCTGGCCTGGGCAACGTAGTGAGACCCTGTCTCAAAATAAAATTTTAAAAAGGGCTGGGATGTAGCTCAGCAGTACAGCACTTGCCTAGCATGCACAAAGACCGGGATTCAATTCCTAGTACAGAAAGAAAAAAGAAAAGAAAAAGGAAAAGGTAGACAATGTAAAAGAAAAAAAAAAAAAAGCAAAAGATCTCACATAAGCTTCCAAAGAGCCAAAAAATACAGCAGAAACTACTATAATTAAAATAATGTGATAAAAAGATACATATATGTAAGAACTTAATATAAAATTAAGTAAAATAAATTGACAGAAAAAGTATAGATAAATGGCTATAGGTGGGACTGGGCTGTAGCACAGTGGCAGAGCACTTGCCTAGCATGTGTGGGGCATTGGGTTCTATCCTTAGCACCACATAAAAAAAACAAATAAAAGGATGGTATTCTGTCCATCTACAATTTCTGTTGTAGATGTATACTGTTTCTTCTGCACTTCAAAAAAAATTTTTAAATGGCTACAGGCAAATGAATTAACCGGGGAAAGAACAGATTTAAAGCTTTTATCAGAACATCAAAATAAATCTGGGGTTATGGCTCAGAGGTAGAGTGCTCGCCTAGTATGCATGGGGCACTGGATTCAATCCTTAGAACCACATAAAAATAAAATAAAGATATTGTGTCCACCTATAACTAAAAAATAAATAAACATTTTAAAAAATGAATTTTGATTAATCTAGTTCGTTTAAATGTAAGAGAAGGGGGAGTCAAAAAAACAATGAAGTAAATTAAAGAGAAAGTTTTCCCTGACACTTAGCACTGTGCTCTGGAAACAGGCAGGGCAAGGAAAGGATGGTAATTACCGCATCAATCTCATTGAGAACCTTCCACTGCTCATAAGGTACACCCAGTGCCTCAGCTGTCTGGATCGTCCTCTTCATCTGGCTCGTCCAGACCTTCAGATCCTTGATGTTCTGGTCACTGATGAACTGGGCCAGACTCTTTGCAAACTGAAACATATCACAGGCAAATTCAGACCTGTAGGTCCTGGGTTGCCCTAAAAGGATCCTATAGCCATAGAGTCCATGGGATCATGCTCAGCCTCAGAGAACACAGGTTTAGTAAAAAACATGAACTCCCAATGACATAGACTTACAAGCAATATTCTAGGGCACTCTCCCCAGGCCCTGAAAGCAGTTTCAGCCATGATTTGTTGATCCTCCCACCCCAGTCCATATGCCCTAGGCCACATGATCTTCCTGCTGAGGCCTCAATATCCCTCTAGACTATGGCACAGCTATCAGCCCCCCAACCCTTCAGCACTGCTGGGGCTCATGTCACTCCAAGGGTTGTAGAACTCTGCCAGAAAAAGGGCTCAGCTAATGACAGCTCACATGGAGACCAGAGTTCTAGGCATTTGCTAGGTGACTGATGACCTTCCCTACAGGATAGAAATATTCTAGACTGAATGAAGGTCATGAACCTCAATTGCACAGAAGCCCAATCATAGTACACACACATATACAGATATCCAGCCACCCAGAGGTACCAATGGGCAGGTACATACACACTGACCTCCCTGCCCCGGGGGGATAGTCCTGGGTCCCCACCGATACGGCCCTTGAGGTTGAGCTCACTCTCCCCATGCCGGCAGAGGTAGATGGAACGGGGAGTCACATGGATGTTCATGAGGTAATATACGATTCGGCTCTGGATGTGGTCAGCTACACGGTTCACCACGTAGCTCTGCCCCACGTCCATGATCTTGATATAGGACAGATCCCTTTCCAGAGAGAAGGTAGAGAGAGGCCTGTGAGTGTGGCCAGGGACCTTAGAAGGCACACTGGCCAGCCACAGGACCCAGTTGTAAGGCCTTACATCTTCAACCAACAAGATGAGATCACAGCACTCAGGACCATTAGCTGGTGTGCAAGTAATAAGGGTGAGGCAGGAGCAACATACCACATATGACACACAGACAAGTCCAGTGAGAAGTGCTCAACACTAATCATGCTTACAAAGGTGACATCCAAAGCAGTGGCCAGTCATACCACATCATGACTTTTATTGCTGCTCATGTGTCCCCCAGGTCCCTTCTTCCCTACCTCTGAGCTCTCAATACACCGTCTGTAAGTTGAAACAAGAGACAATTTTCCCAAGGGTTGACCTGGGAGTGGCTGGCAAATGCAAAAGCTCCCCATGCTTCCTGGTCAGCTTTGCTTCCTCCAGAAAACCCCTCCCCGAAGAACCCAGTCCAGGTCATTTATATATACCAAGCAGCTGCCACACCCTACATCAGACAGCTGGTGGACAAGACAAGAAACACAGAAGGATGGTCTTGGTGGTAGCAGCTGATAAACCCAGCTCAGTTACTTTCTCTGGTTTAGACCTATATGACCCTAAAGCTTGGAGAACATACTTATGCTGGCAGGGGTAGGGACAGGCTGTGATCCACCTAAGAGGCCTCTGGATATTCACATTTGAATTCTGTTTAGTCCATGGGGCCTCAGTTTAGGGTTATTACTCTAACATTACCAACAAAAACAGCAATGTTTCCTGAAAAATCTAATAGGAGCTGCTCTAGAGGAGCCCCTATGTACAGTTGCATCATAGGACAAGGAGGCGAAATATGTGCTGGGGAAACCTGAGGCAAAACGAAAGCTACAGAGAGGCCCAAAGGGCCGTTAGCTCTATCCAGATCTGGGCTGGTTTCTAGAGCCCAGTAGACAAAAGAGAGATGTCTCAGGCCAGGGCCTGTCCAGAACTGACTGTTCTATAAACATTTCCAGAAACTATCCCTCTAACAGTTGCTTGTGTTCCTTAGTTCATATGCATTATATATTCTTATATGATTATACAGGACCTGGGCACACATCTATATTTCAGCCTTCCACTTAATGTTACACAACATATATTCTGCCATGCCTCTCCATAATTATGATTGACAGTTACTATGTAATATTTTACCAAGGGCTACACTGTTATTTACTTAACCACTGCCCATTTATGTGAAGAAACTGGAGTTGGCAAACTAGAGTCAGCAATTCAAATGCAGCCATAGGCTGTTTTTATAAACTTTTACTGGAACACACCTGCTTATTTGCATACTGTTTCTTTTGTACTACAATGGCAGAGCTGAGTCACTGGAACAGAGACTAGACACATTCCAAAGCCTAAATAAAATATTCACTATCTGACCCTTTACAGAAAATGCTTGCTGATCCCAGCTATAAGATCCTCCATTGCATGCCCCTTATGGACCTAAAGACCCCTTGCCACTCAATAGTCCTGCTTGCTCTTCCATTCCAGAGGAAGGCAAGTGGAGCTAACAAGCACTGATTGCTGCCCACTGTTCACAGGCAGGGTCTGGGTCTCCCTCCTCTCCCCAAAATAGATTGCACATTGAAAGAACAGTATATAATGTTTACAAATGCCTTGTAAGAAGACTCTCTGCACAAAAATTAGATTTGGTTTTATGGTAGAATAATAGGAAATCCTGACTCGCAGAGATCCAGAAGAGCTACCAGGTGTTCTACAAGTCACCTCTGGCCAACAATTTCTGCCCCAAGAAAAGAAACAAAAAAGGTCAGACCATCTCTGCCTTTTGGTGTGGTCTTCAGCTACCACCATGGGGAGCCACAAGGTGGCTACCAAGTAGGACTCCCTACCACTCACCCACTGTAGCTAGAGGACACAGCATTCTCCTCACTCACCTGTCCAGGTCCTCATCCAGTGACTCGTAGGAGTTCTCATAGCACTCAATGCGCCTCATGAAATCCTCTGTGGCCTCATCGCTGTCACGGTTGACATAGTCAGGACTGCCCAGTTTAACTTGCTGCAGAAGCCAAGTACAGAGTAAGGGCATATCAGGATTGAAGGCCAGTCAGAGATGATAAAGGAGACTGCTGGGCAGGGGGATGGGGAAGTCTGGGCCAGAGGCCAGGCCAGGGCTGGGGCCTGTGGCTAGAAGTTAGGGGAATTTTCCCGTAAGGAAGAGACAAGCACCTCCCTGCTCTGAGTTCACACACAAGTGCCCTGAGATTGAAGTCCCTTACCTTGTTGGTCCAGGAAGGCCTATAAGCCTTTCCCAACCTGTCCTATCTCCCCAAGCCCACATGGTCATTCCTTAGGAAAACAAAACCCCCATCCCCACTCCTTCTCCCACTGTCCAGGGGATTATGGAGGGAGGAGTGGAGGGAGAAGGAGGAAAGAACAAGAATGAAGGTAGGAGGAAAGAGCAAGAATGAATACCCAGGAGCCACACAGCTTTCCATGAGTGGTCCTCAGGGGTCCAGATTCATGTGACCCAGCTTTGGAAGCTACACTACTTCTCCACCCCCAAAATGTTCAAGAAGATTAAATGAAAGTCAGCCCAGAACCAACCCAAATCTGAAGAAGGGCCTCACTCTCACATGCCACCTTTTGTTTCATTATTGCCCCCAATGCACCACTCACCACGATGTTGGCAGCTATGACCTCAGGATCTACACAGATGGACTCAACAAAAAATGTCTGCAGCAAAAACCAGAAGCACCAGGGTTGGTAGGAGGGAAAACATCTTTAAGGCTCTGGGCCTTCTTCCATAGAATTCTCCACCCCACCCAGGGCAATGTGAACTAGCAGCCAGGCCCCGAGGCCTTTCTTTCAAGGGGGCGGAATCAGGGTCAGGGATCACAGAGCTAAAGAAGTATGGCCTTATCTTGGACTCTTCCATTACAACCTCCTTTCCCCCTGGAAAGAAAACCCCAGGAAGAGAGAAAAAAAAAAATAGGACCTCTCATCCCAAATTATACTCAGGAACCATGGTAGCCCAAAGCCCTATGTGCATCAGGAGACTCTGAAAGGTACCCCAGATGACCCAACCAAGGAGGGGAGGTGAAAAGGTCTCACCTTGTAGCCATTCTGTTCCCCAAAATTAAATATAGTTGCTCTCCGCTCTCGGGTGGTATTGGTTGCATCAAAAACCTAGGACCAAACTGGAGTTAACTCACCCTTTGCCCTGGGGAAAATAGTTCACCAGGGGGCTGCAATGAGACCATCTCTGAGAACTGGATTTCTCACTAGGACCAGCTGCTGCCTAGATGACTGGCCTGGCCAGTCACCTGCAGACTTTCACAGATAAATGATTCAGTAATGCATATAGCAGTCACTTAGTTCATATGTAACAAATAGGAACTCCAGTAAAACTAGTTAAACATGGTGCTGTTGTTGATCCCCCAAGGTTCATGTTATGATAGTTCTCCAGAGAGGATTGTTATAAAAACAGCAAGTCTGGCCCACCCAGGTCTCTGGCTTCCTGTATCCCAATGTGATCTCTTCCTCCCACATGGGGTCCCACCTTGATGCCATTAGGCCCCTACGGAGACTAAACCAATGAATTGTCTGATGTTACATTTTCAGCCTTTAAAACAGTAAGCTAAGTAAACTTCTTTATAAAATGAAATTAGTCTGTCTCATATATTTTGTTAATGAAAAACAGATGAATATATAAATATAGGTGAACTGAATCTACGTTATTTCCACTCCATACTCAGATTCCAATAGGATAAAGAGAACAAGAGGATAGGAGATAGACACCTGGTGACGGACTCAGAGAAATGCAGAAAAACAAACACAAGCCAGAGCATATCCACTTGCCCTAGAATGAGGCATGGGCTTCTCTGAAAAAAGGGACGAGGGTGGAGAAGAAATGGGAAGATTGACTGGAGATCCAACAAAGAGTAGTTGAAACCCCAGGCCTGCTCCCTGCCCTACCCAGCCAGACACTGACCCACTGGGCTCCTTATGAAGTGCCTGGACCTATCCAAGCACCCCTAGGTACAATGTAGCCATTAAAACATTCAATCAGCTTTTGCACTGTCACTTTTTTTTCCATTTTTAATGGAGAAAATCATAAAACTTTATTGAAAGATATTTAAAAATGAAGAGCCATGTCATTTTCAAGGACAGAAAGATTTGATATCATTAAAATTTATCCCCAAATTGATCAAGAGATTTAATACAATTCTAGTAAAAAGCCTAAAAGGTTCTTTGTGTAGCTTGAAAAACTTATTCTAAAATTTAAGTTGCAAATCAAAAAGGAACAATAGCCAATATATTAATGAAGAACAATTAAGCTGAGAAAACTAGTTCTAGTATAAAACTTATTTGCACATTTAGAGTGTTTAGACAATGTATATTGGTGTATGGGTATGAAAACATGTTAGTGCAACAGTAAACAGTATTCAGAAACAGACTCATCTCTATAAGGGAAGATATAGTATAAATGGCATATTTTAGATTGGTGGGGACTGCACCATCACTTTTTAAAAGGGGCATCCAACCATGGCTCGGTGGACATTCAAGCAAAACTTCTAACAAGAAAAATAAAACTACACTAAGATTTCATCTCATTCCAGTCAGAATGGCTATGATCAAGAATATAAACAATAATAAATGCTGGTGAGGTTGTAGGGGAAAAGGTATACATGTACATTGCTGGTAGAACTATAGACTAATACAAACACTCTGGAAAGCAATATGAAGATTCTTCAAAAAACTAGGGATGGGATGGGCAGGTGGTGCATGCCTATAATCCCAGTGGCTCTCAAGGTAAGGCAGCAGGATTGCAAATTCTAAGCCAGCCTCAGCAAAAGTGAGGTGCTAAGCAACTCAGTGAGACCCTGTCTCTAAAAAAATAGGACTGGGGATGTGGCTCAGTGTTCGAGTGTCCCAGTATCAAAAAAAAAAAAAAAAAACTAGGAATGGAACCACCATATGACCAGCTAACCCACTCCTTAGTATCTTCCCCAAAAAATCTAAAATCAGTATATGACAGCAATACAGCTACATCAATGTTTATAGCGGCACAATTCACAATAGCTACATTATGGAATCAACACAGATGTTTGTCAATATATGAATGGATTAAGAAATTGCGATATATATATATATATATATATATATATATATATATGCTAGAGATGTTGAACATTTTTTCAAAATTTGTTGAGCATTCATATTTCATATACATATATCACAATATATATGTAATATATACATATGTCACAATTTCTTAACATATATACATATGTACACACACACACACACTGCAGTAATGGAGTTCTATTCAGCCATAAAAAAGAATGAAATAATAGTATTTGCCAGTAAATGAATGAAAATGGAGAATATCATGCTAAGTGAAATTAGCCAAACTCAGAAACTCAAAAATCAAATATTTTCTCTCATATGTGGAAGTTCAAATAAAATAAAAGCAAGGGGGAGGGAAGAATAGGATAATGTAAAGAACCAATCAAAAATAAATTAATATAATATGGAAGTCTAGCAGAGTAGAGGAAGAAAAATGGAAAAGGGGAGGGAGGATGGAAGGGAAAAGGGGGAGGATCATGAACTGAAATAATTTCCATGTATGTATGAGTTTGTCAGGATGAACAACTACCACGTGTAACTCTAAAGCTCTAATAAAAGAAAGAAAGAAAAGAAAAACAAAGACTAGCCAAGTACCTGCCTATAATACCAACAACTTGGGAGGCTGAGGCAAGAAGATGGAAAGTTTAAGGCTAATCTCAGCAATTTAGTGAGACCCTGTCTCAAAAGAAAATTTTTAAAGGACTGAGGATGTAGCTCAGTGGTTGAATGTCCCTTGGTTCAATACCCAGTACTGAAAAAAAAAGAAGGAAAGAAAAAGAGAAAATCAAACAGAAAATCAAAGAAAACAAAACAAAAAAAGGTACTTGAAGAAAATGAAAACAGGACATAGAACAGAAGAAAACATTAAAAAGAAAAAAAAAGCTGGGCACGGAGGCGCACGCCTGTAATCCCAGTGGCTTGGGAGGCTGAGACAGGAGAATTGCGAGTTCAAAGCCAGCCTCAGCAACTGCAAAGGCGCTAAGCAACTCAGTGAGAACCTGTCTCTAATAAAATACCAAAAAATAGGGCTGGAGATGTGGCTCAGTGGTCAAGTACCCCTGAGTTCAATCCCCAGTACTAAAAAGGTAAAAAAAAAAAAAGAAAAAGAAATCTTTTAAAATCCCAAAGAGAGATACAGAAGGATATAGTAACCACAAAACAAGAACAAACTTCTAAAAACTGAACCACTTGCCAGATGTGGTGGTGCACGACTGTAATCCCAGCAGCTTGGGAGGCTGAGGCAAGAGGATCATGAGTTCAAAGCCAGCCTCAGCAATTTAGTGAGGCCCTAAGCAACTCAGTGAGACCCTGCTTAAATAAAATACAAAAAAAGGGATATGGGGATGTGGTTGAATGCCCCTGAGTTCAATCCCTGTACCCCCAACCCGCCTCAAAAAAAAAAAAAAACCTGGACTACTCAGAGAAAAAGAAAAGTATAATCACTGATTTTCTTTCCTTTTATTTTTTCAGTAGTGCTGGGGACTGAATCCAGGGCCTTGCATATACTAGGCTAGTTCTATAACAATGAGATACATTCCCAGACCCTGAAATTTTAAAAATATTCAACCACTTATAATGTTGAGGAAGTCTGCCTCAAAACAAAAAAGACAGAGAAAATGAGGTGGGGAAACAAAATCAGGGATCAAGCTTAGCATGTAGCCATCAGGAATCTAGAAAAAGCAGCTCAGAAATGGGAGAATTGAGAAATGAGTTGCCAGAAAGTAGCACAGGTTCATCAAAGACATAATGTATGACAATTTCCCTGATATGGAAGATATGGCAAGGGCCCCCTAAAAGACAACAGGGTAGAGGAGAGAAGACCTAACATAAGGTCCTTTGCCTTGAAGACCTAAAGTTCTCCAAAAGGGAAAGGAGCATGAAAAGTCCCCAGATCATTTCAATAGATGAACCTTATACAAAGATCAAGAAATCAACAACATAAGATTTCTGTGTGGTCTCTCTAGAAGCTTTAAAACAAGGTTGTAAAAAGTTTTTGTAACCTAAAATTCTTTACCCAACCATGAAATGTGAGGATGAAGAAAGAGAAGGAAGGGAGGGGAGAGAAGAGAGACAGGGAGTAGGAGAAGACATTTTTGATATGCAAACCTTCATACACTTTTCTTCTCAATTACTTTTCTTTATTTTTTTATTTATTTATATTTTGGTACTGGGGAATAAATCCAGGGGTGCTTAACCATGAGCCAGATCTCCAGTCCTGTTTTATATTTTATTTAGAGACACGGTCTCAATGAGTTACTTAGGGCCTTACTAAGTTGCTGAGGCTGGCTTTAAACTCATGTTCCTCCTGCCTCAGCCTCCCAAGCCCTTCCCAAGCCACTGGGATTATATGCATGCACCACCACACCCAGCTCCTCATGTACCTTTCTTAGGAAGCTCCTGGAAGATGTGCTTCAACAAAGCAACTCAGTAAACAAAGCTAAGGAAGACATGAGATCTAGAAGCAGGGGATTCAACCCAGGAGAGAAGAGAACTCCCAGGGTGACAGCTGTGCCACAGGCACTTAATCCATATTGAAGCCAGGGGACAAAGAGCTCCAGGAGGAATAACTCCAAGTAGAAAGCAGAAGGGAAAGAACAACTCCCATGTTTGGAAGTAGAGGGCTGAGCTAGAGCCTTTCCCTGCTGACACCCTAGCTCAGACTTGCCCCACCCTTCCATCTTACTGCAAGGGCCCCCACGTAGTAGAATTTCCTTCCTGGGACTCGGCTGGTTCCTGGAACAGGCAGTAAATGCTAGGCAGGACTTCCCACACCTGGAGAAATCACTTGTGTCAAAAATTTAGGTGTAATGATAGCCCTGACTTCCCAAGGGAAGTCCTCTTGGGTTAAATGCAGTTACAATCCCTGAGGAAAACTCTTGGGCCAGGAGTTTCCTCTAACTTCATCCTTCACAGCCACCCCAAACTTCCTCCTTAGGCTGGCACCCAGAGGCATCTAGGGCACATGCACCCCACCTCCCCTTCCAGATGCCTTATGTGAAAAGGAGTAGATGATACACATGTATATGGTCCCATGTCTCACTCCAAGCTGTGACCAGGATTTCACACTCACCGCCACATGACCCCCCTCCTCACTGAGGAATCTTCGGACATCACAGAGGGCTGCCAAGGCACACTGCCTTTAGGAGAAAAAACACAGGGTCATCCCAGCAGCTTACCCAAGCTAAGAGAATGCAGAAACTTACCCTATCCAAGATAGGAAGGGGGATAGCTCTAGGATTCCTTCACTTTTCAAGGCTTCACTTCTTTTCCTGGCAATAATTTTAGTGTTTCACTAATTCTGCTCCTGTAAGGTGCAGAATTAGTGAAACGCACTCCTGAACATTTGGATTTTTTTTTTCCTGAGACAGGAATCTCACTATGTTGCCTAGACTAGTCTTGAACAGTGATTCTCTTGCCTCAGCCTCCCAAGTAGCTGATTACACATGTGTACCACTTCAGCCCTTTTTCATTTTATTTTGAGATAGGGTCTCACTAAGTTGCTTAGGGACTCGCTAAGTTGCAGAGGCTGGTTTCAAACTTAGAGTCCTCCTGCCTCAGTCTCCTAAGTCACTGGGATTACAAACATGCACCACCATGCCCAGTTAGTAGAAATTTTTTTTTTAAATACCATTTCTGTACTTTGCCCTCATCATGTCATTGTGTATAAATCCATGCTGCCACTTTGCCTTATTCATGATTTCTAACTGTCATGCATTTTCCCCTGATTATCAAAATAAGTACTTTTAGGAGCTGGGGATGTGGCTCAAGCAGTAGCGCGCTCGCCTAGCATGCGTGCGGCCTAGGTTCGATCCTCAGCACCACATACAAACAGATGTTATGTCCGCCGAAAACTAAGAAATAAATATTAAAAATTCTCTCTCTCTCTCTCCTCTCTTTAAAAAAAAAAATAAGTACTTTTAAAAAAAGACATTTTCTTGTGTACATGCAGGGGCTGGTGGTGGGGGAAGAGAGACATTATGACTTTCCCAGTGCAATCTCAAGCTTTTTTTTTTTAAAAAATATTATATTATTACTTTATTTTTTTTAAAGAGAGAGAAAGAGAAAGAGAATTTTTAATATTTATTTTTTAGTTTTCATCAGACACAACATCTTTGTTTGTATGTGGTGCTGAGGATCGAACCCGGGCCGCACGCATGCCAGGCGAGCGCGCTACCGCTTGAGCCACATCCTCAGCCCCAACAATATCAAGCTTAATGTTCAATTTCCTGTTCTGGAAGAGAGAACTTCCAAAACCACACCTTCTGAAGGAGGATGTCACCATCTCTGTCCTTCAGCCCAGGTCCATAGACCCTCAGGAATTTGTAACCCTTACCTATAATGGATTATTGACTTCACTATTTTCAGAACATTTCAGCCCTTTTATTCATTGCTGCAATATGGACTGGCATGTAGAAATATCTTTCCTATTTTATCCATTTCTCCTTTAAGGTCTAGATATAGACAAATTACTTTTTTTTTAATCTATACTTTCATTTTTTCACCCTAAGAGTAAAGTTCCCATTTGTTTGATCTTCAGGCTCAAAATCAGTCCTCTTTCTTTTATCTGGCTCCACATCACCAGAGGGCCCTGCCTTGTATTTTACCTGCAAGTTGGCCACAAAAACCTGAACATCAGACCCCTCTTTTTGGTGAATCAGCCTGGCCCAGCCCTAATAAAGCAGGAACAAAGTGGCCTGAAGTTCAAAGTCCCACAGTAGGGAGATCTTGCCCCCTGGTGGCCATAGAAGGCATAAACAGCCTAGTGTCCAGACCATGGCGTCACTTTGCCAGTTCGTGGGGGCAACCTCATAACTTCTACCTTGAGGTTGTTTGATTTAGAGAAGTCACTAGAGCTGAGCAATGTCTGCTCACTGCCCTACCATAATGGCTGAGCCCAAAACCCAAAGCAAGTCTCTGTCATCCTAGGCTGACAGGGGCTTCAGGTGTTTTTTCTTCTTCTTCTTCTTCTTTTTTTTTTTAATAGTACTGGGGATTGGAATGAATCTAGGGTGCTCTACCAACAAGCTACATCCCCAGATTCCCAGTCTTTTTTTTTTTTTTTTTTTTTAATTTTTTGAGTCAGGGTCTTGTCTCAAACTTGCTATCCTCTTGGCTCAGATTCATGAGTCATTGGGTTATGGGTGTGTACCACTACACCTTGCTTGACAAGGGGCTCCTTGATCACCCTGATAACACCTGCCAAGAAGAGCACAGCATAGCTCCTCAGACCAGCAGTCATGCTCAGTTCCTTGGATAAAGTGTTTATTTAGTTCAAGTCTGAATGGGGATGAGGGTATCATATGCACATTTCTATCTCATTAAGAAGAGTAGGAGTGGGAACTACGCACCCAGAAGCATACAGGCCACTTCAAAACAAAGCCAAGCATGACCCACAGATGCCAAGAACATGCCAAGCACATGGCAAACATGCTTTAAATATACAGAAGGTGCTTATTCTGGGGCAAGAGAGGAAAGACCCCACCCTGCTCTATCCCTGAGGCCATCTCTGTACCATCTAGGGTTCCTCTCACCACCAGCAAGGCCTGGGGTGGTAGTCCTTCAGCACAGCCACTTCTAACCTATCTCTCCCCTCCCTGAAGCTGCTTCTGTAGTCTTACAAGATGCCCTTACCAAGGATCCTTACACCAGGGTAGGAATGGGCCAGCCACCAAGAGACTATATACCATTTCCTCTTGTTTCTAGATCCATCACATCCCAACCCACCACATCCTCAGAGGTCCAGAGAATGGCTTTAACACAGCCATTGAGGCAGAATATGGCTAGGGCTCAGGAACAGCTCAGGCATTCACCAGCTGCTCGGCTGTAGAAGCTACAAGGACTTCTCAGCAAGTAGGTGATAATTTGTTGGCCTTCTCAACAACAGTGCTTCCCCATACCCAACGTACTTACTTCCTGATTTTCAGGCCCTCTTCATTGTCCGGGAGAAAAAACTCAAAAGATTTGTATGTCTTGACCATGTCCCGACGATACTGGCCAACGTTGAATTCTGAGAGGAAGGAAAGGCTCAGCTTTCACAGAACAGTAAACCTACCAACTCCTGACCAGGATCCTTCCCCACCATCTGGCCTTCTCTTTCTTCTTCCCCTCCCCGACATATCCCCCAGTGTCCTCTAGAAGGCTTACCCCGAGTAGGCACACCAATCCAGTTCAGGTATCTGGTCAGCTTCTTAGAAATGTAGGTCTTGCCCCTGGCAGGCAGGCCCACCATGACAATGAGCGTTGGGCAGTTGGTCATGCAAACTGGAAGGAAAGCAGCACACAGTGTCAGACACAGCCAGGACCCCTCCTGTGTGCCCCTCCTTCTCTGACTGTGGTCTCTCAGCTTCAGGACACAGGACTGGCATCAGCTGTACCTTCCAGGCCTCCTGGCATCAGACAGCTCCCTGAAGACCCCACACTCAGTCTCAAGCTGGCAGATCCCTATTCCTCAGGACTGTCTTGGCTCTGGTGGACACAACAGGGATTTTACCAGCTATCATTCTGATGTGCACCAGCAATTATAAAGCTCAACCAGACATGCTGCATGAAAGACCCAAGGGGTATTCAGTGCCTGCCTCTCTCATCCAGGAATCCATACCTTAACATTCTCATGTTCCCCCCATCCCAGCAATCATTCGGTGCTGTCAGCATATACAGCCTCTGCCGCAGTCTGTCTGGGCACAAAATAACCCAGCCGCCACACAGCCTTGTAGGTTCAAACAGCAACTCTGGCGCCGGAGGCAGCAGGATCCGCCCTAATCCCCGAGCTGCCCTATTCCCAGCAGGATCCGCCCTAATCCCAGAGCCACCCTATTCCCGGAGCAGGGTCACCTTTCAACCATTCCCTCTAGCAAAATGCCAGGCGTCATTCCGACTAAACTGTGGCTCTCAACAAGCCTCACAGTTTTGCCCTCCCTGTGGTGAATTTCTTTTTCTTTTCTTTTTTTAAAATATATCTTTATTTTATTTATTTATTTTTATGTGGTGCTGAGGATCGAACCCAGGGCCTCACACATGCTAGGTGAGGGCTCTACCGCTGAGCCACAATCCCAGCCCTACGGTGAATTTCTTTTCAAAGCCTAGACTAAAAGCTGCTTTCTCAACAAGCTTTTCTCTGTGGTACTTTCATGACCACCTGGTGCACCATCACCCTCTCTAAACTGATCACTTGGAGCAGAAGCAGGCCTGCAGTGTCTGAGCCATTCAGGGTCTTGAGGCCTGGTACCATGTTGGCGTTTAAGAAATATGGGCAAGAGAAGGGAGGCATCTAGAAGTCTACCAGGGATGGGCCACCAGTGGCTAAAAATAAAATCCCAGACCAATATCCACAAGGACAGTCCTTCTGATAGTCTGTCCACCACGATATCATGTGCCAACAGGTCAGTTGCCGAGGCTAGAGGTAGGGAAGGGCCACTCCTCTGAGCCTTAGTTGGCTAGAACAGACACCAAGGCCACAGAACGGCCAGCCTCATATGATCCAACTCAGCTTTCAATGAGATCAAATTCAATCTCACCTCAGAAGCCTCAGAGAGCTTCTCTTTCATCATCCTCAGGACCTGGGCCAGTAAAACCATAGCAGATAGCCTGATGAACAGATATAGGGAACTGTCACTGCCCATTGTCTGCCCACTTGGTTCTACAATTGCCTTCACAAGTAACCCTCCTTAGATAGACTGCCAGGCCCCCTTCATGGGGGCCTCTTAGCTTAGCTTGGAAATCAGGAATTGGACAGGCAGAGATTCCTATCTTGATTCTGACACCAGCAACTCTGAGCCTTGGTGTCCCCACCATGAAATGGGATGAAAATTCCTCAGCAAAGTCCAGCACTAAACTCATGTACAAACCAAACCACTTCCAGGAAGCTGTGCTATCTACCTCATCCCAGCAGCACACCAGGCTAAGTTTCAGATGTACTTTGGCACTAACTGCACTTGGGACTTGGGATGTGAAGGCAACAAACTGGTCCCTGGAAGGACCCACAGAGAAGTAAAGGTCCCTGCTTGCCAGTGGATTTTTCATCACTCCTGTGCATGGCCTTTGTGCAAAAGGCCATGTGACCCAATCTGCAAACCCCAGGGAAAGGAAGGAAGGAACCCTACGGGACCACAGACCAACGGTGAGCAAAAGTGAAGAAACATGCAGAAAAACCTCAGCTTTGGCCTAAATGAGAGAAATACAAGTTAGGCAAGGTCCTGAATCCTCAGGCTAGCAGATGACTGAGGCCCTGTGCTGTTTGCACAATTCTTGGCCAGGCTAGCCATAGTTCTCAAGGGTAGACCATCAGCCACTAATCAGAAGGGATCCATGATTAGGCCACCTCTTTCCACTGCTTCTTGGTGTGTGTGGGGGAGATCCCATGACCTCAGGATTGTGTTTCTACATCCCCTGCCCCTTCATATCTTCTGTCTTCCCAGAGATGACCCTGGCCTCTTCTCATGGCATGAACTTCCTCCCACATCATTTGGTGACAGTATCCACCTTCCCCTCTCCCATCAATTTGCAAGGTGGGCAGTCAGGCCAGCAAATCAAGCCAGAGTACAAAACAAGGCAATAAATTAGCTATCATCTCTGCTCCTCAAGATAAGTTACAAGAAATGACCCAAAGAAAACCAAAGTTCAAGTATATTCATAGCAGCTCTGCTTACAACAGCAAAATGCTGGGGAAATTCCAGCAGTGGAGAAACTGCAGTCATGATAAAAAGGAAACACACTACAGTTCTTGAAACAGACAGCACACGGACTAAAGGAGCTGGGGTGTGCAGACAAAACTGCAATTCTGAGCCCACAAGGACCCCGATACTAAGCAAACAGGACAACAAAACACACTTCCTATAACACTGAACATAAGCAGCTTCCCTCCCTGGTGCCTTTCCTGTAAATCTGCTGAAGGTCCTAGGAGCTCTAGGAGATAAGAAGCCTAGGACAAGAAGCACTTCTACTGAAAGGGGAGCCACAAATGTCTACAACAGATTTCGAAACTGTACCTGCTCCTACCTCCTTAGGCCAAATTAGGGAAGACAGGAGCACATATATATACGTGTGTGTATATATATATATATATATATATACACACACACACACACATATATATACATATATACTATATGTATATTATATACATATTATATTATAACATATATATTATAACATATATATTATATACATATTGTATATATATGTGATATATATATATATATATATATATATATATATATATATATTTTATACACACACACACATAGTGCATGGTGGTCCCATTCAGAAAGACAAAAAATCCTCTTTCCCTCCTTCTATTGCCCTCTATACAAAAAGTCCTCTCTCCTCCTATTGTCCTCTGCACACACTGGTCCTGTCCTCAAACAGTAAGAATCTTGTCACTTTGCAACCTTTTGGATGAGAAAAGTCATCAGAAAAATTGCTCTTCCTGCTGTGATCCCTGGGACCCTCTTTATCCCTAGCCCTGCCTGCCCCACCCTAGAGCTCCTCTGAGGCCAACGATGGGGAATGTAAGAGCCTCTGGGCCCTCAGGATTGGCTCTGAATTTCATCAAGCAGGGGAAGAATTTCCAACTGTGAGTGGAGGTGATGGCAGCAAAGGACACCCCTCAGTCAATCAGCCATTTCATAGATCAAAGATGATGACTATCACTTCGCATAGATAAGGATCCCAAAGTCTGGAGGGTCAGCTCCATGCTCAAGGCCACACAGCTCAGCCAGTAAATAGCTTGAGTATACCCACCTCCAAAATCAAGGTTCTTACTCCTTTCCCTTTATTAAATAATAGCAGCTGCCCCCTAGTCAGCATCACAGCCCTAACAGGCTGGTTAGAAGAATAAGAGAGAGGAGCTTCAGCCACCACACCTCCAAAAGAGTCTAAGTAGGGCTGGCCAGGCTGAGGCCATAGCCCCTTATGACTTAAAATGAGAATCCTGAATGGCCAAGGCCCCATCAGAACTTGGTCAGCTTATAAACCACAGCCACCCCTTACCAGGACTCACAGTATGATCAGAAGAACACACAAACCTCTCCTGGAGGGCTCACATTATTGTCAAATCTATGGCCATAGTCTAGCCTGGCAGCATCAGCACAGAGGATCCCCCTCCCTGCCTTATCACACACAAGCAGAGATCAGGAGTTCAGGGAGACCATGGCACATCAGACAATCTCCCAATATCTATTTCCATATCTGCACCACCAGTTGAACTAGATGTCCTCTGAGATCCTTGCCAAGTTGCTAATCTGTTACAATATTTCAGTTACTCCTAAAACAAATCTTTCTTTTCCTTGGTAACAAAAAGCTGCAGATCCAGGACTCCAGGAGAGGTGTCCCTTAGCAATTCCACAAATTTCAGATTATCTTCTAGATGTTCCTCTCTTGCGTTTTACTATTCACCTATAAAACATGTGGATGCTTACATCCCCATGGACACAAAGATGGGTCCATTATGGCATAGTGGTCTTATTGTCATAGAGGCAATAAGACCACTATGCCATAATGGACCCATCTTTGTAATTCCCTAAAGCTCCTCCCAAAACGTGGTATTAAGGCCAAGGAGCACCCATTCTCCTTCTGGAGGACTAGCCCATACTTAGGCCTTTGAAAATTCGGACTCAGAGAGGCCAAGTGATTCTCCTAGTGCCACACAGCTCAGTTCTCCACGAAGTACTCCCTTAGCGGAAGGCCCTGGGTACAGAATGGGGAGCAAAGAAGCCAGTCCCTTCCCCGATAGGGTGGCCAGACCTACCCTATCAAGCAGAAATAGCCCCACACACCTGAACCCACTCCCTGCTCCACCACACTTCAGCCCACCACTGTCACGCCTCTTCAACCGTCCCCAACTCCCCCACAAACCCCGACTCCTCCCACCAGTTATAATAGCCTGTGCCGGTTCCCCACCAGTCCCCTGTTCCCTCTCCACGAGAGACTCCCACCCAAGCCCTCTATCCACCTATCCCGGTGCACCTCCCTCCCCTCACCACCACGTTGGCAGGCGTGCAGAGCAGGTCTCCCATTGCTGTACGGCATCCAGATCTTCTTCAGTGGGTTCTGGGTCAGTTCCCGTGGGGACGCCATCCCCGGGCCGAGACTAGTCGGACTGCGCCGCTGAGGACCCAGCAGCCAGGCCACCTCGGGCCACCCGAGGTCCCGCCCCTCAGGCTCCGCCCCTCTTCGAGCCGCGACAACGCTATTCAGTCTTCCCTCGGGTCCCGCCCCCAAATGAATAAGCTCCACCCTAACAGAAGGACCAGGCTCCGACTACGCATGCCCACCTCTCCAACAGTCCTTTTTTTTTTTTTTTTGGACCAAGCACGCCCCGAGAATACGCATGCTCAATTTCCACCAGGCCCAATGCCCGGATTATGCAGGCCCCGCCCCGGATGCGCGAACCTATCACGCTCTGCTGATTTCTGTGGGTCTCCCTGATCCCCTCCCAGGGAATTTAAGCCCCGCCTTCACGGCAAGCAGGGCTTCCGCTTCCTGCTGAGCTTGACCTCCAGTCCCCTAGGAGGGAAGTGTTTGCGCGCAATACAGCGAGGCTTGCATGATCTGCAGGGCCGGGTTAATCTGAACAAGCCTGGCGGCTTCCGCGTGACTCCAACCCCTGGTCCGCTGTCCCTGCCATTAATTGCCCCGCCCTCCTGGTCCTGCGCTGAACCACCTGGTCTGGCTCGAGCCTTGAGATTCTCCCCGGTCCATAAAACCAACCTGCTCCTCGCCGCAGGAAGAGCTCCTTTATCCTATGCACAGAGACACATGACAGATCTCAGGATCGATGGAGTTTCTCTCTTGTTTTTGGCTATTGGGGAGCACAAACTAAACTCCTGCCCTCCTAGAGCAAATGCGCAGGATCTTGTGACTGAGTTATTTGAGGATTCACTAAACCCTGGCCACATCTTAATTCTCTTGCCAGGATTTCATTTTTACCAATTAAATGTTCATCGTAAGTTTATGCATTTTTAAAATAATTTAAATAGCTTCTTCCTCTTCATCAGGAAAATGGGTGCGCTGGTCATTAATCTTAAGAGATTGTGGTGTAGACTAAATGTGTCAAATCATTCTGAGAATTCTGTTCCAAAACAAATTAGTGTTCTGATTCAGTATATTATTTATCTCCTTCCTGTCTTTGCAAATGCACAGGCGGCAAGGAAGAGATCCAGAAATTCGGGAAACCTTCTGGTTGACTCTCATGTGTTTGGCACCCGCCCAGCCCCTTCAGGCTCCTGCCTCCTCTGATTGCCAACCCTGCCTGTCCAAATTTGGGACACTTTCTGCCCTAGCCCTCACAAATATGGCTTGAACCTGGATCACACTGCCCTCTAGTGATGTCCACCATCACATCCCTAGCAGGGTCCCTGCAAACTGAAGTTCTCTGCCCAGTGTACTCAGCCAGAAGATCTGGGCATGTAGAACAAAGCTGACCTCATTGTCAGTTCATGCTGCACCTTCTTCCATGACTTGAGATGACTGATAACAAACATCTTGCCTACTTAAGGAAATGAAGGTTCAGAAGGTCTAAATGCCGGAAGCCTACCTGGACCTTGCCTGAAACCAGCTCTAGCTGCCTACTCTGGGGAATGCCCTGCCTGAAGCAGGGTCCACCATTTCCTCCTTCCTCATTCTCCAGCTGCATTTTCCATCACCCATTCCCCTCCAGGGCTCTTGTGATCATCCACCTGCTTCCTAGTTCCCCAAAGCCACTCATTCTGTTCTTGACACAGCCAACTCTCCTGCCTTTCGCCTGGCCACTGCCAAGGCCATCTTGGGGCAATCCTGGCTAACGAAACATCATTGCCACACACCCATATTCTGTCCAACACTCATTGTAGAGACTGTCTCCTCTAACACCCAGCACCTCCTGAGGCCTGCCTTCTGTCTTCTTCTGTAGCCTTCCTGGATGTTAGTAGAGAGCAGGGAGTGGAAACAGCCAGGGAAGACAAAGCAACTAGGACTATTTCTACATCCAGACAGTATGAGCCTGATTCATAGGAAACACCTTAGCTCTGTAAACTCCCACACTTCCCCAGCTGACCTTGGGCTGACCCAGACACATCCTCCCATGTCCATATACTCATCTGGGAGGTCAATGTCAGGGTCTAGGGCCCTTCCCAAAGCCAAGGTCTACATCTACTCTGAAGGTAATCACCATCTCCCCTCCCATGGCCTTATTTCTTAGGTAGAAAATTGATGGTCTGTCCAAGAGCCAGTCCACAATGCAGGAAGAACTTAGCTCAATTCCCAGCCTTCAAAACCTCACCTCCCACACCTTTACACTATTGCTGAACCTCCACACCCAGGCTCTTGGTTGTTCACTTCATTGAAATTCTCTCCTGGCTGTCTGCATCTCCCAGGATCAGTAGGTACCCCATAAAATAACTGGTCCTCATGACTTTTCCTTCCTCAGGGCATCCCAAAGTGTGCCAGCTTTCCTGTCTCAGGTATGGGAAGTGTGCTGGGATATCACTGTGTACTCATAGGTGAACATGTCTGGCTCAGCCTCTCCCCACCATGAACGTAACTGACCTGATTCCAGTTGGCTCCCAGGGTGCCCCCTCTGCACTGACCACCAAACCCCCTCCCAGTGTCACAGGCCAGAAGCCGTGGGGTGTGGCTAAAGTCTTCAACCCATAGTTCTCAAGGCTCATACTCTTTCCAGTCTGTTTATCTGTTGCTGAATTCTGGTGGAACCAATATGCCACCGTTCGCAGCATAAGGATGGGGGGCAGGCTCAATGCATGCCACACAGACTCACACGCCAGTGCACACAAGCTTGCATATGCACATGCAGAAGCACACGTACCAACAAGCCCTGTACCCAGGCATGTATATAGGGACAGGCAAGTTGTAGCAGGGCCTGCTGCTCTCTGCTGCCTCCCTTCCTCTTTATTCCCTCACCTAATGCTGCCATTGCTGGGGGGGTGGAGGTCCTTAGGAATCCTGGCCTCTTCTAGCCATTTCCAGAAGGGACTGTCCCCAGTAGCCCAGAGCACACAGAGTGTGAGGGTCTTACTTGGGGCTATAGAACCATGTAAGAAGCAGCTTATGAACTCTGATCTGTACTTCCTGATTCCACTCCAGCACAGGGCACACAGTAAGTGCTCAAAGTAATTTGAGACAAGTCAGGGCACAGAGAAAGGGCCCAGAGAGACATGAGCAAAACAGAATACACAGTAGGTGCTTTCAGAAGCTCAGGACCAGCTCAAGCACATGGTAGGTGCCCTAGAAATGCTGGTTTAATAGCTAAAGCCACATCATATGAAAAACTTCCCAAATGAGCCTCTAGTCCTCCCCAAATTGGATGACCCCTTAAAAGGGAGGTAGAAGAATATGACCCCTTTGAGGCCAGCAAGGGGCAAAGTGGGAGGGCCTCAGGCAGCTCCAGCTGGCTGTCCCTCCCCCCTGGACTAAAGGAAGACACTATTTATAGCTCCCCCTTGGCCCAGCCCCATCTCCCCTGCAAAGCAACAGTGTTTCCCTGCCTCCAGGCCAGTGACAGACTGATGCCTCCTCAGAGCACCCCTAAACCAGGGGGAAAATCCCAACACTCTCATATCCCCTCCAGTACCACCCTCGCTGTGCCCAGGTCTTTTCCCATTCCCCCCCACACTCCCCACACTGCCCCGTGCCTACCCTGCCCGCTGCTCCCCAGCCCCGGGTCGGTCAGAGATCTGCCTCTTAACGTGCCTGTGTCCATCCTGTCTCCGAACTGACCAGGGCCACCGCCCCCTGCGGCTTGGGAAGAGTAGGGCAACCCCGCCCTCTGACAGGCTCAGAGTACAGCAGCCCCGCCTCTCCAGCGGCCCTGGGCCCGCCTGCCAGGGCTGCTTAGTACTGTGAGGTTGACACTGGGGGCCCCATCCAGGCCGGCAGCCACACTCTGGCTGGCCAGTGTTGCCTCTTTCCAGTCAGAGCTGCCCTTGTCTTTCGGTGGAGTTGTCTACCTTGCCTGGAGTGCCTGCCCCATCCTCAGGCAGGCCTGTCCTCGCACCCAGGAAGTCAGTCCTAGCTCTAGGTCAGTAATGGAGTAGAAGATGTGAAATAGGCAAAACCTACTTCCAAACTAAGGGACCAAATCAGTTAAAAGAGGGTGGTGAAGGAGGGTGGACAAAAGGACAGAAAAGCTAGGTGTGACTCAACCCTCCTGCGTCACTGCATGGGTGCACATGACTGTGTGATTCTTGTCCATCCCATCCTTCAATCACTTGATGTTTATTGAGTGCCTCTTGCAGCCACAACCTTCATGTACACTATGTCACTCAGTGCTCCCAAGAAGCTTAGTGGCATCACTCTGCTTTACAGAACACCTTTGCTCAGGATAATTCAGTAAGGACTGGATAGAGTTAGATTGGAGCTTGGCAGACTAAGCCGCCTCTCCCGAGTCTTTGTTTCCAAGAATCAAAACTGGGTATGTGAAAGACAATGCCCAGTTATGTGGTACGTGTGCTTCATGCAGGTTTGAGGGACAAGTACCCACTCCTCCCTGTTCTCTTACACCCCCCCACACACATCTTGCTCACATACTCAGCTGTCAGAGCTTTGTTTGTAAAAGGCAGCACATAGAGACTCAGCCACACGTGCACAGACACCCACAAGGTAAGACACAATGGTCAGACTTTCTGTGTACAGTCGTATCTATCTGGGATAGAAGCTGCCTCGTGAAGCAGAACACATGTATGTAAACTTCAGCCAGCACTTCCATGTGTGGTGGCCTAGGAGGGGGAAAAACCTGTAGGCCTTAGATGGACTGGTCTCAGATGCAGTGTTCGTTTCTTGTTTTGAGGCTTCTGAATATAACATGATGGTTACCCCATGTAATAATGTCCAGATGCCCTGTGACTGTGGAGCACCAAGACATAGCAATATTGTACTTGGCAGTGACCTTGTATGGTACTGTTCAAACTTTCCAAACATACTGTAAGTCTGTAGAGTACACAGGCATGGCAAGACATCAATACAACAATGTCCAAGGTGTCCAGAGCCCCTGACTGTGGTACACTCAGATGGGATAAGACACTACTTGGCAGTGGCCTATTACAGTGGTGTTCAAGTGCACTCTGCCCAGATGTAGTATGATCCAGCTCTGTTGCCATCCTCTATGTTTTTCCATCCAGACCAACCCCATCATTATAACCCTCTCTCTCTCAGGCTTAGCGGCGGCCAATGTGAGCCAGGATGCGAGCATTGGTTGCAGCCTGCTCCCTGGAAGCCCTGGCCCGGGCCTGCTCCAGTAAAATCTGTAGGAGGCCAATGGGGACATCCAGTGAGAGGGCGATACGTGGTCCAAGGCGGGGTACAGGGCTTGAGTAGCTCCAGGCAGCTGAGGGACTTGTGGCAGTAGCTGAGGGGCTCTTCAAGGACACAGAGAAAGGAGTGGTCTGGGAATAGTTCTGAGGAAGAATCTGGAAGGCTGGGATAGGGGTCACTGAAACAACCATGACTCTGCCCAACATCAGGACCATCAGCACCAGCGGAGCCCACCTGGTCATCATGTGGTCAGGCTGTGAGGAGAAAACAGGCTCAGGGAAGGGGCTCTGTCAACTATGGTTAACAGACAGAAACAGATGGCAAGAGCAGAGAGAGAGAGAGGAAGAGTCAAAGAGACAGACAGGGAGGCCAGGCCAGGGACAGAGAGAAAGTCAGTGAGAGACAAAGATAAAGGGATGAGAAGAAAGCTAGAGTAAATCAAGACAGAGCTAAACAGAGAAGGGGGGCCCCCAGACAGAAAGATTGAAAAGGGGAATGAGAGAAATCAAAAACACAAAAGAGGGGGGAAAGGAGAAGGAAAGGGAGATGAATGAGATGAAGGCAGAGCAAAATAGGAGACTGGAAGAAAAGACAGAGACAGAAACCATCCAGAGACACCATGATGGAAACAGATTCAGAGTCAGAAAAAACAGACAGCTGATTTAAGAAGAAGTAGTAGGAATGGGAATCCTTGAGGCAGAGAAGCAGCTGGAGACCTCAGACCCTCCCAGGTCCATATATCTCCATGAACTTGAACCCAAGGACCACTCAACCCCCAAGACCTCTCCCGACCCAACACCAGTCCTACCACTGACAGCTTCCTCTGGGGTAAGTTGCGATGTCTATGGCTGCTGGGGCTGGGATCAGGCGATGCTATCCTATGTTCTGACCCTCTGCTCCACTTCTGGGCCCATTTATCTCCACTAGCCCACTGTGGTGGGAGGTGGGTGTTTCCTGGCATGAGGCAGCCCCCACCTATGACTCATCCCCTCCTAGCAAGCAGTAAGGACACATCTTTATCTGCTTCTTTCTGAGGGTCACAGGAAAATGACCATGGCGGTGCAGCAGGACTTTGTATTCATGCAATACTGACTCCCCCGAGGGAAAATATGCCCCCCACAACATCACCCCCAAGAAGTCATAACAAGGACATTTTAAAACAGCAGCTTTAATGCCCCCCAGAATCAGCACCATGGCATCACAGGCCTGGGTCAAGGGGTGGGTCAGACGCAAGTCACCTCCGCTCACTGCCCATAGCCACCCCCCATGGTGAGTCATCCACCAGGGAGGCAGGAGCCACAATGGGGGTTTGTCCATAGGGACAAAGGCTAGACCCACAGGACCAAGTCACTGAAATAATGGACATGCACACACACGCTCATGTGCACAGAGGTCTCTAGCACCAAGGGGAGGGACAGCAGGACCTGTTGAGATCCAGATTCTTCCAGGGGACACTAAACAGCAGCTCATCAACTCTGGGCAGCACCTGGGTGGAGCAGGTTAGAGACTGTCTTCAGCCCCTGACCCCCTTACACAGTATGCAGACCACAGAGAAACACGGCAAAACACCTTCTGGCGGGATAGGGAGTGCTGTGGGGACCAGAAGCCTAGCAGTAGGTGGGGCTCTGACTCAGAGAAGGACCCATACTCAGGTCTTTAAAGAAGGGAACATGGAGAGGGACCATAATGGGAGTTCTACAGTTGAGGTTCTGTATTCAGTTCTTTCATCTGGGGGGTCCATCCCAGGTCCCCCACTCTGAGGGAGCTTCTCACTCATGACCTTGATCCTCAGGGCCCAGTTCCCTGCTGAGGTGGGGCTAAGCCTCTACCTGTTTTCTGGCTCTGGATCACGTGGGGCAGGCAGCGGCGCTCACAGGCTTCACGAGTTCCAAAACGGTTGGCATTCCCTCCACAGCCACCATAGACAAAGGGGTGACAGGCCTTTGTCCTGCCTGGCACAGCCCGATGGTACCAGCGCAGGGTGAAGGCAGTACAGGAGCCCTCATCCAGAGGTAGGGAGCAGGGGTCTGGGGTCAATGGGGATCAATGAGAGGCCAGCAGGGAATGGCTCCACCTGCCCTTACCTGAACCCCTCTAGGCACATCCCTCATTCTCACCATCACCATCCCAAGGAACCTCAAGGTCCTGGTATTCCTCCACAGAATACTCAGAGTATTCTGAGAACTCGTCATCTTCAGGGGGCACTTGGTCTACAGCACAGTGGGATATACCATGAGGGAGAAGCTGCTGGCCCTGGGGTAGTGTGGGCAGCACTAATCTCCCCCTGTGTGCATAAGGGTATCCATGCATATGCCCTGCATGTGGACCCTATGTGCATGGCATGTGCTCTGCATGCATGAGCACCTAGATACATGCCCATGTTCCATCCATACATGCCCCATGGTCCAGTCATTCTCACCTTCCTCTTCTACATGAGAGACACGGAGTACAGGCACTGGCCTGTGCATCTGGGTGCCAGCTGTGTCTGCAGCATAACTAGGGAGGGGTCCTGGAGCAAAGAACAAGTGATGACACGTGGGGTCATCATGAGCGGCCATACCAGCCACTCCCCAGGTGATAGACAGGGCAGGACCTAGGGTGAAGAAAGTTCTAGGCACAGAAAACTACTCACGTGATCCAGATGCAATAAACTGTCCCTGGCAGGCTGAAAAGGGTAGAAAGAGACAATGATGAAGGGAGAAAGAGACAAAAGAAAGATGGGAAGACACACACAAACACACACACATATACACACACACAGAGGGAGATTGAGATGTACAGAGAAACAGCAGGAGAGACAGTGATAGAAGGACCAATAGAGAGAATGATAGGTAGAAGGATAGAGAGAAGGAGGCAAAGAGAGAGAGTGAAAAGAGGGAGAAAGAGGAAGAAAGATAGAGGAGAAGTAGACAGGAATGAGAAATTGGGAAAAGGTCAACAAAGGGCAAGAATAGAGGGAGACAGAAACAGGTAGGCATAGACAATAAATGCAGTTGCAAAAAAAAAGAGGAAAAAGTACAAACAAAAGAATTAATCAAAAAATTACAGAGCTGGGGTTGTGGCTCAGTGGTAGAGCGCTCGCCTCACACATGCGAGACCCTGGGTTCAATCCTCAGCACCACATAAAAATAAATAAGTGAAATAAAGGTATTGTGTCCAACTACAACTAAAAAAATAAATATTAAAAAAAAAAATTACAAAGAGAAAGAGAGGAAGAGCAGAGCTTCACTCTGATGTTCCCAAATTCATCGCTGCCTGGCTTGTGTCAGAGCCAGTGGGACCAGCTCTGCTTCCTCCTCTATTCCCTCCACACATGGCGACTCTGAAATCCTCAACTTTGTGGCTATCTACATCTGCTGCGCATCTCTCATCACTGAGAGAATTTCTGTCAGCATCCTGTCCTACAGTATGTGTGCCCTTCTGAATACCTATCCATCTCAACTCATCTCTTTGACACTTGCCTCCTGTAAGTATTGGGGACCTGTCAGCCCCTATCTAGGTGTTCTGGGACAGAGTGGGACAAGGTACCAGACACTCCAGGCTAGGCTCACTCACCACAATGCTGACTCATCTCCTGACGCACAAAGCCCCGAATGTCATCCTCCTGGAGACAAGACCACAAGGACCATGAAGAACCCATGAATCACAGAAGTGACATCAGGCACATAATGCAGGGGTCAAAAAGAGTCAGGAGCCTAGGGTCCAGGGGCTCAGGGTGTTGGGTGTGGAGACAGAGCCCTAGCCCACAAAGACCCACACTTACTGTCAATGCAGCTTCTCCCTTCTCTCCACGGGGACCAATGGGCCCTGGCCGCCCCTATGTGCAACAGATAAGAATAGGCTGTGACCTCAGGTTCAGGGACATCAGGGTCACCCCAATCTTTGACCTCGAGCCTAGAAATCCCACTTACCTGCTCTCCTCTCTCACCAGGGGTCCCAGGAGCCCCAGGGGCCCCTACCACACTCTCTCCAGGGGGACCTCGCTCACCCTGCCAGACACAAGGATCAAGTGAGCAAGACCAGAGTTGGTAAGGGTCAGAAAACAGGCAAATTTGGGATCACAGCTTCAGAGGTTGGGGCAAGGAGACTGGGGAATGGGTTGCAAAGTCAGAAGTCCGAGAGGTAGGAAAGGTAGGGAGGGTTAAAAATGTAGCTCAGTGGTAGGGTACTTGCCTAACATATGTGAAGCCCTGGGTTCAATCCCTAGCACCACTCCCCCATACCAAAAACAAAAGGGTAGGGAGGTTCAGAGCTTAGGAGTCAGAGAATTCAGTCAAGAACTCTTACTTTCTGACCCTGAAGTCCTTCAGGGCCTTTGGGACCAACACCACCAGGTGGCCCTGGGGGACCACTAGCACCATCATTGCCCCTAGGACCTGGAAAACCCACAATTCCTGGGGATCCCTGAAGAGAGATGGGATAGGGTCAGTAATAAAAATCTTGAAAGATGAACTCACTCCCAAAGAGCATGCTCTCCTCAGTTTACCATGATCTTGACCTTGACTTACCCGCTCTCCTTTCTCACCCTGGTCACCCTTGGGTCCTAACTGTCCATCAAAGCCTCGGTCACCCTGGGAACAGAAGAAACATAAGAGACACTTTGCCTTGACCTCCCTCAGATCCTGAACCTCCCCAAACTCCCATGAGTCCCCAGGCTCAATGCTTACAACCTTCCATGATCTGAGCATCTGTGATTACCAGCTGTGATCCCCATGACACCAACCCGTCTATAACCCACCACCCTGATATACATGAACCTCTGCTCCATGTTCCACTTTTTCATCTAAACTCTCCACTGTGATCCTTGCCCATCCTGAAATCTCACGACTAGCCCCACACCATCCCCCAACACCTGAACCCTCTACAACCTTCCTTGACCTTAAACCCTCATCACCCTATTGTAGCTTTCCTTGCCCCATCCTGACTCCCCATCATGACCACTCAAGAGATCCTGTACCTTGGGACCAATCAGGCCCTCTTTGCCAGGAGCCCCAGACTGGCCTGGCACACCAGGCTCCCCCTGGAGAAAAGAAAACAGAGCTTAGACCCTGGCCCAGCCGTATCCCACCTGGCCCACTTGGTCCTCCTCATTCTGGGTGTTCCTCATACTCACCATCTCTCCTTTTCGTCCTACCAGCCCTGGACGGCCAGGAAGACCAGCTTCTCCCTACAGGCATCAGGTTTGGGGTCAGTCTTGGGTACCAGATACCATGGTCCCCACACTAACTTTTACCTCTGTACCTTGTCTCCCTTCTCTCCATCAAGGCCACAGGCTCCCTTCATCCCCCGTTCACCCTAAGGGCAAAAAGCAGGTGAGAAAGAAACTTCCAGGTACTTCACCATATGAGCTCTTCACCCTAAAACTAACTCCCCCAACAGACTTTAGACATTCCAACATCTGACCTAACACCCAACATTCATCCCTGGATACCCTAACATCTGACCCCAGCTTCCTCACCCTCCAGTATCCAGCCTTCCTGACAAGAAGAACAGAACAAAACAAAAAACCTGATCCCCTTCCCACCTTGATGCCCCTGGGGCCCATGAAGCCAGTATCTCCTTTGTCTCCTCGGAAACCAGGTGCTCCATCCTTTCCTGGGGCTCCCTGGGGTGGGGGTAAGGTGTAGACATGAGGTCAAAGGAAATTAGTGAAGAGTTGCAGCAGGGAACATCATAAGGTAACAATCACCGAGGAGGCCAGCAGCACGGGAAGGGAAAAGTTTGGCATGGGGAAGAGTCACTTTGGGCAGGCAAAACCATCATAGAGTATTACTATGGAGGCAGGTCCCCTGGGCAACAGGAAGACATCTTGAGACATTGGTCACCATAAGGTCAAAAGCTACATGAGTGAGACCACCATGGAGATGGAGTTCCCACAGGAGGTCTCTGTGGGAGTGGAAGCACTTACCGGGTCACCAGGGATCCCTGCAACACCAGGCTCACCCTATAAGAAACATTATGGGAGAAACCTTCAATGTGACCATTCTTCATGCTGGCCTATCTGTTGCAGCTAGTTGGCACCCCCGAGGCCAGAAATCTGTGTTAACACTCATGTGGCCAACAGCGAGGGAACGAGGATCCCTACAACACTTAGGAGACACCCAGGGACAGGTGTGCGTAATGTGTGTTTGACTCTAGTGCAGAGTTTACCTTGGGTCCTATGAGTCCTCGAGCTCCCATTGACCCAGTGGAGCCCTTGTCACCAGGCTCCCCCTTGGTGCCCTGTGGGAGGGACCAGGAGAGGAACAGTCAGGACCATACCAGGCTGGAGGATGACTGGCGCCTCCAAGTTAGGACAGGTTCCTCAGTGTCACTCCCACTGACCCCAGTGGCTCCCTCCCTTCTACCCAGGATTCAACAACTCATTTATTGCTCTGGGACCCCCAGACTCCTGCCTTTCCCTCTTACGCTAGGCTCTTAATCCCATCTGGACTACCCTAACACCCAAGGAGCCTGCTTTCAGGAACTTCATAGAGCCACAGTCTACCCAACTTCTTACATTAAAGCCCTAAAGCCCTCCCTCTATCCCCACTCTCTCAAGTCACTACAGCCTACAGAAACCCTGCCCCTAATCCCCAGAAAGACCCCTCCTACACTCACAGACCCACTATGGAATCCCCATACCCTTCAGGGCTCCATATAGTATACCCACCCTCTTCCCTGTACCTTGTCACCAGGGTTTCCATTGTCTCCCCGAGGTCCTTTGTCACCATCTAAGCCCTGAGGCCCTCGTTCACCCTGGGTCAGAAATTAGGAATGAGGGTCAGAGCTTGAGACCTTTGAGTTTTCATCGCCACAGGATTCCCTGTCACACTAAGGAAGACCCAATCTGCACATGAATAAGACTCACTCACCATGTCCCCCTTGGCACCCCGTGGCCCTGGAGGCCCCACAATCACAGCTGAGTCACCCTGAGAAGGCAGAGAGTAGTCAACAGAGTCAAGAGCACCCCAATCTCTTGCTCTTCCCATCCCCCATGCCCACACTCACCTTGTCACCCTTTAGCCCTGCAGTTCCAGCATCACCCTATTGGGTAAAAGAATGTGAATCTCATTCAAGCTGAGGAGCCTTTAGTCCTGAATTATACGCCCCACCCCACTCACCACAGGGGCATTTTACCTACATTCTTACCTTCTCTCCTCTGTCCCCCCGGATGCCTGGGGGCCCCTACATGAAGGAAGATGACCATAAGCTATGAAGATTTGAGGGGACTAGTGAGGAGACAGCTCAGGGAGAGGCAAAGAGAGAGGGACAGAGGGGGGATGAAGGAAACAGAGAGCTAGAGCAGACAAGGAGAATTAGAAGGCTGGGGTGGACTGCAGAGAGTATCTCAAGGGCATATAGGGGACAGTCAGGGTACTGAAGTCATACTCCTGGCACTTTTCCCAAAGGAACCCACCATGAGTCCTCGAGGTCCCTCCTGACCAGGGTGGCCGTCTTCACCCTGGATGGTGACATTAAGTTAATTGACTCAGGGGTTGGAAATTCAAGGCAAGAGTGGTCATGAAGGAGTCATTGTCTGCCTCTCTGGCAGTGGGCCTGGCTATGAGAAGACATACATACCCGGATACCTGGCTCGCCACGCTCGCCTCGGGGCCCAGGAAGCCCTGCTCCAGGGTCTCCCTGAAGATCAACAGAATATCCTGGATAAGTGAGGGGACTCAGTGGGGGACAGAGGGCCATGGGAGATTAGTGGAGGTTGGAGGTTGGAGGTGACTAGAGCACAGGAAAAAGAAGATGACCATAAGCTATGAGGATTTGAGGGGACTAGTGAGACAGCTTGGGGACAGGCAAAGAGAGAGGCACAAAGAATAAGCACACTAAAGCCAAGGTAGCATTCCACCTACCTTGTCTCCTTTCAGTCCAGAGGCTCCAGGCACTCCCTGTGGGTCAGAATAAGGTAAAGGTCCTATGGTCCTTAAAGCCCACACATACCCAGCCCTGCAGTGTGGTCTATCCCCATTATAAATTCTCATGTGGACAGACTCATGGGGCATTGGGACACTTCTACTCACCGCTGACCCTGGTGGTCCAGGTGGTCCCAAGGGGCCTGGGGGACCTTCTCTTCCTGGGAGGCCTGCCAGACCCTATAGGAAAATGGGGCAAGAAAGGCAGAAAGTAACTTAAGAAACTTCTTTCTCTTCTTCTCAAGTGAGGAGCCCCTAAGACAGGGTCTGGTTTCCCTCCTCCTCACCCACCACTAGATTTAGAAGTCTTGAAGTCATCAAGTCATGGAATGGAACCACTATGTGACCCAGGTATCAATCCCTAGGTTTATACCCAAAGGACTTAAAATCAGCATACTACAGTGATGCAGCAACATCAATGTTTATAGCAGCTCAATTCACAAAGCTGACCTATAAAACCAACCTAGATGCCCTTCCACAGATGAATGAATAAAGAAAATGTGGTACATATACACAATGAAATATTACTAAGCCTTAAAGAATAATTGAAATGATGGCATTTGCATGTAAATGGATGGAAATAGAGAATACCATGCTAAGTGAAATAAGCCAATCTCAAAAAAAACAAAGGCCAAATATTTTTTCTGATAAGCAGATGTTGATCCATGGTGACAGGGAGGGGAAGGATAGAATGAAGGAACTTTGGATTGTGCAGAGGGGAGTAAAGGGAGGGGTGGGGTGGTAGGGATGGGAAAAACAGTAGAATGAGACAGACATTATTACCCTATATACATGTATGATTATACTTTTGATGTGACTCAGCACCATTACAGCCAGAAGAATGAGAAGTTATGCTCCATTTGTGTACAATGTGTCAAATGCATTCCACTGTCATGTATAATTAATTAGCATTTTTAAAAAATAAGTCATCAAGCTCCCATGTGTTCTCAGCCACTCACCCGCTCTCCACTGGGGCCTGGCTGGCCCATCTCTCCTCGAGGGCCTGTCTGACCAGGAAACCCAACAACACCAGGAGCACCAGGATTACCAGGAGGGCCCAGGTCTCCCTGAAGGAGAGAGAGCAAATGGAGAAGGGGTTATATGGGACGCCTTTCTGGGACTAGTCCTAGAATTCCTTCTTTCTCCCACCTCCAGAGGCCACCTTGCCCACTGTCCCTGCCACTGTGATTGGATACTGACTTACCTTCATACCTGGAGGACCAGTTGGCCCAGGGAGCCCTTGGACCCCAATTCCTGGGTCACCCTTTGAGGGAAAGAGAGGTCATATCAGGATCATGGGGTCTCAGGATCATGACCCCCAGCAGGGACCCTTCTGGGTAAATATACCTTGTTTCCTTTAAGTCCTGGAGCCCCTTTTTGACCCTGAAAAAAAAAAAGTAAACAGCACTTGAAAGGGTAGGAATATACAAACCAAACTTAGACATGGGCCAAAAACATTCCCAGGGGAGCTCAGATATGATCATGAACCCACGGAAACTCAGGATTATAACTAAGGCTTGGCTTACAGAAGTCCAGACATTTCCATGGGTTCATGAGTACATAAACTGAAGTTCAGATGTGACCACCGATACGTGGGAGTTCAGGCATGACCAAAGGCACATGGAGCTCACACACGAATGCAGACATAAAGGAACACAGATGTGGAATTCAGACAGGAACTCTACTGTGTCTACTCCCAGGAAGCTTAGATGTGACCACAAATGTGTACTCAGACAGATGGGGGTGGGAGACGGGATTATAAACACAGGTCCAAGGAAAGGCTGGCAAGAACTCAGCTATGTCCTGAGACTTAGATCAGATAGGAGCACACACATGTGGGCTCAGACATGGTAAGGAATAAAAGACCAAGAATAAGCACACTAAAGCCAAGCTGGGACAGCCTCACAAACTCAGAAGTTTGAGTATGGAAGCTAAGAGTGTGTGACCCCAAGGTGCCCCAAGAAGCAGGCTCCTGAAGTCATCAAGCCCCTCAAGCCAGATCCAGGGATTCAGATACATGCACTGGCCTAAGAATGATCCCACATGTCCACAGTCATACTCAAGCCAAGCTTGGACCTGCCAGACCCCAGACTCACATCTTCCCCAGGGTCTCCAGGTTCTCCTGCACGGCCGGCTTCACCCTGCACAGAAGTGGTGGTGAGGTCTAGGGCCACTCAGCCTTATTCCTCCCTGCCCAACATTCAGACCCTAAGACCAGGTCCACTCACCTTCTCACCCCTTGGCCCTGGCAGTCCTCGATCACCTTTGGCCCCCTGTAGACACAAGAATAAGAAAGCAACTCAGGCATTAGTTATAGATAGATGAGACTCAAGGAAAGAGGCACAAGCAAGATGTCAAATGTGGGGCATATTATATAAGTTGAGGGTCATGAGGGTGGGTAAACTATGGGTCAAAGACCCCTTGCTATCAGAGGTGCCACACTTACCGGTTCACCCACCAGGTCTCCAGCAAGGCCTCCCGGGGCACCCTGATGAAGAAGAGGTGTCAATGGGGTTCCTTGGCATCCCCTCTTGGTCCTCCCTTCCAGGTCCCTAGTACACTCACCTTCTCTCCCTTTGCTCCAGGGGCTCCAACTACCATCTGTGGGGAATACCCAGTGAGTTGCCTAGCCACCCATCCTCCCCAACCCTACCCTGCCATCATGAATGGAATGTGGAAACTGAGGCTTGGGGTGAAGCAGAGGAGTTGGTGCAATAGGTAGAGGTCAGGGTCAAAGGTCACCTGTCCAGGAGTCCCCATGGGTCCAGGTTCTCCTTTAGGTCCAACAGGGCCAGGCAGACCTGGCGATCCCTGGGGCAGAGCAGTATGGGTAACTCAGAGCCTCTCCACCATTCTGTCTCTACTGCCCCACTCTTCATATCCAAGCACACAGCTGGGCACAGGGCCCTATGATAAGCCTGCTATGAGCAACCCCCAGAACACATACTGGTACACCAGGGCTTCCTCTGTCTCCATCCTTTCCACTGGCACCGTCACGACCTGGGGGTCCTGGCTTCCCTGTCTCCCCCTGAGAGGGAGGAACTTAGTTAGGGACCTGATGGTTGACCCTTGACCCCTGAAATCAGACCCTTACCTCTATGACTTACCACTTGTCCAGGCAAACCTGGTGACCCCTGAGGACCCTGAGGGGAAACAAATATGGGGATGGATGACACAGGGCAAAGGACAAAGGAAGACATGGGAGAACACGGAACCCAGTATGTAGGAACACAGTATCCCTGAAAGAGCCACAAATCACTCACCACAAGGCCTGAAGGGCCAGGGGGGCCAGGAAGTCCCACAGCTCCAGTAGGTCCAGGCAGGCCCTAGAGGAAGAAAAAGTTCAAGGAAGTGCCACTTCCACCCATTTCCCTGTGACCTTACCCTACGAGTTGGGTCACTCACCCGTCCTGGGGGTCCTGTCTCTCCAGGTTCTCCCTGCAAAAGACCCAAAAAGCTTATGAACAGAGCCCACAGGGGAACTCCTGGGGCTTAGCATAATCACCAGGAATGATACCCCAGAAGCTAACAGAGCTTATTCTGGGTGTGGACAAGGCTTGAAGGATCCCCCTCCTCCACCATCCACGTACTCCCACATACCTATACTCACCTTCAGTCCAGAAGGTCCTTGGGGTCCAGCAGGGCCAGCAAGACCCTAGAGAAAAGTGTCAAGGCAGGGAACAGGGATTAATATTGTTTGCCTGGGTTCAGGGATTCCCATAAACAAGGTGTGGTTCAACAGCAGACTGATGCCTGTCCTATCCCTCCCATACTCCCACCATTTAGTGCTCCCCCATCACTCACTGGGGCACCAGGCGGTCCAGGGTCTCCATGGCCACCCTGTTAGGAACAGTCAGATGAAGAAAGCCAGCCCCACCCCACCAGGGAAACTAGGCAGAACTGTTCATGGGGGTTGGGCACAGGATGGGGCAGGAGAAGTAAAGAATTCAGTACTCACTGCTGGGCCAGGGGCCCCCCTGGGACCCTGCAAACCCTGCATAGAGAAGAAGATAATGAGCCTCAATCGAGGCCTCACTTGGGCCATTCCCACCCTCTGGGGATCTTTGCTTAGGGGCCCACTTCCATGCCCCCACCCTCCCAGAGACAGATCACTGTGTATCCACAAACTGCCCTTCGGATAGCACACATGGTCCTGTGTGTACATGCGTGCATGTGCATGTACACACACACACACACACACACACACACAGAGCAGAATACCAGAGTCTGGGCAAGCTGCTCTGGCCACCACTCACCAGCTTTCCTTCAGGCCCAGCTACACCGCGCTCTCCTGGTAGACCCTAAAGAGAAAAGGTCTAAGGCTACACTGTTCTTATGCCCTGACCTCAGCTTCTCCCCCAATCCATCACTCCCTGTGTAGCCAGAAGCAGGAGCCAAATAGTCCAGGTAGTGCTGACTCCAACTTTGAACATAGGACAAAACATGTAACAGCCACATTCTTTCATACAAGTGGTCCATGGGGCAAGGACTTACTGGGTTGCCATCATGACCTCTCTGTCCAGGTTCTCCCCGATCTCCCTTGATGCCTGGCACACCCTGCAAGCATAATATCATGTCCTGAACCCCCAGTCCCTGCCATGTGCCCATGTACATACACAATACCACCCCTAGTATGCCACATAAAGGAGGGGGAAATACGGTGTGATAGAAGACCTCACCCTGTCTCCTTTGGGGCCTCGGTCACCATCGCTGCCTGGCTCTCCCTGTGGGGATGTGATGTCAAGTCAGTTCTTATAGACTTTGCAAGTGGTGGTCCCCAGGCTGATCCCACACTGACCTTGGCACCCTTGAGTCCAGGGGGCCCTTGTTCTCTGGTGAGTCCGAGACTTTGCTCATCTATAGTCACCTATAAGCACAAAGTCACAGGAGAGAGAAAGACACAGAATGTGTCATGATGGGTCACAGGATCACAGAAGGTTATAAAGTCAGAGACACCACATGGATTTCTGGGGCCCAAGCTAAGGGTGGCCTCCTGGTCACCAGTCACAGCAGTCACAGGCCTTGGGCAGGGCTGAGGTAATCACCTTGGGACCAGGAGGACCAGGGGGTCCAGGGAGGCCAGGAAGGCCATCTCTGCCCTGCAGAAAAGAAGAAAATGGGGAGGTTTTGCCAGCACATGCTCCAGGAAGCTCCACCTCACAGCCCCATCTGGCTTACCTGCTCTCCACGTTCTCCTTTCTCTCCCCGTTCTCCCTGAAGTGCAAACAGCAGGTTGAGGGTTATGTCCATGAGAATCCAACCCTCCCCTCAACCCCACACCCCTGGCCCTCCCAGACAGTCCCCAGGCTCACCCTCTCTCCTGGCCTTCCTGCCTCCCCCTCACCCCCAGCCCGACCTGGGAGCCCAGGAATTCCAGGTTTTCCAGGCTCCCCGGCAAGGCCAGGAGGTCCAGGGGGGCCTCTCTCCCCAAGGGCCAGGCCAGGTGGCCCCTGAGGGCCAGGGTCTCCACGATCTCCCTTTAGCCCTCGTTCTCCAGGAAAACCAATGGAGCCCTGGAGGAGCAGAAGATGAATGCTGGTGGGTGTACAACTATGCCGCCCACAGGGCATACATACTAAGCCACCACTTACCTCCTTGCCTGGGGGACCCCGCTCGCCTGGGTCCCCTTTAGGGCCACGGCGCCGTTCAGTCATAGGCAGGAAGCCACCAGAACTCTCATCCCAAGACTCCACAATCTCCCGCAAGGCAGATGTCTAAGGGTTGAGAGGAGCAGGGCCCGTAACCGCCACCACCTACCCCTTGGGCCTTGTGGGCACTACTTGCAGCATGAGACCCCCACCTGTTCCCACCCCAGCCCCTAAACAGCTTACCTTGATGCCAACAGTTTCCAGAAATCGCTCCACATTCTAGAAATACAAGGTTGGTGAGGGACTACACACAGAAAAGAAGCTCCTGCCTCCTGCTTCATACTGCCCCCACAAAGAACCTCCAATGCCCTCTTGTCCTGGCCTCTTGCCAAGCATATTTTCAGTCCTATTGAGACCCACTTGGGGCCCCTCTCTGGCATGTCCCCATTACCCAGGTTCCCTTGAGTATAAATTATAAAAATCCCAATGGGGCAGGGACAAAGCACAGAGAACAGAACCTGTGGAACCTCATAGCAAGGGGAAGAAGATGGAAAGGTTGTCATTATGGGCATGCAAATGAGTGTTAAGGGCCAGGTCCCAAAGTCAGCTCACCGGGACACTCCCAGGTTCTCCTCTCAGGCCACGCTCTCCAGGCAGGCCCTGGAGGGATCAAGAGACAGGCTGCTAGGATCCAGCTTATGAGGCATGTGTGAATATGTGGGTCTACAGCTACTTAGGCAAATGAAAAAGGTGGGGCCTCACCTGTTCCCCTTTGGATCCAGTCTCCCCACGGTCACCCTGAAAACAAAGAATGATTAGGTGAGGAAAATGTCCCCCAATCTGATCAGGCCCTCACCATACCTCCTACCCAACTCACACACTCACCTTGAGGCCGACACTTCCTGGGACACCAGGAAAACCCTAAGATATGACAGAATACAAAAGGATCACATAGGATCATGGCATCCTGGGAGGTATCCCAAGAAACATAATGGCCTCTGTTTCTCCCAAGTTCCAGAACTACTGTGAACACTCACCTGGCCAGGAGGGCCCACCTGCCCTGGAAGACCTGGAGGGCCCTGGAGCCCAGGGATACCAGAAGCTCCACGTTCACCCTTGGGGCCCTCATGACCCTGTGAAGGATGCAGTCAGCATCAGAACACTGAGGTCCCAGGAAAGAATGGAGTCATATTTCACAGAGTCAGGATGTAAGATCAGAGGTTACAGAAAATTCCAGCACTTACTTCTCTCCCTGGGGAGCCTGAATCTCCCTTCTCTCCCTAAAGAAGACAAGGGTTTTTCAGACATGGCCCAATCCAAAGCCACAGGAGACCCCAGGGGAGGGGGCTTTACCTTCCTCCCATCTTCTCCAGGGTCCCCAGGTTCTCCCTGTGGGCAGAGGACTCATATTAGCTCAAACAATCACCAGTATCTGGAGACAACACACTGTCTCGACAGATTTCAGATGACTATGACTGTCTGTGCCTCTACTTCCATGGCTGTTTTTGTCTTGGAGTGTGGCCTGGACCCAACTGAGTAAGCTGCTACAAGACTAAGGGTGACCTGCATGGGCCTGCTCACCTTCATGTCCCCCAACCTGATCAGGCCCTCATACCCCCTACCCAACACACACACTTTTCTGGCTTTCAAGATGACACTCCACTATGCATCTGGTTTGGTGATAATCCATGTGACCCAGTAATGTATGCATCCATGTATATCTTAACAGGTGTATCCATGAGTCTCTGTGTCACAGAAGTGATTTTGTGACTCACTCTGTCTGCACATCTTGGCCCATGTCTGCACTTGGGCATGGGCTTATACATGTATAACTGGGTCCCCAGTGCCTTGAGAACCATGTGTCTTGGCATCTGTCTACAAGTCTTATATTTCAATGTGTATGACCAAATGTATGTAGATGACTATGGATATAAATGTATGTATCAGCAAATATGTCAGATGACAGAGTCAAGGGTATGTGTTTTACTAGGTCTCAATGTAAGTCCACATGTAGTCCTAAGTCCATTTCTTAACATATATCTGAGTCCAGGTGAAAGTGTCTATATATGAATATGTCTCTATATGTCACTGAATAAGGCTTCATGCCAGCATGTCTGTACCTGTCAATTTGTGTCTGGTTCTTTGTCTATGCCCATGCCTGTGGGTTACCTTGGACCCAAGTTGATACATTCATCTATGAAGTTGCCCTATGTGCACTTAGAACTGTGTTACAGGATATATCTTCACACCTGGGCTAGGTTTTCAGGGGTTGGTAGGTGTCTACATGTTTTAGCCCATATGCTTCATGAGTTGTCTGCGTATTTGGGCTATGTGCATGTGCTAGGGTTCCTTAGCAGGTTTTGCCCTGGCTGTCCTGGACACACTCACATTTTTCCCATTCAGGCCAGGTTTGCCATCCTCGCCTGGCTTTCCCTGTGGAAAGAGATCATCCATCAGATGTCAGGGCTCAGAAGAGGATAGGAAGCAGGCAAAAGGACAGCGTGAAGGCCTGGACTTACCAGTGCTCCAGGGGGTCCTGGGGGACCAGGTGGGCCTTGTTCTCCTCGGAGGCCAGGAAGTCCCTAAAAAAATCTTGGTTAGGTTTGAGAGGGCCTCAGATATCCCTAGAGACACAACCCCATGGACTGAAGGATGCACTAAAATCCTACTCCAGTGTAGAAACTCCAAGGATTGGGAGGTCCCTTTGGGATCCTATGGGTTAAGGGCACTCCTGCTGCTGAGACTCCCAAGGAAATAACCCCCCAAAGCTAGAGGACCTATTAAGATCCTCAAGGCAAAGAAGATCAGAAAGGGGGACTCTATTAAAACCTTCAGGCCAGGGACTCAAACCCCTCCCAAGGAGAAGGAAGAACCAACTGCCTTCACTCTTACTGATGCTATGATTATGATGGACCTGGCTGTGGCTCATGCTAGACCCCTGAGCCACCCTCCACCCCAGCATCTCCCCTCACTTACGTCTCTCCCTGGGTCCCCAGCTTTTCCTGCAGCACCCTGGGGAAAGACTCAAAGTCAGGATCATGGGGTCAGGGGCCCTGTCCACCAACAGGGCACCAGTTTCTATGAACTCAAAGCCTGCATGTCAGTAGCATGCCCATCCTCACACTTCAAGGCCAAGACCAGCCAGATGAGACACAAGTTTTGGGCCCTCTTATGAGGAGGTACAGGAAGGGGATGACCAGCAGTGACTACCATGACTCACATGCAGCCCAGGGGGACCAGGAGCTCCTGGTTTCCCATCCAGCCCATTCCGGCCATCCAGTCCAGGGGGGCCCCGGTCACCCTGAGGAAAAGAGAGTGGTAAGAAGCATCCAAGACTAATATGGATCTTGGAGTCAGGCACACCTCCCCAAAACCACACTCTCTCACCTTTTCTCCTGTTGGGCCTCGGACACCTGGGTCCCCCTAGAGGGAACAAGGTCATATAAGAAGTAAGGACAAGGGTTGGGGTTGGCTCAGTGGCAGAGCACTTGCCTAGCATTTGTGAGGAATGGGATTCAATCCTCAGCACCACATAAAAACAAATAAGTAGAAAAAAGGCATTGTGTCCATCTACAACTAAAAATATTTTTTTTAAAAAAGAGGTAAGGACAGGGCTGGGTCCGAAGCTCAGTGGAAAAGTGTTTGCCTAGCATGTGTGAAGCACTAGGTTTGATCCTTAGCACTGCATTAAAAAAATAAATAAACAAAATAAAGGCATGCTGTCCATCTACAAATACAAAGAAATTTTTTAAAAGATGTAAAGACAAGATGAGTTTTGGGCTGAGGGGCAAAATTCAGCACTCACCTGTGGACCCTGGGGACCCCGAGGCCCATCAATGCCCTGCAGAGAGAGGGAAAAAGAATCAGAGCATGCTTTCTCAGGCCAGCCCCCACCAAAGGACCAACCACACTCACCCTCTCCCCAGGAGCTCCAGGTGGCCCAGGATCACCCTTCGGTCCTCGAGGACCCTCCTGTCCACGGTCCCCAGGCTCTCCCTGTGGCAGAGACAAACTTGCTAAGGAACTAGTCCTTGAATCACAAAGAAAAGATATCGTGTGGGGTACTGATATCCTTTACAGACTCACAGCTTCACTCTACCCCACAGACCCCCAGTACCTTCTCTCTGGCTCCAAGTTCTATGTCCACCTGTGGACAGTGAGAAGAATGCTTCAATGAGGGGAAACAGGAGTTAGAGAGGGACAATGGGGTTAGTAGGGATTGAGGGTCAATAGAAGTGTCAGGGGGGGTCATGGAGGAAATAGAAAAGGTAACAAGACACAGTATGAAGTCAACAGGGGCAGGTGCAGGAGATAACAAAAAAATAAACCCAGCTCAGTGCCTACCGGCCTTCCAGAAGGTCCTGGGGGACCCTGGAAAAGGAAATGATCATAGTGAACAAGAGCCCTGAGGTCCCAGGGCATGGTTTAGGTTTGCCCCAGGTTCAACTCTGCCCCCAAATTCCTTGAAGAAACACCCCAGTACTAACTCCCAGAAGGTCATCAGCGACCTCCAGGCCCCTGGCACAGATTCTGACTAATAAATTGGCAATGGCACCAGGGAAATTTTCATCCCACCTGAGCCCAGTGCCAGCACAACTCACCGGCTCCCCACGGTCACCCTTGGGTCCAGATGGTCCAGGGCTTCCCTGCAGAGAGCCAGAATGTCAGGGTCACTTGGGGAAGGTAGTAATTTGGAGGAACCTTGAGGACTCATGGAGTTCTGGTGGCCAGTGGGGGATTGTGATAAGGGGTTACAGAAAGTAAAGATCATAAGGGTTAACATTGTAATGTTGGAGCAGCAGAATTAGGTGCTGGAGACTAGATGGTTGATGGGTTAAGGATGAGGTCAGGGTAAGGTGTCAGAGGCTGAGACTCACGTTTCGTCCATCCTCTCCAGGATCTCCTTGGTCTCCCTTTTCACCCGCAGGACCTCGGGGTCCAGGTGCCCCCTGAGAAAAACAGCTGGTCTGAGACAAACCTTCATAATATTTTGAAGCTTCCCCCATGAGTCCCTATACTGCCCCAGGTTTTCCCATCACCACTTTCCATTGCCACATTCTCCTTAAAGGGTCTCCCATCACCCTTCATCACCCTCAGTGCTCCCTATCACCTTCATGCCATAGATTCTCCCATTAGCCCTCCTACTTCTCCCTGCTAAGACTCACCCGAAGGCCACGCTCACCAGCTTTTCCAGGCAAACCTGGTTCACCCTGGTGACAGAGAGAAAAGTGGAGGTGGAATTGGGGAAAAGAGTGCCCGGGCACCAACTGGACAGAAGGCAGGGAATAGGTTGGATGACCTGACAGAGTCCCCAGGCCTTGGGATCATAGTTCAAGGGTAAAGGATCAGAAAACACAGTAGGGAGAAATCTTACCGGGGGACCTTCATCACCTTTCTCTCCAACTTCACCCTGTGAGACATGAAAGTCAGCCCCAATCCAAGACCCCTAGTGATGCTGGCAAATTCCTTTTCCCCATATCTTCCATGGCTCCCCCAACTCCAGCCTCTTACATCTCGTCCTCGGAGGCCAATAGGTCCAGGAGGGCCAGGCCGCCCAGAGTCTCCCTTCTCTCCAGGAGGACCTGAGTCACCCTATAGGGAGATAAGAGTGAGGTGATGAAGAATGCATGCAGCAGGCAGCCTTTAAAGAAGTGACCCCCAAAACCTTGAGGGCACCCAAGGTCATAGATACTCACTGGAGGTCCTGTTCTTCCATTGAGGCCAATGGGACCCTGAGGGTGTGGGAAGGGGACAGAACTTAGTGTTCTCAGGTACCACCTCTTCTCCCTTTGTCACACATCCCCATCCCCACATTTATTCACCCGGTCTCCACGATCTCCCTTGGGGCCAGGGTCTCCAGGAAGAACCAACCCTGGTGGACCCTGTGGGTGGAAAGATTAGAAGTCAGTAGGGTACACCCTTCACCTGACCCACCCCTAAATACTTTCCCTTCTCTCACCTGTTCCCCTTTTACTCCAGTAGCTCCTTTGGGTCCAGTAGGCCCCATATCTCCCTGAAAGTAACAAAGACCATCAGTGTTGGTCCCAGAGTCCAGGTATCTCCACAATCCAACAATCATGCTTCAACTCTTGTGACCTTCAGGTAGGCCCAGAGTTCTATGACCTTGACATCAACCTTGTAACAACTTCCCCTACCCTCACCAGATGTACCTTTTCTCCTTTGGCTCCCGCACCAGCAGGTCCCTAAAAACAAATAGTATAGATATTACTTGACCCCACCTGGGGTTCAAAAGATCAAAATCTTGATTGGAATGGGTTATATATAACTGGAAATCATAGAGCAGTCTTTGCCCAGAGGTCTCAGGGTCACCACTGAGAGCAGGGGGGTTATACAAAATGGGATAACACAAAGTTTGTGACCAGTATGGTGGTTAAAGGTTCAGAGGATCACAATCAGGAGTCTGGAAGCAGGTTATAGCATTAAAAAAGTCACAGACTTCCGAGCCTGCCCAGGAATCCAGGGTTATAGAGTGACACAGTATTGTTTATAGGTCACTGCTCCAGGGATGTGCTAGGCTCAGAACCCCATCCTCCCCACACTCACCACTACTGCAGGGTCCCCAGGGCGACCAGGCTCTCCCTGTGAAGACAGTATAGGGGCAGGGACAGGTTAGAGATCCACCTAAGAACCCAAGTTTCCAGTGTCCCACCTGCCACATCCTGATGCCAGGAGGTACAACACCCAGCCCACAACTCACCTTCTCTCCACGGCGGCCAGTGGGTCCTGGTGGCCCCTGTATGTGAAGAAAATATGAACTCAAGTGGAAAGTAGGAGGGGAAGACCACACAAAAGTCCCACTCCTCATCCCACCAGTCATAGACTCACTTCAGGACCCTCAGCTCCAGGACGTCCAGCAATCCCAGGCAGCCCCTGGGGAAGAGGAATAGAATTGCTGCTCCAGGTAGTGGGGTGGGGAGCAAGGGGATCATGAGTAAACAGTGGGTCGAGACTGGGGATCAGAACTGAAGAGGGGTTGTGGAGAACTGAGATTTAGGTAGCAGGAGTCAAACTTGGCTGGAGGGCAGAGACCAGGTCATAAAAGTCGAGGTCAGTACAGTAAGGTCAGAAGGTTAAAATCCAGGTCCCTGGGGTTAAGGACTAGAGTCTGCATTAGTGGCGATTAAGAATTGGGTAAAGGGGCTGGGGATATAGCTCAGTTAGTAGAGTGCTTGCCTTGCATGCACAAGGCCCTGGGTTCGATCCCCAGCACCAAAAAACAAAACAAACAAACAAGAATCGGGTAAAGATGGGTGGATGACAAGATCAGCAGACATCAAGGGAAAGAAGTCAGAATCAGGAGGGGGCACAGAGTTCATAGGTAAGTTGGCACTGGCACTGAAGTCAGTGGGCTTACCTGGGGTCCCACTGGGCCGGGAAGTCCCCGTTCACCCTGATGGAACAGAAGAGGTATCAGAGCTAAGTCTGACCCCAGATCCTCATTGGCCCAAGAGCCCCAGACTGCACTTACTTTTTCTCCAGTCTCACCCGGGATCCCTGTCAGTCCCCGGTCACCCTGGGAAGAGAGAGGATGGGAGAGGGGCCTCGACTGGTGAAACCAAACAAGGTGTTGTAAACTCCAACTATCCCCCCTTCTCTGAAACCACATCCTCCAACCTGGACAGAACCCCTATGTCCTGGTCTTCCAGCCTCCCCCAACACCATGGGAGGCCCAGAGTATCAATCTTCACTCCTGAAGAGTACTAGTACTAGTACTCACTTGGGGGCCAGTGACTCCAGGAGGTCCCTGCAAGCCCTGGAAAGGATGAAATTGGAAATTCAAAGATTTAAGTTTGGGCAAAAGGAAAGAGTAGGAGTTAATGGTTGAAGGTGAGGTCATACCTACCACATTCAGAATCCCCAATCCCTAACTCACCGGCTCACCCGGGGTCCCAGGTTGTCCTGGGAGGCCTGGGGCTCCATCCTCACAGTCACCCTGTCAGAGAAACACATGTTAGGAAGACACAGGGAAGCCCTGACCCCACACCCAGCCTCTTGCCTTTGAACTAAGATACCAAGAGGCAAGTTTCCTACCTTTTCTCCTTTCTTTCCAGGGGGACCAACTGGGCCTTGGGGTCCAGGGTTTCCAGGAAGACCCTAGGAGGAACACATAAACATATGAATCTAGGAACAAATCCCAGGCCCAGCAGAGGCCCCAGTTTCTACCCAAATTCCTGAGCAGGTTCCCCAGTAGAGCATCAAGGTTCCCTCACCGGCAGTCCAGGTTCCCCAGATGCCGTGCTACCAGTACCTGGTCCAGGGGGACCCTGGGAGAGAACAGCAAGTCAGCGGATGGCCAGAGGAATCCATCTCCAAGCCGCCACCTGCATGTCTTATACCTAACTTACCCGTTCCCCACGATCACCTTTGTCACCCTGGAAAACAGATTATGACCCCATGAATCTGTACCATATCTCCTTCCCCAAGACACCAGATAGACAAGAGTCATAGTGAATAGATTATAAGGATCACATGGGAACTGAGGAGTCATGACATGGGAGGGGGTCAAAAGGTCAGAACAATCAGTAGGTGTTGTGTAGGTTTCAGTGGAGTCATCGGGTCTTTGAATCACATGGGGGTCATGCTGTTACCTTCACAGCTGTTCCAGGAAAGCCAGGGGGACCACGGGGTCCTGGGTCCCCCAAAGGGCCACGAGGTCCAGGAGGGCCCTAATGAAGAGACAAAGTATAAGGTGCAAACCCCACAGATCTTACTGTCTTCTACACATTAGTTCCACACTGCAGATCACCTGCTCCCACATAATCCCTGGGACTTACCGAAGGTCCAGGGTCCCCTTTCTTTCCAGGAAGCCCTAGTCCCTCTACTCCAGTGACTTGCCCAGGCTCCCCCTACAGGGACAGAGAGCAATAGGCAGGGTAGTGAAGGTTCAAGGTGGAAGAAAATTCTAAAGGTACCCCAGCTATTCCTTACCACACCTCAGGCCTTGCCCAAGATTGCCTGCAGCAACCTCTTCTTCCCTAGGACAACTTCCCTCATTCCCCCTTCACCTACCGGTTCCCCCTTCGGGCCTCGAGGTCCTCGCTCTCCCTAAGGACAAAACAGAGCAGACAGTGGTGCTTTAGGCTCAGGTGAATCTCAGGGTGGCCCCATGGGCCAACAACACCCCAGCCCAGCCTCCCTATCCTGTAGAAAGAACCCTGGAAAAGCAAAGAAGGGAAGGCACTTACTGGTTCCCCACGAGGGCCAGGCCACCCTGGGGAGCCCTGTAAATGGAGGCAAGAGTCAAAACAGTGAGAACCACCCATTCACTCAAGCATTTGTCCTACCAAGGCCTGAAAAGGCAAAGTTTGCTCACCTTCAGGCCAGGGGTTCCAGGGGTTCCAGGAGTCCCAGGGCGACCAGGGTTGCCTGGAGGCCCATCTGCACCAGGGAAGCCCTAAGGAGGCAAAGAGATCAGAAGAGGAAAGGACCCCCTCTCCAATGCCCTGCTTTGCTGAAGGTGCCCCAGTCCATCAACCAGGGATTCCCACCCCCATAGTCCTCCAAGTATTGTCAGGGGTGGAGCCAAGGGGCAGAGAATGGCCCCTCTGAACTGAACAGCATGGTAAGGCAGAAAGTATTCCCTGCCTCTGCGACCCATAACTGCTACCTGGAGCCTCTCGAAAGGATCTCATGGCCTCTCTGACCCCTCCACTTCAGAGTTTCCACCAAGTCTTTGATGTAGTTTATAATCTCCACTTAGGCTCCTAGGAATACTCTGTGGTCCTAATTCTACTTCCTCTTTCTTCCTTCTAAAACCCCTGAGAACACTAGGAAGAGCAACCTGGGGGACACCCCATGGTCTTCTCACTCACCCTTTCACCCTTTCCAACAGTACTTCCAGGAGGGCCTTGGGGGCCAGGAGCACCAGTCCTGCCCTGAGAGGGGAGAGCAGGTAAGGAGGTAGTAAGCCAGTCAGGACAGGGACAGGTGTGGGGAGACACTCACCGGGAGACCGGAGGGGCCAGGAGGCCCAGCTTGTCCTTTCAGGCCCTAGGAAGAGTGATCAGTGAGTTCCATGCTGTCAGTTCTCCTTGCTCCACTGATGCCCAACCCATTGTATACTCCCACAAGGCCACTCACCATCATTCCAGGTTCCCCTTTCTGGCCCTGGGAAAAGACATATCAGCGAGAATCAGCATGACTAGCCTCAGATGTGGCCTTTACCCACTCACTCAGGCCTGGACACTTACCTTTGGACAATGCACGGAGCAAGGCTCTGGCCGTGGCTATGAACACAAGATCTCTTTAAGTCCATTTGGTCCTTTCAAGAGCCCCAGGTCCCCTCATCTATACCACCTAGCACCCCCAGAGGCCTCTTCCAAACCTGAGTGGCTGAGGATGCTTGACACAGGGCTATTGCCAGATCACTGACTGCCCGGGTCAGACTTGGACCATCATCCACAGCAAAGAAGTTCTGCACAGGGTCCACACCTGGCACCAAGCGACGTAGCTGTTCTGGGTCAGCTCCAGCCAAGCCCAACATCATCACCTTGAGCCCTAAAGAGGGGTCCAGTAGCCTGCATGATGTCCCCTCTGGGGCCATCCCTGTTCCCAGATCCCATTCCCATCAGCCCAATTCCTCACCAGCAGACTGGGCCTCGCGGATAGGACTGAATATGTCACCTCTCAATGGCTCATCCACTAACAGAACCATAACCCCAGGCACTTGTTGTCGGCGCCCAGGAGCATCTGGTGCCAACAGATGTCTGTGAGCTGTGACCACAGCTGTGCCTGGGAGGAAAGACATGGCAGAATTGGGAGGTGGGAAACCAAGCTCCTAATAGGGAATCCCAAGGAGTCCATGTTCACTGCAGTCCTCACCCAAGTTGTTCCCACTTGGGTCTATGTAGGGGATGTCACGGATCTTCTGCAAGATGATGCCAAGGTCATGGGAACTATTCAGTGGAAATAGTGGGGAGGGCCGGTGACTGTAGGATAGCAGGCCAACCTGGGGTAGAGGGAGATACAGAGCCTGGGGGGATGACAAAGCAGTGATGGGAACATATAGAGCCTAGAGAAACAGAGGGGGGATGACTAAATTTGAATTTCTTATTAGGAGGTCAGTAATGATAATAGAATAGGGAGCCAACCAGCAGGTGAGATCTGGAGCCTGGGAGAAAGACTGGACCTGTGGTGGGGTAGAGAGATGGTGACTAGTGTGGAGCCTGGGATGAGCAGAGAGGTGGGGGGACATATGGTCTGACTGCCTTTAGGGTCAAACCTGGGTAGCCTGTGGCCCAAGAGGCCCAAGTGCCGACACCAACTGCTCCAGGACCTGCCTAGCAGCCTCTGCACGGTGAGCATTGTCTCGAGTAGCATGTAACAGGAACACCACATCCACTGGGCCATGGGAACACACTGCAGGAAGGGGTCAAGTTACTGATGGGCCCATCTAGCAATCCTTCTTAGGCCTCTCCTACTGTGCCTTCTATACCTGGCTTCTGTGTAACAGAGGCCTCAGGACCCAGCACATCCCCGCGGACAGGTGTCAGGGAGAATATATAGGAGATGCCAGGCTCTAGACCTGTCACCCGCTGGGAGCTCGAGCTGCCTGGAAGTGTCTGTGGGGTCCCCGGTACTTCTGCAAGGGACAAAATTTCATTAAGAAGGAGGCCCTCCATGGAGCTCCAACTGCCAGCCCACCCCAACCTTGACCTCACACTCACCCTGGCCAGTGCTTCTGAGTGGCTGCCAGGATAGGATGTACCTGGATGCCCCAGACACTGGGGTCCAGGCCAGAGTTACTGAGTCGATCGAGGTTTCCACCACATTTAGTTCAGTACTTGGAACACGAGGTGACTCTGAAGGAGAAATCAAAGATCAAGGTGTCCTGAGAACCCAAAGGAGAGAGTTCTGAGATCCTGGAGCAGGTTATCTTAGAGAAGTGTCATGGGGAGGTCATGCTGTGATTACTCTAGGGTCAAGTGTGTGGGAGGACAACAGAAGTCACTCAGAATCTGGGGTGCAGGAAATCAGGATGGGTCATTAGTGTGAGGCAGGGGATGAGCCCCTACCCGAGCACACCAAAGCAGAGTGGGACCTCTGGGCTCACCAGTGAGTGCAGTCACCTCCCTGGGGGGTCCTTCTCCAGCTGGCCCTAGGACACTCAGCCACAAGTGGTACAGTGTCCCTGGCTTCAGCCCGTCCAGAAGGTAGCTGCTGAGTTCAGGTCCTAAAACCCTAGAGTGTTCCTGGCCACCTGGGGCAGAAATGAGGGTGGGACCAGGAGCATGTGGGAGGATGCTACCTACCAGTATTAGTGAATTCCACTCCTCACTAACCCCCACCAACCTCACTGACTCAGGGTTCACCCTCCCTATTGATATTCCTTATTCTCCCTACAGCTGCCTACTTTTCTGACCCTCCCCAAGTGATCCTCTAGGGCCTCCTTTATCCCACCCACCTCACTGATTAATCCCACCACTGTCTCAGATCCTGCAGACCCTGCTCCCACTAACCTTGTCAATCTCACTGGCTCTGCCCACAGCCCTGCCCCCACTTGGTTAGGTCCCTAACCTATTGGGGCACCTCTCACCCTCAGGTTGCCAGCGAAGAAGGAATCCATGTGCCCCAGGCACCTGTTCCCAGCGGATTCTCAGTGAGTGCTCACTGCGCTGCACCACGCGAAGTGTCTGTAAGGCTGTTGGAGCCTCAGGTGCTTGAGAGAAAACGTGGGACTCAGGGAAGCTCTGCACCGACTGACCCCAGTGTCAATCCCACACACTCTCCTGTCCCAACCAACCGCTCTACCTGTCTCAGGCTTCACCCTTCCTCTTTTCTCAGATCCTGCCCCTACTGGCTCATTACCAATACTTGGTCCCATTTCCAAATCCGAGCACCAGCCCCACCCCACAGACAATCCAAACCCCAATTCAAGGCTTGCTCCCGCCCAAGATCCGCCTACGTGTGGTGACGACAATGGAGACAGGTGCGCCCTCTTGGTCACCAATAAGTGCTGTCACTCGCACAGAGTAGCTGACTCCGCCTTCAAGACCCCTGATCTCTGCAGAGTCAGTATTTCCTGGGAGTATCTGATGTCTCATGGGGCCACCTGGCCATGCAAGCAAAGACCAGCGGTCAGGGTTGTACCAGAGGAGCAATCCCAGTCATAAAGAACAAGGGTGAACCAGGGAGCCATACCTTCACTCCGGCCCCAAGCCAGTCTGTATGCTGTGGCTCCAGTGACCCCTACCCAGGTGACCCGAAGAACATCACTGGAAGCATTGAGGATCTGCAACTTGGACACACTGCCCACAGGTTCAGGAGCTAGGAACACAGGCAAGGAAAGAGATCAGGGCCACTGGGTATCTAGCAGAGAACAGGGTGGCAGTGCAGGCATGGTAAATGCAGAGAAAATCTGAAGGTTAGGTGAGTTTAGTGTGGACTGGTCAGAGTAGGAAACCCTGAGGAGGTCAGTGATTCATAGTGGGCAGTGTGGGACATCCATACTGTTATGGATATTTAATCATCATGAGTGGTTCAGAATGGACAGGACAGTCATTGAGCAGCAGTGGAATGGGCAGCTGGAACAGTCAGGAAAGTCTCTGGTAGAGACTTTACACAGTAAGGCAAAATAGTCAATGTGGTGTGGTGGCTAGCAGGTAGCCAGGGTCCACTCACCAGTCCTTACAACAACAGAGGCAGGGGCCCCATCGACACCGGTCACTTGGGCCCTCACGTGTATTGTATACTCAGTATCTGGCTCCAGCCCATCTAGCTCAGCCACTGTGGCCTCCCCAGAAACCAATTGGGATTTCTCTGAGCCTGGGAACAGGGATAGAAGCAGTTCCAGGGCTAGCCATACTCTGTCCCCCAACCCTCAACCTGGACCCCCAAGAAAAACTCCAGCCCCTATTCCATCCAGATCTGCCACCCACAACCCTCCCAAACTCCTGACTCCCACCGTGGGCTGAGTGCCAGGAAATTCTGTATCCTGTGGCACTAGGAACCCTGGTCCAGGCAATGGTGACGGATGAGCTGCCAGCTTGAGTCACATGAACTGTCCTCACTGGGCCCACTGGGTCTGGGAAGAGAGGCAATGGGGAATCTGATGGGAGAGGGAACAGGAATCATCTGATAAGGGAAGACTATGAGAGTCAAACAGGAGACAGGGACCTGATAAAGGAGATGATGAATGGTTCAGATGGGGAAGGAATGGGAATCTGAGCTGGCAGGTGACAGGAATATAAGAGACAACAAGATCTGACAGAGAGGGGGAAATCTGGTAGAGACTTTAGGAGGCACAGAGTAGGGTCTGTCAAATGAGAAAGAAGTCTGAGAGTTAGGTCCAGGAGAAAAAGTGGTGAGGGTCTGAGGGATAAGTAGTAGAAATACAGGGCTAAGATAGTGGGAGATTTAGGGGAGAGGCAGAGGAATCTGAAGAAGTGGGAAGCTAAGGAGACCATGGAGACTGGAGGGGAAAGCAGTAGGAAGAGGCAGTAAGAATGTAAGGGGGAGACCGGAGTTCTGGGGAGAAGCAGGGATCTGAGCACAGAGGTATAGGAGTCTGAATGGACACTAGAGGCAAAGATCCAAGGAACTGGGTCAGGCCCTGACCGGTTCGAGCTATGATGGTCACAGGGGGGCCCTCCTCTCTCCCTCGAAGTGCAGACACAGCCACCTGGTAGGAGGTTCCAGGCTGCAGCCCCAGGATGTCCGTGGCAGTAGTGTCTGGGGGCAATGTCTGACTAGACTCTGGACCTAGGATCAGAGAGAAATGCTGGCATGACTCCTGTCTATCCCCTTAGTTCCCCATACTCTGATCATACCCCTCAGCAATCCTATCACACATCCCACACTGACCACTGCTTGTCTTCCAAGTAATCCGAAATCCACTGGCTCCAGGAACAGGTCCCCAGGCCACTCTTACTCTCGTTGCATCTGACAACACAACTCGTAGTCCTGGGACAGCAAGAGGGGTTTCTGGTTCTGGGAGTTAAAGACAGGGGCCAGGGTCAGGACCAGAGCAGGAGTCAATCAATCAGCTGTTCCTCATAAGCCTCTCACAGGGCTCACCTCGGCGAATAGTAAGGACACTGGCACTACCCTCACGGGCACCCACTCGAGCAGACACCCGCACAGTGTAGCTGAGCCCAGCACGAACATCATCCAAATCAAAGGCTGTCTGACTCCCAGGAAGCACCAGTGTTCTCTCAACCCCTGAAAGAGAAGGAAGGGTTGGTGGGTAGGGGTCAGTTAGAGACAAGAATGTAGATAATGGCAATCAGTGATGAACAGGGACACATGATGAGATGACTCATGGGGGATGGGAGTTAGTGAAAATGGGACACAGATGAAAAGGGTGAGAGACAAGGACACAGGTTAAAAGCAGCCAGTGATGAATGGCAACACTGATTAACAGGGGCCAGTGTTGAATGGGGACACTGGATGACAGGGGTAAATAGATAGAAACACAGGTTGTAAGATGACAGGAGTCAGTGGACAGCAATCAAGGTTGATAAGCCGTTGAAAGAAATTGATGGAGGTACAACCACAAGAATGAAATCCTAATTGGAATGGGTTGCACTCCATGTATATATAATGTGTCAGAATACACGTTTTTCTAAAAACAACAAATAAACAAACAAAAAAGATTCTCATGGTAAGCAATCAGCACCAACCATACTTACAAATGGTATTATTCTATAATATGCACGTTTTTGTTTTAGAAAGTAAAAGTTAAAAACTGATATCAATGGGGCTGGGGGTGTGGCTCAAATGGTAGTGTGCTGGCCTGGCATGCGCAAGGCACTGGGTTCGATCCTCAGCACCACATAAAAATAAAAATAAAGATATTGTGGGGCTGGGGATGTGGCTCAAGCGGTAGCGTGCTTGCCTGGCGTGCGTGCGACCCAGGTTCGATCCTCAGCACCACATACAAACAAAGATGTTGTGTCCGCCAAGAACTAGAAAATAAATATTGAAAAATTATCTCTCCCTCCCTCTCTCTCTCTCACACACACTCTCTCTTTAAAAAAAAAAAGATATTGTGTTCACCTAAAACAAAAAAAAATAAATATTTTTAAAAAATCTAATATCAAATCATAATAAAAAAAGGCAAACTCAAAAAAAAACAAAAAAAAAGAAATTGATGCAGGATGACAAAGGTCAGTATTCGATGAGGACATGAAATGAGAGGTTGGTGTGGACAGTAGTCACTGCTAGGATAAGAGAAGGGCAGTGATAAGAGCTTGTGGCTATGAAGAAGGATGAAAGTTATGGACAGGGATGCGGGGCAAGGACAGAACCAGCTGAGGAGGCCAGAGTTCTGGGAGTTAAAAGACAGGGGCCAAAATCAAAACCAGGACCAAGACCCTGTGACAGCTCTGGGCTCACTGCCATCTTGGGAGGTATATTGACAAAGAGACAGGGAAAAAGCTTGTAGAGATCCAGGAGTGGAAGGAGATGAGGCAAGGGTGAAATCAGACCCTGGGGGATGGAACTTTAGAGATTTTTCTGGCTGCTTCCCCTCACCTTGGGTGCTGCGCAGAGTGATTCGATACTCAGTGGCACTGGGGACAGGGCTCCAGGACACTCGTACTCGCTGCCTAGGCAGTTCAGTTGCTTGTAGGTCCATCACAGGGCCCACAGGCTGTTCTGGTCCTGTTGGAGAGCACAGTGAGAGTTGATTTGGGTTCCTGACACTTTCCCCAGTTACTTAGTCAGGCTGAGAGTTCTCACCAGTGGGGACCACAGTTGCAGGAGTGGCCACTTCACGGCCCTCCAGCAGAGTGTAGAGTGTGAGGCGATATTCAGTGCCTGGCTGCAGCCTATCCAACTGGTAGTGAGTCACATCAGAAGGCAACACCACTTTCTGAGGTGGTTCTAAACCTGCAAGAAGACAGAGTCAGGTTAGCTGAAGCCAAACCCTGACCACTGCCTGCACAGCCCTCTCCCTGCACTGACCACTCTCACGATGCCACTCCAACCGATAGCCACGAGCCTCAGGCACCAAGTTCCAAGAAAGGAGAATGGATGTGGGTCCCAGAATGACAGGACGCAGGGTCTGCTCAACAGAGGAGTCTGACAAGGGCACATGGGACATGAATGGCCTCTTTACCCTACCCTGCCTGCCCACCCAGCCTAAAGAAAGTGCTCAGCCTTCTCACCAGTGCGGGCTGTCAGGGAAGTAGCAGGCCCCACACTATGGCCGAGTAGGGTGCTCACAGTCACCTCATAGTCCATGCCAGGCTCCAGGTCACGTAGCAACAATGACCCCTGCCCAGGGCCCAGCTCCTGCTGCTGTGTTTCCCCACCTGCATGGGGCAACATAGAGGGGTCAATGGGCCCTGCAGACTCATGACTCTATAATCTCATCTGAAGTGCAGGAACTACCCCATACCACTCTTCTCACTTACCACTGAGAACCCGCCATGTCACACGGTAACCAGTAGCACCTGGCACACTCCGCCAGGCCACCAGGAGGCTGTGGGCTGTGGTATTCTGGATAGTTAGCTCTGGCCCCTCTAGGGCAGCTAGGGGTAAATAGAATCAGGAGTGAGCAGGGATTCTGGGGCTGGAGGGTATTTAGGTGAATGGGGTCAGAAGTTGGTAGAATTACTCACTAGTCTGAGCTGTCCCACTCACAGCCTCACCAATACTATTGGCATAGAGGGCAACCACAGTCACTTGGTACTCAGTCAGTGGCCGGAGACCCTGCAGCCACATGCTGGTCTCACCAGCTGGGACATTCACCTGCCCAGGATTAGAGGTCACCTCATCTTATCCAGTCAAGTCCTCAGCCACCCTCCTATCACTTCTGACATCCTTACCTCCCGCAGTGCGCCTGGCAGTGGTTGTCCCAGCCCTGTCAAAGGAGTGTACTGGACCTTATAGCCAGTCACAGGGCCACTAGCTGCTGTCCACTGTACTCTCAGAGATTGACTGCTTGGCTCAGACAGCACCAGGTCCCGGGGGCCAGTTGTTGAATCAACAGCTGCCAATGAGGGAAATCAGGTGATGGGGCAGGAGGACCAGGGGTCTGAGCATATGTGATGGGTTCAGCACTCCCATGCTAGGGTTAGGTAAGTGGCCCAGGTTAGGGCACACAGTGTGGACAGGAACTCACAAGGCAAGGTCACAGGCACACCACCAGCAGTTGTGCACACTCTCCGGGAAATGAGGGGCAATAGGGTTCTCAAGATGCTGAAGTCATTGACGAAGAAGAAGAAATCATTGGTTGGCTGTGAGGCAACTCTCTTCAGTTCCTCAGGGTCAGCATTCTTGATTCCTGAGGTGATGCCCAATCAGGACTCAGTTGCCTGTATGTCCCATATGTCCACCCCAGCTGACCTGTCACCTAGCTTAGTACTCACCCACAGCAAACAGCTTGACCCCTTGTCCCTTCAGCCTCTGGGCTGCTGTGTCTACCAGGTCCTGGGACTTCCCATCTGTGATCAGGATGCAGACCTAGAGCAGGTGCAGAGGCCATATTAGGGCTGCTTTAGACATTTATTTTGGGGTCACCTTGGAAGGCCATGGTAGGGGTTAGGGATCACCTTGGGGATGCCAGGTCGGGCCAGCTGGGGCAGGAAGACATGGTCAGATACATGCAGAAGTGCAGCCCCTGTGCGAGTGTTGCCCCCCTTGTAGCTGAGCTCACGAATGGCACGAATCACATCATCCCCAGAGCCAAGTGCATCCAGGCCAAACTCTGTTCTGATAGGTGGAGGGAGCAATAGGCAAGGAGTCAGGACCTTGTCCAACCACAGTCTCCAGGAAGCCTCTGGCTGAGGCCTCTTAAGGGTGCCCTTTATTCTGTGATTCCTTCCCCCCATCACTAAAGCCTCCAAGTTAATAAACTCCCAAGGTGCTACTTTGTGTGCCACTTATGGCATCTGGTAGACCTGGAGCCCTTGAGGTTCTAGGGAGATAGGATGTCTGGTTACATAATTATATGTTGCCTGGTGCAATGGTGCACACCTGTAATCCCAGCAGCTAAAGAGGCTGAGGCAGGAGGATCAAAGCCAGCCTCAGCCACAGTGAGGCACTAAGAAACTCAGTGAGACCCTGTCTCTAAATAAAATACAAAATAGGGCTGGGGAGGCTGAGGTTGTGGCTCAGCAATAGAGTGCTTAGCTCATACATGTGGGGCACTGGGTTCGATTCTCAGCACCACAAAAAAAAAAAAAAAAAGGATAAATAAACAAAATAAAGGTATTGTATCCATACAACTAAAAAATAAAAATTAAAAAAAATAGGGCTGGAGATGGGGCTTAGTGGTGGAGTGCCCTGAGTTCAATCCTGGGACCGCCCCCCCCCACACACAAAAAAATTGTATGTGGAAGATTCACTTGTGGGGAGGTGGACACTGCCAGTCAGAGAGCCCTTCTAGTGAATTGAGAGGCTTGAAAGAGAGAGCTAGAACATGAAGAGAGTTCCTGGGTCCCCTCCTGGACTCCAAATCTCTATCCAGATAAGGAAACAGAGCCTCCTGTGTTGGGCAGAGTACTAGCCTGGAAGTGTTTCAGGCATGAGCACTCTTCCCAGTGAATCTCTGTCCTGTCTCCAGAGGAGATGCTAAGGGAGGGGCTCTCTGGGCTTCCCAAGGCCCCCATCTGGAAGGGCCTGGCCTACAGGTTTCTGGGCTCTGTACTCTGTCTGTAGAAGGGGTCTTGGTGAGGTCTACAGTTCCCTAGGGCCACTACTTACCGTGGGTCATCACTGTACTGAACTGCAGCAAAACGAACACCCTGTGTACCGGCTGCCCCAGAGAAAGGCAGCACCAGCCCCTCCAGGAAGCCCCGCACTTCTCGGAAGTTGCCGCGGCCAATGGAGGAGGAGCCGTCCAGTAGAAACACGATGTCAGCGGCATAAAGGCGTGTGCAGGTCACTGGAGCCGAAAGGAAAGACTAAGACCTTTTCTGGGAGACCACCCATTTCCTCCAGGCACTGTGGTCCCCTGTGACTGAGGGGCAAGGTGGCGAGTAGGCCTCATATACTTATGCAAACTGGCTGGTTCTGTGTGGGCCTGGGAGCTTTGGAGGGAGCTACAATGGGACCCAGAGCACACTCTCCTGCAGAGAATTGGAAAGTACTGGGAGAGAGAGTTGCCCACACTGGTGTGGATCTATCTGGAACTGAGGTCAGTCTCAGGGGACCAGTGAAGAGTGGCATAAAGCAGAATACTCAGCATGCATCTAGGGTGCCAGAATTTGGGTCTGTGCAGGATAAGAGGCAATTTGGAAGAACCCAGCACCAGATTTTGGAGCATTTGAGGAGTCTGAGAGATTTAGGAGGCATTCCCCCAGGAGGAATCCATGGGGATTGTGGAGATATGGGGGAAGGTATTAGTGATGAAGGCCAAGTGGAGCCATGGGTGACAGGGTACTACGGGATTCTTCCTAGCTTGTGCCCACCTCTTTCCCTGGGCTGAGCCCACACTTTGGACGACCCCGTCAAGATCCCGGCACAGAGCGCGGCCAACAGGAGCCGCAGCTTCATCCTGGGTGATAGAAACGATCAGAGATACTCCCACCTCTGTCTCTTGCCCCGTCGGCTTTACTAGGTCCCAACTCAGTGTTCCCCCACCCCGAGTTCTGATCTTGCCTGTGAAACCGCCTGCTCCTGCAGCCGCCGTCGCTGCCGCCGCAGCCTCCGTACCGCAGGCACTTTGCAGAAAAGTCCCGATCCGGCGGGTGGAGCGGCGGGTGGAGCAGCGGGCGGGGACCAAAGATGGCCCGCCCTCACCCACCTCCCTGAGAGGTTACCGCCCTCACCCCTCTTTCCCCAGACAGATAATATGACGCACTTAAGTGCAAAGCCCCCATCCTGCGTTCTGGGAATCCCCCCCTTTCTTGACAGATGATGAGGGAGCTCCTCAACCCCATCTGGGATTACAAATCTTGTTCATTTAGGTCAGAGTGACCAGTCACGACAGCTGGAGGCTGAAATGTGAATAGGTTCCTGCAGACGAAAGGGTAGCAGCAGGATGGTGGGGGCGGGGGGGGGGGCAGGGGCTACAGCTGAAGATGACTCACCCCCAACTAGGGGGTGCCCAGACAAGCCTGCAGGCCATGGGTGCCGACTAAGGACGCTCCTGTGAATCAGTCATGTTCTGTCTGGTGGGTCTCCTGTGCCCCACCCCAACCTCCTTGACAGAGCAGCCTCCAGCAAGAGGAAACTGAGCCTGAGGTAGATCAAGGCCCCATTGAGCTGGATATAACTAATGTATCCCTCCTCTTTGGAGGGAGAACCCAGGAGGTTATGCTTATGCCTAAGTGTCCATCCCAGTACCCCTGCACTCCCTACTAGGACTATGGATGCATTCCAGCTGTATTTTCAGGGAGTGGGGTAGTCCATATGTGGAGGGTGAGACCACCCACTGTGGCAGCTGATCCCTTAGGAATCTACCTCCTGGTGTCCTCATCCCAAGCCAGGTCCCCCTATCTACATGTCCTTATTCTGATCTGCTGGAGTTCCTTCCTTCAATCTAGTCTTCCACCTAACTGCCCTACCAAGCCCAGAAGTCACTCTCAATATACTTATAGCTTCTTCCTTCATAAATACCACCTCCCCTCTCTTACTCCCCTCCCATTAATCAGGCTGATTTCCCATCCCTCTCCTCCAGTTAACACTATGACTATAAACAGTCTCCACTTAGGCCCAGAGGAAGTGAGTCTTTGCATATGCATCTCTCTTCGGCTGGGTAACACTAAGGCAGACACTCCCAAGAAAAGCCAGCCCCCAGTTGGGTCCTGATCCCTGTTTTCTTGCCAATCCTAGATAACTCTGGGCAGCCCATTACATATCTACACTTACTGGGCCCCTTCCAATATGCTTGACCCTATAGCTTTCCTCCCATGGAGATCAATACATGGACTGAGTCAGGGAATGGGGATAGAATTTCTATTAAATGTTTCCCCTTGAGTCTTTCTGGACTTTCTGGTATGGCCAAACCTCAGAGTGGTGAGGACCAGCCAATACTGCCTATTTTCCTGTTGCCCATGAAGGCTGGATCTGCCCATTTTCACTGTCTGCCACACCATCTCCCATCCCCAACTATCCTAGAACACAGTGCAGTGACCTTAGGGGACCCAAAACCCTTTTCCAAGGTCAAGGTCTCCTCAGCTGTGTCCCAGGACTCCCACCCCAACCTTGGAAGGTGTGCTCCAAGTAAGAGTAGCAGAAAACCAAACGACTTCTCATCAGAGACAGCTCCTGCTCCTAAGACTATCACCTCCTCTGTAAGGGTAGGTGAGAGCAGGGTCTCAGAGAAGGAATGCACAATATGGACATACATGTACACATGCATCCAGCCTTTAGGAAAAGACAGGAGACCCAGCTGAGAAAGTGGATATACAGGCAAAGCTCGCCAGAACTGAAGTGCACCCAGAAAGGAAGGGCTGCTGTGAGGGAGACACTCAGAAGATATTTGAGACAGGCTTTTGGGAAGGAAGAAAGCTAGGAATGAGTACATATAGCCTAAGGCATAGCCTTGGAGGCCAGTACCTACCTGTACTTCTTCCAGGGCACTGAGACCCCCAGAGTTCAAACTTCTCCATCCTATACTTCCCTAGACACTCCTTTCCTTGGTTTGATCGCCAGCTCTACCAAATGGCACTATGTCTCCAATCAAGGACTCTTCTTGGGGTTCTAGCTATATAGATCCTATTGTCTTAGATGCCACCAAACTCCTCACCAGAATCATAGCTAAAGCTGGGCAGGTTGTCCCCTCCAATCCACTCCTCTCTAGATCTCCCAATACTACTGCTAGAGATTCTGTTCTGCAAGTACTTCCACAACCTACCCTAGCTGTCCCTATGGCCACAACCACAGCATGGTTCACCAGGACTGCACAGAAATCCAGCCAAGTCCCTGTGCCAATGAAATCTCAGCTTTGACCAAGTCACATAGTAACCTCCAGTGCACCTCCCCAACATGCCTCTAAAGGAAATATCAAATGCCCCGAATAGAATGCAAGGAGACCAGATGACTCCCAGCGGCTCCAGCTCTTATGTCCAGTCCACCTGGCCTTTGGAGGACAGGCATTGGTGTAGAAATCAAGTGGCCTCCTCCAGGAGCTCAAACTTAGGGCAACAGACTTAGCAATGATCCCCCCCTGCCTGGGTGCCACATCTCTTAAAGCTACTGGGGTTTGGTCCATCAAGGTTCTGTGCCACCCAACAGCTTTCCTCCAGTTGGTCACACAATAGGAAGATGATTTGCTAAATGCCCCAGTCCTAAGCCATAGGAGGCATCGGACAGATGTCTCCTAATTGACAACCTGCGGCATGAAGTGGGGGTAAGGGAAAGGCACTGGGTCAGAGTGAGACTGATTCAAGGTTTTGCCTATTTTCAGGCTAAGATGCTGGGGAGACTTCAGCATAGCCCTCTCTCCACAAAACTTGTCCCAGGACCCCTGCTCATGACTGCCAGCCAAAGACATCCTCAGAGGAGACTCAAGCCCCTCACTTCCTTTTTCACTCTTGGGCTCCCCAGGAACTTGAATGTGGAAAGACAGGGCAAGGGTACAGAAAGAGTCATACCTGCCCACCTGCTGTGGGGACCAGGACTCAAAGAGTTAAATAAATGACAAGGCAGCTGAGAGCTCCAAAAGGTCCTGACAGCCTCAAGAAATAGGGAGAGGGGAGGGGCCGGGTGCAGTGATGCTTGCCTGTAATCCCAGCGGCTCCACAGGCTGAGGCAGGAGCATCAAAAGTTCAAAGCCAGCCTCAGCAAAAGTGAGGCGCTAAGCAATTCAGTGAGACCCTAAATAAATAAAATATAAAATAGGGCTGGGGATGTGGCTCAGTGGTCGAGTGCCCGAGTTCAATCCCTGGTACCCTCCCTCCTCCAACACACACACACCCCCACACCCCCACAAAAAAAAAAAAAATAGGGAGAGGGGCTGGGATTGTGACTCAGTGGTAGAGTATTTGCCTACCATGTGTGAGATACTAGGTTTGATCCTCAGCACCACATAAACAAATAAATAATGGCCATCTACAACTAAAAAAAAAAAAAAAAAGTTAAAAAAAAAAAAAAAAAAAAAAATGGGGAGGGGATCTACAGCCTAACAACAGCTCAGGACTTGCCTGAGACAGATCTAGTGGAGGGAGGGGGCTTAGGCCCCACTGAGCTCAGGGCTATTCTTGGAGCCTGAGTCAGTGGCAAATCGTGGCAAAGCATTCTTACTCTGCCTGTACAGGCAGCAGTTAGAAACCAAGAGAATTCCGTGCCCCAGGCTATCCTCTTCCAGGACTGAGAGTAAACACAAAGAAGGCTTCCTTAGGGAAAGTTCTTGGCCCCTCCTGATCTGTCCTACCAGACCAGGGACTGCCAGGAAGCAACTATGTGTAGGGTCCGCAGTGAGGGGTTTGCCACCCAAGGCCCTAGTTTCCAGGCTGGGACCCCTATTAGGACACAGGCTGGGGCTATTCCCATGAACTCCCACATCCCACTCTTGAGACAGGCTGGCTAATATGCCACATGCTGAGCAGAAACATCTGGAGTGGGTTCTTTACAAGCATCAGAGACTTCCGGCCTCTATGCTGCAGCCCCCAACTTACCCCTGGCTGAGAACACATCAGCCTGTGTGGGAGGGAAGGCAGAAGGATCCAGGGGATGTAGAACTGGTGGGAGGTGCTTGTTCCTCCATGAACTGAAGGACTCCATGCCAATAAAGGAAGTACAACACAATTCTCAACAGAGGACTTTATTGGTGGTATCTATTGCATGGGTTTGAGGTGCCAGAGTGGCATGTTTGTAGAGGGGGATCATGAGCCCCGATCCTACCCTCTTGCCTGCACAGGCATCTTGCCTAGAAGCGCAGCCAGAACATGCCACTACGGATCCGGTTGTAGTCAGGGAGCTGCTCGATTGGGCCTGTGGGGATAGGGTGAGGTGTCAGGGTGGGGTACCTGTTCTGTACAGGGACACCTGGCCCTGTGCCATACCCAGCTCAGAGCTGCTGCCCAGAGAAGCACAAGACAGGCTTTCAGTGAAGAGAGGGAAGACAACATTCCCCTAGGGGTGCAGAGCCTGTCCTTTCTTGCTCAGGCCCTTAGAGCCCCACCCAACAAACAGGGTGTCCGTTACCCGGTGGGTAAGGGATATTGATGAAGACACCTTGGCAGGGAGTCAGGGAGCTGCTGGGACAGGTTTTCTGAGCAAGAACTCCCTGGCAGCCACACTACTCTCAGGGGCCTCAAACTGCTTCTCTCAATGTAGGCTGGAGGTAGGGGAGCAGAAGTGGAAGGGGAGACTAGGACAAGGATCTGAGGAAAAGGACAAAAAGCAGACTTTCTAGACCACTCACCCATTCCAGCCACTGCTGGACACTGGTCATAGAAATACTTGGAGCAGACCTCACGCACCACATGGGCATCCACCTCCTGCAGGGAGAGGCAGAGGACAAACTGACTAATAGGCACTGGGCACCACCTCAGTCAGCCAGCCTCCTCCAGCTGACCAAGATCTCCCACATGTACTGTGGAACATTTCCCTCATCCAAAAAGGGTGGCAAGGTTTTCCCTACTGTAGACATCCATGGACATCACCTATCCCTACAGTCATTAGTGCCTTTGCCCTTCCTTCTGACTACATCATCCCTATGGGTGACAGCTACCTAGGACAATAGAGATGCCTATGGGAACAGTCTCCCGTCAGGCATCAACATCCCACCCCCTTTCAGGGTTCTGCTAGGCCAAGACTCCAGAACCTCTCCCAGGGGCCCATGTTACCGCAATCCGGCTCTCCCACTCAGCCAGGGGGATGCGGCGGCCATATGTCAGGAGGCTGCGTCCAATATCCTCACACACAGGAGTGGTGCCTTTAATGGTGGGGAAAGCTTAGAGATCTACCCAGTCCAATCTTGAACCCACATATACACATAAAATCCCTGGCATCAGGTTAACAAAGACCTTGCTCTGACTCCAGACCACAACCATCACTTTTCTAACAACCTATTTCCACAGTGATGGGCTACCCCCATGTCTACCTAAAGCTTCAAACCCCTATAGTTGGGGTGGTGGAGCATGGCATGACCTTCAACGTTTTCTTTTCCAATCTTGGTTTGTAATAATGGCTACAATGAGCTGTCACTGCCAGGATGCACTATTCTACCCCTTCCTTTAGGGATAAAGGGCTCACCATCCAGATGAGATACCAGGGCATTTCTTAGGATGTTTTTGCCCCGAGTAACCTCACTTTCCGTGGCACTGGTACACAGGCGCATCCTAAAGCAGGGAGTAAAGGACAGGTATATGGTAGTGTTCATTGTGACAAGTGCGTTGACTCTTAACCTCCCACCTCTCTGGTCAGATTTCTATCCCACCCAGTAGTTCCCAGCTGCCACTCACCACTGGCCCTGCAGGAAGAATATCATGTCATCGATGCTCATACGGTCACAGACGAAGTGTGCACCCAACAACCCAGTCTCTGCATAGCAGATATTGAAGGTCTGGAAACTCTGGCACAGCTTGTTGGCCACAGCAACTGAAGCCAGTGGGCTGGACAGGTGCTGCCAGGGGCACAAATGGTTAGCACCCCCTCTTATCTCTGGCCCATATACCCTGAAACCCACAGCTTAGTACTCCCTTTTCTTTCCTTTTTTTTGGGGGGGGTGGGGGGGCGGGGTGGTGTACCAGGGATTGAACTCAGAAGCACTCAACCACTGAGCCACATCCCCATTTTTTTTTTTTTTGTATTTTATTTAGAGACATGCTCTGGGTTGTTTAGTGCCTTGATTTTTTCGCTGAGGCTGGCTTTGAATTTGCGATCCTCCCATCTCAGCCTCCCAAACTGCTGGGATTACAGGCATGCACCCGGCAGTACTCTCTTCTTTAAAGGCAAGGTCCTATGCTCAATCCTGACACTTACCACGCCACCACCGTAAGTGCAGTCATAATGGCCAATTATGGCATTGGCCACTTGGAGGGCCACATTGTCTGGGTTGGACCAACCAGGTCCCTCTACTGCAATGGCCACATGGGCCAAGGGCAGGGCATCATCACGGTGGCGAATCTGAAAGAGTACATGTCAAGGGCTGAGGAACAGTATAGCCAGACTTCCAGGACAAACAGAAAGGATGGCTGGTGTGGGTGAAGCATGCACATATGTGTAAAATCATCCTCAGGCAACAGGCACAAGACCCTTTCCCTACTTCTGAGTCATTATGGGGTCACATGCATATGAGGGTTCTCTCAAAATCCCCAGTTGACAACAGCATCCCTGCCCACCAGGCAGCACACCTCGCTTCCAGTGAAGCGGCACGGACTTAGAGTAGGCACGGTGTCATCTGGGTATGTCGCAGAGACGCTGCTGAAGTGCTTCTGGGCGAGGTCTAGCAGTTGACGATGCTCCACTCCTGAGGACATGGGCAATGGAGTTACTGGCTAGCCAGGGGGAATCACAGACAGGTGCAAGACCCTATGTCCTGTCTCAGTGGGAGACAGCAGAAGGAAAATACAACATTGAGATAAGATGAGGGAAGAGGAGCATCTGCCAAATGACCCTATCTCACAGGCAAGAAAGACACTTCAGGATCAAATAGTTCCCATGGTGTCAGGCAAAAGAGAAAAGCAGCATTTTTTTTTTTTTTTTGTACTTGGGATTGAACCCAGCAGCGCTTAATCACTGAATTACATCCCCAGTCCTTTTGTATATTTTGTTTTAGAGACAGGGTCTTTCTAAGTAGCTGAGGCTGGCTTTGAACTCATGATCCTCCTACCTTAGTCTCCTGAGATACTGTAACACCATGCCTAGCAAAAACAGCACTTTAAAAATGGGCAGCCATGGAACTGGGTAGAGCACTTGCCTAGCATGCGGGAGGAACTAGGTTCAATCCTCAGCACCACATAAAAATAAAATAAGGGTATTGTGTCCACCTATAGCTAAAAATATATATTAAAACAAACAAACAAACAAACAAACAAACAAAAAAGGCCAGATATGGGGGCACATGCCTGTAATCCCAGCGGCATGGAAGGCTGAGGCAGAAGGGTCGTGAGTTCAAGGCCAGCCTCAGCAATTGTGAGGCATTAAGCAACTCAAAATAAAACACAAAACAGGGCTGGGGATATGGCTCAGTGGTTGAGTGTCCCTGAGTACAATCCGCAGTAACCCCCACCCCCAAAAAAAGGGCTGCCATGACCCGGGCACACACCTGTAATTCCAGCAGCTTGGGAGGCTGAGGCAGGAGGACTACAGCCTCAGCAAGATCCTACCTTAAAATAAAAAATAAAAAAGGGCTGGGGATATGGCTCAATGCTTAAGTGCCTCTGGGCTCAATCCCTGATACAAAAAAAAAAAGGTGGAGAATGCTGCTATGTGACGTAAGTGCCGATTCTCATCCTAGAAGCATCATCTCACCTGTATCAAGAACAAGACTGGTGCTCCTGGGAATAAGGTCACGGGGATGCCTTGTCCCTCAAGCCCTACTACAAGCAGATCTGGGTGCTGGTCATGAAAGCAGTGGCAAGTGAGAGGCACAAAGAGGTGCTATTGCAGGGCTATAATGAATTCTGGTGTCCCTGAGAGCTGAGAACACTTACAAGGAGCATCACAATCTTATACCCTCAGGACTCCTTTCCAGGTCTCACCTCCTCAGTTCCACAAGAGGCCTCTGCTGCCCCAGTGATTTAACCAGTAATCACTATGGCAGTGGACAGCCTGTCCCAGTTCTGCTATCACTCGAAAAGTCTGTGTTAGTAGCTCACACTGCCCTTGGTCCCAGGTTTCCTGGCTCTAAATCCCTCAGTTATGCTCTTCCTATCAGTCTTTTTCACCTACCCAGTTGCCAAGACCATAAGCAGGAAGCATTTTGAACCTCCTCCTCTACCCACATCCAGATCTGTATGAGGTTTTCAACTACAGAACTTAAGTCTAGAAAACCTAAGTCTCTCCTTAGCTCCTGCTCTCTCTCTCCAGGCATGTGCCACACCTCATCCCTAGTTAGCCTGCTCTGCTCTGGCCCCACTCAGTAGAACAAATCTTAAAATAAATTACCAGAACATGACACCTCTGCCAAGGTCCTCCATTCCCCACCTAACAAATAAATACCTACCATCCTTCGGGCCTCTGGCAAAAGACTCATGCTTCACCTGTCCCCACTATAACTAACTCTGAACTCCCCTAACATTTTGTGCCTTCAATGTGCTTCCCAACTCATCATGTATATGCATCATCACATACCCAATGTCTGGTTCAACCAATGGCAATGAATGGCAAGGCCTACCCAGGAGCTTATGTCCCTCAACAGCCACGAACTAGTTATCCTAGCACCAGGGGGGACAAAGAGAGGCCTGCGCCCTAGGGAGGGGCCATTAGTCCAACTGAGGCATGTATTAGATGAGGAGTGTACCTGTGTGGCTAGTCCTAGTAATGGCAGAAGGGCAGAATTCTACCCTATCTTGAAAGCAAAGGAGAGAGATCATTCCCCTCAAGGACAGGAACAAGGTCCCTTGGAGTGAAAATGGGGGTTCTGACTACAAAGGCCAGGCTCCGCTTACCCAGAGCTTCAAGGAGCCCATCACTCACCTCCTGCTGCTGCCAGCACCATGCGAGGGGCCTTGTAATGCCTGCTTAGATACTCAGTCAAGTCTGCACGAGACAATTTCCTGTAAAACATACAGCCCATATGGATCAAGTTCTCTACCAATCCATAGCAACTTGGATATAATGGAATTGAGAAGAGACATGGCCTCTCTGAAGAGGCCCTATTACATCTTCATCTCTACCAACCACCCTTTCAAGGCCCAGAGTGGAGCCCTCATCTGGCCCTGCCTCACATGTGCCCTCAGGACAGTCTCACAGCCCTCTCTGAGGTGTGAGCTGACGCTGTGTGACTCGAGGGGCAGGGTCAGAGCTCTCAAACACCTCCCACCTGCAAGCCAAATGTTCCCTCCTTAGATTATAAGGGCATACATGGAAACATACCCTAAAACAAAGCCCAAGATTGAAGTGAAGACCACACAGCCATTTAAATAGGTTCACAGGGACCATATGGCAATACAGAAACTGTCTCCAATTGCAGAAAATTAGGAAAATAAACAACACAGAGTCAGTTCTCACCTGACATTCTCACTGGGCCCTTCCACAGCCTGGGCTAAAGGTGTGCCTTGGAACGCTGTTGCATGCAAGTAGTCAAAGACCACATCCCGCAAAGATGCATCATTCTCCTGCATTTCCCGCAGGATCACGTCTCGTTCCTTTTCAATCTGGGAGTCTTCCAGGCTGCAGTTCTGCACAATGTCAGCCAGTAGCTCCACGACTGGACACAAGGACATGTTCAGGTGTCCAGTGGAGACCAATGACAATACAAAATCCCAAGTCTGGCATCTCCTACTGCTGCCCATCCCTACTGGTCATCCTGCCATAAGGCCACAACCCATGGATAATCAATTCTGCAGCCTGTCCAGGGGCTGCTGGGGCTCCTCTGCTCCCCTAGAGTTATATTCTTCTGTTTCAAACCCTCTCCTCTAAGCATTACCTTTCGGCAGGTCACTGGACAGTGCCTTGATGTAGTAAGCTGTGTGCTCCCGAGTGCTATAGGCATTCAGATGGGCCCCCATGTTCTCCACCTCCTTCTCCAGGGCATTGCTAGGCCGATTCTTTGTTCCCTGAAACCAGACATCAAGAACACCAATCATGAGACACAAAAGAAGCCCGGGAACTCTGCCCTCACAGGCTAATCCCCAAAGGACTAGTAGTTCACAAGTACCTTCTTCCACAAAGATTGTGGGGTAGGGATGTAGGGCCCAGAGTCTGTATGCACTGAGCCTTCAATGTGTGCCTTCAATGTGCTTCCCAACTCATCATGTATGCATCATCACATACCCAATGTCTGGTTCAACCAATGGCAATGAATGGCAAGGCCTACCCAGGAGCTTATGTCCCTCAACAGCCACAAACTAGTTATCCTAGCACCAGGGGGGACAAAGAGAGGCCTGAGCCCTAGGGAGGGGCCAGCAGTCCAACTGAGGCATGTATTAGATGAGGAGTATACCTGTGTGGCCAGTCCTAGTAAAGGCAGAAGGGCAGAATTCTACCCTATCTTGAAATCAAAGGAGAGAAGTCATTCCCCTCAAGGACAGGAACAAGGTTCCTTGGAGGTCCCTTGCAGGCCTTGAGCTGACCAAGGTCACAGTATCATGGGTCAAAAGAACAGAGATGATCAGGGTTGGGATAGAAGGTTGTGGAAAAAGCAAGTATTGCCCAACATTCATAATAACCTGTCTTTACTAATACTCCACATCCCCTGACAGCCATGATCATGGCTATGTTCAAATGATGTGACCTACCCCTAAACACATGCCATTCATATGAATCTGTGTGTCTGTGTGTGTGTGTAAAAGCTCCATAAGTCAGGCATGAACATACCAGCCTGGTGAAAACTGGGGCTTCTGTAGGCATTTGGGTTTTCTCAGCTCTGGGGACTTCATACAGGGAGTCACACATAAGTGCTCAATCAGAAGACAATAAGCTCACATGATTTCTTCCAGAAAGACCAGCCAGAGTCACTCCCCAACTGAGGTCCATAATTAGGAGGTTAATTTTTCTGATCTTCAACCTCAAAACAGGCAGCCCTAAGCCCAGGGAAGAAAAAAACTTCACAGGCCTCACCTTGAAAGCTAGATGCTCCACAAAGTAGCCTGCTCCATTGTTCTTTTCAGTCTCATAACGACTGCCAGCATCAATCCATACCCCCACCTGCACAAGAAGTCACCAGCAAATAAACAAAACATCCTTGTACCACTCACAATGCACCCTGAATAATTCAGCATAAGCCCCACATAGGGCCTTATGGATCCCAAGGTGAGGGAAAGCTTTCCCAGTAAGGACCCCTGTACTTGGAGTCACAGCAGAGCCCATGGCACAGAGAACCAACCAATGGCTACTCACACTGCATCACTGCTCCTTCCATGTTTTTTTTTTTTGTTTGTTTAATACTAGGGATTGAGCCAAGGAGGTACTCCACCACCAAGTTAAACCCCCAACCCTTTTTATTATTCAAGAGAGGACCACACTAAGTTGCCAAGACTGGCCCCAAACTTGCAATCCTTCTGACTTAGCCTCTCAAGTAGCTGGGATTACAGGCAAGTGTCACAGCTCCTGGTACCCAGTGACATATCTAACTGTACCCATTTACCTGATCCCACCACCACCATAAAGTTTTTAAATTTACTATCTTTTCAGTTGATTCTATTTTATCTAGGCTTGAAGTCTATCATTTGCAAAGAACACTTATTTTCTCCATTCTAAAAATTCTGCTTTGTTCTGTTTTAAAATATTTTTATTAATTGTTGATGGACTTTATTTTACTTATTTATTTACTTACTTACTTACATGCAGTGCTGAGAATCAATGCAGTGCCTCACATGTACTAGGCAAGTGCTCTACCACTGAGCCACAATCCCAGCCCCTGATGATGATTTTATCCTTTCATTTTTAAGGAAGAAGATGCTATATATTTTATCATATTAAGGAAGTAACCTTCTAGTGACTTTGTCTTCTTGGTTCTGGGAGTTGAACCCAAGGGGCGCTTTGCCTCTAGGCTGGCCTCAGACTTGCAAACTTCTTGCCTCAGTTGCTGAGGATAACAGGCATATGCCATCACATTTGGCTCTTTCTTCTTTCTTTTTCAAGATAGGGAGGAGGTTCTTACCATGTTGCCCAGGCTGACCTCAAACTCCTGGGCTCAAGTGACCCTCTTGCCTGAACCTCCCAAGGACTTAGGACCACAAGTGTATGCCATTGTGCCCAGCTTAACTTTTTTTTTTTAAAGAGAGAGAGAATTTTTTAATATTTATTTTTCAGTTTTCGGCAGACACAACATCTTTGTTTGTATGTGGTGCTGAGGATCGAACCCGGGCCACACGCATGCCAGGCGATCGCACTACCGCTTGAGCCACATCCCCAGCCCCCCAGCTTAACTTTTACTTATTTATTTTGCAGTTCTAGAGATAAAACTTGGGCCTTACCCATGCTAGGCAAGTGCTCTACCACTGAGCTACACACCCCAGGCTGAAAAAAAATCAAGGTTTTAATCAGAGTCACCAAATACTGTCAAGTGTCTCCCTGACACCCAATGAAAGAATCTTAAAATTTTAACTGCCTCCTGGTATGCTGTGAAACACCCCCCACATGGTCACAATGGTCTATCCTTTTAATTTACTATTTGTTCACAGATGATTTAAGTTTTTCACATCTCATTTCCAACAAGATATTGATGTACCTATCTATGTTTATCTTAGATGAACATGTTATTTCAAATCCATATCTCAGAAAGGAAGATGCATTTTCTACTCTACAGTATCCTTTGACACAGAAGCACACTGGTGCTCCTTACAGTCTAAGCTTTCTAGACAGGCTTTGGGTCAGATGCCATATAACAATAAAGTTGCCTACCACTGTTTCCTGTGTTCAGTAACAACCTGTATGACAGGACATTATCTGTTCCTGGAAAAGTGAAAGAATTTGCCAATAAAAACATCTGGCCCTGGAGCTGGTGTGTATATGGAAGAGGAAGGATTATTTCTTGGGAATCTTCTCACCTACTCATACATCTAGTCAAAGTTTCTATCCTTGAGTCAATTTTTTAAAATTATTTTTTAGTTGTAGTTGGATACAATATGTTTATTTTATTTATTTATTTATTTATTTTTATGTGGTGCTGAGGATCAAACCCAGGGCCTCATGCATGCATGCTAGGCAAGCCATCTACCACTGAACTACAATCCAGCAACTGCATCCCCTCAAATGCATTTCTCGAAGTGTATTCCTGTTCTAGCTTGGAAGTTGTGATCTTGGCTGCGAGGCTGAGAAATGTGGACCTCTGTAAGGCACCTAAAAATCTCTGAATCCCACTCTTCATTTTTTCTCAAGACAAGGACGCCATTTCTTCTCTCATATTTTTCTTAGCAAAGCAAAACGCTGTAAGGGAATTTGGCCCCCTACTTGGCAGGCAGCAAGTGTTTAAGGATTGTTGGCTAAAAGCGAACACTACCCTATGAAGTTAAGGCTGGGCAGGAATCAGGGATTGGGACAATCTGGCAGTGAGTGGGCCATACTCTGAAACCAGACCATAGAGAAGAAGGTCACACCACGACCCAAGAAAAGATGGCCCAAGCTGGAGGTCCCCCGCTCCTCGACAGAACTGCCCACTCACCGTGCAGGTAGGTTGGGAGGACTGCTCCGAGGCCACTCGCAGCCCATTGTCCAATACGCTGACCTGTGTCTCTGGCACACTCTGGAGGGCCTGGGCGAAGGTTGCGGCACCCCGTAAGGCAAGCGCCCTCAGCACTGCCGGCTGCGAGAAGGGACAGGCGGCGAGTGAGGACTGGGTTAGAGAATTGCTCCCCAGCACCCGGGTCCGCTGTGAGACCCCTATTCCCAACCGCGGGCCAGCAGCAGAAAGACGTCCATCCCCGCAGTCGGCCATGACCTTTCCATGGCCCTGACCTGGTGACCTCCCCACTTCAACCCGCCACTGCTAATGGCCTACTCCTCTTCTGAGTCCCGAAGCCCTGAGCCCCGCAGTCCAGCGTTATCGCGGCCACCTCACCGAGCGGCGAGCGCGCAGAAGAGTTTGTGCCCCGGTGCCCGCTGCACGGCAAACTGCGGACGCCGCCATCTTGTAGCCCAATTAGTGCGCAGTCGCGTCACACATGCGCAGAGCGGCGGGGTGAAGCCTGGGGCGCCGGCGCAGTACCGAAGACTTGGCGCTCGGTCGCCGCCTAGCGGGCAGCAGTAGCTATTCACAGCAGCTAGTGGCTGGTTTTGTGTGCGAGTTCAGCAGTGCCTGCCCGGCATCAGTCCACCAGGCTGTTGGTCAGCTTGCGCAGCAGCACCGGCCATCCAGGCCATCCAGTCTGTCCACCCTTCGTAGGCAGAGTGCACGGTTTCTCATCAAGTGGAGGCGTCTGTAATCCTCTGCATGCCAAGAGCAGAATCTGGCGGGCCGGGAGTGCAGCTATAGTGTTCCCTGTGTCTGGGTCCAGGGCATAAAACACCAGCGTGAAATACTGAAACTATGAAGTGGCCATGAAACAATAACAATTTTCTCTTTAAAGGAATGAAATAGGGCTGGGGTTGGAGCTCAGTGATAGAGCGTTTGCCTATTATGTGTGAGGCCCTGGGTTCGATCCTCAGCATCACATAAAAATAAATAAATAAATAAAGGCATGGGTGGGGGGACTTTTAAAAAAAAAGAATGAAGTAGGGCTGGAAATGTAATTCAGGAGTGCTTGTCTGGCATGCCTGAGGCACTGGGTTCCATTCCCAGCTTGAATGAAGTATTTCAGGCGTGCTGGCACACACCTGTAAACTCGGCAAATTTGAGACCAGCCTGATAAATTCTGATAAATTTAGAGAAGACCCTGTATCAAAAATTAAAAGGACAGCCAGCATCATGGTGCACACCTGTAATCACAGCAGCTCAGGAAGCTGAGGCAGGAGGATCATGAGTACAAAGCCATCCTCAGCAATTTAATGAGGCCCTAAGCGACTCAGTGAGACCCTGCCTCTAAATAAACTACAAATAAAGGGGGAGGGGCACTGGGATGGGGCTCGGTGGCTGGGTAAGTGCCCTTGGGTTCAATCCAGGTACAAAAAAATATTTTTTTTGATTAAAAAAAGACAGGTTTCTTGACTTATATAAGAACAAATATTTGAATGTGTTTATTTGCTTCATAACTTGCTCAAGTGCCCACATTGAAAAAATTAGAATGGAAGATGTTCAAGAATCAAGATGGATATCTTGAGTGGTTGGTTTATAGAATAGCCCAGTAATGATGGGAGCTTTCCAGAAATAAGAAAATAAAGCCATTACCTAGATCCTAATGGGGAGAAATTTCTGAAATGGTTAAAACCAGACTCCTGAAAAGTATATGAAGCACCCAAGGCCAGAGAGGATGAACAATGGTTTCTCCAGGAGGTGAAATCTCATGAGATTAATCGTGAAAATGGAACATTGCAAATTGTTCTTGATTCAGATTGGCTTTGGGGTAAATTGGCTTTAAGGTGAATCTTATCCAGAGCAAATTATTTTTCTCTGCCACTTTATTAGAAAATCTTTACCTCTCCAAAAGTAAGGCTGGGCATGTAAGGTCAGGCACAGTGATCAAAAGGAGGCAGATTAAAAGCAGTTGAACAAGGCTTTATTGAGATTTGCTCCCCAGCAACACTCTTCAGACCAACAGAGTGGGTCAGGAAGAATTGTGTCCAGGCTCAGCCGGATTGGAATTTTATTGGGTTTAGGGCAGGAAGGAGGTCTTGGGGCACGAAAGGGACCCAGGTTTTTAGAGTCCCTTGTTCTCCTGGGGTTGATCAGGGGAAACTTGCTGAGATCTGTGTCCTTCCAGGATTAGTCAGGAGACCCTGCTGATTGACAAGTGGTTATACAGCACCATCCCTGCTTGTCTGTCCAGGCCTGATTGGTTGTTCTTTCTGCACCTGCGGGTTGCCTGGTGCTTTGTTCCCTTAGCCACCTCAAACCGGCCTAACAGGGCAGGAATTGGACTGGGACAATCTGGCAGTGAATGGGCCATAGTCTGAACCCAGATCATAGAGGACCTAGGAAAAGACAGCCCAATCTGGAGGTCCCCCGAATTTGCAGCCAACTCTGAAAATACCATCATTAAAACACCCTCCCAGGGTCTGTGTGTTCTGAGGGAGGGTCCCAGCCGCCTGCCACCTTCGGAGGAGCCCCTCAGACCATAGTAAGCATTCATAATGTCTTTCATCTTTGAGTGGATCTACAATGGCTTCAGCAGTGTGCTCCAGTTCCCTAGGACTCTACAAAAAAAATCTGGAAAACTTGTATTCTTGGGTTTGGAAAATGCAAGCAAAACTACTCTTCTTCACATGCTCAAAGATGACAAATTGGGCCAACATGTTCCAATACTACATCCAACATCAGAAGAGCTGACATTTGGACTGGGGTTGTAGCTCAGTGGTAGAGTGCTTGCCTAGCATGTGTGAGACACTGGGTTTGATCCTCAGCACCATATAAAAATAAATAAATAAAATAAAGGCATTAAAAAGAAGAAGAAGAAGAAGAGCTGACAATTGTTGGAATGACTTTAACAACTTTTGATCTTGGTGGGCATGAGCAAGCTCATCGGGTTTGGAAAAATTATCTTCCAGCAATTAATGGGATTGCCTTTCTGGTGGACTTTGTAGATCATTCTCACCTCATGGAATCCAAAGTTGAGCTTAATGCTTTAATGACTGATGAAACTATTCATTGTGCCAATTCTTATCTTGCAAAATAAAATTAACAGAATAAATGCAATCAGTGAAGAAAAACTTTGCAAGATATTTGAGCTTTATGGACAGACCACAGGAAACGGGAATGTGACTCTAAAGGAACTGAATGCCCACCCCATGGAAGTGTTCATGTGCAGTGTGCACAAGAGGCAAGGTGAGGGTTTTGTCCCCCCTAACCCCGCGCCCACCCACTGGCTTTCCCAGTATGTTGACTAATGTTTGGACAGTGAAAATAAAATTTTACTCCTCAAAAAAAAAAATCCCCCTCCAAGCTGGGTGTAGTGGCATAAACTTGTAATCCAAGTGGCTCAGGAGGCTGAAGCAGGAGGATTTTAAGTTCAAAGCCAGCCTCAGCATCTTAATGAGGCCCTAAGCAACTCAGAGAGACTGGGTCTCTAAATAACATATAAAAAGGGCTGGAGATGTGGCTCAGTGGTTGAGCATCCATGGTTTCCATACCCAGCACCATAAAACAAAACAAAATAAAAAGACATCCTACCTCCACCCCACAACCTCCTCCAGCAACCACCATGCTCCATACCTACCTTCTAGCAAAGCTCTCCCAAAGAGCCCCCAATCTAGTCAAGTCCCCACTTCACTCCTCCAATACCACACCTTCAAAATAACCAACAATCTCCATGTTGCTAAATCCATGAGAAACACCCGGTCGCACTTAATGTGATCAGCCACCTTTCTCCCTTTGAGCATCTCTGTTTTTGAAACTCCATAGAGGTTCTCAAACTGTTCTTGTCCCCATCTCCCTGCCTTTTCACAGCAAATGTCAGGGCTCTGTGATATATACGTATGTATGTAGATATATATATATATATAGATATATATAGATATATATAGATATATATAGATATATTTTTTTAAAGGGCTTGGAATGTAGCTCAGTAGTTAAGTGCCACTGGGTTCAATCCCCAGTACCAAACAAAATTAAATTAAATTAAAATAAGATTCATCCCAACTCACTCTCAAAATCCATATCTAGTCCTTCAGAGAATCCTGTTCCAAATAATTCTTTCCTTTCTTCCCTCCCCTCACCCTCTCTCAAGATAGGAGTCTCACTGGTTTCTACTTGGTCTCAAGTAACCTTTCCTGAGTAGCTGGGATTACAGGCGTATGGGCCACCACAGCCAGGTCTCAAATAATTTCTAAATCTATTGGCCTATTCTCCCTTTTCACTCCTACTTCTGCCTAGGGGTGAGATAAGAAGGTCAGTGACTTAGGGAGATATCCAAGAAGTGTGATACTGTAGACACCCAGGAAAGGATGTGTTTCAAGGGGTTGGCCCAAGAAGGAAATATTACTAAAGGATCAAGTAGAAGTGGCCAAAGGTCAAGTGGCCATTGCAGCAATTTGGCAAGACTTTAGAGGCTTATTGATTTGGAATTTACCTGATGTATGGAATGAGGTAAGGTCAAAATACCCTCCCCCCACAATTTGCAACTAAATTTTGTAACCCATTTCTTGACTAGACTTCCTTTCTCCATTCATCTCTGAGAACCCCTGTGTCTCCCCCCAACGATTCTCAAACTTGTGACCATGTACTGCAAGCTATGCTCTGTCTGGAAGGCCTCATGCACTCACCTTACTCTTCTTGCTCATATTTATGTAACACATTCATCTGTTTATCTCCTAGATTTTTATTTTTCTTTTATTTTCTATTTTATTTTAATGTAATATAATAAATACAAAAATGTAGCACTTGAACCATTATTAAGTGCATAGTTCAGTGGCGTTAATTCATCTATAGTGTTGCATAATCACCACTATCTATTTCCAGAAGTTTTTCATCATCACAAACAGAAACTCAATACCCATTAAGCAATCACTTACCATTTCCTCCTTCCCTCAGCCGCTGATAACCTCTTTACTACTTCATCTTTTTAACTGCTTATTCTGGGTACCTCATGTAAGTGGAATCATACAATATTTGTCTTTTTTTTTTGTACTTGAGTTTGAGGGATTGAAACAGGGGTGCTTTACCACTGAACTACACCCACAGCCCTATTTATCTATTTATTTATTTGTTTGGTTTTGAACCCAGGGGTGCGTAACCACTAAGCCATATCCCCAGCCCATTTTTGAATTTTACTTAGAGACAAATTTTACCACTAAGCCATATCCCCAGCCCATTTTTGAATTTTACTTAGAGACAGCATCTTACTGAGTTGCTTAGAGCATCACTAATTTGCTGAGTCTGGCTTTGAACTTGCAGTCCTCCTGTCTTGGCCTCTAGAACTGCAGGGATTACAGGTGTGTACCACTGCACCAGCCTTATTTTTTATTTTGAAACAAGATCTCCATACATCGTTTAGGGCCTGGCTAAATGGCCTTAAACTTGCAATCTCTAGAATTACAAACATGCACCACCATAACTGGCTCAATATTTCTTGGTTTATGTCTGGCTTATTTTACTTATCATAGTGGCTTCAAGATTTATTCATATTTTAGCATGTATAAGACTTTCATTCCTTTGGGAATTTAAAAAATTTTTATTGTGGTAAAACATATATAACAAAAATTAACCATCATACTAATTTTAAGTGTACAATTCAGTGGCATTTTATTTTAGTCAGTTTTTTCACTGCTGTGACTAAGAGGACCCAACCAGAATAGCCGTAGAGAGGAAAAGTTTATTTGAGGGCTCACTATTTCAGAGATCTCAGTCCTTAGAAGTCCGACACTATTTCTTAGGCCTCTACAACATTGTTGCAGAGTGTGACAGAGGGAAGCAACTCATATATTGATCAGAAGCAAAGAGAGACTCCACTCACCAGATGCAAATATATACCCCAAAGCCATGCTCCAAGTGTCCCAACTCCTCCAGTTACCACTCAGTTAATCCCATCAGGGGATTAATCCACTGATTGGGTTAAGGCTCTCACAACCTTTCTACTCCAAACTTTCTTGCATTGTCTCACATGTAAGCTTTTGGGGGGACACCTCACATCCAAACCATAACACATAAATTACTTTTGCAATGTTGTGAAACCATCACCCCAGACTACTTACAAATTTTTTGTTTCCCCAAACAGAAACTGTGAAACCATTAAGCAATAATTCCTCATTTTCTTTTCTCCACCATCCATGGTAAACTCTACTTTCTGTCTCTACAAATTTCCCTATTCCAGATACCTCAAATAAATGGAATTATACAGTTTTTGTCTTTTTGTGTATGACTAATTTAATTTAGTATGTCTTTAAGTTTCACCCATGTTGTAGTATGTATCAGAAATTCACTACTTTTACGGCTGAATAAAATATTCCATTGTATAACATACCACATTTATCCTGTTGATGGACACTTGGGGGTGTTTATATCTTTGACAATTGTAAATAATGCTGCAATGAACATTGCTTTATAAGTATCTGTTTAATCCCTAATTTCAATTCTTTTTTTTCTAATGATTCTTTTTTTTTTTAAGTTGTCAATGGACCTTTATTTTATTTATTTATATGGTGCGTGGTAGACAAGCGCTGTACCACTGAGCCACAACCCCAGCCCCCCAATTTCAATTTTTTTGGTATATAACTAGAAATGGAATTGCTAGATCATATGATAATTTTATGTTCAGCTTTTTTATGGGGGGGGGGCAGGGTACCAGGAATTGAACTCAGGGCACTCTACCACTGAGCCACATCCCCAGTCCTATTTTGTATTTCATTTAGTGACAGGGTCTCACTGAGTTGCTTAGGGCCTCACAATTGCTGAGGATGGCTTTGAACTCTCGATCCTCTGGTCTCAGCCTCCCAAGCCGCTGTGAATACAGGTGTGCATCACAGCACCAGGCTTGTGTGTTTAGATTTTTGAGAAACTATAAAACTGTATTCCAAGTGGATGCTGATCCATAACAGGGGTGGGAGGCATGGGGAAAATGGAGGAACTTTGATTGCGCAAAGGAGAGGGAGGGGTCGGGCAGGGTGTGGGAGTAGGAAAGATGGTGAAATGAGATGGACATCATTACCCTAGGTACATGTATGACTGTACATACGGTGTGATGCTACGTTGTTTACAACCATCGAAAGGAAAAGTTGTATTGCAATGTGTACAATGAATCAAAATGCATTCTGCTGTCATATATTCCTAATTGATTTTTTAAAACTGTATTCCATAGTGGCTGCAACATTTTACATTCCTGCCAGCAGTGCACAAAGATTCCAGTTTCTCCACATCCTCATCAATATTTTTTATTTTCTATTTTGTTTTTACTCTTATTTATTTATTTATGGTACCAGGAATTGTAAAGAGAGGTGCTTCACCACTGAGCCACATCTTCAGCACCCCCCCCCCTTTTTTTTAATGGTGAGACAGGGTCTCACTAAGTTGTGTAGGGCTTCCTTAAGTTGCTGAGGCTGGCTTTGAATTTGTGATCCTCCTGCCTCAGCCTTGGAGCTCGTGGGATTATAGGCATGTACCACCACACCCAGCAATCTTATTTTATTTTTTGGTACCAGGGAATGAACCCAGAGGTGCTTAAGCACTGAGCCACATCCTCAGCCCTTGTTTTATATTTTATGAGACAGGGTCTTACGAAGTTGCTTAGGGCTTCCTTGAGAAACTGATGTGACTAAACCAGCTTCTACCTCAAGGCCTGTCCTAAGGAAGGGGGCGTGACCCTTGTCCTTGGAAAAACCCACAGAGCACTCAGTAAGCACATACCTACCCTGCTGAGTTGTTTGTAAATAACAGGAGAGATCTGCGGCCCCAGGTGTCCCTGATTCAGTTAGGCTAGATGAGGACCCATAGCAACCCCCTAGCAACCTCCAATCAGCATGAGACAGGGAAAATACCTGGGATGCCAGATAACTCCCCTGTAGTTTATGGTGGTTGATAACATGTTGGGAAACCTTGTAGTTCAGCACAAACACCCCTCGTGGCCTAAACCAATCAGTTCAAAGAAATCCCCCTCTTGTACTAACCAATCACCCCTACCCAACTTGTTCCCACCAGTGAATATGCTAATCAATGTTAAGAGTTGTTGTTTGACTTTCCCGTGGTATGGAATGATTTGCTGTGTGATCTTGTGATGCATAGAGTATCCCCCCAAAACCTATAAAATCTCACTGGACAAAGGACCAGGACTCACTCCCTGGGACTGCTGCGTTAGAAATGGTGGTGAGTCCAGGCTCGAGCTTGCAATAAAGACTCTTGTGTGATTGCATCGGATTTGGCTCTTGGAGGTGTATTGGGGTCCCAGGAATCTGGCATTACATCCTTGTATTTCTGAGGCTGCACCACAACACCCAGTTCTCTTTTTGTTTTTAATATGATTATGAAGTGATATCTCATGATTGAAGGATATTGGAAAAACAACCCCCCAGGAAGAAAAGGAGGACAATGGGTCCCAGGGAGAGAAGGAAAACAATGGGCTCTGGACTTTCACCATTTCCCAGCAACAATTGGCTCTGAACTTTCACAATTTCTGGTTCTACAACTGTTTTCCCTGACCGCCGAAATGACACATTCTACTATGATTAAGTCTCACTAAAGCCTATAAAACTCAGACCCCGATTGTAACTGTTGCCAAAAGCTTGGACCTTGTCCCCAATGCCAATCCATTAATGAGAACACGGTTTTGAGAAAAAGGAAAAGAAAGTTTATTGCTTTGCTAGCAAAGGAAAAACACAGGGGACTCCTGTCCCAAAGGCTGTGATTCTGCTCATTTACAGGAACAGAGAGCTTTTATAGAGGTGATTCAGAGAAAATGAGATGAGCAAGAAGAGATCAGGAAGGAGAAGACCAGGAAAAAGGAGATTAGGGAAGAGGTTGGGGAAAAAAAGATCAGGGAGAATTTTAGGGAAAAGAAGATCAGGAGGCTAGGGATGTGGCTCAAGCCGTAGCGCTCTCACCTGTCATGTGCGGGGCGCTGGGTTCAATCCTCAGCATCACATAAAAATAAAGATGTTGTGTCCACTGAAAACTAAAAAATAAATATTAAAAAATTCTCTCTCGGGGCTGGGGATGTGGCTCAAGCGGTAGTGCGCTCGCCTGGCATGTGTGCGGCCAGGGTTTGATCCTCAGCACCACATACAAACAAAGATGTTGTGTCTGCCGAAAACTAAAAAATAAATATTAAAAAAAATTCTCTCTCTCTTTAAAAAAAATTCCTCTCTCTTTAAAAAAAATAAAATAAAATAAAAAAGATGTTGTGTCCACTGAAAACTAAAAAATAAATATTAAAAAATTTTCTCTCTCTCTCTCTCTTAAAAAGAAGAAGAAGAAGAAGAAGAAGAAGAAGAAGAAGAAGAAGAAGAAGAAGAAGAAAAGAAAGAAAGAAAGAAAGAAGGAGGAGGAGGAGGAGGAGGAGGAGATCAGGGAGGAAAAGTTTAGGGAAAAGTAGACTGAGAAAAAAGAAAAAAATGTGTAAGTTTCAAAGTCACAAGAGATATAGTCAAAGCATCAAGTGAACCCCTGTTAGTTAACCAGCTGCCATTTTCTCTTTCGAAAATGTGCCTAAAGCATCACTGATCCGTTGAGGTCTGTCTCTTGTTTCTTTTGCTTTCTCTTTCATTTTGCTTTCAATGATAGCTTATTGTTTTCATTCTACCACTGAGCCACATCCCCACCCTCATTGTTTATTTTTGTTGTTGTTGTTCTTTTTAGTTATACATGATGATGCATTTTGACATATCATACGTACATGGAGTATAAATTCCCATTCTTGTTGTTGTACATGATGTGGAGTTACACTGCTCTGTATTTTTATATGAACATAGGAAACTTATGTCCAATTCATTCTACTGTCTTTCCCATTCCCATTCCCCTATCCCTTTCCCCCATTCACCCTTGTCCAATCCTGCGAAGCTCCACAACCTCCCGATTGTGAGTCATCATCTGAATATCAGAGAGAATATTTGATCTTTGGTTTTTTGAGGATTGGCTTATTTCACTTAGCATGGTAGTTTTCAGCTCCATCCATTTACTGGCAAATGCCTTAGTTTCATTCTTCTTTATGGCTGAGTAATATTCCATTGTGTATATGTACCACCTCATTGTTGTTTTAATATGTGTTTCCCTAATGGCCTGTGGTGTTGAGCATCTTCTCATTTGCTTATTGGCCATTTTTATGTCTTCTTTGGAATATCTAATTAAGTCCCTTGCCAATTTTTTTTGTACCAGGGACTGAACCCAGGAGCACTTAACCACTAAGACACATCCCCAGCCAATTTTTCTAATTTATTTAGAGACAGTATTTTGATAAGTTCCTTAGGGCCTCACTAAATTGCTGAGGCTGGCTTTGAACTTGAGATCCTCCTGTCTCAGCCTCCTGAGCCACTGGGATTATAAGCATGGACCACTGGGCCTGGCTCCTTGCCAATTTTTTAATTGTATTATTTATATGTGTGTGTGTGTGTGTATTTTTTAAGGTACCAGAGATTCAACTCAGGGGCACTTGAACACTGAGCCACATCCCCAGCACTATTTTATATTTTATTTAAAGACAGGGACTCACTGATTTGCTTAGCACTTCACCATTGCTGTAGTTGGCTTTGAACTCAGGATCCTCCTGCCTCAGCCTCCCAAGCCACCGGGATTACAGGCATACACCACCGTGCCTGGCTTATTGTTTATATTTTTATTGTTGAGTTTTAGAAATCATTTATATATTCTGGATATTCATTATCAGATATATGATTTTCAAATATTTTCTTCATTTTACTGGCTATTTTATTTTGATGAAATTCAATTAATGTATTTTTCTTTTGGTAAAATAAGAAATTACTATCTTCTCAAAGGATTTGGAGGATTTTCACCTACCTTTTCTTCTAAGTATTTTATAGTTTTAATTCTTAAATTTAGGTATTTCATGTATTTTGTATATGATGTAAAGTAAGGGTCCAATTTATTCTCTTGTGGGTGTGGTGCTGGGGATTGGACCCCATGTATTGTGTATGCTAGGCAAACTAGACCACTGAACTATATCCCCCAGCCCTTTTGCAGGTAGATATCCATTTTTCCAGCATCATTTCTTGAAAAGATTGTCTTTTCCTCATAGAACTGGGTCTTATCACCCTATGGAAAACAAACTGAGCCGAATGAGGTGGCACGTGCCTGTAATCCCAGAGGCTCAGGAGGCTGAAGCAGAAAGATCACAAGTACAAAGCCATCCTCAGCAATTTAGTGAAGCCCTAAGCAACTCAGTAAGACCTTCTCTCTAAATAAAATACAAAAAGGGCTGGGGATGTGGCTAAGTGGTTAAGTGCCCCGAGTTCAATCCCTGGTATAAAAAGAAAGAAAGAAAAATAAAATTGACCACATATGTGAGGATTTATTTCTGGACTTTCTGTTCTATTCATTTGGTCTATATCCTTATGCCAGTATGAAATTTGATTTTTTTTTTTTTTGTACCAGGGATTGGAACTCAGAGGCACTCAACTACTGAGCCACATCCCCAGCCCTATTTTGTATTTTATTTAGAGACAGGGTCTCACTGAGTTGCTTAGTGCCTCGCTGTGGCTGAAGCTGTCTTTGAACTCCCAATCCTCCTGTCTCAGCCTCCAGAGCCACTGGGATTACAGGCGTGCACCACTGTACCTGGCTCCAAATTTGATTTTCTGTTTGTTTGTTTGTTCTTGTTGTTTTTGAGATGAGGCCTCACTATGTAGCCCAGTCAAACCTTGAACTCCTGGGCTCAAACCATCCTCCTGCCTCAACCTTCCGAGTAAAACTAGGACTACAGGCTCATGCCTCTGTGAGACTCCAAACTATTTTTTTTAATTATATATTTTAATCAGGTATATATGACAGCAGAATGCATTTTGGTTCACTGTACAAAACTGCAATTTTTCATTTCTCTAGTTGTATATTATGTAGCATCCCATCATATGTGCAGTCATACATGTACCTAGGGTAATAATGTCCATCTCATGCCAACCATCTATTCTGCTTCCATGCCCCCTCCCCTTCCCTTTTTCTCCTTTGCCCAATCAAAGTTTTGCCATTTTCCCCCTGCCCCCCACCCCACAATTGTGGATCAGCATCTGCTTATCAGAGAGAACATCCTTTGTTTTGGGGGGGGATTGGCTTACTTTGCTTAGCATGATATTCTCCAACTCCATTCATTTACCTGCAAATGTCATAATTTCATTCTAATGCTGAGTAATATTCCACTGTGTTTACATATACCACAGTTTCTTTATCCATCTAGGTTAGTTCCTCGGTTTAGCTATTGTGAATTGAGCTGCTATAAACATTGAATTGAGTTGCTATAAATATTGTGTTACTGTAGTATGCTGATTTTAAGTCCTTTGGGTATAGACTGAGGTGTGGGATAGATGGGTCAAATGGTGGTTCCATTCCAAGTTTTCTAAGGAATCTCCATACTGTTTCCAGGGTGGTTGCACCAATTTGCAGTCCCTCCAGCAATGTATGAGTGTGCCTTTTCCTCCACATCCTCACCAACACTTATTGTTTATATTCTTGATAACTGCCATTCTGACTTGTGTGAGATGAAATCTTAGAGTAGTTTTGATCTGCATTTCTCTAATTACTATAGATGAACACGTTTTCATATATTTGTTGATCAAATGTATATCTTCTTCTGAGAAGTGTCTTTTCAGCTCCTTAACCCATTTATTAATTGGATTTTTTTTTTTTTTGGTGTTAAGTTTTTTTGAGTTCTTTGTATATCCTGAAGACTAGTGATCTGACATTTGTGCATGTGGCAAAAATTTGCTCCCAAATGTATTTCTTGCTATTTCTGGTCGACCTAACCAACCTACAAGTCCCAGGAAATGACCATTGAATGTCCAGCACTCCTAAGGTTATCGTATGATCAGGGGCACCCCTCAGCCACAGCTTTCACAGCCACAGCTGATGCCTACTGTCGACAAAGTTTATAGGTGGTCTTTCATTTGGTCCTTTCATTTGGGTCCTCCCAAAAACGTAGGCTCTCTCTTCACCTCATTGAAAAGAAGCTTTTTAGCTTGAATCCATCCCATTTATTAATTCTTGATTTTATTTCTTGCGCTTTAGGAGTCTTGTTAAGGAAGTCAGAGCCTAATCCAATGTGATGAAGATTTGGGCCTACTTTTTCCTTTATTAGATACAGGGTCTTTGGTCTAATTCTTAGGTCCTTGATCCACTCTGAATTGAATTTTGTGCATGGTGAGAGAGAGGGGTTTAGTTTCATTTTGCTATATATGGATTTCTAATTCTCCCAGCACCATTTGTTGAAGAGGTTATCTTTTCTCCAATATATGTTTTTGGCGCCTTTGTCTAGTATGAGATAATCGTATTTATGTGGATTTGTCTCTGTGTCTTCTATTCTGTACCCTTGGTCTACATGTCTATTTTGGTGCCAATTCCATGCTGTTTTTGTTACTATAGCTTTGTAGTATAGTTTAAGGTCTGCAGTTGTGATGCCTCCTGCTTCTCTTCTTGCTAAGGATTGCTATAAGGTCCTTGCTTAGCATCTTGATGGCCATCTTAAGTGACAGCCACCACTTTATAAGTACCACACGCTAACCGATTGCGCCACTGGAGCTCCTACAGCCACCATTTTAAGGAAAAAGTTTCATTTTCCCACCCAAGAAGGCATTTCTGGAAAGGCTCACCACTCCCTCATACTAACCCAACCCCTAAGCACTGCATTGGGACCCATCAGACGCTGATTCTTGAGCCTGCCCCATAAAAGCCCCAGAACCCAAGCCTGTTTTGCTTCTCTCCACTCTATAGAGAGATGGCTTTTATTTGTCAGCTCTGACAAACTCTCGTGTGTATCTCTGCCTAGTCTCTGTCTTTCATTTTTCACTTACCCATCTCTCATTCCTTACTTTCCCTTCTTTTTGGTGCCGAAACCTGGGATCAGGTTCCCTGGTGTGCCCACTCCCCTCTTCAAGGGTCACTGAGCATTCCAGGGCCCCGATCCAAATTCCACCATGGGACCAGGCCTTCCATTCTGCCAAACGCCCTCTCTTCACCCACCACCAGACATTCCAGGTAAGATTCCTGTCTCTGGTCGACCTAACCAATCTACAAGTCCCAGGAAATGACCATTGAATGTCCAGCACTCCTAAGGTTATCGTATGGTCAGGGGCACCCCCCAGCCACAGCTTTCACAGCTATAGCTGATCCCTACTGTCGACAAAGTTTATAGGTGGTCTTTCATTTGGGTCCTGGGTTTTGAGAAAAAAACCACCAAGGGTGATTGGAAGTTGTTCCTGGTGAGACTACCTCTCAGCCTTGGGTTAATATGCCCCTTCTACGGAGTTCATGCCAGGCGCTCAAGAACCTTTATGGACTCCTGCCCCTGATGCTTACCCAGCAGTGGTGACGACCCCCTGAGCATAACCATCCTCTCAAACTAGGTGATACTAGAGACTGGGGGATGCCCCACCTCTAAACTCACCTCCTACATCTCAGCATGGATGGCTCCTCATCCATTCCTTCCCATAGTCCCCTAGGTTGCCTCCTGGCTAACTTATGGTCTCTCTCACTCACCCTGGAACTAAACCCCCCAAAACTTATCCACTTGTGCAATCAGATCTGGCCTCAATAGCCTTTGGATAAGGACTCTAAATAGCTGCTTTTTAAAAAATATTTATTTATTTTACTTGTACACAGTACCTTTATTTATTTATTTATTTTTATGTGGTGCTGAGGATCGAACCCAGGGCTTCACATGTGCTAGGCAAGCGCTCTACCAAACCACAACCCCAGCCCCTAAATGGCTGCTTTATTAGGGATCTTTTCAACTATTGTGAGCGTCTGGGAAAATGGAAAGAGCTATCACACATTCAGGCTTTCTCCTCTCTAAGCTTTCTCTCTGCAACTCTTGCTCTCCTGCACAAGTCCTCTTAGCTCTCACTTCCCTGCTTCCAAAGGAACAGAAGATTCTACCCAGGACTCCTCTTCCTTCAACCCAGCGGATAAGCCCCTGCCATACCATAATTCTCTTTCTGATGAAGCCACCGCAGCAACTGTCCCCTCAGCCCCTCTGCCTTTCTCTCCTGCTGCTACATGCTTACAGTTTGCCGCTTCCCAACCCACATCTCTTGTGTCCTCATGGTTCATGTGCCTTTCTCTTTGTCAGATCTTTCACAGTTAGAAAAGTGGCATGGGTCACTTCAAGTTCCAACACATATATCAAAGAGTTTCAATATCTGACCCAATCATATGATTTGACCTTCCATGATGTCTATATGATCTTGTCTAACACCCTCCTGCCCAAGGAGTGCAAGTGAGTTTGGGAGCAAGCTAGAAATTATGCAAGTGAGTTTGGGAGCAAGCCAGACTTCCCCTGCCCATCTGATTGGCACTAAAGTGGTCTCTGATTGGAACTCCAATTGGAATTATAATTCATTCGCCTGGAGGAGTAACTAGTAGAAACCAATTCATTACTTGCCTTATGGTAGCACATAAAGCGATCAATTATGAAAAGCTCCAGGAAAGCATCCAAGATAAGAATGTAAACCCTTCAGCATTTAGGCTTTATTACAATATACTAATCTGGACCCTGAGACTCCACATGGGAGACAACTACTAATGACCCAATTTTTCTCCCAGAGTTTTTCTGATATTAAGGCCAAACTAATGCACCTCAAGAGGAGGCCCTTTACTCCCCAAGCTGAGGTTCTAGGAGTATAACAGGAGAGGCAAGAAGGCCCAGAGCAGAAACAGATCCTTACTCAAGCCATCTGTCTGGCCTCAGCCTCTGTCCCTGGTTCCACTGGCCCATAGAGACTGCCCAGACCCTGTTTTAAATGTGGTCAGATGGGGCTTGTACATGTTCCAAGCCTTCCAAGCCTCCAGGCCCTTGTCCTAAATGCCATCAGGAGGGACGCTGGGCCGTTGACTGTCCCTGAGCCCATAGCAGCCCCCATCCATCCATCCCATCCTTTCCAACTCTTAGGACTGGCTGCAGAGGACTGACAAGGCCCAGGTCTCCATAACCCAACCACTACCATCACTCTGTGGGAACCCAGGGTAACTCTGTGTGTTTCAGGTAGGCCTGACTCCTTCCTTCTAGATGCGCAGGGCTACACATTCAGTCCTCAAGGAGTTCTGGGGGCCTAATAGTCATTTTATAACCTCTATTGTCGGGGTAAAGGGTAAATCTTACTAACCCTTACAAATACCTAGACTTGTTTGCACTTTGGCTCTCTAATTTTTTTAAACCTTTTTGTTGTTGTTGCAGATGGTCAGAATGCCTTTATTTTATTTGTTTATTTGTATGTGGTGCTAAGGATCAAACCCAGTGCCCAGTACATTCTAGGCAAGTGTTCTACCACTGAGCTACAGCCCCAGCATGGCTCTCTAATTTTTACCCACTCTTTTTTGGTCATTCCACAGTGCCCTGTTTCCCTCACGGGAAGGGACATCCTCACAAAGTTGTGGGCTATGCTTTCCTTCTCCACTCATACTTGCTTCCATCCAGACTTGCCTGCCACTCCCCTGATCCTCACACTTACCCCTTATTCCCTATTCCATTTTCCAGAGCCTTCCCATTACCCTCTTCCAAGGTGGACCCTACTGTCTGGGATGTTTCAAGTCCTTCTATCATCCACACCAAAAGCTCATTCTTATCCATCTCAAAGACCCCCTCCATTTTCTGGCCCAATCACAATACCTGCTCTCCCGACAAAAACTCCTAGGCTTACAGCCTATCATTTAAGACCTCTTGTGAAAGGGATTCCTTAGACCTACACATTCCCCTTATAACACTCTCATCTTGGCAGTAAAAAAAGCTCAATTGTTCCTACCGCTTGGTCCATCAAGCATTCATCAATTCTGTGGTTGTCCCAATCCATTCTGTGGTAACCAATCCTATACCCTTCTCTCCATCATTCCTTCTGGGACCTTTTACTTCTCAATGCTATACCTGAAAGATGCCTTCTTCTCTATTCCCCTCCATTCTGACTCTCAAGACATTTTCACCTTTACATGGACAGACCCTGAGTCATATAACTCCACTCAGCTTATGTGGACAGTTCTCCCTCAAGGGTTCCATGACAGCCCTCATAATCTTCAGACAGGCCTTGGCTAAGAACCTAGCATCCATACATCTCACTCAGTCTCTGGTGCTACAGTATGTTGATGATCTCCTTCTCTGAAGTCCCTCCTTTGAGGTCAGTTATCAGGACACCTGTAAGCTTCTTAACTTCCTTTCTGTTCATAACTGTAAGGGTTTCTCCATCCAAGGTACAGCTCTCTTTGGCAATGGTAACATACTAGGCCTCCCCCTGACCCCTACACACAAAGCCATTACAGTTACTAGAAAGGGCCTTATCACTAATATACAAACACCCTCTACTAAAGAAGAAATTCTCTACTTTTTAGGTATGGCAGGATTCCTCAGAGCTTGGAATCCTAACTACTCTATATTGGCTAAGCCTCTATATGATGCAGCCCAGGGCCTACTCTCTGAACCTCTATTCCACTCTGTTACAAAGCCCTTCACCATGTTCCAACAGGCCCTCCTCCAGGCCCCTCATTCTCCCTGATCTCACATGCCCGTTTCACCTTTTTGTGGCTGAAAAGCAGGGATTTTCTCTAGGGTCCTCAGACACTTGCTGGGGCCAACCTTTCCCCCTGTGGCTTATCTATGGAAGGGTCTTGAGCCTACTGTTCAGGAATGGGCCTCTTGCCTACCAACGTTGGCCTCAGCCTCTCTACTCATCAATGAGTCAAAGAAACTTACCTTTGGGGCCCTACTTACCATCCTGGCACCCCATCACCTAAAGGAACTCCTCACCTACAAGGGCTTACATTCCATACCCAATGTCGCCTTTTGTCTTCTACCAGGTTTCCCTGGTGGAAGATTCAGTCTTACTTTCCACACATGCTCACCTTTAAACCCTGCTACTCTCCTCCCCACTCCTCAGGACTCTTCCACCTTTTCTCTTCTTACCCTTTCATGCACTGAAACTCTGGAGGAGTTTCTTCTACATCCCTCCCATATCCAGGAAGGCCCCTTGCTCCAGGCAACATACACATGGTTCACAGATGGCTCCTCCTTCCTTCAGGAGGGAGTTCATCAGGCAGGGTATGCTATAGTCTCTCTAACTCAGTTGTGGTTGAACTTGTTGCCCTCATCAGAGCCTTCACTTTGGCAAAGGGAGCCTCCATCAATGTCTACAGTGACTCCAAATATGCTTTTCACATACTTCTCTCCCACTTTGCTATTTGGAAGGAGCACAGATTCCTTACCACCAAGGGAATTTCAATTACTGATGCCCCCTTTATCTCTAATCTCTTTCAGATCTCAAAGCTTCCCACTGCCATTGGAATCTCACATTGTAAATTCCATCAGACAGACACCTCCTTTGTGACACTCAGCAACAACAAGGCAGACTCTGAGGCAAGGGCCACCACCCTCTAGGACCACCTGTGGTCCTCAGTCTTACTAGTTCCCCCCCCCCACAGACTCTTCCCCACTTGACACTCAACAGGTGCTTACCTTCCTTCACAACCTCTTTTAGCCTAACATCACATCTTTAAAACAATTTCTCACTTCCCTCCTTAAACTCTCTCCAGAGGACTTGCAATGTCTCTCTACCCTCTCTGCTTCCCGTGAAATCTGCGGGGTGGGGGGGGGGACACGGACACACAATCCCACCTCCAATCTCTGCCCACCTGCCTTCCCTTTACACCAGGCAAGAGGACATCTACCTTGCTCTGATTGGCAGTTGGATTTCACCCATATGCCCCCAAGTCAAGCAGTACAAATTTTTCTTGGTACTTGTCGACACCATCTTGGGATGGGTTGAGGTTTTTCCTGCCACAAGAAAATGTGCCTCTGTGGTAGCCAACATCCTCATTGAACATATTCTTCCCTGATTCAGCCTCCCTTCCTTGCTCCAGTCTGATAATGGTCCTGAATTTACTTCCCATGTTTCATGGTCCGTAGCTAAGGTACTCAACATCTCCTGGCATTCTCTTTTTCTTTTTTTTTATGTAAAGCAATCACACATGTCCCCTTTTTTTAAAATATTTTATTTTTTAGTTTTTTGGTGAGCACAACATCTTTGTTTGTATGTGGTGCTGAGGATCGAACCCAGGCCGCACACATGCCAGGTGAGCACGCTACCACTTGAGCCACATCCCCAGCCCTCTCCTGGCATTTTCATATCCCCTATCATCCCCAGTCCTCTGGCAAGGTGGAATTGAAGCCAGACTTAAAGATAGGTAGTTAATGTAGTTAGGTAAATATCGAGTAAGGTGAAGATGAATAAGATGAAGGCCATTATTGAGAATGGAATCCAGGAAATCAGAGCAGCACTTGGGGGAATTGAAATGTTAACATCCCCAAGGCCCAGAGCTCATCCCAAGGAAATGTTAATGAATCAGCTCCCAGAAAGCCCTTCCTGCCCAGATTACTTCTTCTGCCCACCTGTCCCCCCATCCTTTGGGCCTTCCCACCTACATTCCATCACTGCAAGGTAACAGAACTGAGGACAGGTATACGACAGGAATGTGGGAAAGCTGAAAGTAGACTTTAGCTATATAAGAGGGAAGAAGACCTTCCCCTTCCAGGGACTCCACCTCTTGGGTCCCCTTCTTTCTCCAGGGAGAAGTCTTTTCTGCTGTCCTTTAATAAAGGCTTCTACTTTCCACTCTAAACTTGCGTGCTTCTCTGGTGTTATACTTCAGCATTGGGGAAGCAAGGACAGCAGTAACAGAATGTACCAACTGGACCTTGAAAAACATTCTCACTAAACTATCCTTTGGTTTTGGGGTTTTTTTTTTAAATATTTATTTATTTATTTTTAGTTTTCGGCAGACACAATATCTTTGTTTGTATGTGGTGCTGAGGATCAAACCCGGGCCGCAGGCATGCCAGGCAAGCGTGCTACTGCTTGAGCCACATCCCCAGCCCCACTAAACTATCCTTTGAATTACATGTAGATTGGACTAAACTCCTTCCCTTGGCTCTTCTTAGGTTACAAGCCCTCCCAATCAATATCTCCCCTTTTGAGCTTCTATACAGACTATCTTATCTCCCTGCTCAGCTCACCACCCTCTCTGATTCTCCAGTTCCCCTTGCCCCTCATCTTTTCTGGCATACATAATGCTATTCTGGCAAAGCCTAGTTCTGCCTCTTCCACTCTTCCCACTCTGTGACCTGGTACTTTTTAACTCCCGCCCGCAACAAGCCCCCCTCCTCCTCTCAACTCTCAGCAAAATGAACTGGACCCTATCAGGTCATTCTTACCACTCCTCAGCAGCCCACCTTGAGGGCATCTCATATTGGGTTCACAACTCCCATTTAAAATGTTTTTCTCTGCCCTTTTATACAATGAGAATCATAGGCCTTCTCAACTGTGTGTCTCCAAGGCCAGAACCCCCAGTCTTCCTTTGGTCTCTGAGGACATGAGGACACTGCAGAACCATGAGTACCATTCTTCCCTTTTTCACTTCTGCCCTCCTCCCTTATTCTGTACTCACCTCCCACAGGTACCATTATCTGGAATTACCATTCCAATTTCTAGGAGACTTACAGCAACTTGCTCAAACCATACTAACTATACAATCCCACCTTGATTCTTTAGCTGCTGCCGTTCTGCAGAATGAAGGGGTCTTGATCTTTTAACAACCCTGAAAAAGGCGGAATGCTACTTTTATGTCAATCAACATGGAATAGTAAAGGACAAGATAAAACAACTCCAACAGGACCTTGAACACCAGAAACAACAGCTCTCCTCTACTGAAGGATGGCAGCTAAGGACCCCCCTTCTCCAGTGAGCACTTCCTTTCCTGACCCCTCTCTTTGCCATAGCCCTTTTGTTAATTCTTTCCCCCTGCATCATTAGATTGGTTGAAGACCAGATCCAAAAAATCTCTAATCAAACTATAAACCAGCTTTTGTTACAGGAATACCAATCCCTCACCAAAAATTGGGGCACCAGTGACAGCATTCCACCACCACTCAACCTCTGTCATTATTCCAATGATGTCCAGTGCCCCTAATGAGAGATTCAAACTCCACCCCTTCCCAACAGGAAGCAGTTATAGAAGATTGACCTGAGTCCCTATTGGGGGCCCAATAGAAACAAAAATGGGGGGAATATAATAAGGTTCTTGCTTAACATCTGGATGGCCATTTGAAGGAAAAAGTTTCTTTTTCCCACCCAAGGGTGTTTCTGAGAAAGGCCTACCACTTCCCTAAGCCCCCCCCCCCCACACACACACACACAAATACTTAGGGCTGGGCATGGTGGCACATGCCTGAAATCCCAGTGGCTTGGGAGGCTGAGACAGGAGCACCATGATTTCAAAGCCAGCCTCAGCAAAAGTGAGGTGCTAAGCAACTCAGTGAGACCTTATGTTCAAATAAAACAAGATAGGGCTGAGGATATGGCTCCGGTGGTTCAGTGTCCCTGAGTTCAATCCCTGGTACCAAAAAAAAAGAAAAAGAAAAAAAAAGAATAATTATTAAATACCTAGGAATAAGGGGAAAGCTTTCAATCTTCCATTGAATATGAAGTTGGGCTGTGAGTTTTTCATATTTTGCCTTTACTATGTTGAGGTAATTCCTTTCTATTTCTAGTTTATGTACTGTTTTTATTAACAAAGGGCATTGAATTTTGTCAAATTCTTACATGTTTTTTTTTGTATGACAATAATATAGCCAAACTGGCTCTCTTCTAGTTACAATTTGCATGCAGTTTTTCCATCATTTTACTTTTAACCTTTCAGTATCCTTATATCTGCATCTCTTGTAGTCTGCATATAGATGAACTCCTTTTTTGTTGTAGTTTTTGTTGTACCAGGAATTGATTGTGCATGCTAAGTGTGCACTCTATCACTGAGCTACGTTCCCAGCCCAGATCAACTTTTTTAAGCATCTGCCAATCTGTTTTTCAAATCAGAGAGTTTAGTCCACTTGCATTTAATGTTATTAATAATAAAGGATTTACTTCTACCATTCCATTATACGTCTTCTATATATCTACGTATGTACATACATATATATATTTTTTCTTTTTCTTCTTTTTTTTTTTGGTACCAAGGATTAAACCTAGGGAACTTAACCACTAGCCACATCCCTAGCCCATTTTATGTTTTCTTTGCTTTTCTTTCTTTTTTTTGATACCAGGGATTGAACTCAGGGTTACTTGACTCCTGAGCCACATCCCTAGCCCTATTTTGTGTTTGGTTTTTTTTTTTTAGAGACAAGGTCTCACTGAGTTGTTTAGCACTTCACTGTTGCTGAAGCTGGCTTTGAACTCATGATCCTCCTGCCTCAGCCTCCCAAGCAGCTGGGATTACAGGTGTGCCTCTGTCCAGCTTCTCCTCCTTTATTCTTGAAGGATTGGTTTGCTAGGTAATAGAATTATTGGTTGACATTTTTTTTTTCACCAGAATTTTAGATATGTCACACTAACACTTATTGTCCTCCATGGTTTCTGAGAAATCAACTATTATTAGTCTTATTTAGAATCCCTGCGCATAACAAGTAGCTTCCCTCTAGCTGCTTTAAAAATTCTTTGTCTTGAGTAACTTAGCAACAGCCTTGGCTAAGTAACTTAGCAATGTCTTAGGCATAACTTAACTTGGACTCAGTTACTTAGCAATATCCTAGGCAACTTAGTGAGACCCTAGGTTGGTCCTCAGCACCACATAAATAAATAGAATAAAGCTATTGTGTCCAACTACAATAAAAAAAATATTTAAAAAAGATCCTTTGATAAGGTCTCTGGCCTTGAGCAGAAGCTTCACAGAAGTGTCTACATTTCTAAGATAAGTTAACAGCTGGAAGGGGGAGGAAAGAAAGGGGAGAAGAAGCTCTCCCTTCTCAGATGTTGTCCTTGAAGAGTTAACTTGCCCAAAACAGTGAGAGAAAAAGCTGCTTTTATGTGAACTTCTGCAGACTGTGAACTTCTGAGCCCCTCCCCTCACACACTGGGCATAAAGTTCTGAAACTACCTGAACTTGGGATTCAGTGGATTAGTTGATTACAGCAAAAACTGTATCTTCTGAACCTGGCTGCAGCCAAATAAAACTGTTTCCTGCTATCTTCAGGGACTTGCCTCATCTGTCCTCTACAATCTAGACTTGAGTTCCTAAAAAGTTGGTTCAGGCAGTTTCTGAAAACTCAAATACCTGATTTTTTGTTTATTTGTTTTTGGGGTGGGGGGGCGGGGGGGAGTTGAGGGGGATTGAACTCAAAGGCACTCAATCACTGAGCCACATTCCCAGTCCCATTTTGTATTTTATTTAGAGACAGGGTCTCATTGAGTTGCTTAGCGCCTCACTTTTGATGAGACTGCCTTTCAATTTGCAATCCTTCTGCCTCCACCTCCCAAGACACTGGGATTACAGGCACATGCAGCTGCACCCAGCTCAATTCTTGTTTCTGTGAAGGGATGAATCCATGAAGCTTCCTAGTCCACTTTCTTCTGTGACATCATATCCTTCTTGTATATTATTTTTATAAATACTTTATCACTCAAAATGAAGAACTTGATGTTATTTGAATTGTATCAACTTCAACAATTTGAGGTAAAGTGCTTTTCTGGACTGAGAATTCCTAACATCAAGGTCTGATTTCATTGTAACAGTTTCTCTTTGAATTTATATCTCTCTTCCTACAGTTTACCATAATTAGCAAGAAGAACCCAGAATGTACCTTCAACATTTTGCTTAGAAATGGACAAATTCTGTTTTCCACCCTACTGTGGGATACAATTCCACACTAAACTTTCTGCAACTCCAGCTTCCAATAACCTGTTTTTCATTTCTTTCTAAGCTCTCACCAGCAACATCCTTAACATTCAGATTTCTTCTAATGGTTCACTGAAGCCAAAATTGGCCTTTTCTGTTATTCTTCTAGCCTCTGCCAACTGCCCAATTCCAAAGCCAATTCCACATTTTTAGATTTTTTTTTTTTTTTTTTTGTACCAGGGATGGAACCCAGAGACACTTAACCACTAAGCAAGATCCTAGGCCTTTTTATATTTTATTTAGAGATAAGGACTTGCAAAGTTGCTGAGCCTGGCATTGAACTCACAATCCAACTGCCTCAGCCTCCTGAGCTGCTGGTATTACAGACCTGCACCACTGAACCTGGCATGTTTTTGGAATTTGTTACAGCAGTATCTCATTCTCTAATCTCTATCAGTTTTCTTTTCCTACAATAACATATTACCCTTGGGTTGGGGGGTGCAGCTCAATGTTAGAGCACTTGCCTAGCATGCACAAGGTCCTGGGTTCAATCCCTAACAATATAAACACACAAATTAACACAACCTTAGTGGCTTAGAATAATAAAAATTTTTATCATACCACAGTTCTGTAGGCCAGAAGTTCAATATGGGTTTCATTGGGCTAAAATCAACACATTAGCAGGGATGCAATCCTTTCTGGAGGTGGTTGGGGAGAATTTGCTCATTGAGGTTATTGGCAGAATTCAATTCCTAGTGATTGTAGGAGAACTTAGTTTCCTTTTTTTTTTTTTTTTTTTTGCTATCACTTGAGGGTCATTTCTTGCTTGTAGAGACCACCTGAATTCCTTGGATCCTTGGCCAGCTGTGGAGGATCGCATCCCTTTCATACTTTGAGTCTGACCAACTTCTGCCCTCCTCTTTTGCTTTTTCAGGCTCATGTGATTACATTGGGACCACCAAAATAACCCATAATGATCTCTCTAAAGTCCTTTTCCCTAACTTCATCTGCAAAGTACTGTAATATATTCAGAGATTCCAGGGATTAGGATATGGACATCACAGAGGGGCCATCATTCTGCCCATGGTACCCTCTCTAGGAGACACCAATTTTTGTTCCTCTTCAGACCCCTCCTTCCTGCTTTCCAGAGCACCTTCTTTCCCTTGAACTCCTGATCACCTTAAAGCTCCTTTAACAAGTTCTATCTCCCCACTAAGCACTTGTACGTGCTTGTCCTTCTCAGTGGAGCTCTCTTCCCTTCTTCTGGTCATTCTACTCATCCTTCAGGTCCCAACAGTCAGCCTCTGCACCACCCCAGCTGAGCAGCATACCTTGCTTCAGAATAATTGCCTTTTCATGTCTATTTCACCAGCACTAGACCTTTATTTGCAAGAAGGTAAGGGAGGAACCAGGTCTGCTATGCACATTAGTATATACATCCACAATAAAGGGTCAGCAAATAGGAGGTGCTCATTAAACCTTGTAGAGTGCCAAAGTGGATCTCACAACAGGCAGATGAAACTTGGCCTTCAACATCTTACTTTCGGCCTTGAGAAAGGCCCCAGTAGTGTGTCTGGGGGCAAATATTTTTGGAAAACTGGCAAAATTAAGATAATATAATTGCATTAATTCAGGACCTCTGTCCTTTCTGCTCAGACTTGTCTCCAGCCTCAAATGTGTCGGGTGGGGAATATCAGAGAGACTATGGCATTTGGGAATCTATCCAAGGGGAAGGTGGGTTAGGAATTATTCCAGGTTGGGTTCCCTGGAAAGCTAGCTCTAAGAGGAAGATTAGAGTCCAAGATACTTACTAGAGAAATCAATTGGGATCAGTACCTGAGGAAGGAATAGGGTTGGGCAGAGGAAGAAAGCTAGCTGGGAGAGGCTCTCCATGGCTGAGGCAGACTTGTCTTCTGGTTGATTTCCCAGTGTCTGGCAACAGCCAGCCTTTTTTGAAGGGGACTTAAGTGGCACATCTCTGTCTACCATAAGGAAACACTTGGTTTGAGTTAACAGGGACATATTTATGTGAATTGTTCCACTCCTGTGTAAAGTTAGCTTATTATTCCTCTTCTGGAATGTAGCCTGGAAGAACTCCTACCGGGGTGAGAGCTCCTGACAGGACAGAAGTACAAAGTCTTACTGCATTAAGAACGTGCCCCACAGCACCCAGCACTAGAAAAATCAGGGAGGGAAAACAAGGTTTGAAATATGTACAGGTGGAAGTCCACCTATGGGAAATTCTTCCAAATCTTACAGTTTCTGTATGAAAAATGGATGTTTCCAAATTTGGCAGCAATACTTACACCACTGGTAATAGCTTAGGAAGTAAAATAACTTTCCTAAGCTATCAATAATTAAAACTCAAACTTCAATCAACTATGTTAGAAGGAAGGCTGAATTATCTTTCCCTTTTCTATTTAAAAATTTCTCCCCCTGAATTACAAAATCCTTATTGTTTATAGAAGCCATCAAAGTAAGAAGCCAGAAAATGGAGGGAGAAATTATAGGAATGTGTCATATAATAATATGTATCACAAAAGATATATTTACAGATCACTATTGTAATATTTATCAACCTAAAACCATTTGCGGGGGGAGAGGGTACCAGGGATTAAACTCAGGGGCACTCAACCACTAACCCACATCCCCGGCCCTATTTTGTATTTTATTTAGAGACAGGGTCTCACTGAGTTGCTTAGTGCCTCACTTTGGCTGAGGCTGGTTTTGAATTTGCAATCCTCCTGCCTTAGCCTCCAGAGCCACTGGAATTACAGGTGTGCGCCACCATGCCCAGTCTAAAACCATTTTTAATGATTGATTGATTTATTTATTTTTTCAGTGCTGGTGATTGAACCCAGGGCCTCATGCACATGCTCTACTACTGAGCTAAATCCCCAGCCTTTTTCATTTGTTTCTAGTGTTCAATTTTGTTGTTGTTCCCAATGTTCAATTTGCAATAGCATATTGTTTTTCTAAAACAGAGACCCCCAAAATGCATGTGTCTCAGGCCCAACTCCACCTGGATCACCTTTGATAGGTGGGAAAAGGGGTAAGTCTCTTTGGGGAGGTCCGACCCTCATTCTTCTTCTAGGGGCCTTGGAGCAAGGGCACTCAGGTATCAGAGCATGTTTGAGGTGGCCACAAAAACTGCCTACTTGGCTCCAGTTTGATATTATCGGGCCCAAGCTGGGGAGGAGGAGAGTGGGGAGCCAAACAGGTGCCAAGGATCTGGAGAGTGGCTGCTATAGGAGACTCAGCAGTGACCCCCTTGGAGTAGGGCCTTGCAAGTCCAGGGAAGAAGGAAACCAAAGCCAGCTGCTTTCAGGTGGCAAGACTAAAAAGTCACGAGGACATCTCTCCTACTGATCTCCTGAGGTGGTGATAAAGGTGGAAGAAGTAAAGGAGTGGGTGCCCCCCAGTAACTGGGGTCTCAGTTCCCATTAGAGACCATTGGAATCTGGTTCTAGCCTCCTCACTACCCTCCTCCTACTCTTCTCAGCTGACCAGGCCTTTTCTCTGTACCCCATGTGCACTGGAAAAGCCTGGACCCTTCCTTGGCACTTTATGCTCTCCACCACTGATCACTACCCATCCTGACAACAAGCATGGAATACCAAACACAGCATATGGCCTTTACTCAGACTGAGATCTCCACTGGGAGTAACCTTCCCCATACCCACTCTTCCACAGGCACTTTGTCAGTTCCTGGACTCCACAGACCTGCTGGTTCTAAGAGTAAAAAGGGGCCACAGAGAGGCCCAGAGAGAACATTTGCATAGGCTTGAGTCCCAGCCAGGGAACTCAGACTATCGTCACCCTGGCTGGCCAGCAGGCAGAGAGAAATGTGCTGGATCACCCACACTAGGTGGGAGTCCCCTTTATTTGAATTCGCTTTTGGGTAGCTAGACGCTGCAGGTGGCCCTCAATATGGACCAGGAGGGCATCCAGCATGTGAAGGACCCCAAGGAGTAGGGCACGATCTGAAATTGGAGTTCGCCGTTTCCAAGGTCCGTAGCAACTAGTGGTCACCTGTGGGTGCTGAGAATAGGAGTCCAAGTCTTACTCCAAGAGGTAGGAGTAAGTGGAGAGAGGGGAAGGGGGCATAGCAAGTGGCAGCAATAGAGAAGGGTGTAGGGTTATGCATTTGTGCCCAAAGGAGATGGGAGAGGTGACTTAGGGTGATGGATTCCCTGAGGGTCTCCTATAGGCTAGCATGTTCATGGGACCCATGGGGGTTGGATGAGAAATGGATGTACTAAAGGAGGACAAATTGGGCAGGGTACTGACCATGGGGAATAGTCAGGATGGATGGTTCTAGAAATGCATTTCATGGAGATGTGTGGACGGATGCAGGGAAAATAGGGTGTTGGGTAGGGTGAGGTTTGGCAGGAGGCCCATGAGTCTTTATAAGGCTGGCTTATTAGGGAAGGTTGAGTAGAAGTTATGGGCCCACTGGGCATGAGTGGAGGAAGGAGCTGTCGGGGAGTACTGTGCTCACCTTACCCTTAGTGTCCTGTGAACGCCACCGCTGCAGCATCGCACGGCTGATCACCAGCATCATGGTGGTGGTAATCATGACCCCAGCCACAGGGTAGATGCGGTTCCCTCCCAGGCCCACCCAACCGTTCGGACAGCCCAAGCTGCTCCTGCAAGAGTCTAGGCTATTTGGCTGGCACCCCCAGGGCTGCAAGTCCAACCCCACCTGATACCAGAGGGGCCGTGACCAGGCATGGGTGGGAGTAGGTATTGCCAACAGTAGTGACAAGAGAAAGTACAGTGCATGCAACATGGCTGTGGCCACTACCAGAAGCTGGAACCTTTGCGCTTGGCAACCACCAAACACCCCTCCCCCAAGAGTAGGCCCAGCTCTAAAGCAGCAGGTTCCAGCAGGGCCCAAGGCCCTTCATGACCAGCCTGGACCACAAATGGGAGGTGGGGGACTGTGTTGGGGGGGGGGGAATGGCAGCTCTGAGGCCTGGCAGGCCCAGGATAGAGGGAACACCTCTTATCCCCTATCTTCCCTGCTTCCACCTCATCTTGACAAAATCTAAACACCATGGCCCCTACAGCCCTCTGTTCTTCACCAGAGATAGCACTCCCAGGCCAATCAAGCAGTATATGACTGAGCTGCTCACTGTCCCTGCCCCCACCCAGCCCAGCTCCACCATCCATACTGCCTGAGCTGCAAAAATGTGGCTCCCAGGCTGGGGTTGTAGCTCAGTGGTAAAGTGCTTGCCTAGCATGAGTGAGGAACTGGGTTCAAGCCTCAGTTCCACTTACTACAAAAAAAAATTTTTTTTTCATGTGGCTCCTGTCAGTAAAAAAGTCTGAAGGTTCACACTGGCCTATAAGATCTCCCTCCCATTCATTTGGGCTGTACCTGCCTCATATACACATCCCTGAACAAATCTGCTATTCCCTATGTCAGAAGCAATTCGTCTCTTAGAAAGTCACCTTCTCATGGCTAGCGTTTGAGTTCAACTGTTACCTGCTCCCTAAGCCTCCCTCCCATGACCATCTTAGGTAACACAGCCCCTTCTAATGTGACCCTGCATTGTTTTCTTCAAAGCACTTCTAAGTACCTTCAATTTCATATTTGAGGTCCAGACTCCTACTCCAGCATTTAAGTCTCATTCAACCAATATTTACAGAGTGCCAGTTCCTGGTACCAGAATGCGGTATGATGGAGCCGACAAAGAGCTTTGATTTCCTGGACTGTGGTGAGGTTCTGGGGGGAGGACAGACAGTTTGTAAATACAGTGCCAGGCACTGACATAGGCCATGATAAAAATAGGCCTGGGCAAGGGTGCCTGGGTGATTTGGAGGGCAGGGCAGTCTCTGTGGTCAGTAACTTGATGAATGGCAAAGTTCATGCTTTGAGCAGGTGATTCAAGTCCTGAACTCATCTAAGCATTTCCCCACATTTGCTCATTTAATACTTACTGAGTAGTCTATGAGGTGAGTACTATCGCCACTCCACTCATCAGTAGCACACCCAAGCCCAGAAAGATTCTGGTGCCCCCATAGACACTCTTGACAATTTACTGTGTCAAAACCCCCTTGCCTGCTGGGCCATATGCCCTGATGTTGGCTTTTTTTTTTTTTTTTTTTAGTTGTAGACCGACACAATACCTTTATTTATTTTTTTGTGGTGCTGAGGATCGAACCCAGTGCCTCACATGTTCTAGGCAAGTGCTCTTACCACTGAGCCATAATCCCAGCCCCTGATGTTGGCATTTACTGGGAGAAATCAATAAATGCTTCTTGGCTAACAGTGCTCTGCCAAGTCCAATGATCTAATTATATAAACAAGCAATCAATCACACTTATTTAAAAATACAGATCAGCAGCGTTGGTAAGCAACTGATCTTCCTTGACTGGGTGTTCAGGGGTTCACTCTGTACCACCCAAGGGCTGCCCAGTGGCACCTGCCCTGCTGTGAACCTTATTGGGTATCCCTGAGAGCTGATTATTCCTGAGAAACAGTTTTAACTCCAATTATTTTCCAGCCTGAAGCTAAATTCTACCTGTGTGTAATTGGGGAGAAACTTGAGCCTGGGATGTCCTCACATTAGGCCTGGCCCCATAGCTCTCCTACTCTGTACACTTTCTGCCTGACCTTCCCCTCCTCTAATCCCCATCCCTGGCTTCTGACCTCAGTCTCTATCTTGGGGCATAAAAAGGTCAGAAGCCAGAATTGTCAACCATCCAACTCCCCAGTCAAGCCCCCACCATGCCATGGCAAAGCCTAGAGCTGGTTAAACAAATTTTTATTCCTTAGACTGAAAATAGACATTGGCTCCCTCCCCAAGCCTGGCCAAGGTCAGCCAAACCACAGTACCCCTCTTCCAGGCCTATAACCTGAATCTGGATTCCTAAATCTCCATCCCTGAGTTGTATGTATGTATGCACCAAGGGGCTCCTGAGTGGCACATGCTCAGTGTGGGGGTCTTCTTGAGGGTGCTCCATCACAACCTCCTGAGGTGAGCAATCTTGGGCAGGGTAATAACACAGTCAGAGTTTGGTGGCCTGGATAGACAGAGGAGGCGAGGTTCTAGTCAGTCTCCAAAAAACACATAACAAACCACTTCTCCAGGACAGCAACCCCTGCTCCCAGGAGCAACTTAATCCAAAGACAACTGGAGAAGGAAATGGGTCCACTGAGGGCAGAGCTAGGTCAATAAATGGACTTCCTGGAGTTAGGGTCAGGTTGGGGACAAGCAACAGATTAATAAAAAACAGCCTAGTGGGCCAGAAACAAGCTTACCAAAATAGGGCTGATGGGGCCAGACTTTGAGTGTTGGAGGGCAAAGGTCACAGCATCATGAACAGAGACAAAGAGATGCCGTTTTGTTATAGATGCATCAAAGAACTGCCCAGCCTCCAACTGGGTGACCACAGGACCTGTAAGCAAGGAATAGGTCTCCTCTGACTCTCAGGACCACTTGACATTCCAGCCCCAGATACCTTTATAGTGTTCTGATGTCTGCCACACTATCTTCCACCCCTGAGGCTAGAGCTAGACACCCAGTCACTCCCAACACTAGACTCCTTCCTCCCAGGGCACCTTTGATCTCCAGTTTCAGAAACTTTTTCCTTGTGATTCCTGGCAAACCTCTCAGCAAAGAGTCCCACCCTCTTCCTGGACCATCCTGTTATCCCCAAGTAACGCACTGTGGCAGGCTGCAATGTACACATCCACCTCAATCTCCCGGAAGTCACGGAAAATCTGCAGCAACAAAAGGGGCTGGACTCAAGGGAGGCTCAGGGATTCAGAGGGGACACTTGGGCAAGCTTAGGGGAACAATTTTTTGATGTTGAGCTTGCAGGGTTTGGGGGCATCATCATGCTCAGAGGGGTCTCAGCAAAAGTTATGGGGTTTGTGTGGAAGCCTGGGGGGCCATGGCCTGCCTACAGCCCCTTACATTCTTTAGGTTCTTGATGCACACAGTGTCTACAAAGGAGAGGGCACCCAGGTCCAGGATGAGGCTATGAAAGTCCGGCTGAGGCAGGCCCAGGGCTTTCAGCGTAGGCACAGCTATAGCCTTGGCATCTTCTTGACCACTAGCCACAATCTCTTCCAGCTCATTCTCTGGCATTGCCTGCAGGGGAACCAGACGTGTGGTAGGACAGCCCATCAGGAAGTGAAAGCAGGGAACATACAAAGCACCTTAGGGACACATGGGATTAGACACAGGAGTGTGCATATAAATACCCACATATAGAGGGACATACAGGGAACACATGATGACACAGACATGGGGGAGTCATGTGTGTACATAGGACAGGCAGTATAGATACATGGGGACATACAGGAGAGCATGCCCAGATATTCACACACAGCTGTTACCTCCTGGGCCCAGGCTTAAAAGAGACACAAGAAGGGAGGATACTGGGAAACTATATTCCACCATCAGCCAGCCCAGGTGGAGTGGATAGGGGTACAAGGACAGACCAGAAGAAACACATCCATTCATGTGCACACACTCACACACAGACACCTTGGCAGCCTGTTCTGTTTGAGTGTGGCTTCTCTATGTTCCCAAGATTTTTCCCATATATTCAAGCCCTTCCCTCCCTTCATGAGCAGACTCTGGGATCTATAAATCTAAGGTCTTCATCTAGGCCTGAGATTATAGATAAGAGAACAAGCAGAATTCTGTTTCACCACAGGTCTCTCCAGAGTATCAGAGTCATCACCCTATTTCCCCAGACATTGGTGCCTCCTCAAACCCAATTTGGTTGGGGTCCATGACTTTTCTCAGGAGATGTGTAGACACCCTCATCTCTACAGCTCATGGCTGACCTCTCCTCTCCCACCTCTAGCCTCACCTTGGTCTTAGAGCTCTCCACATCATTGCTCTTGGTGTCTCCAAGATTGGTGTTGACATTGATGGAAACTGAGTTGTCCTGGGAAGAAACAGCCTACACAGGGGAAGAGTGGAGACAGGAAAGAGTTATTCCCGCTATCATATAACAACAGGTCAGGTAGGTAGGTCTGATGTAGATCCCAGGCTCTGGAAGCTGTGGGATCTGGGGCAGCCAAGCCACAGGGCTCTGACCAATTCTGAGAACAGCCACAAAAATGGAAGAGGACTATGATGATTCACACTGTCACCGGTATAGGGACAACAAAAGACCACCAAGAGCCCCGCCAGGGAGTGAAACAGGGAGGCTGGGAGACAGGCTGAGGGAGGAACACTGGGGCAGGGGCAGAGTTCAATAGTGAGACAAGTTGGCTGGGGTCAACAGCAGACCACGGGCAGAGGCCAGCCCAGGGCAGGGCCAGGAGTCAGCCAATGGAAGGGGCCCTGCCTGTTCCTGGGGTGACTTGTGTTTCTGTAGGCGCTTCAGCTTCATCTCTTGCTTCTTGAGCAGTTTCTTCTTCCGAGAGATGAGGTGATCAACATCCACACCACACTAGAGGTGAATGTGAAAGAAGAGGATGAGGCACTCTGGGAAGGCAAGGGGCCCTCAATCAGTCTCCAAGAGACCTCAGTCTCACCCTCTGCTTCAGTGTGTCACTGTAGAGCTCAGCGTTGGCAAAGTATATGGTGGCTGAGGAGCGGAAGATCTTCACACCTGGGACCTCCCTGGCCTGGGGATGGGACAGAGTTGTAGGGGAGCCAAGTCCTCTCCCTCCACTGCATCCTGTTCTGTCTTTCCTCCCCAAGAGCACCCAGTGCCTGCCACCTCCCACCCTCTGTTCCTAGCCTTTGGCTTACTCAGAGGTGGACTCCCCATCCTACTACTTCACTCCTGCCTCAGGTCCTCTCCCCATCACCTCTCCTGCTCTTTGCCACTACCCAGATTAGATTTTGGTGGTGCCTAGGCCTCCTCTTAGATCTCCAACCCCTGTCGTTTTGTCGTTGTTGTTGTTGTTTCTGCGTGTGGACATAAAGATTCCTCTAAGCTGTCACCCCGATCTCAGTTCCCATCCCATTTACAACACAGCAAGATCTTTACTAGGCATTTAGGCCTGTGCCTCATGGTGCTTCCTCTCCATCCTGCTGAGCTACTCCCCTCATGTCCTGTCCCACACCTTAGATCCCTTGGTCCCATCCTTTACTCTGTCTAATCACACTGTGCTCATGCTTTCAGTCTCTGTCAGTGCGAAGGGACTTTTTTTTTTTTTTTTTTAAACATTTACTATTTGTAGTTGGACACAATAACTTATTTATTTTTATGTGGTGCCGAGGATCGAACCCAGGGCCTTGCACATGCGAAGCGAGCGCTCTACTGCTGAGCCATAACCCAAGAAGGGGCTTATTTTATTCCAGATCCCTATCCCCTGTGCCTGCCCCACAGCCTTTTTTCCATCATTTGGCTTAAGACTTCCCAGGAGGTAAATGATTAGAGACTTAGTAGCCCCACTGATGAGATCAGGAAACAGCCTATGCCCTAGGACCCTGATCCTCTATATTCCTGACCCAGGATGGCTCTAAGACTGACCCCTCACTAGACCTCCAGACCTACCTCTCTTTACTCTCTTTCTGTACCTTCTTAGCCCCTCCCACTGAGTGGGGGTTATAGACCCAGACTCCTCACTAAAAATTCCAGAGACCAAACCCAAAGTACTCTCAGCCCACTGTGTCCTTGCCAGTGTAAAAGGGATTGACATGGGTTTGCTCTGCCTCTGTTCCACCCAACTCATGCTGCCCTCCTACTCAGCCCCTGCCACTCACATCTGAGTACTCTGCCACGTCTCTGTAAATATCCGTGTCTGACACCTGCCCCAGGACAGAGTAGTGAGGTCTGTGGAGGTGAAAGTGAGTATAAGAAGAGGAGGAGAAGGGAGACATGAGGGCACACTGAGGAGCCTGTGGTTCCCCCTTCTCCAGAGACATGGGGAAACCTGGGGGGAGCCAGTGTTCCCTTTCCAGCTGGAATGAGGGAAGGACCAATAAGGATGACTCACAGCTGTGTTCGGACCACTACAAGAAGCAGGGAGAAGGCTAATGCAACTGCCAGGCCAAGGTCCAGGTTTAGCAGGATGGTAGCCACAAAGGTCACCAGCCAGATGAGCTGAGAACAGAGGGGCAGGAGTTAAAGAGTATAGAGGGGCCACTGGGGCTAAAGGCCCCAATCCCAGCTCTAGGCCCCCAGGTCTCTTACCAGGTCTACACGATTTGTCTTCCACAGGGAGCATATGTCAGCAAACTGCATCAACATGCCCTTTAGGTTCACAATAATGGTGGCTGCCAAAACTGCCTGGGGTGGAGGGAGTATCACCAGGGCTGCTTATAGGTGCCTAGATATTGACCTCAACCATGTAGGCATGATTCAGACTGACCCCAAGAACCTGGTCAGAACCCCAACCAACAGCAATGACCACCCACCCCAACTCTACCAATTTGGATTTGACTGAAAAATTCTAAACCCTGACCCTTGAGGCCAAATCTCACCCTATAGATCTCAGCCTTAAAAATCCAGGGCATGATCTTATATTCTTGCCCCTTACTTGGGTATAGACTAAACTGAGACCCTGGCCTTACCAAAGCCCTGAAAACTGGTTGGGTAGGGCAGTGGCTCACCCTAGGTAGGTCTTGGAAGAGTTCTCCGAGTTTGAGGATGATGAGGAGGATAAAAAGGGAAGAGACAGCTCCGGCAACCTATGGGATAGGGGCGATCAGCAGGTGGGGGCAAGCAGGGGTAAACCACCCTGGAAAAGCAATGTGCACCCTCACTCCCACATCCAAAACCCACCTGTGTGTTGCCCCCAGTGCTTTCTTGTACCAGACTCCGGGACATAGAGCAACTCACAGGAAAGCATCGGAAGATACCCCCAATGAGGTTACTGAGGCCAAGGGCCACCAGCTCCTGTTGGGGGAACATGGGTGTGAGGAGACTTGCCGGAGGTGCCTGGTCACTGCTCCACTATTTAGTTGATGCATCTCCAACCCCCATCCCCAGTTAAGGGCCTTCAAAGACTAGGCTGCTATCCCACACATCTTTTTCCCCACTCTCAGTCCCACACAAGTCCCATCTGATCCTCCCTACCCGCAGCTGCTGGGGACTCTGTACATACACCTGGAGGTCCCCTATGTGTCCCTCATTACTCAGACCTGGTTGCTGTCCACACGGTAGCCATGTCTCAAGGCAAAGATCTTTCCCAGTGAGATGGCAATGGCAAACCCAACCACAGCGATGGCGAAGGCATTTCCCACAAGCTTTACAAACAGCTGGGGGTTGGGAGCTTCTGGGGATACCAGTCTGAAAGAGGCATCTGTGAAGTCAAAGAAAGGTTCTTTCCCTGGCTACCCAGTCCTTCCTGCCCTGATAGGGGACCAGAACTTACCCTGCAGGGATGTTGCCCACAACATCCACCCCAAATCTCTTCTTCAGGCCTACACCATAGGAAATGCCTGTAGCCCCAATGAGCTGTGGGGAGAGAACAGAATCAGGGGAAAAAGGTACAGGTATTATTGTCTGGGAGAAGGATAAACCCCTTTGGGAGAGAGGAGACACTGAAGCAAAATTTTCTGAGGGAAGGGTGAAATTCTGTCAGGGGTAGGGAGAAGACAATGGCATTTTTGCTGCAGTACTCAAGAAGCTTTCACAGGGGCCACTTCAACCAGCTCCCAAATATCTGGAGGTTCCCCATACCTGGGATCTATCCTCACTTGCCTTTTTCCCCTGCCCTTCAACACCCAAACCACAAGCAATTCCCCAGTAAACCCGAACCGTGAGCAATTCCCCAGGTATCGGCAGGGGCAGATACCGCTGCAGCTTGTCATTCAACAGCTTCACCATCACAAGCACCACCCCGGCCACAAATGCAGTGATCACGGTGCCGATGACACTCTGGGGTAGCTTCCAGCAGACCTCCAGCACTATCTGAGGAGAGGTGGGGTCACAGCCAGCACTCAAGTTCATGGGGCACATCTATTCACCCATCCCAACCTTACTCACATAGATGAGGGATAGTGGCCCTGAGTGGCTACTCAGCTGGAGGCCAAACACATACTTGAGCTGTGAGACAAAGACCTGCACAGATGCAGCTGTGGTATAGCTGCGGACCAGCGGCTCTGACAGGTAGGTGACCACAAAGCCAAAGTGCACCAGGCCCAGCCCCACCTGTGGGATAACAGGGAAGAGTCAGGGGAGGCAGGAGTCCTAGGGGTGGTCCAGGGCAGATGGAATCAGAATCAGAGGGGATAGTGAACAGAGGGGACAAAAATAGGATGGCAATAATCGGAGAATCTGGGTGCTGGGGAAACATACTTCTGAATGTTTCACACCTGGAAGAGTCCAACCAGAACACTGAGTGTGGAGGCCAGCTGCACACGGGTGACATCTCTGGCTGTCTCATTGACTGTGGAGTTTGAGTCCAGCAGGAATTTCTCATCTGGGGCTAGGGATTCTGTCACACTGCCCACCATCACAGACATGACAGCAAAGGTCCCTAAAGGAGCAGAGCAGGGCTGGTCTGAAGGGAAAAGAACACTGTCCTCCCCTGGAGCCTTGGTCTTGACAGTGAGGCCAAGATAGAACCCTGAGGCTCATGGGTTCTTAAGGGTACTAGAAATGCTACCCTACATTATATACCTTGTACCATTTATGTCCATTGGCCTAGAGACAGAGACATTCCATGAATTGGGGAAGAGGAAATAACCTGCCTTGGCCTCTTGAATTCCCTCATTCACTTACATCCTCCTGGAGTCAGGGCTTTGAAGTACCCTGAATCTGTGCTCCCACAGTCAGTGACCTAGTCCTGCCTGGGGATGACAAATGGGCCAGCCTCCTAGTGACCCAGCAACCATTCTACTCTTTCCCTAAATTTCCCTGCCCTGCTCAGCCCTCCCTCACCCTGTTCTCCATGGGGGATATGGGCATCCTCCCAAAAGTCTAGGCCTGACTCTACTTACCCACAGAGATATGCCTGGAAGTACCAAACAGGAAGTAGATGAAGACTGGGTAGAAGGAGCTATAGAGGCCAAACACAGGAGGCAATCCAGCCAGGAGGGCATAGGCTAAGCCTGGGGGGAAAATGGCAGCAAAGCAGGCTTGGAGATGAGGATCCAAAAGGTTGGAAGAATCCCAGCATGGTTAGAGGCCATGTGTCCAGGTATGGTATATCACAGATCACAGGGACTCTAGGTCAGGGCCTTGAATGTGGCTCACCCTGGGGAAGCTGCATGATGGCAACACTCAGGCCAGATAACAGGTCACCCAGGAGCCAGTCACGCACAGGATAACGGGGTAACCAGCCCAAGACCGGGAGATGTTGAATCAGAAGGGCACGGGCCCGTGCATGGGAGCACCTGGGGACATGAGGGGTATATATGAGGGACAGGGGCTACCTGGGCCCCGCCAGAGTCCCAGGCCTTTCTCCCTGGCCTTACTTCAACCATGTTCTCCACGGATAGGTCCTAGGTGTCAAGTCCCAGCGCCCCAGTTCTTCCAGTTGCTCCTGGTTCATCAGTGGCCGGTCCACATGGTAATCTTGCTTCTGCAACTCCATTATCTATGTTGCAGACAGGAGTGCCTGTGTATCCCTTATCTGGGGGGATGAGATCAGAGATACAGTAAGGATACCCCCTTACCCAATCTTCCCTACACATACCTGGGAATAGACAGTCACATACTGATTTTTCCAGGCCCTAAGATCAAGGTAGATCCAGCCCCAAGTTGGTCCCTGCAGGCCCCATGCCCACACCCAAGCAGAGGCAGTACCTGAACTTTGGCTGGTAGAAACCTCTTTCTGGGCCAAAGTCCCTCATGAAGGGATAACAAGAAGAACACGACCCACACTTCCAGCCTAGGTGTGGCTGCCCAGCCCTGAGTACTGGTCCAGGTCCAGGTCCAGGTCCAGGTCCAGGGTGACTGCTCCTCCTAGCCCCCTCCTCCCAGGCCCTTGCTCTCCCTGAGTCAATCCCTGTGTCCTTATCCAGCTGCCTCACGGACCCAGATCTGGCTGGCCGAGAACACTTTTAGGGAAGGGATCCAGCAAATCAGAAATCCAAGTCTTCAAGCAATTCTCTCCCCAAGCCTCAGTCCTCCAAATGAAACTCTTTCCTCTAAGGGAAGGACTGCTTTGCCCCTAGGCCTCTAGCCCCAGAGTCCAATTTGTAGAGAAGCTGGAGACTGGGTTGGGGAAGCCAAAGGATGCCTCTCACCTGGGGGGATGTCTGAGGAGAAGGGGATCTTTCTTGAATTTGGAAGTTCTCACCCAGGGGGAGACACGCCCATCTGGAAAGGGAAGCTCTCCCCTGAAGTAGGGAAAGTCACCTAGAAATAGAGCTTTCAGGGGGAAAGCCTTCACCCCCAGGCAAATTCTGATCTGAGGTAAAGTTCTGACCTGGGAGGAATCTTTTATCTGCCTAGAGGCTCCTCTCTGAAGTGAAAGACCTTAAAGAATAGGAGATGGAGGTGGGTGGGTGGGAGAGGGAAGTCTTATCTGGGAAATACTCTCACCTAAGGGGTAGGCTCCCCATGGCATGGGAAAAAGCTCTCTCTTGGAAATAACTTCTCAACAGGGTAGGGGTGGTAATGGGGTTCTAGAGCGGGAGGGTCTAGCATATTAGGAAAGCTTTCACCCATCAGGAGAGTTCTAACCTAGGAGAAGCTCCAACCAGGAGAGGATCCCACCTGAGGGACTGGAACTCACCTGGGGAAAGCCTCTAACCTGGATGTCCCGGTTGGAGGGAGGCAGTATAGCAGGTACAAGGAAGATCCTCAGAAGGCTCCGCTGTTTCACGGAGATCTTAGAGACCCCTCTCCCCTCCTCCGTAACTCACTCCAGTCTTCTTAAAGGGCTCCCTCCCTCACAACGCGGGACGCGTGCCTGGAGGGCGGAGCCTTGATCCTTGGCCCCTCCCTCTGGGAGAGTACGGGGGCCGTAGAGCTAGAGCTCTCGTTCCCTGGTCAGTTATACAGCTGGGAGGACTCGGGCCCCAGCTGATCCACAGGCCCCAGCCAGAGACTCTCTTGCAGCGATCTTCCAATCTCAACGCGCCCCAGCTAGCACACCTCTTGGGCCGGGGCTCCTCCGCACGCAGCCACCTCCCTGAGGCCCCCCGTTAGCCCTTGGACAGCATTCCAGTGGCTTTACGCACAGCCCTCAAGGGCCAGGGTGGCACCGGCTCCCACCCCCATCCCTCGCTGCAGAGGGGCAGCCACCTGCGGGAAATCGTCAAAGCGGTAAACCGGTTGGGAGAAGGAAAAGCCTACTCGGGACTTAGCGGTCCCTCTTAAGAAGCCCAGGCCGGGAGCCCGCGCGGGGGCCACGAGGCTGCCCGCGCCTCTCGGACAAGCAGAATCCGGGCCATGCCCTGCACTCACCCCAAAGCATCAGACAGCCCCAAGGCCCTCAGGCTTCTAAGCCAACAGCTCCAGCAAAAGGCCGCTTTGGGACGAAGGTGGCGCCAAGACAGGGACGAGGTGGGCCTCTAGCTCCCAGGGCCTAATCCAGGGGCAAATTGGGGAAGGTTTGAACCAATCAGCGTTCTAGGGGCAGGGACCAAAGCACGCTTTCTGAGCAGGGAGAGTCGGGAGAAGAGAAGTTTAACCCCTTCTTCACCCCGGGCCTGGCTTTTTTCTTGCTCCCCCTTGCGGCTCGCTTAACGGTCTGCCAGAGCCTGATGGGACTGTGGAACGTGAACCAAGAACCACAGCGGGACTGGCAAGGAAGTAAGTACTGGCCAGAACCGCGCCTCCAGGGCCCTGAGTGGATGGAGCTGATCCTGGTGCTTCGCTGCGTAGTGTGACCTGATGTGCATGAGGTCTTGTGGGGCCTCTCATATTTCCAAGCTGAGGGCGCCACCCTCAGGCTTTCCCTTGGAGAGCAGGAGGCATGTTTCTGAGACCCACGAAATGTCCCCAAGGCCTCCTCTTCAACTCTAGCTAGTGAGGAGGGCTCTGGACAGGTGCAGGGAGCCCAACCTAGGCATGGTGCCTGGAGTTTCCTCCCTGAGCCATGGAGGAACTCAACATTCTGGCCAGTTGCAAGTCATGGAGGGTGGGAGGAGTCTGGGATTGTGGCTCAGTGGTAGAGTGCTTGTCTGGCATGTGTGAGGCCCTAGGTTTGATCCTCAGCACTGCATATAAGTAAATAAAATAAAGGTCCATCAATAACTAAAAAATATTTTAAAAAAGAAAGGCTTGTGGGGATTAGTGTTGTCAATGGGCAGCTGCAAGGGAAGCTCCTAGAAGTTGACAACTTCTCATGTAACAGTGGTTCACTTTATGCTTTGGATATAGCCCTTGCTGCTCTGCCATTGCAAAATTTTTTAAAATGGACATTTTTTTCTCTCCCTCTTTCCCTTCTCTTGCCTAATCTTTCCCTGTCCCTAATCTCAGAGGAAACAGGATTACCTTTCTTCCCCATCCTAGGCAGATTTCTCTGTTCTTGAGTAATCACCCACCATAGAAACAAAGTAATCTGGACTTTGGGGATGGTATCAGAAGATCTCAGAAATGACTAGCTCCTAACTTAACAAGTGAATTACAACTTCAGTAGAGAATGTAGCCTTTGAATCACCTCTATAAAAGACCCCTGTTCCTGTTGGTAGGCAGAATCACAGACTCTGGGAAGGGAGCCCCCTGTGTTTCTCCTTTGCTAGCAAAGCAATAAACCTTCTTTTGGCTTTTTCTCAAAACCGTGTCCTCATTGTTGGACTGGATTGGGGACAAGGACTGCACTTTCAGCAACACCCAGAGCAAAACAGTAACCAGCTGTAGGCATGGTGGCATACGCTTGTAATCCCAGTGGCTTGGGAGGTTGACGCAGGAAGATAATGAGTTCAAAGCCAGTCTCAACAATGGCAAGGTACTAAGCAACTCAGTGAGATCCTGTCTCTAAATAAAATACAAAATAGGGCTGGGGAGGTGGCTCAGTGGTTGAGTGCCCCTGAGTTCAATCCCCCGTACCAAAAAAAGGTGGGGGGAGCCAGTCTTAGCAATTTAGCAGGGCACTTAGCAATTCAGGGAGACCCTGTCTCTAGTAAAATATGTTTTTAAAGGGCTGGGGATGTGGCTCAGTGGTTAAGCACCATTGGGTTCAATTCCCAATACCAAAAAAAAAAAAAAAAGTACTTAGCCAGGGCTGCAGGCCCTGAACACTAAGTAGGTCCTCATGCTTGACCAGGGAAGAGATTTCCTTGGCACCCTACTCCCAGCACTTGTGGTCCATCTCTAGCCCCAATCACAGGTGAAGGGCCAGATTTCAAAGAGAAAGAGATGGGAACCTGGTCCAAATCTCCTATAAAGTGAGCAAAAAACCCCCAAAATACCCCTAGATATTCAAACTCAGTCTGAACTGAATCATTCACAGCCACCATCCTACCACCACCACCTCCAACAGAAAGAGGCAACAACTGTTTTATATAGAAGTTTATTCCCAAAACAGAGCTCGGCTTCACGGAACAATTTACACAGACAGGAAAGAGGGCCGCTGGGCTGGAGTGGGGAGACCCCAGAGAGGGGTATCTACAGAACCTAGGACATAGCAAGGATACCCTCTCACCCACAGCATGCCACTCAGCCCTTTGAGGGCTGGGGTCATTTTGGGTAAGAAGAGCTGGGGTCCTGGCTGGTGGGATTTGAAACCAGTCAGTGAAGTAGAATTTTTAATCTCCTTGGAAACTGCCTCCAAGAGCATGCATGGGAGTCGGGTATGGGGAGGTGTCTGCACAGACCCAACCCTGTACAACCACTGTTAATAGTGGTAAAAGGATGCCTACTCTCAGACCTTCTGGGTCTGCTGTCAAACTGGGGGCTCAGGATGGACCTTTGGCCTGGGAGAGCTAGGAGTTAGAAAACCCCACAAGATGACCAGGCCCAGGATCTTCACAGGTGGGTCCTCTTAAGCCCCTCTCCCACTTTTCCTACCTTTCACTTGTAAACAAAGGGGGAAAAAATTCTCAACTGTAAACAAAGTGTTAAAGTTCAAAATTTTAAGTTGTAAACAAAAAAAGTTTTTAAAAACCTCACCTGTAAACAAAGTAACAAAATTTTAAAGTCTCTAGTTCTGAACATCAGACAAAGTAACAAAAGTAAGAGTTTTGTGAACAGGGTCTAACAGTCATTTTTCCCTTTAAAAGGGAATAAAGGAAGGGTGGAACTGAGTCACTTCAGCAGCCCGGTGCCTAGGGCCAGGGAGGATCCTGTAAACATGGGAGGCAGTGGCACCTACATTCTGGGTCTTGAATTCCCTCATATCTGCTCCCTTTGTTCACTCTCCCACCCACCCCTCAGAGGGCAGTGTGGGGGAATCAAATGGCACCACAGACAACTTTTGCTCAGGCAGGGGCAGGGGCAGGTCAGTGACCCCTCTACCCACCCAATACTGGAATGTCTGAGTAGAAGCCTGGGCCCCTCCCCAAGGGAGAAAGGGAAGCCTTGCTCTGTAAACATGACATCTGCTGCTCCACCAGTGCCCACAGCATCAGTCCTAGGTCATAAGGCAGTAAGTGGCAGGGACTCCATGTAATAAACACACACATCCACGGGGAGGGGTGGCATGAGCAAGCCCCCATGAGAGAATCAGAGGACCCCTGTTTCCAAGACCAACCCCCAACCCCAGAAGTTTGGTCGGTGGGGCATTTAAGAGAAAATAAGATCAATTCTGCACTTTGGGCCCTGACAATCCTCAGATCAAACAGGGGGGTGGGGTGGGGTGGGGTCAGGAGGGCATCTGTCCACATGTTGGACAAGTCTACCCCAGTAAGATATGAGAAAAGAACATATGGTTTACTATGGACCCAAATGGGGCCAAACTCTGCATCTCTCTTCCTCTGTTCCCTTCCCTTTACCAGTCCAGTCTCAGACCCCTGGGGGAGACAGAAAAGCTGAAAAATAACATAAGCATATCTCTCTGGTTACAAAGGTATAAAATGTATAAAAGTCTTCCCTTCAGTCCCCACCTGCCTTGCACTTGTCACACCCATGCTCACTGATGTGCATGGAACCTCCACACTGCCATAGAGGGAGCTGGGGGGAGGCACACAGGATGCTGCCTTAGGATCAGCCCCCCTCCTCCTGGATTTTCTCCTGTTGCCCTCAGTTGTTCCTCATATGCACGTCATCCTTCAGGAGTGACCCTCACTTCTGGGAACCCTGTAGAGTTGAACATGGACATCAAAGTTAACTGCTGAGAGTACCCTAAGTCAGATGCCTCCTAGCTTCCCTACCATATCTGGCCTGCTCCACCTCCCCCCATTACCGTTGCCTCTCAGTGTTCAGCCCTTCATGTTCACTTTGGAGTTCTGAGTCCCCCACCCATTCTGAACACCTTAACTCATCAGCAAGGCTTCCCGACTACCTCGGTCTTTTCTCTTAACACTTAGCAAGCACCTGCCATGTACAGACATTATGTTAAGCACTTGGCACGTAATATCTCACAAATCTTCACATCTCAAAGAGTTCGATACTATGGACCTTTCTACAGATGAGGAAACTGAGGCTCACAGAGGCTTGTACCCTGCACAAGGTCACACAGCTAGTAAGATAAGAGAACTCAAACTCACACCTGTATGATTCTAGAGCCTAAGCCCCTACTCAATTTCCCAGCCCTCCTCTTACTCAGCCAAAGCCCAAGGCTACACTGTAGGGGGACCCAGGTGATAAGTCTGCTCCCTTTCATCCTCACCCTTTAGTATCCCTCTAGAACCCTGGGCCCTCCAACCCCCCCTGCCTCTCCCTTCTTCCTTTGTCTTCCCCCAAACACTGGGTCCTGCACAGTTCTGTTGGTCCCCTGTCCCATCCCCAAAGACCCCTTCCCCTCAGATCCATCTCTCAGCCTACAGACTCCCCACTCCTCCAGAGCTTGACCTAGCTATACTCCCTGAAATGCAACTCTCCCATTGGCTTACAAAACCAGCAACTCCTGGTTTCTCCTCACCCCACCATTCCTTCTCAGGCTCTTGTATATCCTGCTACTTCTGGGCATGTCTGCCATCCTCTACCCCACAGATGCCCTGCAGGCTCCTGAGATGTACCAGATCCCAGCTCAAGCCTCTGAGCCTCACCCCATAGTGCCCACAGGCAGGAGGAACTTAAAATTGACTGAATATAGTTTATCCTCAAAGTTAGCTCTTCATCCTGATATATCTGGTATCCCAGGATATGACCCCTTAGACAAACCTTCCCAAGCAAACACTCCTTCACTCCTCCCTGCTCTTTGAAAATATGGGGTTATCTTCTACTTCTAGGCTTTGACTCCTGCCTTGCCCCCTCTACTAGATCCAGTCCTTTGGAGGGCAACTATCTCTTCCTTAGTCTGGGAGGTGCAGGGAAAGAAAGCTGGTCCCAATCATACAACTGGTGAGTCCCTGCTAGTCACATTCCCTTTCAATGCCAGATCTCTGTACCCAGCCTCTGACCTCCTGGCTGTGCTGAGCCTGGGGTAGCCCCCACCTGTCTGTCAACCCCCACCCCATTCTGTAGTGGAACCTAGGGGAGGAGGCTAAGCTAATAAGGGTATGAGTAGTTGGCTAGGCCATGCTTACTCTGAGTCCGGCGACAACTCTGAGATGCTGTGGGACGTGGCAGAGCGAGGTGTGGAAGGCCCAAGTACAGAGGCTGTGGCAGAAGGGGTGGCAGTGGTGTGAGGGCCAGAGGGCGTGCTTGAGGACTGCACAGAGGAAAGAGCTGAAGAGTTGAAAGAGGCGAGGATGGAGGAGAGAATGTCCAGCTGCTCTGTGGAGGGGCCATGGCTCGGGCCACTGGTTGGCTCCTCCCTAGCTCTGAGCAGCTGAGGGGGTGGTCCAAGGGCCTCTCGTGAGGAGTGCCTACTAGGCACTTGGTCCAGCTGCTCCCGAGAGTTCGAGCTCCTGGACAGAGAGTCCAGGGGCCGAGATGGCAAGAGGGGGTCCTTTGAGAGTTGCCGCTGGGGAGACAGGGGCAGAGTAGGGTGCTGTGGGTCAAGGTCCCGGGTGAGACGGGGTGGGGGCAGTGTGCTCAGCCATTCTCGGGGTGCTCCTAAGTCCAGTGCATCCCGTGACCCAAAGCGACCAGCTGTGGCTCCAGGGTAGTCTCGGGGTGGCTGCCTCCGTGGCAGGGTGCTGCCCCGAGCTCTGGGCTCTAAGCGGCCTAATGCAGCATCCAGGTGTTCCTGGGAACCTGGCCGGCTCAGGGGATGCAGAACAGGGACAGGGGCTTCCTCTAGTCTCTCACGGCTCAGCTGCCGCCGTAGGAGCAGATCCAGTTGTTCTCGAGAAGAGTAGCGACTGGCTGGCTGTGAAAGGCTGCCTGTGCCCCCACCAGCATAGATGCGACCATAAGAGGCAGCTGGCACAGCACGGTGACCCAAGGTGGCTGCACGGCACCAGGACAGCTCAGGAGCACCTCGGGTCTGTGGTACCAGTGGGTATTGCAATGGGTTCTTCAGGATACCTATAGGAGAAACAAAATGGGGGGCGGGGTGTGGGGGTGGAGTGGGCCAGGTAGGTATTCCCTGAGTTTAGGGATGGGGTAGCTGCTGGGATCCCTGTCAGAGTTGGGACTAGAAATCAATCCCCTGGGGAGGAGCAGAGGCAACCCTGGGGGTCTCAAAGAGGCAGCAAGAAAGGGCCAGAGTGGGCTGGAGATGTGGCTCAAGCAGTGGGGCCCGGGTTCGATCCTCAGCACCACAACAAAGAAAGATGTTGTGTCCGCTGAAAACTAAAAAATAAATATTAAAAAAATTCTCTCTCTCTCTTGAAAGAAAGAAAGAAAGGGCCAGAGTGGAGAAGTATTAATACTCTGGCTCAGGTGAAGGCAACCAAACTTCCCCACTGACGTCAAAAGAGCAGCAGCCACCAGGTTCTGGAAATATAGGACTAGGTCAAAGAGGAAGTCCCCAGGGTCCCTGTAATGCAAGATTGAAGACAGAAATGTTTTGTGTTGTATAGGAACAACCTCTGGTGGTTCCTGTAAAGCAAAGTAAGGAGACAGAAATCTTCCAGATCAGACAGGCTCTGGGATCTGGGAGACAGCTTCCCTTAGGATCTCCACGAAGCAGACATGGGAATGGGGAAGGGAGAGGAATCCCTTGGGTTGGGGCAGCACTGGCTTCTGGATGTAGGCCAGGGCATGGGAGGAAGGAATTGTCTGGGTTAATATAGGTGCATGGGGACCATGAAGCAGAGTAGAGAAACAGAAACCTCCCAGATCAGAATAAGAGGAGCTCAGTTTGAGACCAGGAAGCTGAAATTGATTGCATGAGGGCAAGAGTAGCCTCTAGGGTTCATGTAATGCAGGTCAAAGGTCAGAGACCATACCTTTCCTCTGGCGCTGGGCTTGGCCCAGGGATGTTTCGTCCCCGCTGGTCAGGGCCAGATCTGGATGGTTGTTGTTGGCTGTATCTTTGCTGGTGTCCAGCCCCAGGCGCCTTTCAGAGCCCCATGTCTGCAGAGCACAGGGGGCTGCCTCGCATTCCCCCAGGGCTGGCCAGTAGGACAGGAGGTCATTGCCATCCACGTCTGTGGAGCCAGGGCAGGTTACAGAAGCCTCTAGTTTGATCCCAGTGACTTAGGACTTCTGTGACCCAGACTCAATGACATTCAGTGATTCCTGGCTCTAATGACTTTTGAAAATCCTGGCTATTCTCATTGAGTAGAGGTAGGAACAGAAGGGAGACCAGGAAGACCAGGTTGGGTCCCAACCCACAGGGACAGAGTCTGGAGGGACATGTCATTCTATAACATCCCTGACTTCATCACTCTATTGCTTAGGCTGTTCCTGTGTCATCCAGATACTGCTGGAAAACTGGATGGGGATGGTGCGTGGGGTTCCCATGAACACCCCAGAGGGTCCTAATGTATCAGATTCAGGCATCCTGAGGAGATGACAGGATCCTTGAATCGCATCTAAGTGGAACATGGGGTATCCCTCAGTCATTCATGGGATCAGAGTGTTCCCATCACCTTTAGGGTGGGTGAGGAGCCTCTCACTCTGGGCTGTCCGTCGGAGAGGACGCTGGAAACGCCCTCGTGTCCGACCATTGTCCTCGCTTTCTGAAGATGGGATAGACAGACTCCTTTCCTCCTCCAAAGACAGGTCACTGTCAGAGTCAGAGTCTGCACCTAGAGTTGGGAAGACCAGAAGGAGGAATGTGTAGCAGTAGCTTTGGGAAGCAAAGGACTTGGGGATAAGGAAAAGGCCTGGAGATAAGGGTCTAGAGGTGGATGCAGCAAGGAAGTTGGGGAGGAGGGCCCCAGGCAGAACTTGGGAAAGGGATAGGAACAGAGGGGCTATAACTATCAGGTATGAGCTGGGTTAGGAGTGGGTTGGAAGAACCAGGGTTAGGTGGGTGGGTGCCTCCTAAGACAGTGACCTGGGGGGAGCTCATCCCATCCCAGTCAGCCACTGCTCTCAGTTTGGGACAGTAGGAGGATCAGGAAGAGACCCTCTCCCTCCCTCCTTCCTTCCTGATCCAGGGCTCCAACTCCACCAGCATCTCGATGGAACATGGCCACGTCCAGGTCAGTGGGGCCAGCATGAGCCTGGAGGCTGTGGTTAGTGTGGTCAGCAGCTGAGCCATGTCGAACCAGAACATTGTCCCTAGAAATACAGGAGACCCCCCCAATCAAGGACAGATGTGATGAGGTGCTTTGGGAGCTGCAATATCTTCAAGGACATGGCCAGCTGAGAGTAGAATGGTTGAAGGTGTCCCTGGGTGTATAGCAGGAAACATCTGGGGCAGTGGCAGCAACAGGCCCCCAGGTGGCTGAGATAGGTAAAGTCACCCACCTTAGGATCTGGTATTGCCAACCCCCTGGTGAAGGGGGACTGGTCTAAACCTCATGTGGCCACTCACCTGAGGTAGCCGCGGCCCCGCTGGCTGTCCTGGTCCTGGGTCCGGCCAGAGCGGGCACTGCTCACTGAGGAGACGGTGGAAGCACCAAGAGTGATGCGGATGAGGCCACTCTCTTCAAAGAGGGCCGTGTTATTGTAGGCCCCAGGCCCCTAAGGATGGTGGGCAGGACAGGGGTGTGAGCCAGCCCTGAAGGACTACCAGGGTCCCCATCCTGACTCCCCAGACTTGGAAGCCCCTCACCGTCCCAGGTGCTGGCCTTGTCTCCTCTGGTGCTGCCTTCCTACTCAGACAGGCTGGTGTCCAGGCAGCCCGAGCATCTGCATTCAGGACACAAAAGAGCAGCAGCACTGCCAGGCCCTGGAGGTGAGCAAGGATCAGGGTGGGGTCAGCAAAAGTCACTAAGAAAGGAGTGGGTTAGGAGTGGGTTGGAAGAACCAGGGTTAGGTGGGTAGATGCCTCCTAAGAGATCAAAAAAGTCAGATAAGATCAGAGGAGGGCCACCAGATGTCCCTGTGGCTCAGCAAGAGGGGAGTCAGTTATTGCAGGTTATTGAGCCAGTGAAAAGTCCAAGGAGGGCTTAGAAAAGTCAGCAGGATCTGAGCAACAGGAGTAACTGGAGTCAGTCAGCAAGGGGCCAGGAACACAGTGTTAGTGAAGGTCTAAGCAGCACACAGCCTGACAATGTCTAGTTCAGAGTCAGCTCCAGGCCTGGGGCTAGCAGTTAGGGCCCGTGATTGGTCTGGAGTAAGCACCCAGCCTGGCAATAATTGTTACCCACTCAGAGTGAACTCCAGGCCTGGGGGCAATGCCTTGCCTGGGCTGGGCCCAGCCTGCTGAAGCCCCCTCTGGTTCTGGGATAGAGGAAGGGTGTGAAAGGTACCTGGAGGCCACAGAGTCCAGCATGGAGGTAGTGGAAGGCCAGGATGCTGTGGTTGACTGCCAGGAGGCCAAAGAGCCAGGAGGCACTGACCAGCAGGAGGAGCAGAAAAGAGCTGCGAAGGGTCCTGCTGTGAGGACATGAGAGGACACAGGAGGACACAAAGGGGTCACACTAGAAGAACAGGAACTTTATGGGGAAATGGAAGTCTCAGAAGAACACTAGGGGAAATGGGAAGTCACACAAAGAACCAGGAAAGCACTCAGGGAGCCATGAAAGGACATGGGGAAAATGGAAGAGTTCGGGTACCATGAAAGAAAACATGGAAACACATGGGGCAGGGGAAAAAGTGAGTCACCCAGACTTTGGGTGACAGAGACCCTGGGAAGAGCCAGGGAACAAGGAGATGGTAGCATGGAAGCACATGTGGGACCAGAGAGGGACCCCAAGCTAGGGAAGGCATGACTTTATCCAGAATTTAGAGCCCGACCTATACCAGGCAAGGATGCTCTGGGGGCTCCATATTTTATCCATAATGGGTCTTCCATCTGTGAACCCCCCTTTTTCCCCAGTCAACTCACAGCACAGAGGTCTTCTTGGTTTCCCTCTGTCCTGTGGAGCAGGATGTGCGGGCAGCAAGGAGAAACATGGTCCCATTCATCTGGACCCATGGTGGACATGTGGGGTCCGGGTAGGGCAAAGAGAAAGAGAAGAGATAGTGTGAGACAGGGACACAGAGAGACCAAGACTATACATAGGGGCAGAACCAATGATAAATTCATATACACGCACACACACAAAGATAGATCAGGAACAAAGACAGTGGAGCTTAGAATCACAGGAAAAGTTAGACATAGGGAGCCAGAGAGATACTGAGAGATGGAGACAGAGAGAGATGCAGAAAGAATCAGAGAGAGTGGCCAAGTCTCTGACCTCAGGCCCTCCATCTCCATGCCAGCTAAGTGGGGATTGGTCACTCTGTGACCAGACAACAGAGGTAAAGAGAACCCAGGAAGCCTATGGACTGCCACCTCAGCAGATTCCACATTTTCTGCAAGCCCTCTCCCTTTGTCCTGGGAGGGAAGCACATGGTGGCACCAACTGCTGGGCACTCACCACAATGACAAGGATAACAGGGCCAGCAAAACTCCAGATGAGGGGTTCATGGATAGAGATCCAGCAGAAGTCAGGGTTCCCGTAGCCCTCAGGATCCAGGCCAACAGCAAGGCCTTGGAAAGAGATGGGGAAGGACCAAAAGGGTGTCTTCTAGAACTATAGAATGACTGAAAACCCCTTGTGTGGGGGGAAAATCTGGGAGTAAGGATGAACAGGTTCTTCCTTGAGTAGATGGCATTGGGGGGCTGGGGTTAGGGGTCATGATCAGGACTAGGGATATGGTCAGGGTTGGAACATGTGATAAGTGAAGATTTTGGGGTCACATCCCTGAATAGATAAGTGGGCAGGGCCTCACCCAGCAGCACAGCAGGGACACCCCAGCCCAGGGTGTGGTAGAAGCGCATTGCACCGCGGTCCACATTGCGGGGCTCAACCTGCATGCGGTAGAGGTGCAGGCCCTCTACCAGGAGCCATGCAAAGGTGCTGAGGAAGAAGTAGTGCAGGAGGATGGCAACCGCAGTGCACACCAGCTGAAGGCAGAGAAGGAGACATCAGCCCATCTCCTGCCTTGCCCTACCTCTGACCCTACTGCAGGCATCTGCTTCCCATCTCTGACTCTTAAACCATAGCATCTTACCCAGCATATTGTCCCAAACTCTGACCCCAACCTGAGCTTCTAAACTTTGGCCCCAGGCCTTCCCAGGTTAGGTGGGGTCATCAGGACACAGGTTCCCTGGCCCTGACCCTGCACCTGGTTATGGGTCCTGTGAATCCCCAGCAGGAAGAGAAGCTCTGCCACCCCCAGGGCAGCTGCTACATTGGCATGGATCCCACGCACGTTGGACTTGAGACTACGTAGGCTCAGCAGGACAGCTGCAGTCAATACCAGTGCAGCCACAGACACTGCCACAACCACATGGGTGAACACAGCCAGAAGCTCCAAGTCACCTTCTAGCCGCTGTGGAGACAGGGATGGTTATTGGGTGTTGGGCAGGACCTCCCTGCCCTTTCAACCTCCCATTTCCTCAGAACCCAGAACACAGCCCCACCTCACGGGGGGAGGCATCCATGAGAACACCAAAGGTGCCGGTCCGGCTGCAGCGACACCGTGCGTGGGACCCATTCCTGTGCACCAGCTCACAGTCCCGTGCTGTCCACGTGCCATGCTGGTCCACCCTGCAGCCACAAGACAGTTAGACCTACCTTTCCCAACAGGGAGTGCCCACTACTAGAATTTGTAAGAGTTGGTGTAGGGGCTGCGAGTTCCTGAAGTTGGGGAGCAGCATTCCTCATGGACCTAGTTGCAAGGCAGCATGGGTAGGGAGCTCAGAGGAAGGCTGGGACTATCAGTTGGCCTCTCAGAGGCTAAAAGGGGAACCAAGGGAGGGTTTCCAGAGCAGGGATCCTCACGGGCCAGGTGGGTCCCATTGCACGCAGATCGCCTTGCTCCGATTCGCTGTCTGCAGGAGGCGGAACTCAAGGCTAATGGGGGACTCCAAAACACCCTTTAGGAAGTTGCGTCCATGGAACACAGCCACGCTGACCACCGGGGAGTTCATAACAGGGTTCTGGGGAAGCCTGAGGAGATACCCCATTTGGGCTTGGTCATTATTGACTTCTGATCTTTTCAAGCTCTAAATAGCAATCTCATCCTATCTTCATACCATCTACCATGGCTGACCCAGGGTTTAGGATGCCCCTGGAGTAGATGCTGCTTCTAAGAATGCCTCTAGCCCCTGCCAGCCTGCCATGGGGCTTTAGATTCACTGCCCAGATTGGGATCTGAGCAGCTTTTGATGGTCTACAACTGTTTGACCCAATCTTTCCCCCTCCCACCTCGATCAGACCATCAATTCCTCAGTCATTATGTCTCAGTTAGTTGGCCTATCTGCACCTGTTTCACATACTCCTCTTGTATGATTGACCCATTTGTGCTCCATGTCCATCAGCCTTCACCTCTTCTACTCTGCACAAATCCAGAGAAAATTCACACGGTACCTAAATTGGATAGGTCTTGGAGCCGTGCACAAGGACATCTCTGTATATCTGTGAACCTGTGCATCTGTCCACCAAATAAGGAGGTACTAGGCTAGGTAGAAGCTCACAGAAAACTCAAGAGTGAGGGGCCTGAGAATAGTTCTACTCATGGTACCTGGCACCCCGGCGCTCAGCTTGGAACTGGGCAGGGAGTAGCCCCCCCAAGGTGCGGTACACGAGGAGGATGACAATGGAGATCCCAGATTCGGGCTCAGGCTCTGGAGGGGCTGATGAAGGGACCACACTTGAGGCAGTAGAGTTTTCCATGTTGCTACTTGTGGGAAGAACTGACAGGAGAGAGGGAAGAACCATTGTCAAGTGACCTCTAACCTATAAGACCCACAAATCCAACATTGAACCCAACCCAGCATCAAGCACAAGGATCTCTTCCTTGCAGATCCAGAACCGGGGAGTACGGAGAGCAGGCACCCATGAATGAAATATTCCAGGCCTGGGAAGTATCATCTGTGGTGAAGGAGAGGATCTGGCAAGTGAGAGTGTAGCAAGGTGTAGGGTAGAGGGTTAACCTGGAAGGTCACACTTAGGAGATCTGAAGCAGGAAAGGTCTGATAAGGGGAGAATCAATAAGAGGGCAACATGGTGTCTGTCTTGAGAGAACAGGAAAACAGGACTTGGTCAGGGATCACCCAAAGGTTCTCACCTTCAGATGGGAAAGACCGTGGAGTCTGGGAAGGCAGCAGCACATGAGTATGAGGATCCCAGGCATCTTGGCCCCGAAAAAGGTTGCTGTGGTAGCGGGGGTAGCGACGGGCCCCCCGAGTTGAACTAGGATGCTCCAGGCGGTCAATGCTGAGCACTGTCCAGGAGAAAGAAGAGTGACACCCATCAAGTACCTCCTCCCCATACCAAGAGTCTCATTCCCACCTACCCAAGTATCACAAGTCACATTTTCCTTGCCACTAGTGTAGAGACTGTCCATACAAAGCTTGTCACAGCCTCCTGCCACTATTTGCATTATCATCTGTAGCCCCTCCAAACTCTAGGCCCCTGCCTTTTGCAGCCCCAGTCCTGCCCCACCCACCACGCACTGATATTGGGTGTCACCAGTCCCACAGGATTCAGGTATGTGAGTTCCATATTCCTTGCGAGTGTGGCTGCATATTCCTCCAGATGCTGCATCAGCCCTGCACTGCCTGGGGAGTCCTCAGGGGCCCGCTGCCCCAGCGCTGCCCACAAGTTCCCTGTCTCTGGAGCAAGCAGTGCAGAGCCAGTCCACAGCAGATTCTGAGAGAATAGAAATAAAATTGAGCTCAGCCAGGTGGTGAGGATATGCCAAGGGAGAGGGCAGGCATGAGGGATCTGGCCAGGTGCTCAGAGGGACTCCAAGAGGCTAGAGGGCAGAACTGTGGAAGATAAGGGAAGAGAGAATGCCCAGGTCCTTCACTTCTTCAAAGATCAGGAAGGACCTGAACTGGGGATCCAGGGCTGGAGGACTAGGGAGTCAGGGCACATGGAGCTGGGAAATGGGACCAGGGATCTGTGAATATAGGGCATAGCCCTACCTCATTGAAATGGGCATCTTGTGTGGCTGTCAGCCCAAAGCCCTGCTGATGGCTCTCAAAGGCCAGTAGGTAGGCCAACAGGCGGGAAGTGACTCGGACATCTTGGCTAAAGTAGCGGTCAGTGTGGCCAGTCACCTCCCGTAGCCGTTGAGCCAGCTTCTTGGCCTCCACAGTATCCAGTGCTGTCTTGTTCAGCTCTAGGCCATCCAGCTGCCAGGACAAGGATGGGAATGGTTGTTCTGTCATCCTGTGGGCTTTTCTCAAGTCTTACAGGGAGAAAGACTGGGACAGATTAAAGGATAACCAGGAAAATCCTTTTGGGTCAATAATTAGGGCATGATATTTGGTGCCCACCACAGGCCTGGGGAAGTTGAATCCAGGCCCAGGGCCAAGGAAGGTCTAGGCAGTCTCACCAGCAGACTGAGCTCTCGAAAGGCAGGGGAGGTACAGTTGAAGAGGTCAGGCTCCAGCCAACCCCGATCCTCATCACATAGTCTCACAGCAGCACCTGGGGGCAGGCAATACTTGGTCAGGCCTAGGGCCTGGATACCTTTACTGACAGGGTGACCCTCTTCTATCCCAGGGGGAACCCTGAGACAGAGGCCAGTGTAACAGGCATCTATGGCTAGATGCCTGGATGTAGCAGCCCAAGCCCAGCTGCTTGTTGGTCAATTCCTGAGGGGTCTGTGGAACATTCTTATCACCAAGCACATAAAGGAGAGCACAAGGATGGTGCTGCACACACACACACACACACACACACACACTCACACACACAATTATTCTCACACAGGCATGGCAGGACAGACACATACACACTGGCCAACGTTCATACTCATACACTATTGCTTAGCTGCACAAACACAGACATGTGGACCAGGAGAAGTGTGCAAATACTTGATGATCTCTCATACACACGCAAACACACTGATTCAAACAAGGTCTTCCAGGATTATAATGTGACACAAGTGAGATGGGGTTGGGGTTCTCATACAAGTTTTATCTGCCCCACTGGTGACTTTGCTGTCATTACTCTCCCTTATCTGTGGGGTTGGGATGTAGTTGACTAAGACATGACCGGATCTTAAGCGAGATTATAGCCACCAACAAAAGGGACCCTAACTTAAATATAGTACCCCATTTTCCCAAAAGAGAGTCATAGACACGTGCACAGGCACAGTAAGACACACACATACACATAAGCATGCACACACAGACAATCTCTGTCCAGCCACTGCAGAGACCTCAAGCAGCAGAGAGGTTCTGAGGGACTCTCAGGTGGCAGGGAGGAGCTACTGGGTCCTCAGTCAGAGGGAAGGGGTATTTTGTGACCTCAGTCCGTATGGATAGGCCTACAGGGACCTCAGGAAGTGAGGAAAGGCCAATACAATTCCTTATTAGGGAAGGGTTGGCAAGGGTCTTAGGAAGTGGGGAGGGATCTGTAAGATTCTGAGGTGACAGGGAGGGGTCTCTGAGGACCTCAGGCATCTTCAAACAGCAGAAAGAGGCTTCCAGGAACTTTAGGCAGTTAGAAATAGATTTTAGGGACCTCAGGCAGCAGGGAGGGGTCTGCAGGGACTTTAAGCAGCAGGAAGGATCTGCAAAAGCTCAGGCAGTGGGAGGAGGCAGTGCACCTGAGCAAACACGTACCCCTTACCTGCACCCCGCAATCCTGCCCAGAAGCCAAGAGAAACAGATGGAGGCTTAATGAAGGTGTAGGAAAGAACCCAGAGCCCTTAGAAGGTAGTGACGGGCCCACAGGACTCCCAACCCATCCCACCTTTTTACAGGTACAAGGTCACCCCACTCAAGAAAAGTAGCTCTGACCATCAGAGAATAGGCCCACCCCTGCCATCAGCAATGCCCCTATTTCTCATACTTACCTAGGGCCCCCCGGGGACAGGGCACTGTGGCCAAGACACCAAACTTGGTTTGGGGCCACCACACACCCGATCTCAGGGACTTGGGGCAGGCATCATAGAGCACTAGGGAAAGAGGAAGCTCTGAGCCAGGTAGCCAGGGTCTAAGGCAAGTGACAGCCACACCTACTACCCCTGTACCACACACCACTGTAGACCCACCACTCCCCTGTGGACTTCTTAAGAGCTGGCATGTCACATTCTGTGACAGGTCAGCAAAGTATTTGGGGTAAATATGAAGCTTCCTGGGTAAAACTGGTCTGGTCTCCCTCAGAAGCTTCCCAGAGCCCCCCTACCCAGAAGCCAAGCATGCCACTGATCCTTTAGTGGCAACTTGCTGGAACCAACCCTCTACAGGTGGAGCTGGGTGGAGCTTGCTCACCCCGGCAGCCGCTGGCTGTCACCTCAGCAAAAGGACTGTCACAGCTGTTGCACTGGCGGCCAAGGGCTCCTGGGCGGCAGGGGCACTGTCCACTATGGGGTGCACATGATCGCGAAGTGGAACCAACAGGGTAGCAGTCACAAGGGAAGCATGAGTCACTGCCCCGTGGTCGATAGTGGAACTCCTGTTTGAGGATGAGTCAGGGGCCTGAAGTCAGAAGTCAGGGCTTAACATAAGAGTCTTAGGTCAAGGCTTGGGGAGCAAGCAGAATTAAGGGCAAATGGTAAAGACAATAGGAACATTGGTCTCAAATGAAGACAAGGAAGATGTTATGGGATGAGGAGGAGAAATGATAACTAGGTCACAGAATTCAGGTAAGAGGTTAGGGCCCAAGTCAGGTGACTGAGGTCAGCCAACTGGACAAGAATCATAGATCATACTTAGAGGTTTTAAAGGTCAGGGTCAGGGGCCAGGCAAACCTTGCAATGACACTGCCCATTTGTCTTGTTGCAGCTGGGGTCAAAGCCCTTGTGAACATCACAGTTGCAGGGACCACATGTTGGGCTCCCCCACCAGCCCCGTGGGCATTGTTGGTCCATCCTGGGGATAAGATGAGGTGATAAATGCTTCCATAATACTTCAGTGACCCTCCCTATCCCCACCAGCTCTTTCCATCATCCAGCCCCCAGAGTCTCACCTGTGTTCACAGTGGTGACCAAAATAGCCACTTGTACAGTCACAGGTATAGCCATGGGGGGCTCCTGGGAGGTGCCGGCATGAACCCTGGTTCTGACAAGGGTTCAAGAGGCAGGCATCCACACAGCCTGGGCCATAGTAACCTGCAAATTGGGTCAGGAAGCTCAGGACACTAGTCACAGAGCATGGAAGGAAGTAGGCACTTCTCCCTCTCAATTCCTGCCTCCTCTAGGCCCTGCAGCCTCCCAGTCTTTCCCATAGGCCCCTGGCTTCTTCCCAGATGACCCTCTCAAGGCCCACCTGGCTGGCAGGTACAGGAAAAAGTCTGCCAGAGATCTCGGCAGTCAGCGTGGGGTGGGCAGGGCCCAGATGCACAGGCGTTGGTCACGACACAGCCAGGCTCCACATTCACTTGGTGGGTGGGGGGTAGCAGGGCTGGGGACCCCAAGGGTGTAGAGCCAAGCCATACCCCCTATGGACACAGCCAGCAAGGGATAAGACTCATGTCAAGGCACCTCAGCATCAAGTCCTGTAGAGCCAGCCACCCAGTCTGATGACCCCTGACATACAGTCTCCCTCAGGTCCCCCCAAATCCCAGCCCCCCCAAACCCCAGCTTAGCCCCCCATTGGACCCCAAATTGTGCTATTTCTGATATAGATCATTAATGATTCTTGATAATCTAATCTAGACTCTTACTTTCCACACTTCAGAAAGGCTTGACTAATCTCTGAATGCTCTGGGTCATTTATCCCCCAATATCAACTCTACTTGAATGCTATTTTTCAGCTCCTGATATCTGACCATTATAGGAGCCCCTGATAGCTGACCACTAACCCTAATGCCCCCATATCATATTCTCATGCTGACCCCCACCTGGATACAGCCGACCAGACCCTGAGGAACATCCTCCTTACTGCTGTGGGGCAGGCCTCCCACGTGGAGTTGCTTTACCTTCAGGCCCTGCAGCTCACTCCCCACTGTCATGGTGTCCTAAAGAAGGGAGACGGTCAGCACTGAGGGAAGGGGGTGACTAGTGGACTCCTGCCATACCCCAGAGTCAGTATTAGTCTTTTTCTAACTCTGCATGACCATATTCTCTGTATCAGAGGAATAATGTGGAAATGAGCTACTTCCAAGTACAAAGAATCTTCTGAGGCATGGAGGATGCATAATAGAATAGTTGCAGTCAAGAGCTGGGCTTGGACAGGCCCCTCCCTCCTGAACTCAGAGCAGACCTTGAACTTCCATGATTTTGACCTGAAGTAGTAAGGATTGGGGTGAAGACCAGAAGGGTCTTTTAGGAATCAGGCAAAGTATTGGCTACAGAGGTACCCCCAAGACTAGGTCAGATATCTGGGTATCCTTCCTGATATGAAGAGGGCCTTGACAGTGGACCAACCTAGCTGGTGGGATGGGCTTAGAGCAAGGCTATGAGCAGGGAGACTGGGGGAAGAACATTAGATTTGGTGCAGTGATGGAGTAGAGAGGACCTGGATTAGAGGTGGGGTCAAATAAGGTAAATCTGATTGGAAAACTGAAAACAGACTACACTGGGGTTAGAGGTCAGACCCGGAAGAGGCTGAAGTCCAGTGAGACCATGAAGACGTGGTGGCCCCGCCGGCCACCTGGCTCCTCCTGTAACTCCAGCCGCACATCATGCCATCGGCCATCATTGACAGTCACTTGGTCTAGCAGGAGGTAGGCAGCACGGCCTGAACCCCTGGTTACCGTCACAGATAGCAACCCTCGATCTAGCTGTGGATAGAGATAAATAGCCCCAAGGTTAGAATCCCAACCTGAGTTATGACTGGAAGATGAGATGAGATGAGAATATCAGAGGTCAGAAGAGTAAAGTCAAGGCTATATCTGCCACACAGGGGACACCATGTTGCTGACATGGATCAGTAATAGACAGGGAGCAAATGAAAGGACCAGGGGGTCATGGATTGATGCAGTTAGCACAAGAAAAAGCTATGCTTAGGCCCTGCACCTGCAGAGAATATTGTGGTAGGGAAAAGTCAAGGGTCCAGAGCAGAGTCTAGTGCAGCTAGGACACCTGGCAGAGAAGTATGCCATATGATCAGCCTGAATCCATAGAAATGTTACTGGAAGTATCAGAGATTGATGGTTGAGGGTGTATGAAGGGATCAGAAGGACAAACACACCTGGCAGAGAAGCGTGCTGTGTGGCCCAATCTGTACTTGCATCAGGACCCCGTGCATCGCCCATGTCCGAAATGCTAGCCCCAGGTACCATGGCACAGTCACAGCCATGTCACTTCCAAAGTCCCAGCTCAGTGAGCTGTTGCCATGGAAATGGTAGGGATGGGCCATGGCTGAGGAGATAAGAGAAGCAGGGTCACAGCCCCTATTCTAGAAACAGACCTTACCCTGCAGACCCCTCCTGCCCTATGCAGCCCACTCACTGAGCCGACAGTCTTTGCCACCAAAGCCCACAGGGCAGTCACAACTGAAGCCACCCCAGCGCTCTGAGCAGAAGCCACTATTCTTGCAAGGGCTTGAGTCACAAAAGTGCAGCTTGGCCTGGCAGCCTGGAAGAGGAAGGCATATAGAAGATATAAAAATATGAGGTGAGGGCATGAGTGCTAGGTGCAGAGGGGCCAAAAAACAGCATGATCTCAGCTTTGTGTTCACTGGTGGGGGAGAGGTGGGTAGGAGTAAGGCCCTAAAGGCTGGGCTCTAGCAGCCTTGCCATCAAAGGAGACTGGGTTGAGGTCAGATATGGAGCCACCCCATGCAGCCCTGCAGAACCCTCTTATGATTGGGACAGGGCCACAAGTGAGGCTAATGGAAGCTTTGTGCCTACCTGCCATGGTGCCATTGTTTGCAACAAAGGCCGCCATGTCCACTCGGCGGCCATCAATATGCAGGTCTCGCATACAGCCAATGAAGTCCTTGTGGGACACGGGGAAGTTCTCGGGGAGGTTGGGGACACCCCCCAGGAGCAGAGGGCCCGTCAGGTCCAGGGACCTGGGAGTCAGGGGCCTGGGTCATTGGTGGAACTGGGGCCAAAGTAGGATTGCTCCTGGAGGCCACAGGAAGTAGGGGGTAGGACTCAGAGGAAAGGGTAAAAAGCAGGGAGGAAAAGGCCATCTGGGGAGGGAACTGGGGGCTTATTCCAATTGTGGGGGCACAAAGGAGAGATCATGATGATGTGGGGAAAGATGGGCGAGATGGAGTCAAGCAAGGGTCATGATGAAGGAGTGAGGCATCCAGGTGACTGGGGCAAGTGATGGAGAAGTGGGTTTGGGAGGTGATATCAGTAGGCTCAGAGTCCTGGAAGGCTAGATAGAGATCAAGGAGCTGTAGGTGATGTATGGCATTAGAGACTTGGATGGGAGAGTAGAGGCTTTGGAGGACTGGGTACCTGGGAACTTGTGCATGGGAGCAGGGAGTCAGGGATAGAATACAGGATTGGGGGCTAGGGTGAGGAGGCTTCTAAGGTCTTTAAAGGGAAATCTGGTGGTTTGGAGAAAGGATGGGAAGTTTGGCAGGCTGTGGTGAGGAATGGGGTATGTGAAGGGTTGGGGTAGGCTTTTATAGTCAGAGGATATGGGGACCACGGGATGGGGGCCTCACTTCTTGGAGCTTGTTTGCACACCAGCAGCAGCACATGAGTAGTTGCCAATTTCAGCACCAAACTGCAGAGCTACAGCCACATTGCAGTCATCCACACTCAACACAGCAACCTTGTCCTTGGAGGGGCCCTGAGCACCCCCTAGGGCATCTGTCCGGGGCTAAAAATCCAGGCACACCAGTCAACTATGCCCAAGGGTAACCCCTGAGAAGCAGAACTCAGAATCCCCATGCACATGCACGCGTGCGCCCCGCGTGCGCCCCCCCCCACACACACACACCAAGCCAGGGGTGGTGCCTACCTTGTTGTAGTATTTTAGATGCACTGTATGCCACTGCCCATCACTCAGGCCCCCTGGAATTGTGGGGCTGACCACTGTATTGGATTCACCTGTGGGGGATATGCAAGTGGAGTGTCCTCTGGAGCTGATGAGTTGCTCTACCCTCACCCAGCTCATATAGCATATTCCCACAGTCATCCTGGATGCATCAGATCAGTATATCTCCTGGTGACCACACTGGTTAGAACAGAGTGGCCTTGAAGAGACAGGAGAAACATACACTTCTTGGAGAGATGGACCTTCCCACAGGGAATGGACATGGAGCTGGGTTCTCACTGTTGTCTGTTTGGCACTGAAGTGTGTTGAACAGTGCTATAATGAAGCAAACCTGAGGGGAACTTGTGGACTGCATTTTCCAGCCATCCCATGCACACACTGTCATGTACATCTCCCAGGGAGCACCCACCAGTGGAATATGTGAGCCGCACTTGGCCAGCCACGAGCTCCAGGGCCAGAAAGTCATGCTTCTCATTCAGGCGCCCATTATAGAAGAGTAACCCGCTGTGCTGCACCGTCGCAAACCTGGGTGGAGTGGAGTGGGGACATTAGGAACCAAAATGACCTCACACCTACCATCCTTGAGGGAAGGCTCGCAGGTCACCCGCCCAAGCTGGAGCAAGAGAAGACAAGACACACCAGTATACTGATGGCCAGGGTACTGATGCTCTGAGACACCCTAACTAACTTCAGGGGAGGGGGCGGTGTCCTGTGGGGACTTCAGGATGGGGCAATCAAGAATCTTAAGGTCATGGAGGTAGGGACGGAATGGAGGCACACAGAGACACGGGGCGGGCACCTACGAGAGGGACAGCGTGAGGTGGAAGCGCTGCCGCAGGCCACGGAACATGACGAACGAACTGGGCGGGAACGAGCGTGCAGCCACCTCACAGCGAGGGCCCTCGAAGGCGCCGCCCGCAGGACACTGGCAGCGGAAGCCGCCAGTGGGTGCATCAGTACAGGTGCCCCCATTGCGGCATATGCCGGGCACGCAGCGTCCGGCCTCGGTGTCCAGCTCGCAGTCTTCTCCTGCGGAGCAAGACACTTTCAGAAGCCATCATGGCCATACCCTGCCCACGCTGGAGCACGACCAGCCCAAGCCGAGCCTCCAGGCGGGTTCCAAGACCTCTGATTGGTCGAGCTACCAGAGAGTACGCCCTCTTTCAGTCTAGCCTCGCCCCATTCTTCCCGCCCAGATCTGATCACACCCCCTTATCGCCTGGCCCTTGGCCACGCCTCCTTCACAGCTCTTCCAGTCTGAGGCTTTTATTCCTTGTGTTCTTAGGCTTTCTTTAGGCTGGGCTCTATGATTTCAAATGTAACTGAGCCCATACTAACCCCGTTGCCTCAAAAGTGATGTCCAGTCCGCACTTGTACTATAGTCCCGCCCCCAATTTTGCACGTGTTCACCCAGCTCGGTCCAACTTTCAGCCCTGTGTGGGACTCACCGGTAAAGCGCGGACGGCAAACGCAGGTGTAGCCGCCTTCTCGCTGCGCGCAGGCGCCGCCATTCCGGCATGGGTTCGAGTAGCAGAGGTCCAGCTCAGTCTCGCAGAAGTCACCAGTGAAGCCAGGCGGGCAGCGGCAGCGCAAGCCCGCGATAGGCTGGATGGGTCGGAAGAGCGTAGAGGTGGAGGCCAGGAAGGGTGCGGATGAGTCAAAGCGGAGCACCGACACACATTTCATATAGTTCTCACAGGGCTCACGCAGGCACACGTTATCGTCAAAGGGCAGGACATCCAGCAGAGAGCGGGCAGCAAGTGCAGCACGACGAACGTACAGCTGCTCCTGAAGTTCCTCAGAGCTAAACCAGGGCCCAGCAGCTCCCGCCCCCGCCCCACGAGGTGCTAGAGCAGAGAAGCTCACATTAAGCACCGTGCCCCCGACATCTGTGTCATTCTGTATGTTAAAGATGAAGACGTCCTCGGTGGGTGTAGCAAGCACTGCAGCCACGCCTTCCAGGAAGTGGCCCAGGAGCGGTGACAGAAAGCGCTCCTGCCACATGTTCTCCAGACGTACAGTCAGGCTGTTAGCCAGCAGTTCCTCCGTGATGATGACCACCCGCAGCACACACTGCGCTGTCACACTGTGTAGGCCATCTGCAGAAAGGGGTATGTATGGATAGTGATCAGCCTGGGATTAGCAGCTGCCTTTCCCTGGGACACAAGAGGGCTATGGCTAGTGACTCCAGTCCCCAGTATCTCTGAGTCAACAGGCTGAACCCACCAGGACACAAGTTGAGTCTGGGACTAGTGACTACTAACTCCCCCAGCGTCATAGCATCAGCAATTTGCTGCTTCTTCCCCAGCCCCAAAACAGAAGGTGGCTGGGTCAGCAAGCCCATGGTTAGCAAGTCACTCCAACCACACTCAAGAAGGTCCCTAATGCTGGGTGTGGTGGTGCACCTCTGTAATTCCAGGGACTAGGAAGGCTGAGGCAGGAGGATCCCAAGTTCAAGAACAGCCTGGGAAACTTAGCCAGACCCTATCTCAAAATAAAAATAAACCTGGGAAGGGTGTTGCACACCTGTAATCCCAGCAGCTCTGGAGGCTGAGACAGGATCCGAGTTCAAAGCCAGCCTCAGCAAAAAGCAAGGCGCTAAGCAACCCAGTGAGACCTTGTCTCTAAATAAATTACAAAATAGGGCTGGGGATGTGGCTCAATAGTCAAGTGCCCCCGAGTTCAATCTTTGGTACCAAAACAAATAAATAAATAAATAAAAATAAAAGCTCAGTGGTAGAGCACCCTGGGTTCAATCCCTAGTACTGGGTTGGGGAGCAGGCCCCTAAGTGCTCACTCCTTTATTCCTGTTAACATCAGCAGCCTACTCCACTCATGACACAAAGAGAAGTCAAGGTCACTGACTACACATTTCCAACTTCCTCCCTCACCCATCTCCAGCATGACAGAACCAGCAAAAACACATGCTCCAGAAACAAGGACAATTCCAAGTCAGGGATCCCAGTACCTTTCGTCAGCAAACTGAAAGGGACTCTGGCTAAGGGAACACTAATTGCAATTCCCCAGAATCCTGTGTCAACAAGCTCCAGGGGGATATAGTACCCTGACACTCCCATACCTCCCCTTACAAACATAAACCCACCACAACATTCTTCAATTAGCAAACTGCTCACCACCTTAGACCTGGTTTCAGTGCATACCCCCAGAGATGAAGGTGAGGTGCTTATCTGCCTTGTTCACCTTGTTCTCAGACCCTGGTACATGTTAGGAGATCAATAGATTGGTTGTTGCATGAATTATGAGTAAATGAAGGCTATGCTTTTTCTGACGGTGCCAGGACTCCCAGCTCCAAAATTGAGGAATGAGCACTGCTAAAGCCTATTCTCCAACCTCTGCAGCTTCCAGTAAGTAGGACTTCAAGAACCTCTTCAACTTGTTCTCCCCTCCTAATAGGAGGGGTTTGTGAAAGCCTGGAGAAGTGAAATCAGGAAAGAGGCGGGTGGGTCTCTGGACATTTCCCCAAGACCAGGGCCTTAGACCACAGCCAGGCCACTGTGGGCACACTCTCTGCTTGAAGCTGCCATAGTAAGCTGTTATTCCAAACCATTAAACTACTGGTCTCTTTTTCCTGCACAAATGGGGTAAGGGTCAGTCTGGATCTAAAGTAATCATTCATCTAAACATGGGCATGGTATGGACTAACTGGCAATCTGGTTCTGCCTGGGACCTCCAGAACATTATCTGAGGCCTTCCATGCCCTTTAGGGATAACAAAACTGTCCCTAGGGCAGCAGACAGTTGTTTACAATCTTTATGGTATATACTAGATGCCTTAGAATTTGGGGAGTTCTTAGGATACTATCCAAGAACCTAAGCAGAGTCCCTGTGAGGTCTATGGCAGATCTGTGGGGCACAGGAACTTAGAAGACTTGGAAATCACTATTTGATTTGAGGGTCTTTGGAGTTCCTGAGGCCCTGACAGCCTAGGATCATTGGGTCACTTGCCCGTTCCCTGCCCCTCACCTGTGACAGTCACCAACATGGAGGCTACCAGTGGGCGGTTGTTATCTAGCTTTCGGCTGAGTCGCAGTTCCCCACTGGTTTGGTTGACCACAAGCAGCTGCAGCTCATTGCCACGCTCAAAGGAGTAGAAGAGGTGATCAGAGACATCAGGATCATAAGCTGGGATACGCCCAATGATGCCCGAGGGGAAGGTGTCTGAGCGGTTTGATACATAGTTGTTGAAGAGGATCTGGAAGTTGTTGAGCACAGGACTGTTGTCATTCTGGTCAACTAGGCGGACATGAACGGTGGCCCGGCTGACCAGAGGAGCAGATGTGGCTTGTACCACAATCACATATTCCTGACGAGCCTCGTAGTCCAAGTCAATGAGTGCTGTCAACTCTCCAGAAAAGATGTCCATTTGGAACAGCTCAGGGATGTTCCCCTCTACAATCTGGTACATTATATGGGCATTGGGTCCTTCATCAGGGTCTATTGCAGTGATCTGGGCCACCACTGAGCCCACAATACTGTTCTCCTTCACTCGCACTTCAAACTCCTCAGCTGGAAAAACAGGTGCATTGTCATTCACATCTTGCACTGTCACCTGGATACTGACTGGAGTCCGCAGTGGGGGCACACCACGGTCCACTGCATAGGCAGTCAACTCATACACTGGTACTGCTTCCCGGTCCAGCCGCCTCACAGTCCGGACAATGCCAGAAGTGGGCTCAATGGTAAAATCTCCATCCCCATCTTCCCCATTCTGGAAAGTGTACTGGACCCGGCCATTGGCATGAACATCCCGGTCAGTGGCTGAGATCTGCAGGACACTTGTGAAAGGTGGAGCATCCTCAGAGACCAACCCTGTATAGTGGGAGGCCACAAACTGTGGTGCATTGTCATTCACGTCATTAACCATCACCTCTACATAAGTGGTATCTGCTTTCTGTGGGATGCCATTGTCCCGAGCAGTAATGGCCAGTGTATAGGTCACCTGGTCCTCATAGTCCAACGGAGCCTGTAGTGTAATGGCCCCTGAATCTGCATCAATACGGAACTGGGGCAGGTTGTCCTCCAGAAGATAGGTGATACGAGCATTCTCGCCCACATCATCATCAGAGGCACTGATGACCACCACAGTGCTACCCACTGGCCGATCCTCATTCATACTCACCGAGTAGTGAGCACTTTGAAAGACAGGCCGGTGAGTATTGGCATCTGTGATATTAATATGCACATAGCAGTGGTCATGAAGGGCACGGTCAGATGCAGTAAGCACCAGTTTGAAATAGCGTTCCTGTTTGTAATCCAGTGGCAGAGCCAGTGTCACTAGACCCACACCTCCTTGGGTGCTGATGGCAAAACGATTCCGGGTGTTTCCACCTGTGATCTGGTAACTGATGGCACTGTTGGCATCACGGTCTACAGCAGTCACACTGACCACACTGGTGCCCACAGCCGCATCCTCATTCAGCCGAAGGTGGTATTCTTTCATGGTGAACTCAGGCCGATTGTCATTAACATCTAGCACAGTCACTGTGACACTGGCTGAGGCAGAGAGCGGGGGTGAGCCATGGTCTCGAGCCTCCACACCAAAAAAGTAATGCTCCACAGACTCACGGTCCAGGGGACCACTCACAGAAACCCAGCCAGTGGCACTGTTTATTACAAATGGTGTATCAGGTGCCACACCAGTTAGGGAATACTCCAATCTGGCATTCTCCCCATGGTCTGCATCCACTGCCTGAATGTGGATGACTGAATGGCCGAGGGGTGCATTTTCCAGAACAGAGACCTGGAAGGGTGTGCTGACAAAGATAGGAGTGTGGTCATTGATGTCTACCACCTGAATGCTGACCAGGCCTGTGTTGTTGGACAAGGGTGGCCGGCCTGCATCTTGCGCCCGAATACGCAAGGCATACTCTCTCTCTGCTTCAAAGTCCAAAGGTGCCACTACCTGTATCTCACCCGTGAGGCTGTCAATAGCAAAGTGGCCACGGCTGTTACCACTGATGATGTTGTAGTGCACCAAACCATTGGCGTCCTTATCCCTATCTGTGGCTGTGACACGTAGCACCACCGTATGGGGGCGCACATCTTCGCGTACCTGAGCCACATAGCGCTTCTCGCTGAATTGGGGCACGTTGTCATTCTCATCAAGCACTGTTATATGTACACGAACGGTGGACGAGCGTGGCCCGGGCTCCTGGCCCTGGTCGCTGGCCTCTACCACCAGTTCGTAGCTTTCCATGTGCTCACGGTCTACGCGGCCGCTGGTGCTGATGAGGCCAGAGCGAGAATCAATCTCAAAAGCTGCTGCTGCTGCAGTGCGAGCAGCTGGCGGCCCCACAAAGCGGTAGCGCAGGTTGGCATTGGGGGGCGCATCGCCGTCTGTGGCACGCAACTGCAGGATGGGGTAACCCTCTTCCACATTCTCACGAAGTGTTTCCCGGTACTGAGCCTGCTCAAACACCGGCGCGTGGTCATTGCGGTCGGCTACTGTCACGGCCACCATGGTGGTGGCTGATAGGCGTGGTGAACCGTGATCCTGCGCTGTCACACGCAGGTAGTGGCGCTCCATACTCTCCCGGTCCAGAGCGGCAGCTGTGCGGATGAGGCCGCTCTGCGGGTCAATGCTGAAAAGTTCCAGCGAGCGGCTGTTCATGAGCGCCGCCAGAGAGTAGACTAGGCGCCCAGCCTCACCAATATCCGGGTCCTGCGCCACCACACGTAGCACCACGGTGCCTGCCGCCTCATTCTCGGGCACCAGGGTCTGGTAGTTGTACTGAGGAAACTGCGGGTGGCGGTTTGCTGCGCGACGGGGGCGTGACCTGTTCACTGAAGGTATTCGCCAGGTTTCAGAACCCGCGGGCGGTCCCGGGGGGCGCGGCCCCGGGCGCTGCGGAAGGAAGCGGCGGCGGAAGACACTACCCGAGCGCATGCGCTGCGGCACAGGCTCGGGAGCTGTCCGAGACTTGAGGGGTGCTGAACCCGCTGTAGGAGCTGTCCTCGCCGCACGCGGTGCTGAATCCAGTCCGGGCCCAGATTCCACAGCCCCGGGAAGACAGTCCTGCCGAGGGACTGCCCTGCCCGCTTGGGATGCTGTGGCTCTCTCGCCCTGACCCCTGCGCCCTAGCGCCCACAATTCCCTGCAACAACGCAAGGTTCCCACTCTTTTGCGGGAGCTTCTCCTAGCGTCACGCTGGAAGGACACTGGCTTTGGACCACTGGGCTGGGCCAGGAGGTCCAAACGGAAGGGCAAGCTGTTCCCTAGACCAGACCCCCCTGGGGACAGAGCCTCTGGCGAATGACTATCTCTCCGTCCGCAAGAGGAGACCTCTGGGCGCCAGCACAACAGGGGCCCTGGTCCCTGACTTGTCTCTCGCTGCTCAGGGGCCCCTCGGCCTCCCCAAGTGCTTTGCCTTCCCCCTCGGAGCCCCATGAAGACAGGCTCCCTAACTCCCAGGCCAGACCTCCCATTCTCCTGAGCCCCAGGCGACTCGGGACAAAGAGCCAAGGCTCCGCCGCAGATCTGCGTCCTTGGTCCCATAGCAGGAGCTACCCCCGGGTCCCAGCCCTGGTCTCCGCCACCCCCCAGTTCCTCCTGGCTGAGGGGGAACAAAGAGAGGAGGAGAAGGAACTGGAGTACCGGGGTCAACGGTCCCCCGAGACCCTGCCATAGCGGCCACCTCGCCATCATCCCCGTCCTCCTTGCACGGCCTCCACCACCCCCAGTCCTGGTCCGGGCCATGGGCCCGCCCCGCCGCTCGGGCCCCCTCCCGGGCCCCTGCCGCCGCCCCGGCCCCCCGCCCCTCGGCCTGTCGCTCCGCGCCGCTGCCTCCTTCTGGGCACCATCTACTCCGCGGCCAGAGCCCCTTTGGCATACGGCCCCGGCTTTCGCCGTCCCCACCACAGCATCCCCGACGCTGCTGCCGCCTCCCGCTGCACCAACATGGCTCCCGAACGCCCCAATGGTTCGCTCCACCTTCGCCCCGACGCCCCAAACCTGGTGGTACAACCCGTTGCGCATGGCAGCTCCGGCTGTTGAAGCAGATGCCGCCATCTTTATTGAGGACACAAGTGCTACCCACAGTGCTGAACAGAACACAGAGGTTCATGGTTGTTAGGTCCGCCCTCCCGGCTCTTGGCCGCCGCCCTCTCCCGCCTCTCTCCTCTAGGGCGCTATCCCGGCTCCTTTTTCTAGCCTTTCTTCTGCTTGTGGATCTCTTGTCCCCTTCCTGAACCCCATGTCCGATTTTGATCTGAAAATTCGGTGCTCATGATATGGTGAGAAAGTGCTCTTACAGATGGGCGGGGGTACCATGTGGAATCCTGGGGCAAGGAAGATGAAGGCCAGACGCTGCCCGGAGCCCCTGAAGCCTGAATGATAAATAGCTTTAACTATCTGATCCCAAGTTTAACTTATAAGATACGTCGCGACTGTTTGTTAGGAGTGCCCCTTCGTAACAGGCACTGGGGATGCCACTCCTGAGCCAGGAGCAGAGGTCAAACTCTTCCCGGTCTCGCCCGCCTTCAGCAATCTCCTGGGCTCGGGTTCCTCCCCTGGAAGCTACATTTACTCTCCAGGACACAGGTCCCGAGTGTTCTGGGATGCCACGTGGAGCCCAGTGCTGCCCTACAGCTGTGAGCTCAAGCTTCCTCAGATCCCCGCCCCTTGCCTACGACGATCACATTCCTTAACCCCTTCAAGGAACTGACAGAAGCTTAGTTTTCCAGGGTCCTGATTCAATCCAGCTCTCTCAACGCGGTCCAACTCCTGGCACACGCGGGTCTCGATTGGCCAATAGCTGGACACGGCGCAACAGACGTCACAGAAAAAGAGCTGAGGTATGGGTAAAAGCAGAGCATTCCAATCAAAGAGTCATTGTTTCTATTGGCACAATAGAAAGCCCCGCCCCTCACGGCGGACTCATTGTAAGGGGAGGAGGCTTCGCGGGTTCCAAGCTAGGTGGGAGAGAGAACCTGGGAGGCTCTATACCACCAGCCTCCACAGATGGCAGCGATAACGGGCTGCAGTACCAGCTGTAGAGCACGCCGGCATCTTGGCACCAAGGAAAGGGTCAGGGCCAGGACTGCTCTACTGGGTGCGGGTCTCCCAACCGGTGGATACTGCTTCAAACTGTCCAAGGACTCCAGGCCTTAAGACCTCTGACCCTCCTATGACATCATCACCAACCAATCAGAGCATTCTCTCTTAGACTTCGGGGAGGCTGAACCTAGCCTGTTAAACTTCCAAACGCCCCACTTGGCTGCTGGTAAATGTTTTTCAGCAATGACTACTTACCCCCCACCCCACATCGGGTCTGTCCTAACACCTTCCCCAGGATCAGAGCTCCATGCCGGTTGCACACTCTAGGTTCCTACAGTTTTGTGCACGCAGAGGTGGAGCATCTGCAGAGGAAAGCAGAATTCCTCTGAATGAAGACCAGTATGTGCGGGGACCAGAGGAGTTAGAGCCAAGACGTGGCTTTAATAGCGCCCACTGCTCTTTGGGTTCACAGCGTAATGACTGGAGGGCACAAAACCTGACGCCAAGGAAGGATGAAGGAGATGGGTGGGGCGCTAGTGGGGAGGAGAGGGAGGGGTTCCTGAGAATTGGTGCATTTGAGCCACCTTGGTGGTTTGAGAAGGCTTCCCACAGAAGATGCTTGAGTAATGCCTTTGAGGAAGGTGGCCCTGTGGGCAAATGTGCAGAGACCTACAGAGACTGTGGCTGAGGGAAATCAAGCCTTGCCCTATCACCTAACAGGGCTGGTCCTGGCTTCTGTGGGCACTCCTAGTGAACAGCAGCACTCCTTGACACCTCTGAGCAGTGGTGTCCACTGCAGGTGGCTCTCCATGTTGCTCCCTGATCTACCTGCCTCCACTGTTTTCCTCCTTTGTGGCTCCTGTTCTGTGAAGGCCACTTGCTGGCCTTGTCCTCCCATCTGCACTCATCTCTGTGCCCCATCCCCCGTGGTACCTCCCAATGCACTCCCTGTAAAGACAAAAATCAAGTGTCAGTGATAATTCCTCCCTCTACCTCAAAGTCTAGCCTTGCCCCTACCTGCTAGGAGCAATAATAAGACCCCTATATGGTTCATCCTCATTCTTTTCTTATCAGCTCCAAACTAGAATGTGCATCCAGGTCCCGGAGACCTAGATTTAAGGCTGCTGTGGAGGAAGTGGACAAAAGGCCAAAAGACCAAGAAGGTAAAGGTGTGGCCTTCTCAGCTCCTTATCTTTACCTCATATAATTCAATGCCTTATAGAATCCTTACAGTATTGCATGCCCTGGGTTCAATACACACACACACACACACACACACACACACAAATAGAACCCAGCACTATAACTTACCAGCTCTTTGCTGGGCTAAAATTTAACCTCTACTTAAAACAGACTCTTCATGTATTCCTCACTTTTGGCACAGCAGAACATTGCTAAAGAAAAATATATAACCCTGATAATTGGCCTCATTTTACATTTGTGATCAAATTATGGATGTAATAAAAATCCAAAGAACCTACAAATAAATTCTTAAAAGTGAGTTTAGAAAGTTGTTGAACAGAGTCAATAT